>NC_134938.1:4267586-4881648 GCF_051020765.1 Lasioglossum baleicum
AAAAGGCCCTGGGCGGTGGGGTTATAGTGGGTATGGGTAGCGATTTAAGTCCCCAATTTCCATCTAACAAGGGAAGGACCCCAACTGCCCGACTTCGATTTTGATAATCTTCTGTGAGAGAATAGTATATGGATCCCTAATGATGTCTGCAAAATATTAGGTGTAGTTACTCAATAGTTTTAAAGATATCAACAACTGAACTTTCACGCAACTTGGTTACACATAATGGTATATCAACAAGGTATGAAAGTTTAATTGTTTATATCTTTAAAACTATTGAGTAACTGCACTTAATATTTTGCAGACATCATTAGGGATCCATATACCATCGTCTCACAAAAAATTATCAAAATTGAAGTCTGACACTTGGGGTCCTTCCCTTGTAAGGGGGAACCGAGCCCCACATTACCCACGAACTTCATCTTAGGGGGCTGTGCGTAACAGCATTTCCCCACCGCCCTGAAACAAAAGTAAAAAAAAAGAGCTACGAAAAGCACAGCAGCGATCGGCGTAAAGCCCGTTGCCGTATAAACGGCGCTATAACCGCGACAGCGATACAGACACAGACGGGACAAATGGTGGGACAAATTTTACACGGTTCGCGCACGAAACCGACACGCAGACTGTTGACTGCGAAAATACCATAGAGCGCGCGATACCGAAGTGCAGTTGACGCCTGGATCGGCTTACAGGCCGCAAATCGCAAGGCCTCGGGTATCTGGCGTCTGCACTCTCCGAACGGCATTACGTAGCCGCGCAATCAGAACGCCTCGAGAAGGTGCGCAAGTGTCAAGATTAATAATATGTCTCTGAAGATGCATCTGCTGGTCGTACACGTCCGCAAAATAGGTCGAGAGACTCTCTTCTGCAACCGTTCGCCGGAAATACAGAGTGAGTCACGAGATCGAAACTGTTGATCGATCCTGTACAGGCTGTTTCCAAAGACGCAGCTTTCGAGTTGAGTATGAAAGAAAATTGTAGGGGAGACCAGGGCTAGTTGACTAACTTTTAACATAGAATGACTCGAATTAATATTCGTACGCTCTATAAAAAAGACGATAACCTTTTTAATATTGTACTATACGATTTGAACGTTTTTGGAAAGCTACAGCAATTAGTTTGGGTAAACTTTACTTCACAGGACACACATCTGATGCCTTTTTCGCGAGTTCATTTGTTGCAACGTGTGCACCGCACACAGTAACGAAATTATTGAAAAATCCAGAGAGAGAGGGAAACTATCTGAACACTCAAAATAAAAATTAGGAGTAGTATTTTTAATTTATTGTTTAATGTAATCTAGTTTCTTGATAATAAATGTTGCGTTCTATATTTATTTTGTTTTGCTACTGTTATTATGGGATAAATTAAATTCATCAACTGCTACTATTATTATAGGACAGAGGGAGTATTACAATTAAAATGGATTAGTCAACTAGCCCCTCTCCCCTATCGTCTTTGAAATTACCCTTTCAGTCACCAATCAAAAAAGAAAGTAGCTCGAAGCGTTACAAACAGCTGCGGAGATGTTCCGTTAAAAATTGACGTTCCCCGCGTTACGGAGAGGAACCTGTTTGATTAGCGAGCCAAACGGCCCGTGTACAGAAGTCTTTTACCACCGGGGAGGGAGGAATTTTATTGTCGACGCGATGAGACGGAATGTCACTTGAGAATCGTATTCTGCGCTTAGAATCTCGCCCTTTGTTCGAGTATTCTGAAACATCCAGAATGCCTCGAGAATGCGGAGTAGCCAAAGTACCTTTAGGTACCGGAAGTACCTGAGGTATCTAGGTTATTTCGAGCGAGATAGCTGAAAGCTTTGAGGAACCTAAAGTTCCTTTGTCATTAGCGCCTGCTCCGGAGAAACAATTTAAAATACCCAGAAGGAAAACACCTGCAGAAAAATTTTCGGCCGTCCGACTTGTCGTTGACTCGCACTACTGAATTTCGTGCCACCTCCTTCGCTATCGTAGTCGCCTAGTACGAAAGCGTTTCTCCAGCTGGGGAAAGTCGAAAAATTCAGGATTCGAGGCATGTATTGTATAATGTGACCATACGTCCCGTTTTGAACGAAGCACATCTTCGGGACGTCGAAATGTACCGTTTTTAGAAAGAGAGCAACCCACGGTAACAATTTCGAAAAAGAACGCGAAAAATCTAAAAATCATCCGACGGTAGCGTCTACTCTAGCCTAGGGCATGCCAATAAGTTTCACATACACTCTGAAGAGTTTGTTCTTCAGGAACATACAAGACCACATAAATTATTTATTTTCACGTGTCCATTCCTGTTTTTTAACCGACTTCGAAAAAGGAGTAATTCGAAAAAGAGTCAATTCGATCTGTACGTGCCTTTTTTTTCGCTTTTTTCTATGTATGTTCACCGATTACGCCGAGATGGATGGACCAATCGGAACGAAACCGTTTGCATCTTGTAGAGTATGTCCCCGAGGTGGTCTCTTTTTTTATTATAGAAAGTCTCATGTGAGATTTATTTCAACATAATAGAGAATACAGAGATTACCATACAGAGATTGCGAACAAAAAAAAAAAACAAACAGAAAATAAAACTAGAGATACATAAGCATTATAATGAAACATGAATACTATACACAGAGTAGACCAATCGCTTATACCCTAAGGCCGTAGCTTTTAAAAAAATGACAACATATAATGACAAGCCCTGATATTGAAAACAAATGTTGCATTTTTCAATTCTCTGCGGTTTTTATTGCGAATAACCAATAGGACCGAAAAACCATCCCACGGTGTTCAACAAATTCTGCTCGTTCCACTAAAAAGTGTGAGATAAACAAATTTTGTAAGATAAAATTAAACCGACTTCGAAAAAACGCACTAAAAAAATGCATTAAAAAGTATGAAATAATTTCCACGTAAGTTAAATGAATACACACGAACTTAAATACAATACAATCTTTCGGAGGCGGCGCAAAATTGAAAATCTTCGACACTGGAAATTACGAAGATCCTGAAACTCTTCTACATGCATACACATATTAATGTATCTTCTCTTCCCACCTAGTGATTTCCAAGTCCATCATATTCCAATGAAATCGTAATCAGCAACATCTATCAGTTAAAAAATTTTCAATTTTCCTTCGAGAAGATTGTATTGTATTTAAGTTCGTGTGTACTCACATAAATTACATGGAAATTATTTCATACTTTCTAGTGCGTTTTTTCGAAGTCGGTTGAATTTTCTTTTTCATTAATAAAAATAAACTATGAAGAAGTATGCGTTTTCTTGAATAGGCATACAATTACCTAAGAAATTAATAGCCGTCTCGTTTCGATGAAAAAAATAAATGGTCACGTTAGGCATGTAGAATGTTGCTCCGTCCATATTGCAAGTTACGACGCGAGGCAAAGTTCCGGCGCAAAGACGATTACTACCAACCAGGATACACGTATGAACGTAGTTTCACGTAAGACGATAAACAACGGTGAACACCGAGGCGAATAGGTAAATAACGTGCAGGGCTAGGAGAGTGCAATTTGTAATTCACGTATCTTTCATCGTTTATTTACCAGTTATCGCTCAGTTTCTACAAGCGGCTCGTTCCCGGTGCACAGCGACCAGCCCCTCGGTACGCGCGGCGTGTAACGAGTTCGAAGCGGGTCGCACGGGAGCTGGTAAGTTATACATGTAGTATAACTGTTATACTACGAGCGCAAAACATTGCAAAGCGCTGCCGCGTTGAAACGTTGTCGGCTTTTAGCAAGCGTCAAATGGTTACCGATTCTATCATTAACCGCATGCAAAATTAATCGACCCTCTTACGTTCGAAATCTCGATCGAATGCCCACTAACGCGTAAAATGTTATTTTATCGTAATCCCTTCCTTCAAGCGAATGCTTCCAGTAGCTAAATTGTTAAGTTTCAATCTGATTCTGCTCTGATTTGCCACTATAATTTGGTCAACTGCGTTCGCGGTTCGTAGTTTTTCTTTCGCGTAATAATGCAAGGCCTGGTGGGGGCAAAGAGGGATACATAAATACGGTGTAGTTGAGTTACGAACTTCTCTCAATAAATTTATCATCGCATTAACATTCCCCGTGCTGATACGGGCGCGCTTAACCAAACTATAAATAAAGACTTGAAAAGAAGGGAGGAATTATGCATCAAGGGCCATTTAATTTTCACGGAAACTTCTCGTGGAGCTACGCACGCGAGCCCACGCAAACGAGCCGCATTTTGTAAGAATTTAAAACACCGCCGGGTCGTATCATTCTTCTTTAACACTAGCAACAAGACGTTCCTGATTTTATCTTAGCAGAGCAACAACGTTAGCCCTGCATATAAATGGCGAAACTTCCCACCCGCGATGTCACCTAAATTTCATCTGCAATTAATTTTTCTTAACCGTGTTTCTCCTCACCGCTGCTATCGCCGCCAAGTTCTCTAAACGAGATTACGAATGAGCTGAACAAGATTTCTGAAAAATTATTCATGAGCCGCAAATTGCAATTTATTATGTGTGCCGTTTCAGCTTCCGAAGACACTATATAGAACTATATAGAAATGAGAGGTTCCTGAGATCATTCGAAGCAACATTTTCCTTTGCAAAAATGGCGTCCGCGGCTTTGTTAGGGAATTATTCTATGACCTTTTTTGTCTTTTTAGTTATAACAGTTATGGTCTCTGATTAGAATCAATCGTTTGAACGGATGGTGGCAGCTCGTAGTGAATGATTCCTTTATGACCCCACCAAACACACAACACCACCTTTCTTGGCGTCAATCCTGGCTTTGCCACGGTTTTGCCAAATTTTTCATCGCCTGTAATAAGCCGTTCCAAAGAAGGTTCCATTCTGTTTTGTGTTAGCAAGACTCGCAAATTGAAATTCGGTCCATCAGATTCTTCAATGTTAACTCATGAGGCACACAAACATCGATCTGTTTTTCCAGTCTTCTTTAAACGGTTTAGAACTGTTTTGATTTCGACTTGTTCAGTGACTGGTCGACCAGAACGAGGTGCATCTTTGACATCAAAACTTCCAGATTCAAAACGCTTGAACCAAGTTTATTCTCTCCTTTTTTGTAATAGAATTTCGAAATGTATCGAATTTCTTTTTTGTTTTCAGTTATTTTCAGAACGTAATAAGGTGCCATTTAAAACATTGAAAAAGTTAGAATGATCTAATAATGTCAATCTAATGATTTCGGCTTGTTAAGATGATTAAAGTAAGAATTAAACGTCTATTTGACTTCAGTAATGCCAGATCCGATTAATATTAACAGAGTTATGACATGGTAACACCATCTATCGGGAGAATAGGAAGAAACTTTTTCCGCAACCTATTATTTTAAATAAATGTTACGTGCGCTCTGGTACTTGGAGAATTGCTTCTAGAACAACACACGTGGACTGGTTTCAAAGCTTGGAGGTTTAATGAATGCTCTCGAGATATATATTTCTCGGTCGATCCGGCGTCGGGTCAAGTGGATGCCCGAAAGAAGACGGATCATGTGTCTAGGGACGATTAATAATTCAAGAACATTTCGCGGTTTATATCCTAATTACCGTCGAGCTACCGGTGGCAAGCGAAGCGTTCTTTGCGCCACCCTGCGCGCCTTACGAGCCGCATGCAACCAGCTCGAAACGGGGCATACGATAGCATTGCCTTCCTAATGACGTAATATCGTGTACAACGCCCATCCATCCATTATGCGTCTGCTAGGAGCTATGTATATGTATACGGGATTCCGTGCCGAAGGTGTTCGTGTATATGCACCGTTTACCGACGCGGAGGAACCACCTGTGTGCGTCCCTGGCCCGGAATGTATTGGCGAAAATTGAAGATTGTATCTTCAGTTTTTATCAAGATATATCACTTTATTTTTAAATCGATTTATCGAAATAAAACGTGGAATCTCGGAACGCAAGTATTCTTAAGGGAGTAGACTGCCTCCAGGATTGCAAGGCTGCGGGATTCGCGTTTTCATTTCTCGACAATGCAAAAATGGGAGTTTGCAGTAATCAAAAACGCTAGATAAAAGATCGATCTAGGGCGCTATAGCCCTCAAAAGTCTTATTTTTTCGTTTACGAGGAATAATTTGCATTATTCGGCAGCGTAATTTGCATTATTCGGAAGCATACAACTGCGAGCACAAGAGCGAGCCACGAAAGTATCAGAACGCTCTTTAAAACAGGATAACTTTTTTATAATTGTATCGAACGACCTGATTTTTTTATAATCAATTGAGCTATTTATTTTGAAAGTGGCCTAAGTCCATTTTCGAGAAAATTCAAGCTGGCAATTTTAATATTTACATTTTTACGTTATCTTTTCATTCTGAAGCAAATTGTAACTAATATATTTAAAATCACACAGATTTTGTAAAAAGGAAATTAGCTGGTTCATAGAATGATACAAATTTTTATTTTGAAAGTAGCCTAAGTCAATACTCATATTTTTAATAATGAAATCACGATAACAGTAGTATTTATTCACTTGTAAAAATAAACAAGTTGATTACATATTTAATGGTAATGTTGAAAACAAAATTTATCACGATTATCACAGTGATTTGAAGATTTATCAAGATATTGATGTTTCTATACTAAATATACAAAATTTGGTGTGGCAAAAGTAAGTTAAAGTATCGTTTAATAACACTGAATACTTTTTTTTTCGTTCGAATACTTTCGTGGCTTGTTGTAGCTACTTTCATAGCTACATGCTGCCGAATAATGCAAATTACGCCTCGTAAACGAAAAAATAGGACTTTTGAGGGCGACAGCGCCCTAAATCGATCTTTTATCCAGCGTTCTTTACTACTGAAAACCCCTATTTTTGTATTACCGAGAAATGAGAACGCGATCCTGGAAAAAGGAGTCCACCGTCTTAAGAACCCTTCAATTGCGAGATATCGACAAAAAAATCAATCGCGCTGGAATCAGCCTGGGTGAACGGACGAGCGCTGAAAAGCCGAGGACTCCCCAGATGCCGGAGAATTAGAGGAACTTCGTTAACGCGATTGTGATGCGGATCAATCGGGTTGCGGTTGGTAGGAAAATTTGTCGCGACATGCTTACAGGAAAATTTGCGGCTTGCGAATTAGTTCTACCAGTTGCTGTCGCGGCCAAATTAGCCGGACCTGCGATGGAGTTCGCTGTACTCGTAGGGAAATTAGCGCGACTTGTGGTTAGGTGAGTTGCGATCGCGTCGCGCGGCGCGGGGGCAAATGCGGGGGGCGAGGTTGCGGTCGCTGAAAAATTAGCGTAACTAACGCGATTTGCGAGAAACTGGACGACGATCGGGGCAACGTGCCAGAATCTATGCAAACGGACTGCGCGACCCCTAAACGAGAACTTGCCCGCAAGTTTCTTAACAAGAACCTCCGCTCCACGTCCCCGATGCGTCCCGTTTCCCTCCCTTATGCAAATCGCAAGACACCCCTTTAACGCCTGTCCCACGGGTCTCCGACAAAAGAACCTTCGACCATCGGTCTACGAATTCGGGATCAACCGTTTCCCAGGATTCTGGAACAACGAAATATGCAAATCGCGTTCTGAACAGACTCAATGCGCCTTAAATCCTTCGACCGTGCGCGGTCCACCGAAGACGTCGTCGAACCGGATTTCTATTCAACTAAAATTGTGTGCGGATGCGATAAAAAAATTTTGAACCGAGTTTCTGGTCGGCGGAAGTCCGGGAAGATCATTGGAGGAACGATGATCGCGCGGGGTCCGGCATGATCCAGGCGAGATCGGTCACGCTGGGGGTTTGCGTTCTAGCTGGCAGCGTAACGGTGATTCCGTCGCGATCCATTTCCGCCAAGGACCGGAGTGGCGGTTCTAGAACTGCTACGGACACGCAATAAATTTGTGTACGAGCGATGAGTCTGTGTAAATAGAAGCCAGTGTGGTGGTATTGATTTCAGTGGTATTACTCGGTTGGTGGAGGGCGCTCAAGGATGGTGGAAGGTGGTCGAGTAGGATGGAGGAGAACGAAGTGGTGGGAGGGGGGAGAGGGTGACGGTGGCGAGAGGGCGGAGGGTGAGAAAGAGAAGGAGTAGACGGAGAAACGGCAAAAGCGGAAGGAGAAGGAGGCGGAGGGTGTCTTCCACCCCTTAACCTGCTCGTTCTAGCGTTAAATATGATACAAATGTTATCATCCCTTCTATTCTGTTCTCCTTCCCCGAACCACTCCTCGCCCCGCGCACCACCCACAGTTATCCTTCTCCGTGCTGCAGCTCCGTTCTCTCTTCATCCCCCGTTCTTCACAGACTCTCCCGTCCCTCTCTTTCCACAACAGCGTTCCCGTTCTAGCCTCAGCCGCTATCTCCCTCTCGCAGTCCAACGCGAACCGCTTTCTCCGCCAGCTTCTTCCCTCGTTTAACCCAGCATAGCGGGGATGACGGTATTAAGGGCAGCTCTATTATTCGACCACCCAACCACTCGACTCTTCGTCTCGAGAATCCTCGAATCCTTTTTTTTTTCCCTTCCTCCCCAATCTCCTTTTCCCGCCTGCCCTTCCGTCCCTCCGTCACTGTCTCTTTCACCCTTCCCCGTCCACCAACCACCCCTTACCCACACCTTTCGCTCTCCACCCCCGCCTCACTCTTACGTATACAATGTTCCGCGTATTTTTTCCCGGTGCGGCGCTTCGCGTCGCTCACGAACCCAACCCCAGAACCTTTTTCACCCTCCCCCGGCAACCCTCTCTTCGTCGTCGTCGTCGCCGCCCAACCATCCTTTTGGGTCCACTGTAAACAAACGCACGAGCGCAAAAGAAGAATCGAAGGCTTCCCCGGACTGCCATTCTTCGTCCCCTCGTTTCTTCAACGTTCTACGGACCCGCCGCCGCTGCTGCTACTGCTGCTCTGCTGCTGTCCGGCGACTTTCGAGAAGTTAAGCGGTCCGGTCGGGGCTGTGCTCGAACCGATACGACCACTTCCCTCCAGGGAATAAAATTATTTCAACGATTGCACTCCGCGAAATGGCGAATCGATACTTATTAGATTTTACGCGGCGGTCGGGCGTTTGCGGGCTTTGCAGCCGTTTTGAATGAAGGTCATTCAAGGTCACTCAAGGTCAACTACAATAGAGAATAAATTGTCCGACGTTTCCCGATTCGGAAGTATCCCCGAGAAAGCAAAGTGTGAATAAAATTCGGAATTCACGGAAGAAGACCGTCGAATATTCTGAATGCAGTGAATCACGAAACACTCGGCAGGAACATCGGATTCACGAAACTCAAGAAAGCGGAGGCGGCGGATCTTTAAAATTTGTAGACAAGTTTCAGCTCGAGGATCCCGGGGAAGACACTCCAGCTTTCTCGTCTCGGGTTCGATCCTCGCGGAAACGTGGAAGAGCAGAGCAAGCTGAAGTTTCCCCAACAGTCGGTCATTCTTTCTTTTATCTGCGCGCTCTCGGCCGTGTTAACTTCGAACGAAACTTTCGGAACCGAGTGCGCTTAAAATACTTATTTTTCGCGGTGTTACTTAATCATAGCCCGATCGATGAACTCGAGAAGCCCGCAGGCCACGGTGCAACAGTTTTAATCGGTCGATAGAAATACAGTCGATCGAAAAGGAATTTTCACCACTGAATTCTCGACAAATTTTTCGCGATTTCATGAAGTCACGCGTGGACCCTAATCTATCTTTAAATCCGAGACTGCATAAGAGGAGGATCGGACGAAGATTCGGTGCGCTCGTGAAATTTCGAGAAATTGAATTTACATCCGAGGCTTCCAAAGGGAACGGTTTCAGACCCTTGAAATAAGAGGCAGACAGTTTAATACCCGGAAAAACACAAGGGCGACAGGATCAGACTCTTGAAACTCAAACGAGGCAACTTTAGACACGTAATACCTGAAGTAGACAGTTTCATTCATGAGAAAATACAAAGGACCCTGTGCTTCGGGATCTTGAAATCTCGAATAAACGATTTCATATCTCGTAAGCCCCAATGAGGACGGCTTCGGATTCCTGAAACCCGAGTAGACAATTATTGATTCGTAATTCGTCTCCTCGAATCCACAAGCACCAAAAATGTCGGATTCGAAAATTGAAAGGTGTACAAATATTTTTGGAACGACGAAACTCGAAACGAGCTTCCAGAGATCCGGTGGTCTTTTCAGAAGACCACTTCAAAGAAGTAAAACAATTTCCAGCTGGTCTAAATGTAGCTTCGTTTACTTTTTGTAAGGGATGACTTCAAAAAGTTGTTTCAGCCAAGTAGATCCGCTATTGAATAGCAGTGGGGCAGGTCAACTATACTGTGACTGATTCATGATGATGTCTTGGTTCAATGTCACCTCAACATCATGCTCCTACGTCCTTGAATTCTTCACAGCGACATTTTGAAATGCAGGACCTTGACTTTTCATTCAAGTAAAATTGTTCTACAAATTCGCCTAATATGTGATTTATTCGAAAGATATCTATAGTCGAAGACCAGCTCCACTTTAACTCCTGTGTGGACAACCAGAATTTCACTGTTGGCGTTCTATTCCGACATATGAGATGCGTAGCGACAAATTTTACTGGTATTCATTATCGATTCTCTTAATAATCCCTTCCTAAAATATACCAAACATTATTCTAAATAATTCCTTATGTAGCTTCGTAATTTGCATGAACTTCCACATACACACAGCTGTAAAATTCACAATTTTTAATGAAAAATCTGTGTTTTCTATCGAAATTACTTCTTGCGTGAATTTTGGGACACCCTTTACACGTTCGCTGCCAACGACGAGTTATCTCATAGGTCGAAGTTTGTGTTTAGGCTGTCATAAAACATTTTATCGCGAAAACCGACTACGATATAACTCGTATAATTAATAAAGCAATTAAAAATTATCTAAACTCAATATCTTCCCATAAATACACGTTTTGTATTTTTATTTTACAGTTGATTAAAATTTGTTGGCGGGGTGGAACCGTTTTTGAAAATATTTTACACAAATATTCTTTCACGAAACGTTAATGGACTTAAAATTGTACGAAGAATGGGGATCCAGAGCGGTTTTGCAATATTTTGTCAGGAACATTGCAAATTATTGAAGAAAACACAGAAATGGGTCGGGTACCCGGTTGCCCATACAAGGGTTAACGTGCAGCCCACCCCCGAGAAACCGTTTTACATAACAGTCAATGACACCGCAGTCAAAGACTGGACGGATCGAGGAGAATTAAAAGCGAAACACTCAAAAGGCAACAAAGATCGATAAGTTACACCGTGGCTTTCATGCACACCCCCTTTCAGAAGGGGTTGGGCAACGGCAGTAGGGCGGCGACGGTAAGCATCGAGTCCTGCAACTTTTACGAGACAACTGCTTTTATATCTCGCAGCAGAAACGCGGCTGGAAACGTATTAAAGCGATTATCTCGGTTGAAGAAGATACAGTGTCGCGGGGTGGTGGGTAGACGGGGAGGGGTGGAGATTGAGCGAAAGGGGTGAAACGAGGTAAAACCGACGTTGACGAAAGCTCGGAAACGTTAGGTGTCGCGTTATCGCTCGGAGAGAGAGAGAGAAAAAAGAACGTTGGTCGTCGGACAATGCCGGTGACGAACGACTTTCTCGCGGGAGAGGAACGAACGCAACAAAAATACTATGAATGCTTTAAGTGTCGTAATGGAGTCCGCGATCGATAGTTCGTGAAATGATGGAATTTAACTATCTCGAGGCGCATAGACCGCTCGGAGCGCGAGAGTGTGCGAGTGGGGGTGGGGAGCGATGTAATGCGCCGCTCAAGTTGCGTGTTCGACTACGTCGCAGCCTGAAAAATGGATTTTTAGATGCGGGATAAAATGTAATACTTATCTGCAAAGCGGCTCAGAAATGCTCGCGCAAAAAAAGTTTCTGTTCGCGACGAATCAGAAATGGAACGGTAATCGTTCGGGAAAAACTTTTCGTACGCGGTCCGTCGATACGAAAAAGAACACGTTTGACGTTTCAATAGATTTTTATGATACCTGCAATGAATTGATATAACATTGGCATACTTTTTAAAGGACGCATAGCTGTTGAATCATATAACATTAATACAGTGTTCCGCGATTCATGTGACTTTTTTATCCCCACTACTAGAGGGTTCCCACATGGGCGGTCGATTGCGCTACAAAGATATTAAGGTATTGGGGTGTTTAAATTCGAGTTTTATGATACTCGATGTATGGAATAGCATTAGTACAATATAACAATTTCCCGCTTAGCACCGTTGTTTACCCAGGATCGTCGGTTACACTTGGAGAAGTTATCCAACAAATCTATGTTCGGCACACACACGTAAAAAAACGTATGTACCAGTTCGTTTCCTGAGACTCGATACACCCGAGGTTCTCACAACAATCGCGGGAACACTGTTTCCTTACTTTCGTTACATACTGTACGTCTGATCCAGATTCGAAAATGTCACCGTCTCTTCAAATTTATTTTCGGAAGCGCGACATCGTTTTCTGACTAATTGCACTTATACGCCCGTTTCCGACGCGTTTCCAGGATTGCGAGGGTGCGGGATTCGCGTTCTCATTTCGCGATAATGCAAAAATGGGGTTTTCAGCAGTCAAAAACGCTAGATAAAAGATTGATCTAGGACGCCATCGCCTTCAAAAGTCCTATTTTGTCGTTTACAAGGCGTAACTTGCATTATTCGGAAGCATACAACTGCGCATGTAACTATTTTCATAGCTAGCGTTTCCGAGTACTGAAAAACCCTATTTTAACCACGCTTATATTAGCTTGCCGAGTTGTCGATGTTGTCGTTGTATGCGTCAAATTTTGTAATCGAATTTTAAATCACTTCCCGATGAGCTAGAGATTTGAAACGTTAAACGTAGCTCAGAGCTGGATGACCATGCAATATTAAAAAACAAATTAAAAAAAAAAACTGTGCGGTTAAGAGAAAAAAATATCTTTCAGCGATCCTCACTCCGCGCGCCAGCGCTCCCTAAATGCACTAAAAAGGAGAAAATAATGTTTTTAGGCATTATAGTGACTATAAATAAAAGCGCGGAGTGTCCACGAAGATTACGTCAATATAGTTTAGCGCTCCACGCTTTTATTTATAGTCACCAATGCCTAAAAAAATTATTTTCTCCTTTTCAGTTGAAAAGTTTTTTTCTATTACATATCGAGAAATGAGAACGCGAATACCGCACCCTTACAATCCTGAAAAAAGAAGTCTACTCCCTTAAGGAGGAACTTACGGTCTCGGGGTCAAAGGGTGGAATTTTTGAAATTTATATAAGGGAGGTAGAATGGGGAGAGACGTCTTAATCTGGCGAGTCTGAATCGCAGCAATGCACAGCGGGAATGCACATTTCGTGCAGCATTTACGAAAAGAAAATCCTTCCAAATAAGGAAACAAGAAATCCTGAGTGGACCGAGCGAAAAAAGCCATGGAAGCAAAAAGATAGTCGACGGGGAGAGAAACGTCGGCCACCACGTTGTTGCAAGAACGCAACAAGGAAACGTTTGGCAGGGACAGGCTTGTCCCCCTTTCGGCGTACAAAGAAATTTGTTCCGCGTCGGCTAATTGATCCATCAAGCTTCGCCCGTGCGCGCGGGCGAGTACAAGTCATCGGGCAATTCGCTCGGCTTTCCGGCTGGCCCCGTTTCGAGAAGCTTTCGCTACGTTTGTTATCCACGAGCGGCGAGCAATTTGGAATAGAGGGCAACGCGGAGGTTCGCGCTGCAAAAACATTTTACTAAACAAAGAGATCTCCGGGCGGCGGGCGCGAGCAGGAGCTGGGGAGCTGGGAGCTGGAGTTGGAGCGGCGCCGTCGGAAAAAGAAGCAACGGGACCTTCGTTGCAGGGATCTTTTCCGTCGGCGGTCTCGATGGACCTTTATCGCGCGCACTCCCGTGCAAACGAAAAATTCACCTTGCACTTTTCGACCCGGCGACGTAGGGGGTGTACCGTTCTTGTTCTCCCCTTCTCCCTCTCTCTCTATACATGCACGTTGTTTCCGTTTCTTTTCCACCCCTTTTGCTATTCCCTTTCCCGAGCAACGACGAGCGGCAAAAACGTATTAAAGCGTTTTTCCAGTGGACGAGAAAAGCAACGGGGGATGGTAGGATGACGCGGCGCGGTAGGGTGAGGGGCTAGAGAAAACGTGAACGGAGACAGAGAAACAGAAGAGGGACTGGGGGGGTTGGGGGCGCAGAGAGACACGTTGACGGGAAACAGGAACCCGGGAAGTTGAGTTGGCTCCGGGAAAAATGGTCGTAGGACAGCAGGAGAAAATAAAGGGGAAAACGGTTCGTATGAAAATGTAATTAGGGGAAGCGTGGAAGCTCGGCTCATTGCGGCCTCGACCCTTTTACTTCGCCACCTTCTCTTTCGCTCGTGTCCTCCCGCTCCCCATCTTCGTCTCCTCGATTCCTCGACAACCGGGAGAGCGGAGCTTTACCACCGTTGCCTGCGATATAATTTGTTAATCGCGTCGCGCGGACCGATCGGCGTGAAATCTGATCCCGAAGCGACTACGAACCCCCGCACAACGTACAGGGTGTAAGAAAACTAATGGTCGTCCGTTCTAGGGGTGAATCTGTATCTCTGGATGGTAGTAGACATTTCGCAAAATTGTTTATAACAAAGTGTACATCTCGAGTCGCCGGCTACCGTTCAAATCGCTCAATCCGCCGTCGCAAACAAGCGGAAAGCTTCGCTTCCGTTCGCGATTCGCGGGTTCCTCGCCGGGCGCAGCGGGTTTCCGGTGATAAAAAAAGATCAGCCGCAGCACGAACAATTCGCGTAAGTTATTTGGCATCCTCGCGCAGACTCATCTAACGCGAATAACGCGGATCGAAGGCGGTGGGTGGACGAGCGGCAGGGTAGAAACAGGGGTGGGGGGACGAAAGCCCGGCTAGAAATGACAGGGCGCGCCGTAAAAGTTAAATTGCAAAGACACTTCCTACCGAAACCTTTTCCCGGCGTTGCAGTCTCGTACCGCCATCGGTGGCGCACTCTTTCTCCGCGGCCTCCTCGTACCCCTTCCCCACCCCTCCGTCCCCCAAAACCACCCCCAACCCTTACACGTGTAAAGCATAGAGACGCGGAAAGTTAGGAGTCTCCCGATGCCGCGAATAATAATTCCCGGCCGGCCAGCCGCGAAGGTAAATGCACCCCCTCCGCCACCCGTGAAACCACCACCACCACCACCGTCAACCCTCCCCCCGCACATCGGCCAAAGTAAACCTATGATAAAAGTTCCACCCTTCCCGGTGACTTCGCGTAATGAAATGCAAATTGCAGTCGCGGGGCGGTCGCGCGGTCGCGCGTCTGTTATTGAAAGAAATGGAATAACAAGCCCGGCTTGGGAAACATGGCCAATAATCCGATAACGGTCGCGAGGGGGGAATAAACATGCGCGTGCGGGGGAGAGGGGAGGGATACGTTCTTCCCGAGCGACTTCTCTGGTCTCACCGTCCCACCACCCCCCGCGGTCCACGGCTTTATTGGTGTGCTTCATCGGAAACGAGGCGAAACTTCGGCATTCGTGAATAGTTAGCGAACTTTCTGGCCATGCGAGACCCACCCACCGTTCGACGTAACAATGTAGACAGCGAGTAAAACCAGCGACGCCATAAACACTGCACTTTTTAACCCTCGGCTGTCATTGTTGGTCTGCGTGACCTACAGTTTTTACTTTGGAGCTGTTTCAAATAATGTATGATTTCTTTATATTTCTCATTTCAAAAATTTCACGAAAGAAATAACCCGTAAATAATATACAACAAAGGATTGTTATTAATTCGATGTTTCGGTAAGTTTGCGTCGGATAGCGGAGCGTGTGGAGAATAACGAAAAACTTCGAACAGAAATGAATCAATTTTTTTTAGATGTTCTTTTTACTGTCTGAAGCCATTAACCGTTGGAATTTATTTCTCTGCGATTTCAACATTCGCGAAACTGCTTAATGAATATAAGCTTAAATATTCGTGCCCTGGTTGTAGTATTAACATAGAAAATTGAGCAGTTATGATAGCAAGGAGAAAAATATATCTCCGTTATTTATACAAAATCTTTTAGGACAAAATCATACTGTACAAAATATATTAAAAGAAACTTTTTAAAAACCACGCGCTTATATTAAAATGCACTAAAAGGGAGAAAATAATTTTTTTCCTGGCTCTCCATAAAGTACCGAATCCAGTTAAATGATTAATAATATTTTCCCCCAAAATTTTAAGCAATTAGTTCAAAATTTCTTCTGTTATAAAATTAGTGTCGGAATGGATAGAAAAATTTAATATAAATTTAAATAAAATCATGAAGATTATGTCAATATAGTTTAGCGCTGCACGCTTTTATTTTTATAGTCACTAACGTCATGATTTTATTTAACTTTATATTAAATTTTTCTATCTATTCCGACGCTAATTTTATAGCAGAAGAAATTTTGAACTAATTGCTTAAAATTTTGGGGAAAGACATTATTAATCATTTAACTGGATTCGGTATTTTATGGAGAACTAGGAAAAACATTATTTTCTCCTTCTTAGTGCATTATAATATAAGCGGAGTTTTTAAAAAGTTTTTTTTTATATATTATATTTTCTACTTTTATTGTAATCGGAAGCAAGTGTGTACAAAATTTCAGCAAGATTTGACTATGGGAAGAGGTGTAAACCTCTAAATTTTAAAATTCGATTATAATACGACAAGTTAATACACCTAAGCGTGGCAATTAAAACACTGATGTAACGACAGATCAACTTACCGAATTTTCATATTCTTGGTTTTCCGAATAGCTTGTTGCAGTACACTCCGTGTTTCCGGGTAAAAATGATTCACAAGTATCCTGCACATCTTTCGCACATACATCGAGGCGTTACCGTATTCTCACTTCTCGAGTCGTAGACGTACAATTTCGCACGGTTCAGTGTACCTTCCCGCGCAGTTGCAACGGCACTTGTTCGCGAAGTATTATTCACAAAGCGATAGACAAGTACTCCGTCCCTCGACTCTCTTCCAATTTGTTCGAACGCACGCACATATCCCCGTCGTCTCGTTCCCCCTTTGTCTCTCGTCCCCGTACGCTCCCTCGCCATTTTTTCCCTCGGCCCTGCGTCGGCGATCTTTTATAGCTCGTAAACGTTTTTTCGTCGACGGTGCCGTAGGTGGAAATTAAATTCGAGTATGGTGGCCGATAGTTTCGCTCGTGCGCGCGCGCGCGCACTCGCTCGCTTGCGTCGCAGGAAATGAGATACGAGGAAGAGGCGGCGGGATGGAAGAGGAGAAGAAGGCGCAAAGAAAACAGACGGAAAGGAAAAAATAAAGAACGCGGAGAGACGGTGGAAGGGAGAAACCACTCGCGTTTGCTTTGCAATTTCGAGAGACGCGTTCCCACCGTATCTGACGCGCGGGCGAAAATTTACGGACTTCTTCGGCCATACTTGCCGCGGGGAATCCCATTTGTTTCGAAGCTCGCGGACGTTTTACTTTCGATAGGCGGCGCGCGTGCCGCCCACGCTCAATTAGGCCGCGTATTAAAGCGCCACGAATTCCAGCGATTAACCGTGCCAGATAAATAGTTTCCCCTTTTATTCGCCGACTCCCTCCTCTACTAGGTGTCCCCGAACGAAGGAATTTTCATCATCTTTACGGATGACACTTGTTGAGAACAAGTCTCTAGCTCATCAGGAAGTTAGTTTAAAATCAATTGCAAAATTTGCCACCGAACAGACAAACAAACTAGAAAGCGAGCTAATAAAAACGTGGTAAAAATACGTACCGTTGTTAGTTGGATGATTTAATTTTATTCGTTGCATTGTTAAGATTCTCGATGACACGATTGTTATGAAAAGAATTCAACCGATGTCACATTTCTTACTGCGTCTCGCGTTCTTTATTTTAAGGCCACCCTATGTACTCCGCCCGAAGCAATTAAGACCATCGCTCCTCTAACCAGCAAGTATGCGAGTGCTTTTATTCCGCCGCGAAGTATCACACACTTTTAAACCAGATTCTAGGGTCTCTGTTAGATCTCCCACGCGCGATGTGTAAATTGATAACACCGAGTAAAATATGTTCGCAAGATAAATTTTTGTATAACATAGCGTTTCGAGAATCGTTCGTCAGTTGCATGTTTTCCCGCAGACTTTTCATCGAAGACTCACGTGCCTGAGCAAGCTAGAAACTATGTAGAAGTAAATATCGAGGGACTCGGAAGAGGGAGAGAAACCCCTAATTTTTAGGTCACTCTTCCCGACAGGTTGATACAGTCGGGAACCGCTAATGTTCGACACAAAGCGTCGATTCGTGGGCGCGAGTTCTCGTACGCGACGCACAATGGGGTGCGCCCCCTTCTCCGCGCCGCGCAAACCCGCAGTCGCTAATCAAAACATCGTTAAACCTTTCATTAATGCCGCGATCAGGCTACCTTTTACCGGCCTCCACCGCCCGTCCCTATACACCGGCGAGGAAACATTATTCACAATTATCCTTTCCGCGCGACAGGAGCGGGTCGTCGCCGATGGTAGCGCGGGTGGAGGGGAGGGGTAGAGACACGAACGAGAGGCGACACGGCGACAACGACCGCGAGACAACTTGATCCCCGTTTTCAAACGATTCCGTCACACAAAGCGCCTAGGAGACGATATAGCCGCCGCCCCTCTGTCGGTATTCTGGCTCTTAAACAGCCCTCTGCGTCCGAGGATCCGACGCGTCGTAAAGAGCGAAAGAAGCATTCTCCAAAGGTGCGACACGCTGCGCCGGTGTGTACCGTGGCATGAATAAGTGGGAGTACACGACGAAAATGGTGAAGAAGAGAGAAGAGAAAGGGAGAGGGAGCGGGACAGAGAATGGGACGAGGAAACACAAGAAACACGGTCGAACAGGATGGTTAAAGGAAGACGCGACAAGAGTAAGGCGAAAGAAGTAAGGACGAGTAAAGAGCGAAAAACGAAGACGTGGCGCAAGTGGGAGGTCGAGGAGGTGGGTGGGCGGGGAGGACGGTCTGGAAAGAGAGAAGAGAAGAGAAGAAGTGCGACGGGGAACACGGGCAAAGAGAGCGGAATGCAGTAAGAGGCGGGGGTGGGTTCGGCAGGGTGAGCTGACAGGAGGCGTTAGCTTGGGATACGCGGACCCGTCATACAATAAATACGATATTTGCACCCCACCCATCGTGGAATAGAAGAGCGAGGTGGCGGCTTGGTGCAGCCAGGCTTTGGCTCCGGCATCGGAGGACGAGGGCGGCCTGGCGTTCGCTCGGGGACGGCGACGGGGGCAGGGTAGGTTTAGAGGATGCGGGTAGGTGGCGAAACGTTGGTCGATTGAAGGGACGAGGTGGTGCCGCGAAGGGCGGGTGGGCGGTCTGTACGATGGTATAGATTTTTATGTCTGCGAGAAATACAAAATGATGGATATAAACCTTCCTCGCCTGGCCGCCATTCTCCCTCCTCTTCTGTCTCCATTGCTCGCGTTTGCCCTTTCTCTCTCTCTCTCTCTGCCTGCCTCCCTTTCTCTTTTCACCCCGGGTTCTCTCTTGCTCGCTCCGTCCCTCTCTCTTCCGCTTTCTCCAACGCTTTCACCATCGTACACCCTCTCATGGATAGACGTATACAGTTTACTCGGTGCACAGCGACGTTGATCTCCGCGAGAGTGCCGCCGATGTGTGCGTATACACAGGGTGTGTCGTTTTTGATGCTCGTTGCCGCGGAAGTTGGGACGCGACGCGCGATCGAGCGTTGGTTTGGGGATTGAGTAATGAGCGCACTGTGGGGACGATGCCGAGAGACGCGGAATATTCTGCGTCGATGTTACCTAGTCGATCTTCGGATGATCCTATAGACATAGAAGACGATCTTCGAAGATAGACTCGCGGGCATCGATTCGATTATCACGAGATACACGCGAGAACAATAGATAATTCGATTGACCCTGGACGAGGTGCAAGAAGCGATTACCGGCGCGCTTACAATTGCTCGAATATCTCGAACATCGTAATATTTCAAACCCTCTGGAGTCGCTTTAAACCCCTCCGCGTTAGCTCTTATCCGCCGCTAATCGAGGTAATTTCTCCAACAATCTACACCGGGGTAAATAATTTCGCGTCGCGGCCGCCTCCGCCGCCCCCTCGATCCCGATCTACAAAAAGCTGTGGAGGGTCGCGCTACCACGGAGGGTGAGAGATGCCTGAAAGACGTCTCAGTGGCCGAGAGGCTTTTCTTAAAAACGGTCTACACGCGTCGCCGGCCACCCTCTCGAAGCCAATCAAGTCTCCTTCGGAAGCGTTCCCGTGTCCCCGTGTCCCCCGTTATCCCGCGCTCGCGGACAGAGAGCGAGAGAGGGTGTTCGGGGTCGAGAGTAGGCTCACACATTAAAACGGGACACCCCGTATATGCACACAGGCGAATATACGTTTCACACGTACACACGCGGCAACCTCACCTCGCTTACAGAGCAAGGGGGTGGGGAGTCTCTTTCCGGCTGGCGCTCACGTTTCCCCACACCAGCCGCTCGACCCACACCCCCGTGGCTACCCAACCCCCGAGAGCAACCTCGAACCTAACCTGCCCCCCTCCCCGTCCCGGCCCCCGCATCGGCCGCCTCCACCGCCTGCCTGGCCGCGCTTCTACCAGCGTCCTCATCCTTCTCGTCCGCCTCCTTCGTCGCTCTCACCGCACGCCCAGCTTCCACCTAACTCTCTCCGTCCTCCTCTTACACCCTGTGCCGTCGACCCACCTCCACCCCCTCGCTGCTGTACCGCGACCCTCCACGGAAGCTCAGAGCGAATGTTTTGTCATCATACCGCCCTGCCGCCGGGGCACCAGCACAACCACCCCTCCTCCTCCTCCTCCACCCCGTCGATTCCCCTCGCTCTCACAGATTCCGCGCTCACCGCCCGCTCCCCCACCTCCGACCTCCCCCTCGCCCTCAGCCTATCCTCGCTCACTTCTCTCCGCCACCCTCCCGGCCACTCACACCCGCTCCTCCTCCTCCTCTTCCTCCCTTCGCCCCTCCGCGTACCAGCTCTCTGCCCCCAAGGCCCCGCGGCAGATACACTCGCGGCCACGTACACACCTCGAATTTCCGCTTTACCTATCCGAACGGCTCCCCGTCATGCGTCGAGGTATGCGTGCCGCGTTACCCACCGCGGAAGAGACTTTTAGGTAACGCGGCGTGTACCTGCTGGCTTTTCGGACCGGGTTAACGAAAGGTTCGCACGGATTCCGGAGCCGTGCGTGGCACGTTTGTTAATATTCGAGATCGCGGCGGAATGAACGTTAGGAGATCTGCTGCGCATCGAGCAGAGCCGACCTGAACCGAGCTGAGCCGAGCCAGGCTGCTCTCGGTCTCTTCGTGATACAACTTTGGTTTCGGGAGGTCGTGGTGACCACGCCGGTAACCGGTCTCTGGTGGATGCGGGTTCAGTGGTAACCTAAGTGGCCCGAAGTCTGCCCACGGTTTTTGCGAAGCCGTACCGAGACAATTTTTGCACTCTGACACGCTTCCGGTGCGGCGTCTTCAGACAATTTTGAAGAAATGTATCTCACTGTCGTAAATCCGTCGCTGCGCTCTTGGGAATTTATCGATATTGTTCGGTCCTTTGCACTAAATTGGATAGAAACTACGCTGAAACGGTCATACGATTCGATGCGTTTGTAATCCGCGGATAAAACTCAATTCTCAACAGAAAATACCAACCCTTCGGGCTCCGATTGATCGAACGTAGAATTCAATTTATGGTTGGACCGACTTTTAACACACATTTTCACCGGCAACTTTTCACCGAGCACATTTATGTAGTTCACGTGTTAGAAAATCGTTGGATGTTTATGTAGACCGAGTTATCTAATTCCGCCGGAGTTTACAGTATTTACGAACTGCATTGAAACGATTGCACAGCGTTTGTACCTTCCCGTTCCACAAAAAAGGTAACCAAGTAGTATCAGCATTAATCGAATCGCACGAAACTTGAAGCACTGTGCCCCGTACAGCTTTTGTTTGGAACAGTTGATCATGCAACGAACAGTTTGCTAGCGATTCATGATGTAAATATTATTCGCCATTGTTTTTCGATATTCTGCGTCGATTATAGCGACGATAATTAAAAGGTTGAATGGAGTTGAAAAACAGAAACTTCTCCGCGAGCACTTGCTTCAACTGCGAGTGTGCTGAATGTAATTCAAAATTTTAATTGCATTTTTTCGACACCGTTGCACGCTACTGGCCAACCGCTTAGTTGGTCGGGTTGCCGAAATTTAGGCGGATTTAAAATTTTTAATTGTCTTACAGTAGCGGACAAAAAAGTTTAAGACCGCTCTAAAGAAGACGATAACTTTTTTAATATTGTACTATACGATTTGAACTTTTTTGAGAAGCTAGAGCAATTAGTTTACTAAAGATCTACAAAACGTATTTTTTAAATTTTCAATATAGTCCCACATAAAAAAGTTAAAAATTCAACTTTTGGTATTTTTTCAACAATTCCGATCAATTGCAATTTTTGAAAAAATTTCTTTTCACATACTTTAGTAAACTAATTGCTCTGGCTTCCCAAAAAAGTTCAAATCGTATAGTACAATATTAAAAAAGTTATCGTCTTCTTTACAGCGGTCTTAAGCTTTTTTGTCCGCTACTGTATATTGTCATGGAGGACTGTCCCCTAAAATTTCTACCACCTTTAGCCAAACCCTCTGTATAACTTCCGAGGCGTTCAATGTGTTAAGAAACCACTCGGAAGGATAATAAATTACTGAATGGCAGAGCCAATATGTGTACGATTGTACGTTTCAGAAGCGTAAGCCTGCAGCTGCGTCAGAGGGCGGGAGGGAGGGAGGGAGGGAGGGAGGGAGGGAGGGAGGGAGAGAGAGAGAGAGAGAGAGAGAGAGAGAGAGAGAGAGAGAGAGAGAGAGAGAGTCGAATCTCGTGTGCAACGATAAGTGCACACGGTCTAGGGTGCGGGGGTGGCGATGGTAGTGTGGTGGTGGCGGTGGTGGTGGGCGTAAGCGTGCGAGTAGAGGGTTACCTGTGCGCGGTTCTGTGGGCCAACGTGTTTGCCCTTTTCTATCGTGCTTTTGGGGGGTGGCCGGCGTCGCTGTTCGCCACGGCGCACGGTTTCGAAAAGCGTCGCTGGCAGCTCTGTGTCTGTCTGCCTTTCTCTCGCGTTCTCTTTGTCCGGCGACTTCGATGGATCGCGCGTGTGGTAGGGGGTGAAATTCTTTTTTTTTCCTTTGCCGGTGCGCTACCAGCAACCCTTCAGCCACCCCCACCTCTCTTCCCTCTTCCCTCCGTCCCTCATTCTCTCTCTCTCTCCCTCTTTTTCTGTCACTCTTCCCGCGTTCGGTCGTCGTTTTATTTTTTCGAATGAACGCTCGGCGCGTGTACTGGTTTAGAGAAAGACCGAAACGAAGGGGTAGAGGGACAGAGTGAGAGAGAGAGAAAGATTCGGCTAGCTAGATGGAGTTCGGCGTTGATAGAAGCTGCGAGGGTGGCACAGGTACTAGGGCGAGTTTTTTCGAAAGGTATCTCCGATAGTAGACTTTCGAACGAGCTCTCTCTCTCTACGTGTGTGTGTGTGTGTGTGTGTGTGTGTGTGTGTGTGTGTGTGTGGCCACATGTATGTATAGGTTCGTCTCGTACACCATCGACGAAGAGAAAGCGAGAGAGAGGCGGGAACGCTGATTGGTACTTCTGATGGCACGGTGATGCCGATTAATTAATTAATTCATTAATTAATTACTTCGCTTCGACGCGGGCAACGAGCGGCCGTGCTTCGAATCGCCGATCGCCGAACAACTTTTTTCCTTTTCCCTTTTAATTAGGACTCGCCCTTGCCGCCGCGACTGAACCCGTTGATCCTTGCTCTGCGATTTTATCGACGCGGCCGATCCGACCACGCGAGAGATCCCTCCGGAAACTGCACAGTGCAACTCTTGCGTGAAGTGTCAGCGAGCCACTTTGGATCGCGTCGAAATTTTGGGAATAAGCACAGTTCTGAACAGGGTAGTTCAACCCCTCGTGAAATCATATCGGAAATAACTTATTTTTAGGATCTTGTCGCAGAGGACTTTTCGTTTCTATTGTTACGTACGGAGGCTTCGCCTGCGTGACCCTTTTACTCCGTTCTTGGAAGGTTCTTGTAGAAGGTCCGGCTCACATGCCCAAATAAACAGTTTTACCCTTATGGGAAAGTACATACATCAGGGAAACATGGAAGAGTTACCCTCGGTTCGTCGACAACTCGATCATTTCACCGACACAGGTTTCATCGACGATTTGACCGTGTTAGTGTCGGTCAAACCGTGTCGATGAAGACATTTGTCGACGATTTGACCGTGTAAATAAAAACATAGTGTCCACGAAAGTTTCCGTCGGTCAAATCGTCGATGAAAACAATGCCGGCGAAATGAGTTGTCGACCAACCGAGGGTAGCCCAACATAGAAATGTCTTCCAGATTTTTCTATACCCCCACTGCTATTCTTCTAAACAAGTTTCGACCATATAAAGAGCTCGAGCTAGTCCATCTCGGGCTTACAATTAGTACTAGACTGAAAGTAGAGCTATATGTATCTCGTGAGATAGCGTTCTTATTCCTTTCTCCGATCAAATTCTGTAAGACGTTCCAAACCGCGATTTTAAAAGGCAAGTCAGCTAAACCACCCCCGCATTTCTCAGTGTTTCTCTGTGTCAATATATCGTACTTTTGATATTAGACATCTGAGAGTCGTTAATCTTATTTCCACATTCATTAAAACTCCAGTATCTAGCAATTCTCTCACTTCGATGAACCTTTACCGCTCGAGGTTGATCGACAATTCTTTAAAGAGTTACGAGAAGCGACCTTCTAAATACCTTATTCTTATCGAAATCGTGTGACAGCCGGTGGTGAAAGAGACACCGGCTACTTCACGATTCTAGAAATAATCTAGTGGCGACCCTGTGGTGAAACAGACATCGACTAATCCACGACTACCTCTTTCTTTACCGTCTAATGGCAACCCGGTGATGAAATAGACATCGACTAGTCCACGACTACCCCTTTCTTACTACCTAGTGACGACCCGGTGGTGAAACAGACATCGGCTAGTTCACGACAAATCCCGTTCACGCGAACAAACCTCGGCCACGTCTTATCCGCCAGCCCTCGACTCGTCACACTACAATAAAGTATATCATTCTATCGCGTAAGCCACACCTACCATCCTCGCAAAATACTTTCTGGATTCGGTGTGTACGTGGGAGAGTGAAG
This sequence comes from Lasioglossum baleicum, assembly GCF_051020765.1. NCBI lineage: Eukaryota > Metazoa > Arthropoda > Insecta > Hymenoptera > Halictidae > Lasioglossum > Lasioglossum baleicum. The sequence continues at coordinate 4,292,767 of NC_134938.1, forward strand.
TAACCGGCTGTTAATATGGTGCCTGATGGTCGCGCCTCGCAATTAGCGACACGATCTAGTAGACCGAGAGTGTACTAGAGTATAAATGTCAACGTGCCGTATGTTTGCTTATTGTTCGAGGACTCATCGGCAAACCGGGGCGCACCACTTTGATACGTCCTGGTCTAACGTCGCGTCATAAAATCGTGCTTCAATTATCGTTCATATACACGGACAGACGTATTAATTGCTCGCACACTACTGCAACTCCGCGCCAGCGTTCTACGGTAACTTTCTGCCGCACGTTTTCACGTTTTACACTGAACAAAGTTCAACTTTACCTACCGTACAATGCTCGCGTTCAATTTCACATTACATTGACGAAACGTAACAGCGCGTGTTTTTAAATGTACGAGGTGTGTTAATTTCAATAATTCCAGCAACACACCGGGGACGCATTGTCTAATCCCGATCGTTGGATGTGCAACGAACGAACTGTAAATTACGAGGTCGACTATAAGAATTACACGAAAAGAGATACAAATCGGGTCCCGACCGGGAAGCGAACTGTCGACAACATTGATAACACCACGCCATTCCAGCGGCTGTAAAAAACAGCACCCCGAAACCGTTTGATCTCCGAAGCTTTTTTTTACAACACCGTTGAATTGTCGCCAGTAAATATTTGGGATTTTGTTCGCACGTATTGTGCGAAGATGAAAACCGAGGTTAATGAGTAGACTGCGAATGTTCACTGTGCGATTTATGTCCTATCCGTTTGACATAACTTTGTGTGATTATTATTTGTTGCAGCTGTTACAACATCGTGTAAACAGATTCACGTTTCCAGTTAATTGACGAATTCCGAAAATGCCTCGATGAATTTATCGATTCGAAGCCGCTCTGAGCTTTCATCGCGATGGTGTACACAAATTACCACAAAGGCTGCGTAAATTATTATAATGATAATAACAATAATGGAGCTACTTTATCAATCAACTGGCTAGGATTTCAACAGCGCGGTTATATAACTCTGTATTTTTATTCAAAGAGTGACCAAGCAGTAGGCTGGAGCGCAGGGGCGAAACAGGGACACCCGTTACATGAACGATCTCGAGGATCTTTATACAGTTCGTGGGGCAAAGAAGACACGATAGCAACTCGGGAGGAGACGCGGTAGGTTCGGTATGAAGAGACGCGGAAGAAAAGACGGGATCTCGAGGAACGCGAAGGAAGTAGCCCGCTGGGGCAAGAAAGACGTGCCTTCGGCGCAATTGCAAGCGCTCGGCAGACCGTTTTGTAACAAGACCATGCCCCGAGATATCGACTGTTCCAACCTTCCGAATGAAAAAATAATAAAGTGGATAGAGGATGAATGCATAATGGAAGCGAGCGGAAAGAGAAGGGCGGGGGGGGGCTGAAGGGAAAACCGACCGGGAGGAATGAAACGAGTTAAGGAACGTCGGTGAACCACCGTATACGGGAGCTTCTAAATCCATTATTTAGGTATTATTGATCCGGGAGACTAGGCACAGAGCCGTGTGACCGATATCAATCGTGACACGAGTCGTATTTTGCACGGATATTGCAACTAACTTGTTCAATTGATCGGCGCTGTATAGTATGAAGATGAGCAAGACCTGTATTCGCGATTGCTCGGGTTCTACAGCAACTCCGCGAACTTCCGTCGTCGAAACTTCCTGTCGCGTGAAATAATTTATGAACGCGGGAAAACATTCTTCGGTCATCGGGTTTACACGAACAAATGGGGCGAAGTTACTTTTCGATGAATTACTTTCGATGATAGATTTTGTCGTTTTATCAATTCCTACGTACTTCGGCGAATTGAGCAAGAATCGAGCGGTCGAGGCTACGGAACGCTCGGGTTTCGTTGAATTACCGTTATTTAATCGATTGCGGGTAATAGGAGCCTGTGGAATCGATACGGCCGCCGTTTAGAATAGCCGGCCCAGTGACGTCTATGACAGACATTACGAGAAAATTATGATCTTATCGCTCCGTAGCTTTCGGCCCGCTATTAAACACTCCGAGCTGAAATCAATTAAGGGCGCGTGTCGTATATTCGATCCTGCCGGTGATTTCTCGTTGTTTCGATCAATTCTGACTTCACGATTGCTACGTATACAGACGCTACCGTTGGTGACTCTTCACCCTCCCGGAGATATGTGTCGAGACAAAGGGCTCACTCAAAATCGGATAATAATAATAATTTGCTTTATTTCAGCCTTACAGCTAAGAAATGTGACTTGGTTTACATTAACCTATCTGTACAAAAGTATCTTATTTAAATTGGATGTTTTGCATAAAGTTCGAATTCTTTCATTAGTTCCACCCTTGGCGGGACACTTGCCGGCCTCTTACAACTTCGTTGAACCGATCAGTGATAGGACACCGACCGGAACGCAGTAATTGTCAAGCCTTAATTAGCGTTATTTACGAAGTGTCACTTGAAACGTGTTTCGCCCCGGGGGTCCAAGTCGGGTGACGATCGTTGGATGCCTAATTTATAATTAAGATTCAGCTCGGCGAGGGCAAGTGGCGAAGTCGAGTCAGCCGTTGATCGGCGAAGCTAGACGGAGAACAGGTGGGCACAAAACAGCCCTGGAAGACGCGGCCCCCAACGAGGACCCTCGTTGGCGGAAAGTAACCCAGCAAAAACAGGACACCGGGTCTGCGTGGCGAAAAGAAACCCTACGGACCGCAATCTCTTATCTCAACATTTGGAAAGATCGCGAGGAGGCACGGGCTACGAGGGAGCAAAGTGGATCGGGGGATCTTTTCAATTTCCCGTTGAAAGGCGCAGCCTCCTCTCTCGCCAGGTAGAAGCAGGTGAGCTGGGCGGGGCGTTCGCGACGGGGTTGGTTCGCGAAAAGATCGTCCTGCGAGGCTAATAAAAAATAAACGCGACAGCAGATGCGCCCAAAAATCCCGAGTGCTTTAATATTGCATCGCGTTCTCTGTTGCTGGCACGAGCGCGCTGAGCTGGCTGGGATAAAACCAACAAATGTTACAACTTTCAGACGAATCAAATTAACAAGATATTACATTAAATTGTTGTTCGTGGACGGCGTACTTGACGTTCGCATTCGGTCCTTTAAAGAATTAATGGAAATTTAATTCTAGCTTTTAACCGCTTGTCTGTCGAAATCAGTGTGCGTATTTTGTTGTTGAATTTCTAAAATGGAAAAAGAGAGTGAGAGGGACGGGCGGGCGCGCATAGGACAGACAAAGACGGAAGGAATGCGTTTCTGATAGGCGCGATGGAGAGAAAAAAGAGCGCGACGGTGTGTGCGGCGGGTGCGACACCAACGGGGTTGGACAGTGACGAGCAGGGTAGGTGGTAGGATCCACAAAATAAACTGAAACCACCTCCTCCCCCCGTTCTCTGTCCGTCCCTTGAACTCTCATTCTAGCCGCGTCACCTCCACCTCCGGCTCTGGGGCTCCGGCTCCGGCTCTCGGGCTCTGGCTCCGGCCCTCCGCCTCACCTCTGCCGCCTCCAGTTATTCCTACGGACCAAACGAGCAGAGCAGAGCAGAGCGGAGCAGAACAGAGCGTCCCATCCCGTCGCTCGGCAGACCATCGCGTCGCCCTTCCTCGGCCACCTCCGCGGCTACCTAGCTCGGCCAAATAAATTACACCGCCTCGTGACGCGAAAAAATCCAACGAGTCGCTAGAGTGAACGAGCGGGCCGAACGAGACGAAGATGGCCAAACGAAAGCTGGAGAAAGAGGGGCCACAGAACAGAACGGAACGGCCGGGCAAAAGAGGGAGAGCCAGATGGGAGGGGTGGAGGAGGAGGTGGAGGAGGAAGAGGAGGAGGAACGAGAGAAGAAGAGAGGAGCAGCATGCGGATGTCGAGGATGAGGATGAGGAGTTCGGGCGTCAGGGGTAGCCGGTCAGAGGGCGGGAGAGAGAAGCTGCTCGGACCAGGTGGGAAGAGAGAAAGGGGAAGCAAACGAGATAGAATGGATAAAGGCCAGCACGCGGGGCGGAAATAAAGAGAGAACGAAAAAAGTGGAAGAGGTCGGGGGTGGAGGTGGGTACCGCGGTCCGCTTTAATTGGTTCGACGTGGTCAGATGAAAAATTCAACCACCCCCATACTCCCTCCAACTTCTCTTTTACCTCCACCCACAGATATCTCTCTCTCTCTCTTCCCCCCTCTCACCGTCGACCTTCTCTTTTCTCTTTCTCTCTTACCACCCCAAGCACGCTTTCATCGTCGTCGCGCCACGGCTCTGGACTACCGACCAAACGAATCTACGCGTCTACATATAGACGTCAGTGGTCCTTTGTGGTCAGCCTGGGACAAAGTATTTCGGCCGTCCTTAGATCGAGTTTTTGCGAACGATAGTGCTCGTTAACCTTCCCCGCGGACCGTGAATCGGCTTCACTTTCCGACATGCTCCGAACGCTCGTTAGGGGAAATGGTAATACCGGACGTTCTTTCGCGATGGCATGGCTGGCGCGACCAACTTGATGAGCCTGACGCAGGCTGATGTATGCACGCGGCTGCGTACACTAGTTACAGGATTTCTAGATCTTCTTCCGTTGTGCTTCGCTTTGCGAACTGTTGGGCGTGTTATGTTTTTTTCTTTAGAGATCTCAAGGTCACCTTGTTCTTTCTGACCTCGAACGACCTTCGGTAATTACAGTCACAGGGCGAACAGACGCTGACGCGTGCGATCGCTTCCGAAGAAATTCGGCGAATGGAATATAAGGGTGCAGTTATAGTGGAGCGGCGAGCATCGATGATAGCGGCGCGGTGAAAAGAAACCAACATTCGTGACAACGTTGCGACACATACTAAAGAAAAAGTACATATGTATTTTCTTTGTTTTTCTATTTTTTCACCGCACAGCTCACCTCGCCGCTCCACTGTAACTTTACACTAATTGTAAGTATGGATTGATAGTGGAGCAGCGAGGTGAGCTGTGCGGTGAAAAAACAAGAAAACCAATGAAAATACATATGTACATTTTCTTTAGTATATGTCGAAATGTTGTCACGAATGTTGGTTTGTTTTCACCGCGCCGCTATTATCGATGCTCGCCGCTCCACTATAAATCCACCCTAAGATGCCCGAGGATCGCAAAACGCAGCGTCGCGTCGTGACGCGCCTAGGAAATCCCACCTCCAGCGAGGAGTGGTCTGTGCACAGACAGGCCCTGTTATCCATCTGGCGAAAGTGCGCTCGCGTTCGCGCGGGCGCAGGAGACGGCGTGTCACGGATGGTCGCATGCAATTCACAACAGTCTATGAGCAGAGCTTAAGTGTGTTTCTCTCGTGGATAACGTTCCTCCGCGCGCGCGGCTCGTGTATTAGCAGCGAGCGGAGACACGCCGCTCCGGCGAGGGTTGCAAGGGAGGGGGAGGAAGGAGGCACGAAGAGAGAAGGGTATAACCGGAAATGAGTTCTCGCGTGTCCACGCTTGGCTCTTGGAACTGCTATTCAGTCCCTCTTTCCTTCCCGGTTCTCCGGTTCACCCCCTGAGAGGATTAGTCGTAGTTCTCTGCCGCCTCTGGCCCTCTCGTCCTCTCGCCATCCACCCCCTTCTTCGGCTCGCAGGAAAGCATTAATCAAAGGAGCCAGCGGTGCGCCCTGTTACCGGCACGACGAAAGATGGAAATACACCAAGCGAGAGAGAGAGAGAGAGAGAGAGAGAGAGAGAGAGAGAGAGAGCCATCTCGGCCGAGATATCACGGAACCGGGGTTAGGTTACGTTAGCCCGTGCCGACTAACCGCCGCAACCACCTCCGTGACACGGTGTCTTTCGCCCGTGACTCGCCGCGCCGCCGAGAATAAAATTCTCGATCCGTTTTACAGTTTGACACGGCCGTAATAACGCCTTCCACTACCAACCGGAAGAGATGGCGCGAATATACAACACCAGGAATAAAAGGGATACGCGGCGGTCTCGCGAGAACACCAGCTCCTCCCAACGGTGCGTGGAATCACCTGAATTTTGTTTGCCGGCGCGATGCGTCGCGAACTGAAACTGGTTCCCCGCGACTTTGTTATCCCGACCGAGAACCGCGCCCGGCTCTGTTAACCGTGTCCTTAATAATCGAGTCCTTCTCCAAAGAGGAATTAATTACTCCGCGGAAGAGGAAAGTTGCTTTTGCCTCGGCTATTATTGGATCGGCGCGCGCGCGCGCGCCCGCGGCCCCGTTAAAGCGAAATAAATGTTTTGCTGAAATATCGCGGTGCCGAGCAGCCGCCGCGACCGCGTGCTTTTTTGGTTGTGGATTTTGCTCGTGGCCGTTTAATTGGCGGAAAGAAATCGTAGAGAATAGCGGGAACTCAAGGCGCAAGTTTCGCGTTGCCAAGTGATCGGGAATTCTAAAAAAATTCTTGAAATTCGCTTGTTTTCACCGTCGTTACGCGAGAAGCCGAATCGATTCTACATACCAAAAGTTCTACCGTTTCGAAAGTGAAAGCAGCGCATCGACTTTTGCGGAATATTTAACTACCGCCTCGTCGGAGGAAGAGTAGCCGGTGGTTAGAGACGCGGAAAGCACGTTACAGAAGTCGGAGACCGAGTTTCGTGACTTTCAGCCGTGTGCGAGCGACCACCGGTGATTTCATTGACGAGCGCGGTGGCCTCGCTCAAAATGCCTGTGGTCGAAAATGGGGGATGGGGCGAGTTAAGGCCGGTGGTTCGATACACGACCATCATTATCCTAGCAGTTTAGTGGGCTTCCATATCAAAGGAGGACTTTTACGGTGTTCGACTATCAGCTTTCCACTTGTACGGAACACAAGAAAGCTCACTTCCCGTAATATCTTTCTTGCAGCAACAATATAAAAAGATACATGGCATTTGTTAGGATAAGTCATAGTAGTCCAGTCACTATACTCGACTCCATATAAGAACGCACCTGTTTCGCGTACGTCGTTGCGCGTCAGCCTTATTGTAAAGTCTCTAGATCACCCACTACGTCATTAATATTCATATACCAGGTGTCACAAAATTTGTAATTGTATTGAATTGTATCCTCTTAACCTTTCAAACCGGTTTGGCGTTTGTACGTAAACTTAACCTCATTACCTGTGGCGGTTCGACGTATGTGAATACTCTTGTACCTTTCCGCTTTTATTTAATTAGAATAGCATTGTGTGGACAATATAAACAATATTAATCTCTCAATATCTCTCTAAATACTACGAACACTCGGTATTGTCCCAATGGTCACGTGGTCGGCGGAGTACGAGTAGGGGATTAGCCAATGAACGAGTTCCGTTAGAGTCATATGCGCAGTAGAGTCTTAAATTCGTGCGCTAGTAAGTCCGTTCTTATATGGGAGCCAAGTATAGGCCAGCCAGAACACATGTGACAGTTTATAATAAACGAGTGAGTGCTAATCAGGAATTATCAGGAATTATGTCAGAGGACACGACACAACAGCATTCCAAGTGTATTTTTCACCGTCTTATCAGGTTATAGCACCGTTTCAACAAAATTGTCCGCGCTCGCGTGAAGTAGTCGTCGAGGCTGGATGCGAATGCAAGGAGCGTCGCGAAGCTCGATATAGGCATACGCTGTACAAGTGGAATTCTGAGCAGGAAACTGGGTACGTTAATTTCGAACACCAAAGCTCCGTAGCATGTGACGCGGCGTGAATACAAGAGATATGTGAATTACACTCCATTGTCTTGAGGCCACCGTTCAAATCATAGTCCGCCGGGACAAAGGTCGGAGCCCGGGACCAAGCGCGGCAAGTTTGAACGTACAAACTTTTCCTGCTGCGCGAGATGAGGGCAGAAATATCTATTAACGGGGCCGTTGTTTCCACGTTAGGCGCGACCACAAAAGAAAAATTATCACTTTCCAGCACGACATTCCAACTACGGCGACGCGATAAATCGTGCGAAATACATGTTAAAAGAGCAAAGGAGCTATCGTCGATACTGGCACGCCCCTGGGACATTTCAGTTGAAATTACAAAGCACATGCCATACGACGTAGAGGATATAAGAGATTATTACTGGAGTATAAAGCGGTTAAAAGACATCTAGAGGCTCCTATGTAATCAGTGCCTACTAGTCCGGTAGATCCAGGATTTTCATAAAAAAAAAGAAACGGGCGTTTAAACGTGGAACTGGTCGTACAGCCCTGATCGGCCGTCTTTTCTCGTCTTCAAATAGAATAGCAGAGCAACGATTAGAGTCGGCCCCCGGTGCGGGGGCGAGTTCTCCAGGAAATGGGTGAAAGGCTTTTTCGAGGGGTCAAAAGCAAATCTGTCGTGTCACGCGAGTTCCTGGAATTGATTGCACGTTCAGCTGCAATCGATACCGCCTCGAACAGGCTAAAAGTAACTCCCGCGGTTATATGTATACATTATGAAACGGACGGTCAGTTAAATCAGAGCCGCCGCGCCGCTGGCGAACAAGTGTCTGGCCGATGGCCGCGATGCTGCGAGAACCGGTGACGCAAACGGCTCGATTATCATATTGCCAGTCCAGCGACATGCAATCGCGATAGCTCATTTTCATTTCAAAGACGGCGGGGGGAACCATCGATCGCGCGCGCGCGTTCAACGCGACGATATTCCACTCGGAACGGAACTGGGACAGGTAAGAGGGATCCCCTACCCCCCGGTGTCAACGGAACGAAAACCCGAAAGCGTGTCGCGTATTCCGGTGTTAGTTGGCCTTGTTTCGAATACGGAATTCACCATTTTCACGGGCTTTTGAGCTCCAACGAATAAAATTGCACGATACGTGACACCGAACCTGTCACCGAGACGAAAGATTTAAATAATTTCAATAAAACATTACTGATCACACAAGCTTATTTTACCGTTTTCGAATTATCAATTCCGCGTGATTTTCGGCGATCATATGGGAGCTCGAAGATTAAGCAAATTTTACGGCAGTTTTGCCCGGCTTTTCGGGTCAAACATCCCACTGTACGTCGCGTCGGTCGATCGCGTCTGTTCGTTATGCTCCTACACTCGCGCGAGTAAATGGAGTTGATGACTGAGTCCGGTCAGTGCCTCAACTTCAAACAAACTTCTATGCACCCTTGGGCTTCGAGGGATTGGCCGTGTAAACGACGCGCCGTTAGTTCCCTCGACGACCAGATAGAAGAAGACGGTCGACAGGTCGGGGTAGACGGGGGAACGTCGAACGAGAAAGAGGAAGGAAGGCGGAGAAAGAAGAAGAAGAAGAAGAAGAAGAAGAAGAAGAGGGGCGAACCACACGAGCGTGACTTACGGTTAGGGTTCGCGGCTTTCGAGGCGCAACGCGACAATTAACCGCGACAGGTATCCGCTCGACCAATTCGGACACAATTTGAACGTTTCACCCCTAAACGGGCTTGAAGGCTACGGTTGTTTCCGCTGGATAATACTTTCGTGGACGAAAATCCTGTTCAAGACTTCTAGAGATGATCTGGATCGACGATAAAACTGCACGATCCCTATCTCCCAGTTTTGAAAACTCGACTTTATCGTTGTTATCAGAGGCACACAGGCGTTTAAAGCACGAGCTAATTTGCGAACGGAATCCGCGGGTATCCCCAGTGTTCTTTTAGCTAGCCAACTACGCCGGCTTATTTATCCAGAGCCCGGTGCCGTGCCGGGAGGTATCGTCCATTCAACGCGCTCAACACCCTAATTACCAGGTTACGGGGAGCATAAATAACCATTTACATTCCGCGCACGTCAAAATATGAAGAATTCGGCCGGCCGTTAATCCGAGGCAAGCCGGCCGCGGAAAAGCCCCTTTAATTTCCACGTTTCTGAATTCCCACGCGGAAAAGGCAGCAGCAGCAACGGTAAGCAGTGGCAAGCAGCAAATCCCCTGCTACCGTTTGCTCTTTTCGCAACCGGGTCGCGCTTTCGCAAGCGGTGGGTGGCCGTTTTCTGCAAGCGTCGCCGCCGCGCGCATTATGCGGCGCGTCACTTTCGTAGCGGACGTAGAAAAGGGCACGAGTCCGGTGAAAAACCAGAAAAAGACCTGGACGACCGAGCACGGGGGGAGGCGGGGATTCAGCGGCGCGTTCGCGAAGGAGTCCTTTAATCGTCGGGTAGCAGCCGGGGTCGAGGGAAAAGCCCCAGAGCCCCGGACCCCGCGGGAAACGGTGCAGGAACAAGACTGAGAAAAATAATCCAATTTAGCGAGAGTACGCGAGCGAAGCGACGCGGCCTGCAGTTCGCCTGTTTTCACGGTTTTTAATTACGCGCCTCCTCGCGTCGCTGCCCCCTCCTCTCCTCCTCCTCCTCCTCCTTCCACCGTCCCCAACGCGCGGAGCTCGCACACTTTGTCGTCGCGATTCTGACAAAGGAGCGTGTTTTCATGGATATTTCACGGAGCCGCGGCGAAAGGAGAAACTACGCGACTACCGGTTTGTTGCCAGTTGGCGACTCGACCGATGCGCTTTAACCGTTTGTCGCCTTCCCGACAGGTCCTTTGGAAACATCCCGCTCCCTTTCCTTTTCGCTTCCGGTTTTTGTTGGCTTGTACCGATGTGTTTCTTTCAAATTGAACGATTCAACTGCGGCTCCGCTGCTCGGCGTTTCGCTCGGATGCGCGACAGGATGCGTTCGAACTGCGATAAACTAGGATACTACCCGAAATTTCCGTATAGAGGCAGACTCATTATAATCGCAATGATATCTAAGTTAAGTAAACGTTTGATTCGCTGCGAGGGAAGTCGAACGTGCATTTTGTCAAACGATCAACTTCTTATCAGGAATGTTTCCCTTTGGAAGTCGCGCAACGTACCCGCCCATTTGCGAGACCGTCCGCCGTCGAACGTTTTCGAAGTTTTATCGTTCCTGCTTGAGGCATTTTGGCGATACGTTGCAACCGGTCGCGTAACAAGACGACCCCAGTTTTATTCGCCTCAACTTTGACCCGCACGCTTTGAAATGCATCGGCGGGTTTGATGTGTTCCTACGAAAGTGGACTTTCCGTGGAGACGTACGCCCGGTACCTTTCCATCTTCTCCGAGAACCATATTGCCGCTTTTATTACAGCCATTCGGTTCTTGGAGAAATTCGTACGCGTCTACCGGAATAGAGATCATTCTATTGTGAATATCATTTATTATACTGAACGCTTGATGTCGGACCAATTTATGAAATCAATTCGGAAATAAATGCCCCAATGAAATTTTGCAAATAGATTAAATCCACATAGTAACTGAAGGTAGAGCATTAATCTAATAGACAAATACACAACCCTTACAGCCCCGAGAGCAAGGAACTTGAGTTCCACACGTTTGAGTATTCTTGTTGGGTGAACCGATGCGACGATTGCGAAAATTGTTCGATAGCGAAGAAGAGGGCTAACGTCGAAAGTTGCGGCTAGGTGTCGCAAGTAGCAGCCCGATATTTAACGAGGGTGCAAATCGGTTGGCGGGACGCGGCAGGATTAACGCGCGAGATTCTTCTGGAAGGGATTCTTAAAATCCACATAGTAACTGAAGGTAGAGCATTAATCTAATAGACAAATACTCAACCCTTACAACCCTGAGCAAGGAACTTGGGTTCCACACGTTTGAGTATTCTTGTTGGGTGAACCGATGCGACGATTGCGAAAATTGTTCGATAGCGAAGAAGAGGGCTAACGTCGAAAGTTGCGGCTAGGTGTCGCAAGTAGCGGCCCGATATTTAACGAGGGTGCAGATCAGTTGGCGGGACGCGGCAGGATTAACGCGCGAGATTCTTCTGGGAGGGATTCTTAAATAGCGTGTAACAGGTGGGTCGAATCCGGTGCGGTGGCGCGAGCAGGGCTTGGTCGCGCGCGTGCTCGAGATCGCAAAAACAAAGAGAGCGCCAGGGTGCTGCACGGTATAGATAGTTAAACGGCGAACGGAACGGAACACAATGGTAATAAACTCACGTGTCCGAGCTTCTCCTCCTTCCGCCTCTTGGGATCGTTCTCGAGGTCGGGGGTGCGGCTGCGGAATTTCTCGGGCGGTGAAACGGATCGCCTGAGTCTGTCGTCGGTGAGGGCGATCGGCTTACGGTCCTCGGGCGTCTCCGCGGCCGCCCGGTGTTGCTGCAGGTCAGACGGTTTCAGGAGCGCCTGTGCCTGTGCCTGGACCGCAGCCGCGGCCGCGGGGTGCGGCGGGGGCGCGAGATGAGGCGGCACCACCGCGGCTGCGGCCGCCGCGGCCGCACCTGCGAACCCCAACAGCCCGGCCGGCGGAAGACCGCCGACCACCGCGCCATGGGGCAGCTGCTGCGCGTGAATCTGTTGCTGTAACATTCGGCCAATCGGCATGATCAACCTTCTGTCGCGTTGTATCGCGTCCTTTCTTTCGAGGACCAGAACTATTAGCTTATCCGAAAATAAATTGCGGTTTTCCCACACGTTACACGTACCGACCCGCGCTACGAACAGTGTCGCGTTTCATACAATGCTGACCGCGATTGTATGCCGACAACAACCGAACACTTCTCGAAACATGCAGTTTACGGCTATTTTTCGTAGCGCACGTCGATACTTCTCCGCAAGAAAATGACAGGCTCGTTAGTATGTATGTATAGCGATTATAATAGCTTACTATAGCGAGAGAATACTGTATCAATCGTTCCCAATTAAAGAATCTTCTAGGTCAGAGTGGCTTTAAAACAAAAAAGGACTCACCAGTAGCTGTTGTAGACCCTGTTGTTGCTGCAAGAGATTCGCAATAGTTAGTGGTGTCGGTGGCTAACGATTTATTCGCAGAGTTAGGTACGTTTTAACCCTCGTAGGCTCCTCGGGCAAACATTCGCCCACTTTCTATTTTTGGTACAGTTAAATTTCTTACGATTTCTCACTCTGAAAATATATGTATAAAAAACGATTTAATTCGTAACGTTTAATAAACTGAGATTAGATTAATTTCGAAGCTACGGGACGATAGTCCGCGCGACTAATTTCGAGGAGCGTACGAGAGGATTGAGAGATTGATAGGCGAGCAGCCGGCAGCCGTATGAAAAACAGTGCCAAGATCAATGTACCGACTGCTTGCCAGAACCAAGGAAGTTAATAGAATCAATCGTAGAGAGACGCTCACCCCAATAATAGCGTTTAGCTCGGTCGTCGTGACTTGCTTCGCCCTCTCTACGGCACTGGCCACCTGCTGCTGATGCTGCAAGCCATGCTATCATTATCGCGTCGTTGTCACTCTCGATCGTGAGATTGTGCGGCACACGTGCCAAACAGAAAGTCAAAGACTCACCTCTTGTGCCAGGTACGGGAGTAGCTGGACGATTATCGCGTTCAGCCTCTTGGCGATCTCCGTCTGCAACCATGATGAATCGGTCAATTAATGAAAGAACGAGGACGAGGAAGAGAGGAACCAAGTCGCGACCGATTAACCGAGGAATCACAAACAGGAAATTTCGAAATGCCGCCAGCGAGAGAGCTCCGACAGATTTAAGGATCAATAAGAACGAGCTTATGTCCGTAAGAAACCCAGCGATAGACATCACTTGTTTCCAGTCGAATGATTCTCCCAGCTAGATTGAAATCTCTATTCATCATCGAGATGCATCGCGCGTTATGGGCTGGGATCAAAAACCTAACCCGAATCGGATTCGGGGTTCTCAAATATTCTCAATCACCCGCCGTAAGCCGCGCAGCTTCGCTAACCGGTTACTAGATGTGCAACTGTAACCCGGTTAACCCGGTAAGAGCGGGTTATGGTCGGAAAGCTTGAAAACAGGGATCGTAACCGTAATCCGAATCGGTTTTAGTTCTTTGTAACCCGTGCAAAACTGTAACACATACTATGAGTGGGTTTTGAGTACGCAGTTTGAACTTCTCTCATTATTTATAATTATGCTTTGGTGCCAATCAGTTGAATTTATCTTCGAATCAATTTTAAATAATGCGAGGACAACTTATTATTGGTGTAAAGAAATGTATATTTTAGGTAGGTTACTATGAAGCAGGGGTGGCCAACCTGTGGTGCATGCGCCAAACGTGGCGCATTGCATCCTAGCGCCTCTATTTATTCTTTTGAAGTAGGCGCCATAAATGAATCCATCTTCATATTTTCAACACCTGAGAGCTCTCAGTTAAATCTATACAGCCTTCTTACTCATAAATTCGTCGCAATTTTTTGACAGTTTACAATTACAGGATAGGAATTCAAGTGTTCAGGACACCGATCGCCCTCTCGTCCAAAAGATCATTTCTCACTATTGTAGATTGCTGCTCCAATGAACGTGTGTCTCTTCAACTGGCTTAAATGAATTATTTTATATTTTCTATTGTTACGGGCCACCCACATGAATCTGTCCCCATTCTTATTTCACACGCTGTGTTGAAGAGATCCTTCCTAGCTCAGATTGCGTTCAGATAGGTTCCTCGAATCTCTATTTAATAGCAACCCACTCTTCCAAGGATTTAAAAACCGTTTCCTCGAGGATAGTATGAGTACAATAAACTTCGTTGGTTAACCGGGTTTGGGTCAGGGTTAGGCGTCGGGTTAGAATCCCTGATTACGGAGTCCGCGTTGGGTGTCGATTTCAATGGGCCGTAAAAAGGTTCCATATCGTATTTAAATGCGCGTGGCCGGTTAACACGGTCGGTTTGATTGAAAAAAAATCGCGAGGGGTGGTGGCCCTTGCAATTGTAAACCGAGCGCGAACAATTCGCGGGGACACCGTAAAAACGTCATGAAATTCGGGGTTACGTTGCGGTGATTGTACCGCACGTGACGACCGGCAAATGGGCACGTGAGCTCTCGCCCATGGTTCGGAACGAGCGCGTTTAGTCATTAATACGACGCGATCGAATCGATTACACGCACGGCCATGTGACTTTCCCACAACGACTGCCGTTGTGCGGGGAAAAGAAATCGACATCGCACAGTCGATCCCGATAGAATCGCGCTCTAACAATCTTGCGAGTGTGGTGATTGGCGGAGCACTTGAACTTGGGGACTAGCATTCGACGTCTTGTGACAGTATGCGTAGCTCCGACGATAATAAGAAACGAGAAAGACAGATGGTACAAGGGAGATCAGAATCAATGAAACTTTCATCATGAGAGAGCAATCGGACACATTCGAGGTATTTGATCCCGCAGCTCGGGCGCCGCTTTCGATGGCCTGACAGCGTCGAATCGGCGCTGGAACTCGTTAATCGGCGAACGCGTTATAAAAGACAGATAATGTATTGCGGATGAAGCGCCGACGTGCAAATAGAGTATTAATTTGTGCGCGGGTAACGTTGTTAGTAAGCGTCAATGCAATTAGGCCGTTGTATTAGCGCTTTGCGATCGACACTCCAATCGCGCGCGACGATTCCTGTAATATTGATCATCGTACATATTTGAACGTATTCGTTCCAGTTAATTATTCAAACCAATCTATCGCGATTGTGCGATAGAGGACGTGTCTATTGTTTGTTAACTGTGGCTGGACGCGTTTGCGTGTCGGGTGTTCGCGGTCCGTTAGCGTTTTCGGTCTTTGAATCGGCACCGAGAAAAACGGGGAGCGGCGTTTCGATTAATCCGTGGCTCTCCAACTAGTTCTATTCGAGACTTATCGGATTAATTATCGTTCAATCGGTACTGAACCAAAACTAATGCGTGATAATAGAGTCAATATCAAAGAACTTTTACTTTACAATCTACCGAATCGCCAGTGACACCAAAATGTTATTCGGTCGGTGCATAAATAATTGCGGTTCCTCGAAAGTAATTTCGTTTTTCGTTAGATCATCCTGGATCCTCGAACGTATCCTCGTCCTCAGAAATGTTATTCGGTCGGTGCATAAATAATTGCAGTTCCTCGTAAGTAATTTCGTTTTTCGTTAGATCATCCTGGATCCTTGAACGTATCCGCGTCCTCGGTTTTGCCGATCGAGGCGGCTCGGTCGTCGCCCGGGCGTGCAACCGAGGCTTCAAACCGAAAAAAATGTCATTATTCCCGCGGGGGAGGGCGCGGGTGGAGGATCGGGTGGGCGGAAAGATGGAAAACTGCCGCGTCCACGTCAGTTCGATTTCGCCCGGTCCGAGTCGGGAGGTGGTGGAGTAGAAGGGTGGGACAAAAAAAAACACGTTTCGACGGGGCGGAAAAAAAAACGCGACAAAGAGAACGCAACAGAGGAGCGCGGGACCGGGCGCCGCCGAGAGTTCGGCTGCGCGAGAAAGAGGGATAGACGTAGGTGGAGGCGGTGGTGCAGGAGGCGTAGAGCAGTACGAGGAGGAAGAGGTGGAGGAGGAGGACGACGAAAAGGGGGAGGAGGACGTGGAGAATTTGCGCGGCTAGGCGAGGCGCGGCGAGGCGAGACGAGGTGACGCGGCGCAAGTGTTGTCCGGTACGAAAAAATGGTTATTCCTTCTCGAATGTGCCCGATGCACATGCACATTTTCCCGCAGAACGGATGGTCCGAGGGTGGAGGTTGCGGGAGGAGGATGAGGAGTAGATGGAGTACAGGGGGATGGTGGAGATAGAAGCCCGGGGGAAGGGGACGGACGACGAAGAGGGTCGGACACGGAGGACGAGAAAACGAGAGAGTTAGAAAGAGGAAGCGAGGAGGGAGGGTGAAAAAGGGGTAGGTGGCCGAACGGCAGGAGGAAGAGGAAGAGGAAGAGGAGGCAGAGAGAGAGTAGTAGTAGTAGTAGTAGTAGTAGTAGTAGTAGTAGTAGTAGTAGGAGGAGGAGGAGGTAACATTGAGATTAGCAACGGGTAAAAAATCGATGTCATCGCCCCCAGCCCACCGCACCCTCGTTTCGCTCGCTCAACTCAACCCTCTACTACCCCCTCAGGGCCAAATAAAAGAACTCGAATACACGACCCCTGGAACGCGTCCGCGGGCGAGTGTGTGCGACCGCCCCCATACGTGTAAGCACGCAACGCGCGCGGTCCATCCGTGTGCGTGTGCACGCGGCGAGCCTGTGTACGCGCGCGCATCACGGAATATGTGTATATATGGACGGTAGAGTACTGGAAAAGCGACCCTCCCCTCCGTTCCCCCGGTTTCCTGTGCCCCCCTTCGACTACCGAAAGGGAGAGAGAACGTGAGAACGGGGGGTGGTCCGAGGGGGATCGAGTCGAAGGGGACCAGAGGGGGGTACCAGGGGTGACCAGGGGGGAATACGGATGGAGGGAGAGGTAGAACTGGGAGAGCAAGAAAGAGAAAGAAAAAAGGGAAAGAGAGAACACGCGCGCAGATAGATAGACGCATATATACGCGGAGGCAGGAAGAACTGGAAAGGCAGGGTGAGTTATATGCAATTGGTCAGCCTGCACATTTTTTATCGGGCGCCGGGCGCACCCGCGATGGGAAATGGTAGTTACTCTTGTATCGACGAACGCCGACGGCGATAGAAATATTCTTCCCCGGGAGGGACGGTCTTTCGTTTTGCGGGGGATACCGTAGATCGTCGTGGCTGTTTTCGAGCGGTCGCCAATCGCCCCTTAATGGGTCTTATTACTGCCGATCGCCGCTGGTATGTTAATTTCGCTTTCCTTCGCGCCTTCTATTAGCACAGGGGTGAACCGAGCGACCCCCATTCGCGTGGCGACATCTGTTGTCACAGAACTTGCGCCAGTGCGAAGTTAACAACCGCAAATCCAAGTCAAATCGATGCCAAACCTTGTCCTCGTGAACGAAATCGTTATTATCGTTATTTTAAGATTTGTAAAAATTTAAATTACATAATTTAAAAGTTAAGATTAGCAAACAATAATATGGAAATAACGAGTGAACCAATGTTTGTCACGTTCGTGGAGACATTCGCTCATCCGAGAAAACCTGTATCAATCATTATCCTCCTTGAATTCACAGGATTCAGGGCGACCGACAAAGTGCGAGGGACCGTGCGCCGCGCCGTCGATCCTCAATTATTGCCGGTGCCCATCGACAGAAATTTGGACACAGAAACCAACGGTATGTGTACCGACGGTCAAAATAGTTGTCAACCCCACACCAACCGCTCTCTCGCTCTCATCATTCTCGGATGGTTGGAGTGGGACAACTATTTCGACCTCGGGTACACGCTACAGTATCATCTCCGTAGCTGTCGCGAAGGTCTCTGCCATAAATGTCAAAATCGTATCCCCACCATTGGGGCGATCGAACGACGCAACGAACACGCGCGACCCGAGAGGGTCCTGGGCCTCGTGTGTACAGCGTTTCGTGATTTCAGAGAAAGTGCGCGGGCGTGACGGATTCGCGCGGCGTATTGCCATACATCGTGGCTTAATTGAGCAGGACAACGAGCAGGCAGCCGATTCCGCGGACGAGCCTTTCAATTAAGCGATAAGCGTTATCGGATAGGTCTGCTGGAACCATCGTACGACTCGTCGCGTCGCATCGGACGAACGCAGCGAGAGCGTTGCGTGACAGTCGCGTCGCACGGCCATTCTTTTTCAACCCTTCCCCGGCGTTACGTTCGTTTATCCTGCCGCGTCCTTTCATATTTTCCTTGCCCGCGGTCGACGGCTCTTTTTACAATCCATTCTCCTTTTTTATTGGCCTGACAGAAATAAAAATCATGAGAAAAAATCTTATTGCACGCGGAAACCGTCGACCGGTGATGGCTGCTGCATCCAGGAACGTTGCGCTGGAATGGGGTTGAACTGTTCAACGAAATTAACCCTTGGACGCGGCGCACCGTTACAAATAATACTTATTTTAGAAATACCAGAATATTTCAAAACGCAGTTTATGGTGATTCCGAACGGCTTATAGCCCCGGGTGTATCCATCAGCGCGCGAGCGTGCGAGCCATAAGAATAAAAACCACGATGTCAAAAGGGCTGAGTGAAAAGTTTGTTTCACAGGAATCACAGTTTCCCATTTCCATGCTCGTAATAATGGTAGTGGGCGCGCAATAAGATTTCCGCTGTGCTCTCCAGTCGGAACACGCTGTTCCCAACAAAGCGGGCCAACTATCTCCATAAAGCGACTCCTAGAAGCTGATATCAAATCGTTTTCACGAAACGTCCGCACACGTGACCGCATTCGAGCTGGCGCGGTGGTCGCGTGTGTAGTCCTCGTGGTACAATTATTTGAAGAACGGCCGGGGGTGGGGAGGTCGTCGACGACGACGACGACGACGACGGCGACGACGCACGAGTTAGAAGGGGTAGGTCGGGGGCGAAAGAAGAGAAAGACCGGTATAAGAACTGGGACATTGCCAACAAATTCGAGTTAGTCGAGTAGCGAGTGGTAAAGTGGTGGCTGCGGGCTTTAACGGTGGAGTGGGAGGCAAATGTCGACTTGGGGTGGCGCATAGCGTGGCGAGCGATAGAGAGTGTGAGAGAGAGGGAGAGCGAAGCCCGGAGCGAGTGGAAGAGGGTGGAGAGCGAGAGGAAAGTGGAGGCAGCGACAGAGGACTAATGGGTAAGAGAGTGAGAGAACGAGAACGGATGAAATCACAGAGACTCGCCAACGGTGCCGGCTAAAAAGGGTAAAACGAAGGGGGAGGGGGAGACCGGTGGAACGAGAGGCCAACGACGGGGGTTGGGGAGGACGCGGTGGAAAAGAGATGGTCGCAGAGATGGTCTAACCTCGTAGGGGAAGATTGTTTTCATTCGGTGCTCAAATTGAAAAGGAGCGAGGACCAAAGACCGCGATTCGAAAGCCGGCTAAGTGCCGGGACAACCAAACGGGGGATGATTTATTCTTTTTCCAACCCCCTTTCGCTCCCCCCGTGGACCATCTTCCGACCGACATCCTTCCCCCGGCTGTATTTCCTCGTTCATGGCGAAACGGGGAAACAGCGAACCGGCGAAGGGGCGAAATTTGAAATTCCCGCGACCGGCGCGGCGACGCAATCAATTTCATTTTCCCTGGCGTCTTTCTTTTGTACCTTTATTCGCCGCGTTCTCATTTGCCGAGGGGAGGGATATATAGTAAGTAGCCCATAAATAAGGGAAACTGATAATGGAAATGGGGCTGTAACCGAACCCGCAAACACTTTGCGCCGCAGTTACAGCGAGCAATATGATCGAGTGGCTGCAGCGGAACCTTCCGGTCCTCTCTGAACTTTTTAGATCACAGATCACATCTTTGACTAACAAGATATATCTTTGTTTCGGTTGAATCGAAGTATCGAGACCCTTGCGATGAAGTAATTGCAGTCAGAAACCAATGGTATTCTACGGTAATTAGTCTCGGATAGCGACGCGATGAATGAGAACTATTAAATCGATACGCCTACCGGTAAATTATCCACGTAAAAACAGTGTGCGAAGATTAATCGTTGAACGAGCTCTCTGCCAATAACTTTTCATCTCTCCTCTAATTAGCGTTAGAAGGTTGAACGAATCGCGTTACACCGCCTCCGCACAATTTGTCGCGAAACTACGCCCGAAGGGGATTGATTTCCTGGCGACCAGCGATTTTCCGTTTCCTACTCTTACTTTTATTGCCCTCCTATGCGTCCATTAGCAATTATACGAGCGTATCGGGTAACCGCTTACTTTCATTTCCCTCGTCACACAGAAACGATATATATACATATCGTTTCGAGCTGTTTGAACGGATCCAGATATGCCGAAAAACCTCTTTAAACCGTGGCGCTACTTTTATCGCGTCTGCAAAACTTTTTAACGACAACGCCCCTTCAGTTCCGACCAGATCGACGGATGCAGAGGGCTCCGAATAGAATAGTCCGAGAAATCTAATTGAAAACCGACGAAATAGTTCGGTCGACGGATAAATATCCAGTACGTTCCGCAAATCAACCCCGCGTCGGTGTAAGCTGCGACTTCCTGGACGGTATGTCATCATACGCTGCGGCCATTTACGTCACTCGAACGGAAAAACCGCGTATTTTTCCGTCGGGATTGATTTGCGAACGTTTACTTGACGTTTTTTCGACATATTTTTCCGAATTTTGGACACCCACCGCCAGAATCTACAACAACGCGGCCTGCTACGATCTGTTAGTAACAAAAACCTTTTACAGTTCAATATGTTTAACCAGGGACCATAACTGTTATAACTAGATTGCGGATTTTATGCATTTATGACAAAAATCGGCACGTACAATTTAAAGCAGTCAAGATGTTAAAAATAATCATGGACATCGATGTATTTGTTTCAGCTTAATGGGATAATTAAAAGAAGAATGCAATGTTTATTTATCTCCTGTGTCCTGCAATCAATGCGAACATTTTTTATTTTGCATAAAGATCCGCTGTCTAGTTATAACCAAAAAGAAAAAATGTCATAGAATAAAAAGTATTTCATCGACTGAAATCGTATTGGTTACAAATAAGGATTATAAGTACCCGAAATTTTGTCTCTTGTTGCTAAATATTATCGTTGAGAGAAATCAATTTCGATCGCTCATAACTAGACAGCGGATTTTATGCATTTATGACAAAAATGAGTAGGTATAATTTAAAATAGTAACAATATTAGAAGAATTAAGAAATGCTGTTATATAATTTTCAACCTATTAAACATATTAAGAAAGAAAATAAACTTCTATTTCGCTCTAGAGTTTGTTGAAAATCAGATAGAAAGTTTTTATTTTGCATAAAGATCCGCTGTCTACTCATAACAGTTGTTACTTTTGGTCCGTGTGTTTAACCTTCTACTTATCCTTACTTTTTGATAATACAATAGAATTTCCCTTAGCTGGATCATCCTGTACATTTTATTGGTGAAACGGGGTATTTATGAATACCTCATATTTCGTTAAAACAATATCGAACATCTTGCATCAGATAATCCTCCACAAAATACTCAATTGATGCTTGAAATAATTGATCTCGTCCGGATATAACACGAAATAAATGAACTTCGAGTTAACGCGAGTACAAAGCAGATCTGCAGGATTTTATCCCAGACAGCTCGACGACGAAGACTGTCTGCGGTGATTTCTAAACAGCGGTTATTCCGGCGAATAAATTATTCGAATACAATCCACTTGCGACTGTTATTAACAAACAGATTACTTCTCAACGAACCCTTTTACACGCACGTTGAACAACGCTCGAAGAGAAGGTAGCTGCTGTACGGATTTCAATGAATTCATAGGGAAGCCGGCCATCGACAGGTCGGTAAGACCAATCCAATCGTAACGATCCTCCGGCGCAAACCGTGAACGAAAGTACCTCGAACCGGCGAGCTAATGAGTCAATTACGCGGTACTGCGCCGTAAGGCCGACGTATCAATTCGAAGCGCAAATCGTACACGGCAATAACAACGCCGCTATAAAGCATTCTAAGCTAACTAGTTTGCCACTTGAGCCACCGGACGCAATTTCGCGGCGATTTAATGGTGGACCGGCCTATTCGACGACGGTGCATCCCCACTCTGTTCCACGGGGCTTGCACCCCATTAAGCAACACCCCTGGGTACAAGGGTGAGAAATGATCGGCCGCTAATGCTAATGAATATCAGCTCGTCGTGTCACAGAGGGTTGTTCGGGAGTTTAGGACTCTCCTGCCACCCCCCCCCCTCACATTCAACCCCCACCAACCAATCTAAATCCCGTGGCACTTTCGAGAAGCCGGTCTCTCCCTGGGTGTTGCGAGGGGTCGTGGTCGCTTTTAAGAAAATTGCTGACAGAGGGGGATGACCCAGTGTTTCCTCTAATTAGCTAAAATTACACGATTTCCCCGGGACGCAGATGCGCGCCGCTAACCGTCGTCGTCCTCGTCGTCGTCACCCCCTTCGTTTTTGCGGCCGTGGACCGTGGCGCGGCGGCCCGGATCAGCTGACATATTCCGAACTTAATTAACGAGGAATCTTTTGATCCTTAAACCACCCCTCTCTCGCTGCTGTTTGGGAAACGCGATAGAAATCAGGTCGCAATTCTTAAACCGACCCGACGCGCCCGCGCTCCCCTCACCGAAAAGGGGACGGGCCCCCGCGCACATTTCAGGCAACCCCTCGACGAGATAAAGACGCGCAATCGAGGGTTGATCAAGCTCCGGAGAGCGGGGACGGACTGTTTGAAGAGAATCGACTACTACTTACCTGCTTGTGCATCTCCACCGTGATACCGTAAGACATCTCGTAGTACTGGAACAAACGAGAAGAGTAGAGCAGGATTTAGCGGGAGACGAACGTGCAATAGCGCACTTAACTAGAATTATGACCTATAATATACTGGTTTTATGGCTCTTAGTATACAGGTTAGGGGCCGGAACACCCCGCATTGTTTCACTCGCGAAGATGTACTACGGTCGCCCCAAAAGTTTCTTTCGCAATGTGTATGCTTCACGTTGCTAACCCCTTGCACTATCGAGTCAGACTCCTGATACGAGCATTTCGAACAGTAACATGTGTATTATTCATTTGACAGTGGCGTCGCACAGTGGGCGAAATTCGGACAAAAATTTTTAACACGTTCCGTGCCAAGCTCTTTTTTGTGGCCTGAAGATCAAGTTTAACGGGGACCATCGGTGGTACTTTTGTTTCAATGACCGAAATCAATTATTTTACCTCTTTAACAATACCCTAAAGTTGATGAAAAACAAGCAAAATGAGTTAAAAGTTATTAAGTATAAGTTGATATTTATATTTAAGTATTGTCGTTAACGCTCATCCCTTTAATTTCGTAATATTTTTGTCTGTTCAAACTCCTCGTAGACAGCTAGAGTTGCATGTAAAATTATAAAAAAATTTGCTTATATAGCTCTTTAGACATTGTATCGATAAGAAATGTTTTATATTTTTTTTATATATGTTTAATCATTATTTTCAAGTTTATTAATTGACTCGATTTTGGATAAAAAAAGTAAATTTCCGATTCGCAATTTCATAAGTTTGCCTCATTATGCCTGAACAAAACTAGGATAAATATTTTTCTTAAAGTATCCTTAAAGTTATGAAACAAACCTCGTTTGCCTATTTTTGACTATTGAAAAGATATTAATAATATAATTCTTGTCAGCTGAACACGTCGCTTCCTCAGGGGACCGCCCAATTGAAAACATCTTTACCTTACTGGGACTAAGGTGGCAGTCCGCGGAGGACTTCTTCCTTTTAACTAAACGACAGGTTTTGAAGGAGATGGTGCGTCGCACAGTGGGCCAGAAACCGATCTTATTGGACAAAAATCTGCCGACAACTCAGTTTTTCATCGATTCAATTGGAATTTCTTTTAAAATGTTCACGAAGGACGTTGTTTAGCCGTGGATCAATAAATTAATGGTAAGTCCCATAAGTGCCGAATATAATTCTATTCAATTGGTAATTCTCACGGCCAGATTTACAGTTTAAAATTTTGCGGTTTAGGGTTTAGGGTTAAGAAGTGTCGGCAACTCAGCTGGGACATGCAAATTTCTGGTATGGGCGGATGAAGTATCGGAGTTATTGGGCTTTGTAGATTCTTGATTGTGACAGTTAACGATTTTCGCGCAGCACGTCATCAAAGTATAGTCCTTCACGAACATTTTAAAAGAAATTCCAATTGAATCGATGGAAACCTGAGTTGTCGGCAGATTTTTGTCCAAAAAGATCGGTTTCTGGCCCATTGTGCGTCGCCTCGAACAAGCCTAGGTTCTCGCGACAGGCCGGTCGGTAGAAAACTTTGAATAAATACAACAAGCTTCCCCCATAATTCTTGACGAAACGAGAACCGCTGCGCCGCTGTTCTCCCGTCCAGGGTTCCTTTCGCTCTTCCGGTCGCTGCTGCGAGAGCAATCCATAGAAGAAAGGATCATTAGAACTCTGTCCCGCGAATAATCAACCCACCAATTTGACCGTGCTAGAATAATATTAAATTCTCATTGAAACGCGAAACTTTCAGACCGGGAGAAAAAGATTCAATTGGACGGAGAACGTTCGCGCCGAGAATTTTTCACAATCGACTCAGCGGACGTTTATCTTCGACTTTGCCCCGACAATTACGAGTGCCTCGAGTTCCCTGTGCCCCCTCGAGACGAAGGTGAAGATCGGTCTATCGGCGACGGAATAAATTTCCGTATATTTTTGTTTCGGATCCGAGCCGCCGCCGCGCCGAGTCGCGTTGTCGTCCGGTCTTTACAAGTGAAAAGTACCGGTTCCTTTCTGTCGCGCGAACTTCCTCGCCTGTCGATGAATGTTAATCGAGACGTTTAATTTCAAAGTATAAGGAGCGAGCAAGCGAGAAGACGACCGCTTAGGAGCACGATCGGCCCGGGACGCGGACGGGGAGGATCTACCCGCGCCGCAACGCTTCCAATTGGGTTAACTACATACAATTCGTGGGCACAGTCCGCCGATCGTAAATTGGTTAGTAGCCGAACTCGCTCGAGTATCAACCGCCCGTTCTAGAACGCGTTACGTACAGATACGATGATTCCAAGAGCGGTGTTATAACGTGCTCGTAAAAATGTCCTGCGGGGACCGCTCGAAGAAAGCGGAACGACGACCTTTCGGCGACTTTTTAAAGAACGATAACTTTTTTTTAACGTCGAAACACAACGAACGAACAACTTGGATTTCTTTTCGAGAAGTCGGAACAATTAGTTTGGCTAACTTTATCTAGAAAGCGTGTTCTTGGCAAGCTCCGAAAGCTAGTCTCCGTATCTCGTAGCCGGGCGTCATTGTGATCGCGGTCTGATCGTGATTATCGAGTGCATTATTAACTTGGTATATTTCCGTGGCCGATGCTATCGATCTCGGCGTGGTGTCTGTCGGTCGGCGTATGTGCTTTAGCCCGACGAGAGAGAGAAGCCAACCCCCAAAGCCATTCGTCCCGGAACGAGCGGCTAAAGGCGGACACGCAGTGCTAAGCGACAGCCACTAACCGATTTACGATCGCGCAAGCGCGCTCGCCAATCGTATGATCCGATGCACTTTGCCGGAACACAGCCCTGGATCGAACAACCGTTCCGGATTGGACCCGGCTGCCGGCTATTCCTTTCTCCTGGCGTCGCTCGGCTTACCTGTGTCCTCTCTCGCTACCTGGGATTATCACTTTTGACTTATCGAGCCGGCGTCGCTTACGAATCCTCCGACTAATTTCCACCCCGAACTAACTCGTTTACTACCCCGTAATCCCCTGCACTGGGGAAAAACATTATTCCGCTTTATTCACTTGAACCCGAAACCGTCTAATTTCCAGTTCTCGGCCACTACGCCTGAATTTATAGCCTCGAACGATGCGGTAAGCGTCGCTCAATCTCGAAACCACCGCAAAGTGGCTCTCTCCGATTTTCTGCACATTAATTCTGGACACATTCAACACTTTACGATTCCGACAAATGAAATGTTGAATACCAAAGTTGGCGAGCAATCAGAGGGAATGAGAATTGCAATAAAACAAATCGGCAAAGTTGACGGGAAGAACCGCGAGAACGGTGTCCTCGAGGAGGCTCCAATGAGACAAAGCTATCGGCGAAATCGTCGAAGAACAATCGCGTTTCGCTATCGGATCGATCTGGAAAAATAAATAGGGGGAGGGGAATAAAAGGGAAATAGAATCGCATTACAGTCGAGCTATCGATGTCAGCCTTAAATTGCGCGTCATCGATATCCTGGCAGGGGAGTTAATTTGATGCACGACGTAATAAAATGCTTCTCGGCCGCATCGCGGATCGTATATTGGTTCGCTGGAAAGTCCCCGAAACAAGAAGAAAAGAGTTCGCCGGGCCAAGTCGATAATCGGATGAAGAGAAACTCCCTCTTCCTTTCTCTCTTTTGCTCTCGGCCTCTCTCTCCCTCCCTCCCACCCGCTCCGATTCTTTCTCTTTTTCTCCCGGAGCCGACAGAAGGGTCGTATCGATCCTCATCTGGCAACCTTTCCTCCTTTTCTATTTTCACGTGGTTCGGAACCCAATAATAGGGGTTGTACCGATAATTTCACCCCCTCCGGTTATTCGATATGGATCTTTTAGTAGCGGGCCTTTGCTGGGGCGATTGAGCCGCCCACTCTCTTTCCCAGTCGTCTCCCACTTTATCTTCCCCGTGTTTCTCTACCCTATATTCCGTATCCCTTTTCCTGACTCATTGCTCCGCACTTTGTTCCAGCTTGTCGCTCGCTCCCATTTCCCTTTGTGCCCCCGTCCCTACTCATCCTTTCGAATGTTTTCACGAGGGCTCGCACCTACCCGCCGCGAGTGCAATTAACGGATAATTAATCAGCCGGAGTCGATCGCGGCGGCCACGAGGATCATCGGATCGGGGGAGGGAAAGCGAGATGTTATCTTTGCAGACGACAATCAAGCAGATAAAGCGTCGACGAAGAACTCCGTCGAACCCGGGGCATCATTCGTACAACAGACGATTCAGATTTCACCTTGATTCCGCATTTTTCTCGCGACCTTCTCGCTGTTCTCGTCACTGTGTAACGTTTCGATGATTAGCTTCGACCCTCCAACGGCGACGCGATCAATTTCGAAATCGGGCAGCCGTTCTCGCGCAGGATCGTTTCTAAATTCATCGCATTTGTTCGGAGTGTGTTCGAGCACACGTTCTTCAGCGCAGAAGCTCGAAATCGATAGGTGGCGTAAGAGTCGGAAGTCACGGAAGCCGTCGCGTCGAACGTTTACGGGCCGCGACTCTCTCGGAACGTCAAGAAAATTGAATAGCTAGAGACACGCCGCGCCCGTGCCGGGACGAAACGAAGAAAGAGGGAAACGTTATATTCGTGAGAATAGTTAACCCGGTGGACGCTGGCCTGCTCCGCGTTATGAAACTTCGTAAACGCCCGGTGAAAAGTGGGCGGAACACGGGGCGAGGAAAGAGAGGTCGTGGGGTGGCTGGGGGAGATAAAAAGAAGGGAGGAACGAGAACACTAAATTGCTCGGTGGAAAACTTCAAAGGTGGAAATAAAATCTGTAAAAAGAAGCTGACGGGGAACGCAACCGGGGGGAAAAAAACAAGAAGTAATCAAGAAACGTACCCGGAGGATGTGGGTTATGTTTAATTTGTTACGCCGCGCAGAAACGAAACAGAGATAAAGAGAAGGTGTGAGAGGGAGAGGGAAGTCGCGAGAAGGGTAATCGTGAGGTCTGGCTTTTCAAAGGGTAAAAAACGTGCCGCGCCACCGAGACCGTTTCCCCATGTAGAATATTTTTCGCGTCTTTCCGGCCCCTCGCGTTTTATCGATACGAATCGTTCCGTTTTCATAATGGGAATCGAATCAATTTCTTATCGACTTAACGACTACGCTTTTTTCTCTCCTCCTCCTCCTCCTCCTTTCCTCTTCTCTCTCTCTCCTCACCCCTGCCTCTTTTTCCAGCAGAGTATTAAATAAAATCAAGGGGACGAGATCCAAATCGAACCGTAGGATCTCGTTGCCGCATACTTCCTCCGGAATTAATTCCGACGAAGTTCAATCGCGATTCGCGATAAAAATAGGAACAAAGAAAGCAGAAAATATTGTAGCCTATTGCTACCAAAGTTAAACAGTTATCGTTGGTCCTTAGGTCTGCGGAATAAAATTTCGTAGAATACCGATTATGTGAAATGATATTTGAAATATCCGTTCTATAAATTTTACACAGCAGCGCTTGTAATCGACCCTCAAAAGGTGTAATGAAATTTTACGGATAACAGAGTGCCCACGGGGCTACTTATTTCCATGTTTTCTTCGTGAAGGCTAATGACGTTAACGCGACCTAAAAGTAGGGTCACCAACCGACCCCCTTCGCGCCTGTTGCTTCGCATAAGTATCGTTCGCATCGTTCCCTCCACCTCAAAACCGAATTTTACTTTCCATCAGTAATTTTTTGATCTCGACGATATATGTTTACGTACAATTCGATGCTAGAAAGATTTTTGTTTATTCGTGAAAGTACACGAACGTAAAGTTACAAGAAAGAATAAATTGTTTCAATTACCGCGGAAACAAAGTTGTTCTCGGCGCCTAATGAAAAAGCGTGGTGTCTGTATTACGTTCACCCTATTTCGTTCTATCCAGCAGGTACAGTGCCATCCGCATCGGACATATTTCACGATCAAGCAATCCCCCGTCCGAAGAGGCACAGGTCCGCGTCAAGATCTCCCGGCGCGATTTCGTCAGTTTGCGCAACGCTCGACCACTTTTCCGCACGAGGCGAGAGCCGTATTTTCGCCATCCTGCGACGAGAGCCCCGTTTGTATTACATCCTCGTCGGGCGTCGGATCGATGTTTCGGAACCGACTAGGCAGGAGGCGTCGTCGGTTATCGAAAAATCGTCGAAAATTGTAACGAATCGACGACGCGTTGCTTGAAGGGGTTGTTTCGGGGCGAGGACGTGTCGCGAGGTGATGATCCGTGCTGAAGTTTACAAAAGAATGGAACTCTCGACGTCGACAACTCGGTAGGAACCGGGGGGGGGGGGGGAACGAAGAGAGAAGGTACAAGCGAGGTCGGCGGAAGTAACGCAGAGAAGTCGACGAAGTACCACCGCATAGCGTCATATGTGTATGTGTGTGGGTGGGAGGGAGGGAGGAAAAAATATTGAAGCGGCGCACGGATTTACGCGGCACGTTACCCTAATGAAAATCGCGGAGGATGAATTGTAGGAGGGGCGGGAAAGGTGGCTGGTAGAAATACACAGGGGTGGAATTAGAATATCAGAGACACGCTAGTGGAGGTGTATACATACGTTACGCCAACACACGGCCCTGGTCGAACTGCACGTATATAATACTTGTCGGTAGTTGACAAACCCTCGACATCAATTTCTCTCTCTGTCTCTAAATCCCCCCTACCCCTTCGTCCTCCACCCCCGGCCCTGGCCACCCTTCCCGCGTCGCTTCTCTGCTCTCTTCCATCCCTGTCGTCGTCTTTCCCTTTCTCGCGCGCTCTCTCTCTCTCTCTCTCCCTTCGTTTACTTTGGAGATATCGATTACCGGCTCAACTCCTCCTCCTCCCAGCCCCTCCGTCAACCCCTCTGTCACCTCTTCTCCCAGCTTCCCCAACCCCCTTATCCCGAGCGCCACCCACCACCCGACGGCTCCCACCCCGAAAGCACCAACCACTCGGCCCAGCTTGCTGCTTGGTTGCTTGCACGGTGTCACATCGGTGTAGCAGTTTACAGAGATGGTACAGTTCGCGACAATTACGATCAAACGTACAGTTAACATCGGCGCAGGATCTCGCGAGCCCGGAACACAGCAGGGGCTGAAGAGAGACGGGCGGGGGGAGCGGGGGGCGGCAGCGGCGGTCGGGATTGCGATGGAAGCCGTATCGCGTGTAACTGCTCCGACCGGTTCGGATCGATGATCGCGACGTTGTGTATCATCCTTTTTTTCCCGCTTCTTCTGGCTCTTCTTCGCTGTTTCGCTTCCTTCTCTGTTCACCGTCGTCGCCGCGCCACACGGCACAAATGACAACGTCACCGGGACGTGTAGAACGGAGCGGGTCGAGCTTACCAGGCGATCACGTGGCACGGTGACGTTCGCTTTTCACCCTCGCTCTCCCTTTTTTTCTTCCTCTCTCCCTCTCCCCGCTTCTCTCGTTCTGTCTTCTTTAGCCCTCTATTCGATTGCACACTTTGCACAATGCTTGGGAGAGAACGGAGACCGCGAATCGCTTTGTGTTGTTTTAAGTTTCGAGATGCTTCGAGGACAATTAGGCTCAAAGGGCTACGGATTCGCGTCGGAGTCGCGAAAATGGGTAAGAGAGCGGAAAGCCATAGGGTTGAAACGATGGGACTCGGCGGAATAATGAAGTGAAGGTTCGATCTCCACGACCACTAGTACTTCCCCCTCCCGCGGATTGAATGCTTGTTTGGCGATGTTTCGAGTGCGTGTTCGTCTTCGCGCAATCTTCATCGCAACAACAGATCGATCTAACAATTCCAAATGCGATCACTCTACTCTCTCGTTTTTCCCGTGTATCGATTCCAACCCCCATCCCCGACGAGAGAGAGACGAGTTGTCTTTCGAGATAAAAACCACGAAGATGCACCGAGCTATCGAATATAACATCGATACACGCCAATATCTCAAAGCGACGTGCTGTATCGGCGAATTCCACCGAACCGCATCGGCGTGGTTCACTTTTTCCGTTGTCTCGTATGTTCTGATGAAAGTACCGTCCATATCGAGCTTCTCTAAATAAGAGAGCCACGAATCGATCCTGGGGAAATTATAAATATGTGGAACACTCGGTTCACGCTAATTTCAAGATCTACGGGCCCTAAATAGTTCATCGTTCCGCCGTCGTCGTCCCAGGGATTCGAACTAAGCCGTGAGATCGGTGGGAAGCTTCGCAAACGTATCCCGAAGTTGGCGATGGCTGTCTCGCCTTGTTGTAACGAATATTCCTGTGTTCCCGGTTTAATAAATATTTATTAAAGTACCGGGGCGAAGGGGGGTGAGAGGGAGGATAGAAATAAAATGCTCGCCCCGGCAAAATACTTGGGGACCCACGTTAATGCCGCACTTTAATATAGGTAAGTCCAAGTTAAGCTCCTTACGGATGACGATACGATTAGTACGGTTGGTTGAGCTAATTGCCTTCGCGCTGATGGGAACCGAATCGAAGAGCCAGCAATATGAGCGGGAACAATATATCGATCGTTTTTCTTCGCATCCCCCGGTCGGAGGGATGTTCCGATGAAAATTACCGAATTCAATGACGAGCCCATGACACAGTCGCTCGCACAGATCGATTCCTCGGCTATGATTACAATGTAAACAGGGGATTCGTGGGACGGGCGTGTGCGAACCGACCACGCGTCGATTTTCTTTTTCCGAGCGGCACGGAACAATACAGGTAACCCTCGAATGACACGGTGTGTTTGTGTTACACGGGGATCCGTATCCCAGTCAAAAAACTCCGATGGCCCTTGTGAAACAGAGTGCTCCTGTCACAACTCGGTTTCGATAAACACTTTCTTCATAATTGTTAACATGTTGACCCGCCCGGTTTTCGGTCATTTACGCTCCTGCCAACACAATCCCTCATTTGTTGATTAATGATTAACTGCTGAAATTTCGACATGAAATACAGAATCAAAACTATACATATATGAATACTGAAAGAAATGTAAACTGAATTTAGGTGTATCGTCATTTGGTCTATATATAATACAAACTCTGTTTACGTGCTTTTATGTTTTCTTTTCGATGATTCCTCTTTTTAATGAACGATTGACGATTGACTTCATCAATCGATTGAATCAATCGTCGATTTTTCGATGATTTCTTTTTTAAATCGTACACATTAATCAATCAATCATGATTAAAATTTTAATCAATCAATGCCCAACTCTGCCTGGCGGACAATTATCGATAAAATACTGTACTTTGAAAGACGTACTCGTTGTTGTAGTGCAAGAGGTTAATCAACGCTAAACCTACCAAGCACAAAACATATACAAAATGAAACACCTAGAAGCGAGAGACGATTGAATTTGCTTAAACCCTGTACGATTTTTCTTTTTGTAAGTTCAAGAGGAACTTTGTGATCCCGACCGATTCGAAAGCTAAAACTCTGGACCAAGCGGCCAGATACAATCGCGAATTTATGGGTAGCCAAAGGTAGACCGGATAATGGAGAGCTTCTGATCCCGATCGAGCTCTCCTTCCCCGAACGGTTTACGAATTTCAAGATGAAAAGATTCAAGTACGAGCTTAGAAAATGCCTTACCATGAAGTAATGCCTCTGGATCTCAGTCTTCTCGCTGGCTAGCTTCTCGCATTCGATCTTCAGTCTGAAAAGTGAAAAGCGATTGAGGACGGAACGAATCAGACGCGAGCGGAGACGGTGTAATTGCGTGCACGTGCAGGTACGTTCTCCGCATACATGCAGTGGCTCCGATTAATAGACGAGTGGAATACGAGTGGGGATTATCGTGTTTGGACTCGTTTTAATCAGAGCAACGCTACGAAGGTATTAGCAGAAGATTCGCGAGCAAATCATTAAAACTAACAAAGTCTGGTCTTCGTGTTCGCCGATCCAAAGGTGTAGTAGCGTACACCCGTAGAATGGATGACTATTATTTTTCTTACACCGTGTACACGCGTGCAGAAGGAGGCAAGCACAGGAAGCAAGAAGACGTCTGCGTTCTCCTTTGAGACTCGCAACATCTTGCATTTGAAGGAAAGGTGTACGCGCGGCGCGCCGGTCTGTCTCTGGAAGTAAGATCGAGTTCTCCGGCGGAAAAGCTGAAGGAATAAAAAGGAATGAGATTATGGCGGTGTTAGTGGCGCGCCACGAGCAAAGAAGGGAAACGTATCAGGAGGAGGTGTACAGTATTTCGGTAAATACGGCCGGGGCCACGAATTACATTCATCCGGAAAAATCGCGCGGAAAGCATCGCCGGGGAATAAAGATGGCTCCGACGTTATTACACGTGGAACTCTCGTTCGGTCTAAATTAAACCCTCTTTTAAGATCTCTTGACTAACCACTCTGTGTTCGACTAACCGAAACTCAAAATACACCGGCAGAAACTACCGGCCAGCTGGTTACTCTTGATACGGTGGAAAAGTTCGCAGGAAAGTAACCTCTGAGCAATGGCGCGTTACCCTATCGGCAACTTGGGCAAATGCGCGGGGCCCCAAGCAGGAGGGGGCCCCGAACACGAACCAAGATCCAAATTCTATGTTTTTCTCATTAAAAAGTTTCAAACTCAAACTCTAATTTGGGAAAATTCGTGATACAGTAAAGTCGCGATTCTTGTCAAACAGCCTGTGTTCTGCACGGACAGTGATCGCATACCGATATTATCTGTTTATGACTGCGTCTACTGATGGTCATCCACAAGATGGTCCTCGAAAGCGAATGCAATTTTAACTGTCAAGATTAATTTTTTGTCAATCAAAGAGACTTTATTTACAATTTCTAATGATACGTGTACAATTGTACAACATGTGCAACTCGTACGAAAGAATCCGCGAGATTAGAGTTCATAATTACCGGCACAATTAAACAATTAGGCCAAGAGAAGAAGAATTAGTGCTGAGAGCGTTCTCCGCAAACTACCACCGAAACTCGTTGTTAAACTACCACCGGACAGAAATATCTTGACCACGAGCGTTGCCAGGCTAGAGTGTAACAGCGGCGTTAACAGCGATGCGCAAATTCGGCCGTCCACCTAACGGTTTCAACGGTATCGCGCCGCGCAAGATAATTAATGATACGTAAACGCAGACATTTGTACACACGGTCCTATTTCGGCGGCCACTCGAAAGTGAGCGTCGCTCCAATAACGCTAACCGTTACAGCATCAGCTGCATCTGGATACAACTTGCCACAACGGCAATTGATAACCGTCCGACCGATAAATCAATTACCATAAATCGTCGTGTCCAGTCGCCGTCGCGTTATGGCTGTGTTTCTTTCCTCGCTACACGCAAATCATTCGTTTTTATATGACCGTCTCAGGTGAGCTCCCGTAAACATAAACAGTCGTCAATCTATCGCTAGTTACGAGTCGGCTGAATGTTAAATCACCGGGTGATAAATCGCAACGTCGAAATAGAAACGACGGTCCCGTCGGCAGACCGCAAACTGTTAAATAAAACCGAGGCAACCGCTGTGGAAAATTTCTACGATCTTCGTGGAACACGTTCAAAAAAAAGCAGTGTGTGTGTGTACGCTTTTGCTCGTCACTGTATCTCACAGTTTCGACGCGGGTTGTGTAACAGTTTGAAACCGTTCTTTTCAGATCCTCCTCAACCCCGGTTAAGAACTAGGGTAGAAAGTGGGGCTAAAAGTCCAGCGCGGGTAAGAAGTCTCGACTCGAATATTTTTTTGTTTGTTTATGGTCGACTAAAGTTTACCATATACCGCGGGTGGTGTTGGGGATACTGAAAGAAACCATAGCAACGTGAGTTTCACATGCACAGGGTGGGGCATTTAAAACAGGTCACCCGAATGCTTGCCTTTGAAGATAGAAGAAAATGCCAGACCCGCGAGATCTAAGTCGGACCAAACGTGTGTAGTTCGAGACGACTACGATGACCTATCGTGAAGGTCTGTCAAGGTCGCTCAAGGTCAAGCAATCAAAATTTATTGGATTGTTCGGAAAATCCCCGCAGATTTCCGATAGATGGCGCAAGAACACTCTAGGAACATTGAATCATTTTTATAAACCTTTAAGGGGCTATTATAGGCTCGGATTGTAACTAGAAAATAACTAGAATCTTACTAGAAAAAAACCACTTTCGATCGTTTATAACTCGTAAACCAATTAACCGATTTCAATGAAATGTTCAGAACGTATATAATTTATACGAGTTGACCAAACACGTCTCTTAAATTTTCGTTAGTGGCCCAGCTAAAAAGTCGTCAAAATCAATATTCACTATTGTTTTTCACGATTTTTTTACACGTCATTTACTGAACTAATCCCTGCAGCCTTACCGAGAAATTGAAGTCCTTTGATCGATTCATAAAAAAGTTATTCTGATTTAAAGTTTGTGTGATCAGTTTTGCTCTTAACTGTACATACATAGAGTATAGAGTACAAAGTATGTATAGAAGTACAGAGAGTCGATCGATTGGCGACGGTTAACGGACAACCGTTGCCTGACTCGGAGAGACGAATAGCGAGAGTCAACCTTTATCCAATCCCCGTCGACTTTCACTCGTCGTCTCGTTACTCGCGTTCGCGAAAACCGTTCGATCCGACCGCGGAGGACATCGCCGCGACGACGAGGCGATGCGACGCGTTATTAGGAGAGCCCGGGAGAGTCAGTCGAGCAAACAATTCGAACTTTCCACTCCGGGTAAGAGAGTTCGAAGCGATCGGGGGCGCGCGCCATTAACAGGAGGACTAGCGAGCGAGTGAGCGAGCGAGTGAGCGAGCGGAGCAAGCAAGCAACAACCGCCGCGAAACACCGAATGGAAAGACGATGGGTGGATGGGGTGGTAGGAAGAAGAGGAAGAGGGGGCCGAGGGAGGAGAAACAGAAGCGAGGAAACAGGAGAAGACAGATCCCGGGAAACATCGGCGTCAATAATCGTGTATCTTCAAGAAACCAGAGGGCGGAGGGGATGAATAGACGAGAAAGGGAGGAACAATCGCGGAAAGAAAAACAAAGCACAGGAGCGAGAGGAGAGACCGGTAATGCGAGTACGAAGAAAGGAGAAAGACTCACGAGTGGTTCTGTTGCTGGATGAAATTGAATTCCTCTTTGATCCTCTCGCAAGTGTCAGCCACCGTGAATTTCAACCCTCCCGCAGCCCCGCCGCTTCCTCCGCCACCCTGCAACAAAAAAATATATATACATGTATATCGGCGAGGAAAGGGGAATATTCGATTAACATACGCGACGAGCCAAGATAAATTCACGAGGAGTTGATCTCGGATGAATCGATGATCCGGATCGTGTACCTATGAAACCGGATACTCCCTCGATGCTTATGAAAACGCGGGACTCGCGGTCTTCATTTCCAATTACGTGGGCTCGAAGTGTTAGAACTATTCCATGATTACCTCGAAGAAGCACGCCAACACCGTGCAGTTTCCAAGCGGAAAACTCGGGGTATCCGATGTCCGAGCAACTAGAGGCAATGCGGGGCAAGCGAGATCTTTCCCTCTCCTGAGATTATGCAACCCGAACGATAACGTCGATGCTCGAGCAAGCCGCGGCGGGGGGTGACGGAGCGAGGGGAAGGTTGCACGGACAAAACACGGTGGAAAAAACTCGTTAAAGGGCGCGGAAAAACGGGGAAATCTCGTTACACGGGAGACCAGGTACACGGTCGCATTTCGCGTGACACTGGGACCGCGAGCCTCGCCACGAATAAATCCTAACAAATCCGAATTTAAAGGGGTGACCGCGATCGTGGTCTCGTTCTTTCGTTCGGCTGCACGCCTGTAAACCGTAACGAGGTTAAAGTCGAAGATGACAAGCAACCAGCATCAAATGGCCTTCGGCCGCATAAGGCGCACGTAGACACACGAAGGAACGAACGAACGAACGAGCGAGCGAGCGAGCGAGCGAACCAGGTATAAAAGACGAGCGTCTCCGTGGGCTGGGAGGAGGAGAAGCAAGGCCTGAAGAGGCAAGGATGAAGGGCTATGAAGGCGTTCTTAATGAGACCCATTCCACCAGGTAGCACGAGGTTTCTGAATCCACGGGTTCTTCAGCTCGGCCGGTGCGGCGCGGAGACGAGCGGCGTCGAGCGTAGCGGCGGCGGCGTGTTGGTACGTGCCGCTCTACCGCTTCAAATTACGGAGAAAAGGATCGAGGCTTCCCGATGACAGTAATGATTACGTTACACACCACCGTCCGCGGTCATGTCAATCGAATTTCGTGAGTGCACTCTCGGAAACGTGCCCTCTCGCTCGTCCGGAGATATCTCGAGAGCAACCGATCCCTGCGCGTGCTTCTTTCCAACAGGTTCTTCAGCCCGGAGCAGAAATGATTTTGCAGCACCCTTTCGTTGTTGCACGTTCCCTGCGTTATTGCCGTGTGCAAAGAATCGCCGACGATAAACGACGCGTTGAGACTTTCGGCGCTGACCGTAACATCGACGAAGAAGTGTTCACAAACCTACATTCTGAAAATCGACGACAGATTCAATAGTTTTCGACTCGGTTGTTTGCATCGTTCGGAATTTGTCACGGGCTCGACGCGACGGAGCGTTCTCGCGGGATAAAGCGGATGGGATCTTTTTCGCAATCAAATCATTAATCCGATACGCTTACCGGAAGGGACGTGAAGGGGACAGACACGCATACACGAGTATGGGCGGGGGGTTCGCGTCATCGAACGTCAATATTGCGCATCAGCGTGAAAACAAGAGGGAATTTCAGGCCGAATGACAAAATCTCCCGATAAAGAGAAATATTCCCAGCCGGGCGGCGATAAATGGTCAATGACTGTCCACCGGCTGGAAAATTCCCAGTTTTCGGGGCAACGCGGCGGTCTCTCTCTCGCGTAGAATGATTTGGCCACTTGTTGAATTCGAAACGGGGAGTAGTTGTCGGTGGTAAAATGGTTTGAGAACAGATCGGGGAAGAGGACGCGCCGCGCTGCGCCGCGCTGGTGGGCCTCACTTGTTGCAATCATCAAATGGAACAGTCATCGAACAGGTTGTTGTTCCGATGGTTAACCCGGCAGCGTACACACATCCGTTATGTGATACGGCCAGCCGACGACGATTCGTTTCCATGAAAATTTTGCGCGCTGCGCTGTCGGCTTTCCGCCGGCGATGATAACTCGCGATATCGATCCGATACTTGTCACGCGGAATTTTTCTTCACAATCACCGAAATGATCGGACACCGTCTCAACATAATCTAATTAACGCATTGACTGCTATATCGGGGCGCATAAAAAATAGTTCCTCAAAGTAAGACTGACGTCACAAGAATACGCGATCAAAGATATAGATTGCGTATGAAATCTTAAAAATCACCATGAAACTTCCCAAAGACGCTGCAATATCAAACGAACAATCGTCGGTTACTCTTCTCTACACCCTACAATTTTTGTCAGAATTATTGTCCACGCGACTTTCTTTTCGAAACCGGATTAACGACGCTGTGAACGGTAAAGAGGGCTCGGTTTCGACAGAGAGAGAGAGAGAGAGTGAGCTCGTGTGCACGAGCTGGTCTCCGTCGTTGGACGTTTTTATCTCGGGCTCGATCGGACTTGACAAAAATGTCCGAGTTGGAAGCCGAAGGGTCAATCGTTCGACCACACACGCGTTTAAATCAATCGTCCTTTTCCTGGAAGTTCTGAGCGCGCCCTTAAGGGGCTTCTCGCTTACGTCATCCGGCCTTTGGTCGATCGACGGCCCTCCGAAGACCTATTACCTTATTTACGATTCGCGCGGCCATTATCTCCCGGCAACAAAGTGAACCAGCCGGTTTTTCGATGCGATCCTCTGCGTGCGTGTACCCGTCCACCCACCCATTTCGCACACACACACACACACGCGAGCATGCACGCACGCACGCCGAACACACGTGAACGAACGTGTGCTCCTTCATTGATCTCATTGGTGTGAAAGGGGAATCGGCCAGACAATGAATACAAAGGCCGCGTTACATAGAAACGCGGGCAGAAGCTCTCTCTCTCTCCCCTCTCTCGCTCTCACTCGGTTGGCCTTTCTCCCTCGCGTCGGGACGCCTCGGGAACGGAAGACTTTTGTCTTCTCTCGTTAATAACAGTTTTGACAGAGAGCCCGGCAAAACGCACGGATGATTGGACGGCTCGCGGCCGAGGCAAAGGAGAGAATTATTGAAAAATTGATTTTTACGATTACGAATCGTCCTTTTGATCAGCGCGGAGCATTGACGCGATCACTGCGACTCATCTCGCGCGCGCGCACGCGTACGCGCTTGAGCGACGGTGAATATGTGTGAATCGTTAAGCTCAAAGAGCAAAATCCGATAGTCGCGTCAAAGAACCATCGAAAAAAAGAGAAGAAAGAGAGAGCCACGTAATTAAAGGAAAGAGAGGAAAACGAATAAAAATTCATGCGTCGTCGTCGTCGTCGTCGGATGGGGAACGCCGCGTGGACATGTTCCACGATAGTCCCCGTTGATCAGAGCTCGACGACCAAAGAGAATCGCTTAGCAAAACGCTCGTCTCTACTCGGTGTACAGTGCATTAGGATTGGCTCACCGATACACCCGACCCGTATCACGTCACATTTCTTCAGAGCCTCAGAGCTCTCCGAATCGTGTCTTCTACACGATATGTGTCAACTTTCGGACCCGAAATTCTCGCACACAGTGTAAAAAATAAGTTATTCTAATTAGTACTATAAAACAAAGTTCCTACTGGCTTTTAACGCAAAAGCGTGACAGATGCAGAACGGTGTCCCCATTTTATTCAGCGGGAAGGTGTCTAATTGGATGAGTCACCGATATCGAAAATTATTCGAATCATGGTGTGCCGGCGCCGTTGAAAGTCAGACCCGCGCTTGAATAAACATGGATGCGTCGATATGCAACTTCGGCGAATAGGCGCAGAAGCTTTGCGTGCGTGCACACGCCACGCCGACAGTATATTCCGCGCAAATAGCAGTCTAGGCTAGGCGGTAACCATCGGAGAGGTCTGCCATTCGGCTCTATCCCCTTCTATAGCGACTGATCGAGGCAGAACGGAGGGACTAAGGGAACCAGAACGGGAGGATTAATGAAGATGAAGTAGAAGAACCATCCTCGATGAAATGAGGGCTAGAGCAGCGAGTGCAGAGGGTCATACCGCAAGTCCAATAGACGCAAAGTGAGATAGGTATTTTATGGTGGTACACATACATGTATTTCTCGATTCTTATTTATGTGGTAGAAAAGTTTGAGAACCCCTGCTTCGGAGAAACAACTCGCGTTGATTTGCCGGCTGACATTTCTTGCGAGCGGAAAAACCACATTGCGGACGTTTAATAAAAAAAAAAAAGAAGTTAATCACCGGACGACACGCGTTTAATTGCCTCTTATGTGCGTAAACACATACTCTGTTACAAATATTCCGGAATAAATTACCATAAACGAGCAACATAGATTAATTACAGGGTGGGGGGAAAGGTGGTGTTCGCGACGTAGAACAGCGCGTATCTAATTTATCGAAAGGGAAAAGAAAAACGAAACGCGGCGGTTGCGCAACCAGTCCTTTCCTATTCACCAGAATGTTGGGAAACTGTTACGTAGGAGCGAGTGGCTACTTGTGCGCTCGGTAATCGAACAGAAGCAGTCGAAAAATAAACGGCAAAGTGAGCGCGCGCGTTCATCTATCAATGTTTAAGCTCCACTCGTAGCGTCGGCACGATTGTTTTACAACCAGAGATATAATTACGTTGAAAAGTAGTATCGGAAAACTG
This sequence comes from Lasioglossum baleicum, assembly GCF_051020765.1. Taxonomy (NCBI): domain Eukaryota; kingdom Metazoa; phylum Arthropoda; class Insecta; order Hymenoptera; family Halictidae; genus Lasioglossum; species Lasioglossum baleicum. The sequence continues at coordinate 4,333,340 of NC_134938.1, forward strand.
CGCGAACCGTGAGTGGCTATTAAAGATAATTGTTATGTGATTTAAGGAAACGCGATAATTTACGCTTCTGCCTGGATCGTTCGAGAGGAATTAACACGTTCTACAGGGCTCTTCCGTTATGAATTGTTCCTTTGAATAATAAAGAAACACTGTTTTCTTTCGAACTGATAAATTACAAAAATTGATGACGTACTCTCGGTAGAATATTTTTCGCTGTCTTGCTGGACGGGTCGCTCTAATTGGGGCGTGGTGACTAGGTGACATCATGGACGTATCATTGGACGAACAGCCTCTAGATATCGTAGCGTTCCTGATTGCTCGACAGCAACGAAGTGGATCGAGCCGAGGGATCTCGGATCGAAGGAAATCGTCCGTATTCTTCGGGAATTCGCTCTATCAACGACCGGGTTTCCACGGACGATAAATCCTGTCGGAGTCGCGGCGCTCGGGTTAAGGGGAAGTAGCAACACCCAGGGGTGACTATAGGGCATTGTGTGTCGGGGCGACGATGCTACTCGTCCGGAGGAACGTGTAGCATGTACACGTGCTCGTGCAATCGCACACAACGCCCCCCCAAGAACAACACAGTGCGCCGCTCTGTCGCTGGATCACGTCGGCCTGGGTTTGCGGCATCCAACCGGCCGACGGGAAAGGAAAGAGGACGATGGAGAGAGCGACTAAGAGGAAGAGAGACATCGCGAGAGAGGGAGGGCGGGGAGGGGAGGGGCTCCATTCCGCCGATCCTCTCTGCTCCGGCGCATTGTGCGCATTGCCATGAAACGTCTAACCTATAATAATCATACCGATATACAAGACGAGCTCCGTAATGCTTGCTTCTCGTGCACACGCACACACGTCCAGCCGCGTGTACGTGTGTGACCCGAGCGGTAACGCGACCGTCAATCCGCCATTGCGACATGGACGTGAGGTTACGCGCGTGAACGAGAAGCAAGCCTGAACTCTCCCGTCTCTCCGGCCCTTGCTGCCACCCAACGCGCTCGATCCGCCAACGAATGCTAGCCGAATGATGTACATTTAGCTGAGACACCCTCTACACGTACACACTCCTGCCCGAAATGACAGCACATGCGTGCTACCTTCGATTCGTCGAAAGCCATGAGGAATTTTTGAATGAAACACAGAGCGTCGTTAATTAGTAAAACCGAGTTTTGCGTGTGTGATAACGAAACGTAATTTTGAATTAATCAATTTAAGAATAATCTCACGCCACGTCTGCATTTTTCTTCCCGCCGACAATTATCCTCCACAGGTTGTAAGCTCGAGTTTGTCGCCACCCTGTATATTAGATGTTTTATCTCTCTCATCAGTTACACGCTATCACAGCGCAGCTTCGCAAATTCTGACTGCTCAGCTCAGACAGCAGGAATTTCACAATGTTCTCTCCCTCCCTGCTTTTCACCTTGGTCTTCTTCAACGAGCCGCCTCCTCCCACCCACTCAGCCACCCTTTAAATTCAGTCTAGGCTCCCCTTACAAAGCGTGCCGGTATTTGTTAGCGCATTTTATGTCCCGACATTGATTGAGCATACATATTCCGTTAAGGCGTTTCTCCAACAGACGTTCCAAATTGTGTTCTCCTCCATTATGATGGAGCATCTCCGCCGTCGTTTTCGTTCTTTTCTTCATCGAGCGGATATACGCGCCCGGAAAACGCAATCTAATAGTTTCACCCGGCGTTTCGGAGAATTTATTCGTTCGGGCGACTTCGCCTCCGTAGTATTTCGTCAACTGTTCCGTTACTTTTCGCGAATTAAGGGGAGATTCTCTGGGGCTGAAGATTTTCTTCAATTTTCTATGTTTACACCGAATACTGGATCCGAATAGATGGAAGAGTGTGTGAAACATCCCTCCAGACATTATGGGTTTCAAGGATTTACTCTTTACTCGGTTTCCGACTTATTCATTCAAGAAAAATCAACCCTCTTCCGGCGGAACAACCCTCTGCTTTGACCTTGGATTAACAAGGTCTTCGGCCAACCGTAATGTTTCACCAGCGAGATCAAGGGATCCTTCGAGTAGCCATCTAGTGGACCCCTCAAGAAGCTCGATGTCTCATGAGTGACTTCGATCCACCGAGTGACCAATATGAAAGTGTATACATTGATATCATCTCAACTGTGAAAGAGATCACACAGCATAGCAAACCATTTTTAATTCGAATTATCGTTTCACGAAACCTTTAGCAACACATTTGTGTCGTGTTCGGAGTCGTTTCCATGAGAAAAGTCTCGCGACTATGTTACCGCAGCGGTAACATAAATAAATAATTTGAAACAAGCAAGTTTGCCTTACTCGGTATTCTTCTCCGTGCTCGACCCTAGCGGCAAAATATCAAAGAATAGTGTCCGTACACGACACAAGTGACGTTTCAGTCCCGAAGTTCTCACATATGTCGAGACATTACTGTAAATGTGTTCGTCACGCGAGGGATGAAGCATGTAGCGTCCACGCGACAAAGACGCGTCCCTTTTATTGTTCCGTTCCATCGTTTCAAAGTCTTTTTACACGAGTCTATAGTCAGCCTACATATGCATCTGAATTTTTTATTAGGAATAAATGAACATTAGCTGTCCACTTTTCACAACCGCTGTGTAGGGATGATGAGAACTTGTGGAGGAAGCGTATTAACATTTAAAACCCTCGCAGAGAAGAATAATTGCAGGTAATAGGAAAATTGATACTTTGGTGTAGAAAATTCTCTAGCAACTATGTAGAAGGACATTCAGCTTTTTCCCCTCTAACATTTTTTCCTAACATCGAGTATCTTTCAGACGCGCGGGTGGTAGGGGTGGGGGTCGTCGCCTCGAAGGAGCGGCGTTTTGATCGATATGCATCATTCGCCGCGCGACAATCATGCGGATGACAGTGACGTCGGGGTTCCGCGTCCGTGGCCGCGCGACTCTATGTACCCGTGGTGCAACGGTGTATATGCGCGCACCGCATGTACGTGTGTACACAATATGGCCGCATATATGTGTGTGCCGTATATTTCTGACCGTGCCCTTCTGCGCTTTAACGAGGATGGCCGAGGGTCGAACCTCGTTCGACATGTAAATGTAAATGTTGGACAAGAACCAGCCGGCGGTCCTCAACCCTCTTTTAATCCGGGGCTGGATCGCGTCGTGGGATCAAGGCCGCCCGGTGAGAATCACTGGCGAGGACGCTCGCTGACTCCCCGGTGTGGCAAGAGTGTTGCGACGTTCTCGACACAGTTGGCAGTGGCGATCAATCTTCCACAACCAAGTTACATTCTTCGGGGCCGAGGGCGTCCGTCACCGAGCGAAAAACGCGCCGCGACTCTACAATGCCTGGCGGAAGGTGGGGTGGTCTGAAAGTCTGAAGGTATAAAACGCGGTCGGAACCCGCCGCGCGCTAGAACTTCCTCCACGAATGAAGTATAATACCGATCCCGGTGTGCCAGAGGCCGATTGAATTGCGCGCACGCGGATAGAGAGAGAGAGAGAGAGATTTGTGGTTTCACCGGGGCACGGAGAGCCGACCAGAGAAGAAGTTTCATCGATCCTGTCTATCGTTGTCGCCGGAATGCCTTTCTTTATTGGCCATGCCGGCATTAAGAATGGACAGTGATCGCTAACCGATCGGATCAACGGCGAGCAACGCGGAAATCTAATCATGGTAATTTAGCCGGGATTTAGAAGACGTAAATCCTGAACGGTGATCGATGCTAACGCGAACCCAGAGAAAGATCCGACTCGATCGAGCCGCTCTGCGTGTTGCGTTAGACTGTGGCTTCCGGGTGACTCTGGAAAAGTCCATTCCGTTTATGTACTCACGATATTGACACTGAACCCACCGCGTAGGTTAGAAATACATTTTTGCGCTTGGTAGGTGTAGCGTTAACAAGCGTTTGAATGTGTCGCAGAGGCAATCGGAGCAAATCTTTGATAAATAAGTGGATAGCGAGTTCGTGGAATACTAACAACCCTTCGCCAACCGACTAATGCAATTTGTAGAGAGCAGCGACCAAACCGAATCGAGTTATTCCTTTATCCGTAAACAACGTGACAATAGATCGTTAGCTAAAATCCGTGGCCGGATGAAAGGGGATATAATGAAAGTATTCGGAGGATGTGGACGTGGATTGCTCCGAGCGAAACCAAAATGAGAACCACTCGTCGGGATTTCAGTGGGTGGCGTTGGTCCCCTCATCAAATGCTTGTCATACCGTTCTTACCCTCAAACTCCGGAGCCTAACGGATCCCAACAGTCGGGTAAAGCCCGAGCCGCACCCCCGTGTACACAACGAGAGAGAGAGAGAGAGAGAGAGAGAGAGAGCGAGAGAGAGAGAGAGAGAACGGGTGTGTATATGAGAAGAGGTGGAGGCAACCGCCCCAATGGACCTGCCGACGAAGGCTTAAAGCCCGTAGGCCCGTGATATGCCCCGGGCTAAGAATTATGTCGCTAAAATCCACCAATTACGGCGGATGCAAAGCGAGAACTCTTTTCTACGAATTCATAGTGTCCGGGATCAGTCGATAACCGCCATGGAATAACTTGTTATTCGTCGGCTCCATCAGCTGGTCTTTTCTACGAACATTCACGACTCGATACGACCCCCTATCTGGTGAATTTAAATCTCTGCGCAATCCATCCGAGGTAATTTGATAAAATTGTTCCCGCCAGAAACCCCTTCCGGAAGCCGTCAGCGATTTCTAAGCGATTTGATGTTTTCGCGGACCCACTTTGTGAAAAATAAATTCGCGAATGATTGCCTGGTGTACAGGCAAAACGCGGGTTCGACGTAATTGTCGGAACAATGGAGGAATAGGGGATGATCAGAAATCTTGCCCCTCGCCCCAGCAGATGTATCACAGTGCATCATTCGTGCGATGAAAAAGAGCATTCGTCTGATTACGATTTCGCGAAACGTCGTACGCCGCGTGGCGATGGATTCATCAGCGAAACCACGCAGTTTCTTGCCATCCTCCGCGATTAATCACTCGAAGCGCTTTTCATCGGACAGCCGATCGTTTTTATTCGCGTTCCCGTGCGCAAGATACGCGTATGCAGAGTGTTCTGACGTTGATGCTCCAGAATTTCATTACTCTCAGGCCTCCCGTCGAAATAATCGGGGAAATGTTAGCGAACGCGGATATGTACATGCGAATTATTTACTGCAATTTTTCTTATCTCAGTCAAATAAATTATAATTGAGAGCAGATCTAAAAAAAAGAGATATAAAAGAATGATTCTACGAACGTTTTGAACAGAGCAGCATAAATACATAAACTGTCTTATTATTTTGTTCAGCGCTGTGATATATATTTCCGATCGTTACGATTGATCCGGTATATGTTTATAAAACGGGAGCAAACTTAACTTTTATTCCGGAATTGATACGTATTGTATTATCATATCGTAAACAATGGAAATACAAAGTCGCCCAGTGCAAAATTCACCAAATTACCCATAAATCGATGGGCAACGTTACAAATAACTGCATTTCCGGGTGCGCGTCCGGGCCGCTGTTTGAACGGGCGGGGCTCCGGGAAATAAAAACGGGCACGATCGCTCTGCCGGCCGGAATAATATTTCGCCCGTCGAACGGAAATAAAGAATGCGCGGCCATGTCCGAGCCTTTTTAAAATCCGGCTGTTTACGCGCTGAATAAAGTCGCGGCGCGTGTAAACGGATGGACGCGTGTCCGCGCGGCGAAAATACGAAATTGTCGGATCGAACGAACCGGAAACGGTGAAATATTACCCGGGGATAATTAACGTTCGCGCGAAAGGCACGCGCTCGTCGTTGAAGAGGGCGCGCGGCGCCGCGCCGCGCCACGGCGAAAGATGTATCGGAATCGATCGATATTCGCCGCTGTACCAGCGTAAAAACTGAATTACGAGTTTCTGTGCCGGCAGCTCGTAAGAATTTCGGGATCCGCGCTGCTACGACAAGAAGCTCCGAGTGCTCGTAAAAACTTTGGAACGGGTCCATTATTCCGGCACGGGGTGAGCGAAACGGGCCGGTGAAGATCGACGCAACGTTTTAAAGGCGTTCTCAACGCGGTGAAAACAAACCGACAGGCATTCGCAAGGTGTAACAGTGCAACGGTGACTGTGGACGCAGCATGATGCTTCGCGGCGACTTCGGAATGTCACCCTCGAGAGCTATTAGCGAACAAAACCCGCCTGTAGACGCAAACTTCCAATAGGTGTCGCCTTTAGGTTCAAGAATACAAATCGTGCAAGTCTAGGACAGGCTTGGCAACTGATTGCTCGCCTGCACCGGCCTCTCGAGTTATCACCCCAACTAGCACACCGAATTACTACGACCGTAGGGGGGGAATATGCCTATACTACCGTTCAAACGATAGCTCTAACTTTTAAGTAGCATTAGGATGAGATGACAGATTTCCCTACGCGCGGCTCCGCCGAGTCAGCACGTCGGTGTAGGAGCTGCTTCGAGGAGCCGGTTGATCAATTGGTTGCCCAGACCTGCTCTATAGCGTACACGAATGGGTCCGAAGTCCATAGACACCCGCCCCGCCTCAATAGACCCAAACTTGACCAAAACGATCCATGTTGGTCGATTCCAGCCCGACCTGACCCGATTTGTATTGGGTTGGCAAGAAAGTAATTTCGATATTTTACAGAGAAATATAACTCAATTTTTGTATGCAAGCAATGAATGATGTCGCACTTGGATCAGTTTTTGGCCGATAAGGACCAGAAGTTGGTCTGCGAACCAAAGGACCAAGAAACTTGGTGAAGAACCTGATTAAGGATCATCGAACAAAAAAAATTGGGTTTTATTGCACCTTAAAATACCGAAATTACTTTCTTGCCAACCCAATATAATCATTCTGACCAAGGATTTAATTATTTCAGAATCTCGATGATCAATTTCGAATTAGTTTATTCAATGATTGTTAACCTCCTCCCCGCGTAATGACTGATTTCTGACGACACATCTGTCTGTAATATCTCTCCCCCGCACACGTGTTCGAGGGGTAATATCGTTGGATAAACGAGCGCATCAAACATTTATCAACAAATGAGTTCTAATTAAAAGCAAAACCATATTATAAATGGAACGAAGAATATTCGTTCCACAAAATTCGCGAGATTACTCGTAAATCGCTGTTTACATTACAGATAACTATATTTTCGGCCTGTATTACGTCATTGCTTAATCCCCGAAAAAACAATACATTGTTTGCGATCGAAAATATTTCGCAGCATTCTCCCCGGGTAAAAAGCACGGGAACGTTTTCGATGTTTGCTGCGTTAACTAAAGTTGTGCGAGCCGTGTAAATACGCGTGTCCACGCGAAAATCAGTAATTACGAATTTATTACCGATCCGACGAAATGCATACATATTTTTATTAATTGTACAACAATCGAGCTTAACAACCCTCCTATACCCCGAGAAAAAATAACATTGTCCCGAAAAGTTTGCCGCGGCAGTAATTATATTATCGGCCGATATTCCGACGGGGGTGAAAAACAACCCTTGAAGCTAGGGGTGGGTACGTCCGCGCAGCCCCGGGTCGCATCTCGGAAGGATAAATTCGTCATTGTCGTCCATTGTAACCAATCGGCCGTCTAGTATAACTTTTTCTATTTCGGTATCAAGTGACCCTCCGGCGAGCATTTCAATTTTCACTCCTCGTTTCAATTCGGATGGGACGACTCGACGAACAATTAGTCGTCGTGCAATTTGATCAGCGATTGTCATCGGCGTATCTCCCCTCCCCAGCGCGCTCTCTCCCCTCCACTCCTCTCTCCGCCCACGTGCTGGAAAAAAACTCACCCGCGGAGAACCATTTTTATGTCGCAATTGCGTTTTTTTCATCCGTCAACGAGGATTTTACGTGAAACTCGTCGGAAGTAAACCGCTTTCGATCGACGACAGATTATTCAAGACTTCGGCCGCGTTACGGACACAAATGTTCACAAGCGATACAGTTACTACGTATTAGCGTATTTACAATGCTGGACAAAATGGTAAGACAGTTCATAACAGGGACCAAAAATGTATTCTAAAATTTTCTACGATAAAAATCATTAATAAAAAGTTGATTGTTATGGAAATTTAAGATAATCTACACGAGATGTAAAGAAAAAAACTCGAAGAACAAAATGATAAAATATCGATTACAAGTTTACGAGCCTTTTCTGCTCTGAAATTAACGCTAGATGATTTGCGATATAATGTCTCAGGACAAAATTTGGAAGAACTCATGTTTGTCGCATTAAATTTTGATTGTAGCTATTAATTTTATGAATAGAAAATTTCTGAAATAATTGATCGTCTACCATTTGAAAGTTGTACTATTTAATAATAACTATTACAAATTTCCTTCATCAATAACTGTTATGAGCAATCGAAATGAATTTCTCTCAATTTGCCAAAAAGAGAAAAAATGTTCGGTTACTTACAATCTATAATACATATAATAGGGTCCCTGGGGTTTATAATATTTATACTTAACGGATAAAAGGTTCAATCAGAGGTAGTCGGTGATAATTCTTATTGGTTCACTGTGTAGATGGTTTTAACGTTAATAGCGGTAGTAGGATTCAACGAAATTACACCGGTAAATACTTTAACAAGAGGAGACATCGAAAAAACCTCGCGCCGGGTATACAAACAGCATCACCGATGCGAGATGCTGTGTGTGCAGACGAAACGCGAGTGAATAAATAAGCGAGCAAGAAGGGAGAATGCGAGAGAGAGAGAAAGAGAAAGAGAACGGGAGAAGGGAGCGCGAAGAAGTGGGAAGAGACTGAAAGAGCAACGGTGGAAGGGGAAACAAAGCAGCGGCTCTTTGTCCTTTGCTGTAATGCACAATACAAGTCAACGCGCGCTCCCAAAGAGGCTACAAGACTTCCAGTTACCGTGTAGCATTTCTTGTTGCTTCGTTCTTTGGTTCTGCATAGGGAATATTTAAGCGGCATTAATTGCTAATCATTAATTACCGCTCATCTGTGAGCTTAATGACAGTTACTGCGCACACCGAACGGTTATTATTAAACTAGGAAAAACAGCGTAAACAGAGAAGGCTTTTCTCAAACCTGAAAATTTAAGCCGGCTGCATGATCGAATTGTAACGAAGAATATTCGTTATCTACGCGAAGCGTAGAATCGTAATGGGGCATACACGAATGGCAATTGGCCATATACTTTTCGGTGACCTAATATTATTATTACCGCTACTAAATCTTGCCAAATCTTCCCGATCCCGCGGATATCCACGGTCCGCCAAACTAAGGAACGAACGATGTTGCTCCATCCAGGCGACTCCTGCTTTTATTATCTTTCCCATCCTCGCGAGGGCTCGAGTTACAGTGTTACGAGCACAATAGTCGTAGGCGTCGCCATCATTTGTTTGGTTGCCAAGTGTAGAGAATGGGTCAGCTCTTAGCGCTTAGGCGAGACTATTCGCTTCTATTATGATACCCGTGCCATCTATCATCGGCGAAGTAAATTCGAAATCAATTTCCTGTCTCCCGACTTGCGGCGGAGGGAAACCCTTGGCGCGCTCTTTAATGCCCGAACGATTCATTATTCCAGATTAGATTTAACACCGTTGCGAATATAACTGCGTTGATCCTTGCCGTTTCTAGATTTCAATCTCGCTCATTAATCTTAATGCACGCGTCAATTAATCTTGTCGCGACTTTTTACGATTCCACCGAAGTTACAGTCCACCATCAAAGTCTTAGTTGTTGAAGACCTTATTTCCCGTACTACATTATACCGTAAAAGTTACTATTATATTAAATAACCTTATTGAATTGCTTCGGCAGTGTCTACGATCGTAATTCAATCTCCCCTCCCCGAATTAAAACGCGGAATCGCACGCAAGGATTCACTCGATACTACCAGTTAACTGGCCCGAACTCCTGTGCATAGATTGTCAAATCCCGGCTCATTGTAATAATTAACACGATTTTACCAAAGCTACCAGATACGCGTGATTGAATCAAAACCATACCAGCCCCGGCAGGAGTTAATTTCCGCCATTAATATACAGTCGTTTGCGAGTCTCGATAGCATCGCGTACACAAGGTGTACCTACCGATAACGGTGCTTGGGATCGGATACAAAATGAAATTTCGTGGCGAAATGTCGAAGGGAAACGCACGATCGATACCATTCTTACAAGTTTCCCATATCGACGAACCTGAAAACTGTGCGCGTCTTTATTCGCATAGCAGAGTGCACGTCGACACTTTCTCTAGAAGTTGTTGCGAACGGACGCTAATTGGAAACGCTAGCGATGGCGCATTCGGCTGCAATAATCTTCAGAGAGACAACATACGTGACCATTTAAAATCTTCAAAGTGAATATGTATCGCGTTGCGCGGGAGCCTAATTTTAGCGAGGCAAGAACTACCAGGCTACTTCTGTTCCTCTCGGGACTGACTTTCGCATAGGGGTTCATTAAGTCGTAACGTTTCCGGACACCGAGTATATCGGCCGGCTCCTAAACCGATTCGTGTATCATCGCGGGAACGGTTTCACGGTTGAAGAATGCTCGCGCGAAAATTATTGAACCACTTTATGCCCGTTGAACGGCGCCACATTAGCGGCAATAAGCAAACAAACGACGAGTCGCGGCCACATATCGTCAGCGGTCGTTTCTGCCAGCGACAATTGTTGTGTACGTTGACTCTCTCCTCTCTCTCTCTCTCTCTCTCTCACTCTCGCACTATAAATAATCTGTACAATTTCTAGAGGCCTTCTCCCGCGTCGACGAATTCCCCGGTGGTCTCGCTTCGCATAAAGGACTTTGAGCTTATGTGACGCGTGAAATTATAACGGGCGCGGGTTGGAAACGCGGGAAAAAGAAAGGCAGGAAGACGACGACGGGGAAGAGGAAGAAAAAGGGGGGAAAAGGAGAGAACAGGACAGTGAGCGACGGCAGGGCATTCTTTGAATAGTGGAATTACTCGCAGTAAGAAAATGAAAATCTAGAAGACGGCCGAGTAAACCGTATAAAGGAGAATGCTTTTCCTACGATGCCCACCGCAATTATATTACTCCGCGCTGATCCTTTCTTCCGTAAGCTTTGCTCGTCACCGACCGTTTCAAACCGCCTTTCGAAGCTTTACTTTTGAACGGCGAGACGCCGAGGAAAACGTAGAATCCTTGAACATTGCTCGAACAACGAAACGCTGATGAACGTGGTTAAACTTTGATCGTGATGTTACTCGCTCCTAGTCGACAGTTATTTTACATTCCACGAATTCGAAAGGAAAATCAACTCGCAGTCCGAGACTCGAACAAGGTGACACTCGAAACACGGACAATATAATGTCTGACGAAAAGGAAACGCGGAATATGTTATTCGTTTTATATGAGAAACATGAAAGGTGTGTGTACTGGGTGTATATAGAAATTATTAGGGCTATCGGAAAGTAATGTCGTATTTTTTTTGTAAAATTAAAGTAGCAAATCAGTGAAATAGTCAGCATCCTTATCAATGACTTTCTGCCACCTAGTAAGTAACTTTTCTATCCCTGATCGGTAGAATATAGACGGTTTTTGATCAGAAAATGTAGAAAGTCCCGTTTTTAGCTCTTCTACATTTCGGTGTTTCCTGCACTTAAAAAATGCCGCATTGTCCTGAACAAATGATCATCAGAAGGTGCGACATCGGGTAACTGTTCCCAAGCTAACTCTTTGATTTCGTTCGAGTCTTTTTTGCAAATAGCATGCAATGCCGAATGTGCACCTCTAAAAGAACAATATGTTTGTACAAAACAGTACTAGCTAGTTTCCTGAACATGCAGCCATGCACTGAACAACGTAGGTGTACGAAGTTAGCCGTTATTATCAGTTAAATGTTGAGTTGCGTGAAACCGACATTACTTTCCGGTACCCCTAATATATACACCCTCTTGTTTATTGGCGATTCGGGTACTTACGGCTGCGGCTGGGTGTCTCGCCGGCGCGGGGTACATCTTAATTGTGGCTAAATGCTTCTCGAGGAATCACACGTGTCCACTGTGTCCTTTGTACACGGTCACTTCATGATCCACTCCCTGGCCCGATCTTTCTATGGACATTCTCAGGATCCTGGAGAAACGCCAGCGGTCTTCCCTCACCGTTCACCATCGAGATTCTCTCGCCGGCTGTAATTATAACATGACACGATTCGTTACTTTCGACAAAACCGACACGGGGCAAGTTGGACTATTCGGGTAAGATGGGAACCCACTGTTTCACAGAAACCGTAAACGAGCCGTTGCTTTTGAAAGTGGCATAAGAGTTAATTTTTTTTTTTTTAAGAAAATGTGTGGACTTATCACTTTTAAAAACAACAGCACTACTGTTTACATATGCCTACTCAGAACATAGAAGAACTAATGAATTTCGTTTGGACATCTCACGCACGTAACGCCGATGTTCATGCAATAATCATATTTCACCGTTGTAACGTCTTGTATTCAATTTCCGAACGCGAAAACAACTGCGAGCGTGTTGTAGGCTTACACAACAATTGCTTTTATTTTCCAGTTCGCATGAAATAGCCGGAAACACGAGGCGGCGCGTCGCATATTGATTTTTAAATAATTTATATTATCCGGTTGCGTGTGCAAACGCGGCTTTATGAATCCGGCTGATCAATTTATTGTCCGATTTACGAGTTGCGTAAACGTATGCCGCCGAACCCGTACACGCCGCACGCATTTATCCTAATCTTCGGGGCGTATTTCCGACGCGCGACAATGAAAGGGGATAAAAGCAGACGGGGGTAAAGAAGGCGGGAAGAAAGTGCGTTCGCACCCTTGCGCAAACTGAACACAAAGCTGTCGCATGTACGAAATGTCACGTACGAAAACTGTCTCGCATTTTTTAAGCCGGTTTTCAATAAACACTCCTCTCTCTCGCCCGTTAACACCCTTTCGCCGGTATTTCCCGTAAAGCTGCGAACAAATAGCAACTCGTGCAACTATCAATCGCGTACACAACGCGATACAGTATATCAAACAATGTGAAGTTTCCTCTCAGTCTTCAGTTGCGACACGTGAGAAAGAAACGTGTTTATGTTATACGCAAAAATTCAAACGTGTTTAACACTAGATCCACCAAAGAGGATCAAAATGCTCCCGATTTGTATTTTATAGAAATATGAAAATTATGAATATGTTTTTTTAAGAAATTGTTTTTGAACTTGTCTATTGAAGTACATATTTCAAGAAAACTGGTACGAAATCTAAATAATTGCAACTCTGTCACTATTATAAGACAATCAATTGCGTTTAGCGCTCGGTAATTCTAGTGTTAATAAGTTTCAGAAATACTGATCTGTAATGTAATAGAACTGAGATCATTTTCGACTTGTGTCTGCACGGATCGATACGGAAAAATTGTGAATTTCGCGTGTTCAGAATATAGTTATTACTATCGGCTCCCCGTCGCCGTAACAATTGTACGGTCGCGCACGTGTCATTACGGTCTCTTTGTAACGCTGGATGATGTTCCGTGTAACATGAAAATGGAGTCATGTAACTCTGTTATCAATCCGTTCTCCGTGGATAATATATTTCACGGGCGACGTATAATGGAGCGGGCGTGCGTGAAAAACTCTCGGACAAATTCGAACAGTCATTTCCATCAATTTGCAATAAACGAGAGCGATGAAAACTTTCAGCGGTTTTAACGCGCGTCGCCTTTATCGCCTATTTGTGTATCGCTACGTAACACGTATAGGCCATGATAGATGAAAAATTTATTCATAGAGTTTACGGACAATCAATTTCGGCGTTGGATACAAAACGGTCGAAAATTCGATGTCTACAACGACAACAATCAATCTACCGACTACATACGTACTACAGAGTGCCCGCGATCATTTTTTCCGTTCCGAGTCGTGGCTCGTCACGATATTCGCCGACAAATTTTATGTCGATCAGTCCCTTTTCGATGTAAAATATTTTTAGCAAAATTACTTTCTATAATCGAACCTAGGAAATCTTCGGAACGATACAAAATTATCAAAATGTTCGGATAGTTTTTGGATCCGCTGTATTTTGTGGAAACGGCCGGACGGGTTAAGGGGCGTGCTCTCTGACGAAATCCGTGAGAAGGCAAATAAACACGAATGCTCGCGGCAGCTGTTCAAAGACACCTATACATCCTGTTAGGGTGGTTCTAGGGGGTCGGCTAGCGGACGTGGCGGGAGCAAGTCACGAAGGAAGTTATCACGAATCTCGCGTAATCGCCGTCGAGATCCTCGACCACGCGATCTCCGTGATTTCTTTCGCGATCGCAATCGCGACACGGTCAAGTACCGAGGCAGACTGGAACTGTTCCCTCCGTTTAAAGGATTCGCCGCACGCCGTGCCGGACCGTGACTAACGAAATTACGGTTCATCGACGGGGATGACGACAGTGCCCCCTCCCCCTCCCCGTTTACGACTTCATATTATCGGTGCGCGGAGAGCGTGTGCCGCACGATAAACACCGGCAGTTTATTCAGTTAATTAACATTCAGGAGAAAACAGCGATCGCCGCACGATAATAACAGAAACACCGGTTCGCGTATCCCTCTATATCACGAGATAGTTATGAAGCGGTTTATATCGAGATCGCCATTGATTTATGCGAAAGTCGAACGAACAACCGCTGCGCCGCGCAGCGCCGCGCCGTTTCCATAGTTAAACGTACGAGCGAGTCACGTGTTGTAATGCCCGGTAATTGTGCATAAAAGGTTACACCTCGCCTATTTTCATCAAACTTAAAGACGTTGTAAAGCTCAACAATCTGCACAACTTTTCCCTACACACACAAGTGTCCGACTTCGATTTTGATAATCCTTTGTGAGACGATATGGTATATGGATCCCTAATGATCTCTGCAAAATATTAGGTGTAGTTACTCAATAGTTTTAAAGATATAAACAATTGAACTTTCACGCGACCTGCTTACACATCATGGTGTATCAACAAGGTATGAAAGTTTAATTTTTATATCTTTAAAACTATTGAGTAACTACACCTAATATTTTGCGGACATCATTAGAGATCCATATACCATCGTTTCACAAAAAATTATCAAAATTGAAGTCGGACATTTGGGTTTCTTCCGAGATGTACGCGAAAAACTGCAGCCACTACTACACTGGATAATCATAAATGAAAGATGTCAGAAGAATTTTTAATGAAATGATTTATCTCTCGCGCGATTTCACTATTTCGTACAGCAACATACACGCGCGCCCATGCGAACAATAAGTGGGTTCGTCGCATGACGGAAATGGAACGCGCCGGTAGGAGAAAAAGAAATACATACACCGTACACGTTCCAAGAAGCCAACCACGACGAAGAAAGTGGCGAGTAAAACGTGTCGATTGTCTCGATGATTTAATGAGCCGTGTACGCTGATTCGCGATTACTCTCGACTCGTACCGAACCCCCATTCCCGCTACCACCGCGTGTCCCTCTCCGGTAAATAATTTACCTCGCAGCTGTGCCGCGTTGTAGGTGCCGCCATTCGCATCGGTTAATAAACTGCTAAACAGCGAGCCTCGTCGAAGAACACTTCTTTCGCGTTCCTACCTACAGGCTCCGCTCTGTCGGAGGATTAATGAAAGAAGCTCTTTTCCGTTTCTAATGTAACACCTGTCAATTTCATCTAATCGCCAGAAATGTAGCGGTTCAATTTTGCATAGCGTTTTACATCTCGTTCTAATAAGTTACATGTTGCCGCACGTGAGGTGGCTTTCGGGTTAGAGGTGTGATCTTGTTACCGAGGTTAATCGGAACGATTAAAAGCCGATCGCGCGGCGTTCAACGCAGCTGTAAATAAGCGAGCATAACTTCCGGTAGGTCGTGAAAGGTTACACGAAATCTGCCGAGTGTTTCTATAATTATCGTCAGTCGAGTTGGCAACAAGCGAAACGAACTGAGAGCAATTATCAAGGTTACTGTTACACGATACACTGTCGCCCGGTAAGTTGACGAAAACAACCGTTACCACCCATGTGATAGCGCGTGTGGACGACGGAGATAATTAATGACACGGTTCCCACGCGACCGGAGTGCACGTTCCGTTGACGTTCGATGCAGAAAATGTTACGACTGCCCATTGTTCAAACACGTTATCGCATTTGCATGCAGTTCTTTTGTCCACTCCGAAATTCGTATTCACGGCGCAACGTTCCTTGAATCGTAGACACACTTATTTTGACCGAGGCTTAAATTAGATATTAGGTGTACAAATGATATTCGATCATTTACAAACAATTAAGGTACATCGGACTGAAAGAATTCTTGAAAACGAATGGCTAGAATCGCGAATTTCCTACCGATAATTTTCGAACTCGAATAGTAATTGCTTTTATCTTCACCGTTGTCTTTCTCTTCGATCATTTTGAACAGCCTCGAGACTAAAATGCTCGAGCGCGCCCCTCTTACTACGATTGCTCCTGTTGATAGGCTTTCCGTAACCAACGCGTGATGGCAGCGTTTCTTTTCATTAGGCGGCAATTCAACACGCTCGGCGAAATTGCATTACTTAACTCCCCGAAGTTAGAGGATCCGATTGTTAAGCATTCGCTTTCGTCCCCTATAGAAAACGTCTTACATCCGCGGTAAGTGAAATTAGCCTGTGCATACTTCGGGTCTGCGGGAACGTGCACTCGTTAATTGAGCCGATCGACGATATACACGCACCTATCCTTGCGTACACACGAGTATTATGACGCAATCGATGTAGGGAGCTTTGAATTTCAACGGAAAGCAGAGCGCCGAAATAAATTTATCAAGTCAAACGCTCGAAAAGGCAATTCTGTATGGAATGCACGTGTATTCGATTGCGAATCGGTGTTGACCGTTCAACGATTCTCGAAACGAACGAGCCGCAAGACTACTTTCAACACTTATGACTGGATTGCGGGTCTTCGTGCGCAAAATAAAATTTGTCTGGATCGATTGCAAGAAATAACAACCAAGTATCATTTATTTGTAGTCTACGAATGTTAACCTCGACTGTAATTCGGTAGTGTCAACGAAACCGAGACTTTGTTCACTAAACAATACTATTCAGACACAAAACAGATCACACAGTTCATAATAAATTTTCATATTAAGGAGGGTATACTAAGATATAATTAGTTGAATCATTTTAATCACGCTGCTCTTTGCAACTCCGAAACAACGAGTGCAAAATTAATTCAAGTCTCTTGGAGGTTATAAAATTTTTCGGGCCTCGTTCGAATCGTAACGAAATCGGTGCTTTATATCCGGGACAGGGGGGCGGGGAGTTAAAGTATGCAAACTCGTTTCCGGTTTTCACCGCGACTATTAGCCAAGAATTCCTCCGGCGAATCGACTGCATGGTCGTTTGGCCGTCGTCGTGGAACAATTAGTATACAAACGGGATCGGCTGCGAGCCGGTGTGCACGCACAAGAGAGCGAGACGCGTGAAAACAGCGAGTTGCGATAATCGGTTGCGTCGGCGGCGCGCGAAACAGCAATTTCGCCTTGTCAACGAGCGGGGGGGAGTGGCGAGTGGGGGTTGGGCGGTGGGGGATACGTAGAACCCAAAAAAACGATAAACAAAAATGATACCTGAGGTCCGGTCGCTGCCGGGGTCGCGTTTTCCGTGTGAATACGTCTTTTAATCCACGTTTGGCACTCGAGGAGGTGGTGTGGTGGGGGGGGGGGGGACGATGGGGCGGTGGGGGTTGGTGGGTGTCGGAACAAAAGGGAACTCCGCGAAACACAAACCGATCTTCTTCTTCGTCGTCTTCCTCTCGCACTTGTATTCACCAGTGAACAAAACGGAAAGAACGGAAACGAAACCGGAAACGGAACCGAACAACGAAACGAAACGGAACGAAACACTTCGCCGTGACGAATTTTTGGTGGTCTGGATGTGGATGAGAAGCAAACGTCGAAACGCGTGCACGGTCACACACATACATACATATCGAACGGTACGAAAGTGATCGGAGAGAGAGAGAGAGACGGATCGCGAAACGTCACGAACCGCACCGTACGACGAACGACGCTCTACTGCGAGCCGGGTACCGAAGTGGATGACGGGAAACGTGTGAACGCCGCTTGCCGCCGCGGCGAACACCAATGAGCGGCTACTAACACCATCCGCCGCGACGACGACACACCGACACACCAATAAGAGGACACGAATGTACACAGGGACCGGGTTCTCTGCTTCTCTCTCTCTCTCTTCTTCTCCCTTTCTCCTTTACTCTCCTGAACCCCTCTCTCTCTCTTTCTCTCTCTCTATCTGCTTCCCTCCTTGCTCCAACTCTCTCTCCGTCTTTCTCCGGCTTTGCAGCTCCGTCCTTCTTCGGCTCGTTCTTCAATTCGTCGAGTCAAGGGCGTCGACCGACAGGGGCGATTCGTTGTTTCCTTATATCACGGGGGAAACCAATGATCGCTAATTTCATAATGTTTATGAAGTTACAAGTTCCACCGCCCCGGCAAAAGATACTGTCTATCGATCGGCGGATTCGTCTTTCGGGCCGAGAAACTCGCGGGTGAACCCCGCCGCGCGCGTCGCGCGGTTTCCTATCGGAAATTTTAATGGCTATTTAACTTGCCAACGCCACGCCGCGCCGCGCCGCGCGCGCGCTGCCGATGTCCCGCGCTTTGGCCCCAACTTTTTAATGAAGTCTGGTCACGGAGTTTCTTTCTAGTTGCGCGGAGAAATGAAAACAACACCGAGTGCATATCCCGAGCAGAATCGTCCGCTTTTTCAACTCCTCGGTTGACGAGCGAACGGTGGCCCCTGTTACGCAGAACGGAACTAATCCTTGAAATTACAAGAAATCAGTTAACACATTGCCGTGCCGTTAACTTGTTGATTCATGAATGAAGTATTGACTTACTCGATTTTAATTCGATCTGTTCGGAATTTACGTCGGTTCTCGTTGGTAAAGTAGAAATATGTAAACGTGAAATGTACTGTTTCCGAAGTGGAAATGGACAAAAATATCTGTTTGCCCGTTTCGGAAACTGTGGCCTCTAAATTCAAATATTTTTGAAGAACGTTAGAAAGATCGATTCGTTAAATCGACTGCTGAACAACGCCGAGTAAAGAACTCTGTGTCCGAGGAGCCGTAGCCTCTAAAGGGTTAAACAAAATCTTTATCGACACCCCTGCATTCGGTCGTCGCTCACGCTCGCCGCTGACATCCTCCTCTCCCAGCTAGTGCTCTTCTTCTCGCGGCAGACACGTCGTGTCGTCCGCTCTCTGTTGGACCGCAGCGTTTCTTGATCTTCCGCCTCTACCCGTCGCCGCGTCCCTTGTCTCTCTTATTCGTTTCGTTCCCGAACCGTTTGACTTTGTCTTACAGGTGCAGCGCATCGTCGCTATCGTTGTTTCGCTCGCGCCCACTTTCTGCGAGATGCACGATGTCTCTCGAGCTCGGCCTCTCTCGTCCTCGTTCAGCCCTCCGGTTCAACCCGAGCGTCTCTCCCTTTCCGACCCTTTATCCGAGCCGTGTACACCACGCGATCCTCTCTCGTCTGCGTCTTTCTTATGATGAATGGCCGACGAGGATCGCCTGATCGATTCTCCCTCTCGCACCCGTTCGACAACAAGGCGCGAGAGTAGCAGCATGTACACCGGGAACCAACACAGTCGGGCACTTGCCCTGAAAACCTGGCCAGAAGTCGACATTTTTACTTCGTCCGAAATGAACGAAAACGTTCGGAGATGCGCAGAAAAATCAACACCGCGGCGATCGCGTCCATGCCAGACAATTTCGCCGCATACACGCTCCGTTTCGCATTGCAACTTATGACTGCGCAAGCAAAAGCTACGAGAAGACGGATCGTGTGTGTGTGGCGGCCTTTACGAAGAGAGGAGCGCATTAAATTTCAATCTGCCGCGGAAAGTGGCGCGTTTTAATATTTCGACCGAAAACACGCGCGTTTCAGAACATGGCTTTTTAAAGTGGTACACCCGGTTTTTTGCAGTGTTAAAGCTGACAGCGAGACATTTCCGAGCGGTCTCTCCCCGCTTCCGATCTTCTCTCTTCTCTTTCCCCTCGACTCGAGTCAATTTAATTTCCCTGGTCTGGCGAGTCTGCTGAAGCCACTTTAGCATTCGGACGAAGTAGAACCGGTGGATCGTGGACAGACACATCGGCCGATACATGTCTTCCTCGAGACGAATGAATCCGGGATTCGGTTAAACGCTTGCGAACGGGTGCGGACGTTTCCCGAAATTTCAATCCACGTGCGTGCATTGTCGGGACCGATGGAAAACGCAAAACAAATTGCGAGAGGGCAAAATGCACAATCGCGCGAATTATCCGAATTAACGGAACACGCGATGGCGCGGGGTAGGGTACGGTCTAAAGGGCTGGGCGAGCCGGGTCGATCGGGGTGGGAGAAGAGATTCAAAGCGATGTAACACATTTTTGTTAGCGTGTGCCGGGCGTAATGGTAACGCATCAATGACAATATGGAAATGCATTTAGCGCGCGCCTCTGTTGCCGGGCATTATTCTGTTTATTGACACATCAATTTCAAGAACGCAATAAGCGTAAAACATTTAGCGTCGGTAATACGTAGCGGATAAATGAAATATCGCGTGATTAAACGCCGAGCGAAATAGCTGTTACTTCGCCCTTTGGAATCCGCCGCGTTTATTATTGTATCGATTCGCGGCCGTGCTCCAAGAAGGAAAATTATGTTATATACCTCGGATAGAAGTTATAAACCCGAGGGGGTGAGGATGGCTCGGAGGCGAGTAAACAACCGAAGAAAAGTCTGTGGGCGGATTAGCATGGTAGGTGTCGGTGGGATATCATAAAACTAGTTTGTAAAGTACGGGGCGCACCCTCCGTTGTACCGAAGGATTTCGTTCTAGTATCACGTTGGAACGGGGCTGGTCGGTTCCGACACAGAAATCCGTCCAACCAGTCTGAAAGAATGGATTAAGGAAAGAAATATTCGCCGTTGCTTCGATTTTTCTCTTACGCGACGCCTTTCGTTGTAACTTCGGGCCCCGGCGTCGTTTGATCGCTTCGACATTTTTGTTCACCTGGAAGAAGCCGCGTATCGAGGTCGGGCATTATGGCAAATGAACGAACTCCCATACGCGTCGCCCCGTTGTCTGTAGTCGATCATTTTTCTTATCGTCGTTGTCCGAACAGATCGCTTCTGCGTTTATCGAACCGATGAATTACAACCGGAATTGTGAGGACTGCAGCAGGAGCTTTTATATTATTCAATGTCCTTGTCAGAAATGACGAATTCGCGCGGTGTTCAACACGCTAGTTCCGCGCCCGTTTCCTCTGGGTCTTGCTGAACAAACCACGCACGAAGTCAACACGATGTACGCTCATTTACTTATTCCTATTCGACTGTCAGTGTCGTCGTCGCAGAAAATATGCAGGAGTGTGTTACGCGTGCTGTGCACCGAGTAAACGCAAATGTACGTATTCGGTGTGTCTCTGTTCCTCTCTCTCTCTCTCTACCTCCGTCTATCTTTGTCCTTTATCTTTCTCTCTCCCTCCTCTCATTTTCTCTGTCTCGCTCTTTCTCTCTCTCACGCGTTCTCTTTCCATCTACCGTGGCATTGTGCTTCGGTTCTCGATCCCTCTTCCGAGCCCTTACCACAAGCCGCAGCCCACTACACTTTTGCACGAACACGCGCGCGTTCATTATCAACGTACAACGTCGTATAACCATATTTACGTAGCCCCGGTGGTCACCCACACGGGCGCGCCGTGCAATGAGGTTGCAAAGAAACGACTCGTGCACAGAAACGAAATGCTATTTGTCGTTGTACACACAAGAAGCGCGGGGGTGGCTTGGGAGGGTGGAGGAGGACGAGAAGGGAGGAAGGGACGGAACGAGAGACGTCGAGAGACCATAAATGCAATTGGAAACCTTTAGCTGATATATTCGTACAATTTCCTGTGGCCAGTCGGTAGACGAAACGGAAGTCGTGTGTCACACGAAAATCATAAGAAATTCACCCTTAACGATTTCATTTCGTCGCCGTGGCTGAACAGAATTACGGGATCTCCTCGTTTCTCTGTCTCTCTCTCTCCCTCTCTTCCAGAATGCTCTCGCTTTGTTACACCGTGGTCGTAATTGCCCCGGTGCCGTGATTAATCGTTTATTTAAAACAGGTACGCGAAAGGCTGCTTTCTTCGTTTCGGGCCGAACTATCGTTCGCCGCGCATCTACATAATTTTCTCATAAATCACGCGACAGGGAAAATACCGGGAGCGTTTAAAACGACTGCTGCGTACGCACGCGAAATTGCTCGGTTTCTTATCGCGTGACTAATAACGAACCAGTGACGGCCGGTCGTCTTCGACTCCTCAATTATTCCCCTCGTAATTGGAGCAAATACGGTGTTACCAGTGGGGACCAGGGAAAACCGATATAATTCTTTCGTTCTGAACCGCCAGTGGTCCAAGGCGGAAACGTATCAAAGAGAACAAGGCGACACAATGTTGCCTTGATGCGAGGGTAGAAACGTTCGAGAAGCGTGTCTTTAAGATGTTTTAAATATAAAACTCCGTATTTACTGGAAGGCTCGTCAGTGTGACGCGAGTTAAGTCGCTTCCGTAAAGAGCACTATACCTATTCTTCAAGTATACCTCGGCCGGAATCATCTACTACCGCGCTCGTAAAACGACTATATATCTAAGTTGCACCACCCCGGTGAACACGAACCCCCTGAAAACCTGTAAAACACGCGAACCGTCCGGATAATCATTCTTCCGACGGAACGACTAGTTCCTGAGTTACGTCTCGTCAAAGATAAAAAAGGAACTGGTTAATGGGATAGGACGGTCTTATCTCGAGCGCTTCGAACCTTCGCGGCACAGTATCTCCACGCGGTACGACGATGCTCCTTCGAAATCCTTATGGTAATTACGTGCCAGAAATATTAATGTGATTAATATTGAATTAAACGCATTTTTGCGATATACAATGTTCTAGCGAACCTCTCTGCGAGATAATGAAAGAGAAAAATTGTTGTTCGAGTTCGATATACGAGATTCACGCGGAAACTACATTTATGTAGATTATAAATGAATTTTCATTTTTGATTTTCGACCGTCCGCTCATCAGGCAGGAAATCAGCGCATTGCTGCACTTTTACGAGGACTGTACCGATGGGATCGATAAGTTTTACTGTAAATATGACGACACGTTTTACCGACAATCGCAAGAACGTTCCACACAGTCGATCAAAAGTCTTCCGACTCTCTCTCTAAAGCGTGTTCTATACCGCGGTAAAGTTATTTGCAAGCAGCGCGCAGTTTCCGCTTGATACTTGAAACGATCGTTGTTTTTTTGCAATAAAATTCTATGCGCGAGTGTTACAATTTTTTGCCACGCGCTGGCCGCGTTGCCTGTTTAATGAAGATAAAAGCAAACTTCTTTTTCCATCGAATCGGTGTCGTAAAAGCCGAAGCAGTTCGGTAGAACAGCGCGTTTATGGCACACGTTTAAATCGTGTCGTTATTTCTTCCTATGACAGATTTACTGCCGCTCCATATTTTACCATTTCTTGCAGGTATCCATTATACGAAAGCGTCTGTGCTGCAGCCAGAGCAACGTAACTTTGTGTTCGCAGCGTACGCGTATAATTAGAATATACAATTCAAGACGCTTCCTTTCGCCGTACCAAGAAATTTATGCTTTTCAAATAACATTTCATTCCTTTGCCGCGTCCCTCGTCTCCCTCCAATTTTCCATTTTTATCCCCAGCAAGACGTCGCGAAGAATGCAATGAAGTCTGTCTTCAAAGGGAAATCACGGACTAGTTTTCCGTCAAGTTACGAGATAATGAAGTTTAAAATCAAACGTTCCGTCTGCGGGCTCCTATTATTATTAACCGTCGTTCCATGGAAACTGCAAAACAAGAACGCCACTCCGCTTTCGGTTTAATAAGCAAGTATCAGAGCCAGTGATCGAAGTAACAAATTACATCGAACAGTCGACATGCCGTTCTGAAACGTGTATTTTATTGTCAGCGATGACGAGCAATTTTATCTTTCACGGTCCATTAAGCTGTCCTAGCATTCTTTGCTACAGTAAGCGACGAAAAAACAGCATTTTTTAAAATAATTACTGTGTTTTCGTCCCGGAGGCTAGACCTCAAAATCTTGACGCGAAGTTGAATGTTTCCGCAGGGCCTAAACGGCGTGTCTACTGTCGAGACGGAGCTGATCATCGGGTAGAAAGTGTTCGAGCGGGAAAGCGGAAATTCGCAGGTTCCATAAATGTTTCTAGAATGGTTGTTTGCTTATGCCTGAAGTTTCGATGTAACCTCGTGCAAGATGCACGACTCGGGGGACTTTTATAATTTTCAGGCGGTCCCTTGGACATTCTCCGAGGCAGCAGCCACGAGTTGGATATCTCTCTCTCTCTCTCTCTCTCTCCTTGTTTCTCCGACTGTCCTCGTAACCAAAAATGCTGTTCCGTCTTAGGAAGGCTCGGTTACTCTGTTTTTCATTCCTCCGGCCGGTGCACGCCCGTGACAGCGCCCGGTCCCATTGTGTGCACCCTTTTTCCGGTTGCTTCTTATTCACGTATACGCTCACACATCCACGATACTTTTTCCATCTGTCAGCCATCTCATTCTGCCTCTGACCCATCCACCACCCACGCGACCTTTTCTGTACTCATTTTTACACCGACCTATCCTCTCGTTGTATGAACCGGCAACGCGCGCAGTCCCCCAGATGGAAAAGAAAACCAACAAGACGAAACAGTGCCGCCTTCGCGTTTTAGCTTCTCTCCATTTCGATAATTGAGAAACGTTTGGTGGCACCGCGCGCGCGGCTCTCGCGATCCCTTGAATTATGGCGCAGCAATTGTACCGTTCGCGGACAGCTCTAACAATAAGTTAATCTCTATAGTGCCACTCGCCGGTATCAACGGAGATTCCAACCAGCCACTAAATCTTTCGCCTTTGTGTCCGTTTGCGACGCCGGATATTTTCGGCCCCGGGTAAAACAATATACTCTACGTGTACAACGTATATAATTTATTCATCCGTCTCTAGTTTACACCCGGTATTAATCGGTTTGTATAAACGAGGTTCTACTGTGGAAATAGAAATAGGGAGGCTGCTGTACCAGGCCGCCATTTTGGGCTACAGCAGTATCAAAAAAGGAAATAATTAGAGCAGTGAACAAATATTTGACCACACTAGTCGTTTCTGTACGTCACTCGTTACACCCGGTATTAATCGGTTTGTATAAACAAGGTTCTACTGTAGAAATAGAAATAGATAGACTGGTGTACCAGTCCGCCATTTTGGAATACAGCGGTATCAAAAAAGGAAATAATTAGAGCAGTGAACAAATATTTGATCATACTAGTCGTTTCTGTACGTCACTCGTTACTCCCGGTATTAATCGGTTTGTATAAACAAGGTTCTACTATAGAAATAGAAATAGAAATAGAGAGAGGCTGGTGTACCAGTCCCCCGCCATTTTGGTTTCTGTCTGTAAAGTATCATAGCATACGATGTAGAGATATAGAATGGACCACTCACGTGATGTGGTTTCAAGTCTAATGGCATCTGCAGTACAGAACCTCGAACGTTCACCAGTCCGCCCTAGTCCGTTCATTTTCGCACTGACCCACTCCAATCTGTTCCAGTCCGCTTCATCCATCCACCATAGCGATAAGGGCCCGTCTCTCGTAGGAGGGCATTTACACACCCCCGGGACCAGCCCCCATCTCGTTCTAGGTTGCTCCAACTGGTCCCAATCCGCTCCAACATGCTCCAACCCGTGCTGGTCCGCTTTAGTTACACCGAATCCGCTCCAACATGCAAAAATACGCTGCAGTCAGCTTCGAACCATTACGATTTCGCGGGAAACGATGAACAGACAAATATTAACGCTAAACATAACATTAATATAGTTCAATATGTCACTATTATGTCAAAACCCGTGTCGCTCTGCACTCTAGTGGCAGCCGATCGAACTTCAACTGAAAGCGGATGGTAACTCAGGTAGATGTTCGATGGTTGTCCAAGAAATCTTGTTCGCTGTTTCAACCGAGCAACGACAAAATTAATGTATCACACTCTATATGTATACATTACTTTATAGAACAGAATACGTACATTTTTAACAAATTTAAACTGTACGAATATATTATCATCAATTCAAGGGAAAATGTGATATATTAGATAGAAAGATAATGCGGACACGTAGAAACAAAAAATGCAATGTACGTGACAGCTGAACGTGATATTGTTTTTTCCTACGTGAAGTATCTTTTTAGATCATTTTCATCACTTTCCTGTGAAACGTTTTTATTTGGAGAAAGTTATAATTTTATCCTTGTCACAATTCGCTTTTGTTTTGTGATCTTTCGAAATATTTAAAAGTGTCGCACTGTAATTGGTTCAGGTACAAGGTACGTAAATCCGGCTGTAATTGGTTATGTTTACCTCCGATCGTATATTCTCGATATTTTATATTATACATATTATATTCTTACCTTGCGTGGCACACTTCCGTATTATACATTGGAGTAAATTAATCAAATACACTCTCGCTTGTAATTCGAAACACACCGAAAGAAAACGTTGAAATAGTTGGTTAAATTTAAATTTGAAATGTTTCAATAAAGTGTGTACTATGCCGTCCTCTGGCGGGAGTCCGTGGAACTGAAGGCGGAGCTACATGAATGAACACACACACGCGTCCGAATTGAAGGGTATTGTGTGTAGGCAGCGTGTGTGACGAGGACAATAAACCTGGGTCATTGCAAGGAGCCGATTATCTGCGGCAATAACAAACACCGGTGGGATTCCGGGAGAACCGTGTAGGGTACAGCGCGATCGTTTCAACGGAACACGCAATTAAAACGGCGATCAAGGTGAAGCGATAATAAACGACCGATAAGCGAGAACGGCGGGAAAGGAGAGAGAGAGTGAGAGAGAGAGAGAGAGAAAGAAGAAGAGAGCGAGAGAGCAGGAGATAACGAACAGCTGACACTAACACGTTGCATGAGCGTAGATGGCAGCGCGAGCTCAGTTGTTGATGAGCCGCCGAGCCGAAAGTACAGGTATCGCCATCTGGTGACCAGACGGGACATGCGTTCGCAAAACGCATCGAAACAGAACGCTCAAAGAAAAGAGAATCGCTCCGTGATTGTGTTGCATACGGTCCCGCGCTCGGCTATATCTAACTGTAAACCCATTTTTACGAGGAAGTGAGAAAGATTCGCGGTAACGGTTTGCCTCTTCCGGACGTTTCTTTCGGCGGCGGTTCGTGGCGTCCGGGCCACGAAACGGAGTGGTCACCTTGTACAACAGCGATAGAGAAGTTGCGGGTGGAGGACGAGCCAGAGACGACTGTCTATCAACCGCGTTTCCCCCGTGCTCCCGGACAAAGGGTTATGCTCTGAATTCGAGGAAAAAAGCCGCAGCACATGTGTCTCGGATAGTAACCGTGGTCTACGAGGTCGTAGCATGTGAAAATGGATTCTAAAGCCAAAGTGTACAACGCTGCGAGGGAGGGCAAACTGAAACACCTGAAGGTAAGTCTATTTGTTGAATTTTTTCTACCCTAGCTGTGAAAAGTGGTCGTTGTTCGGGTCTGAAATTCGTTTCTGACCATGCCAGCCGGATTTCCGTGATCTTATCTGGCAACAAAGTCACTTGTAAATACGTGTGCCGAGGTCGTGCGACAAATCTGTCACCGGTTATCGACACCTAGTATATTTTACCATGTTCAAACGAAATTATTGACTGTTGAATTTATTAACAAATCCTCGGCCATGGGACTTCCGAAAATGATGGTGCAGTTAATCGCCGGTAGATGTAATGTGTTAACATCTTGTGACGCTATCGTGATGGCACGGACGCTACATATTCGCGTCGAAATTGTGGTGTGAGTCACCGTAAAAAAATGATGTGGGAAATATTTATACCGTACAGGTTAGTATCGGAGACTGTGTATGGGCTTTCAGTGCTGGCGTAATATCCAGTATATTTTTATTGTCCCGTGCTTGTACGGGTCTTTTTTGCGGTGTTCTCTTTTTTGTGTTGATGCGGTTATCATGCGTTAACCGGGAAAAAAATATTGATTAGTCTCGCAAGTAATCTGCGTGAAATATTGCTGTATGTTTTTCAGTACGCCACGTACGATCGATCCACATTTGACAATAAAAGACAATATAATATTATATCAATATATTTTGTGATAGACAGTTTGAAATAATTCAATGTATTATAACATCTCACGTTTTTTCTCTCGTCGGTAAAGAGCCGCGTCGTTAATGTATTTTTTCGTCAACATTGTATTAGTCGTCTCGCCACGTTTATGAATACGGTATTTCGAATCGCCCAAACCAGATATTGATAAATCGTTAATCCTATCTGTGTGTGATGTAATAAGACATTTTGACATTATGCAATCATTGCAGAATTATCGAACTGTCGTGTTCTACTCGATTTTTCGCGGATACGGAGAAATTGCGCAACTTAATTTCTTACTACTCAAGGTTGACACCAATTTACTCCACTCCTCAGTCTTGATTTTACGGAGACCTTTTTGACCGAACGTGCGGTCACGTTCCTGGCGCCACAATCACGATGCAGAGGATATCAAGCGATCCATGTATCAATTTCGTCGACGCACAGCGGCGGACAAAACATAGTTTCAAATTTCCGTGAATGAACATTAATAACTTCAGCACTAGATGGTTTTCCGAATGTTCATAACTAGGCTGCGGATATCTTCACGCAAAATAAAAATGTTCTACCTGTTCGCATATTCCGCGATGCTTTCAAAAGACGTTTCTGTTTACACATAATTTCATGTTTGCCCACGATGGCGATGAAGTGAGATTATCTGGGTTAGAATTGTACACACGTGTGACACATTACGTTCCACTTACCGAAATAACTTCGGGAACGACGCAAAATTCGTTTTTTCTCTTCTTCGTACTTTCCGATGTTGCGCGCAGAATTTTTATCACGGCAATTTTATACTCTGTCCCATAATAATAGTAGCAGTTGATGAATTTAACAAATTAAATGGGACAAATCCCATAATAATAGTAGCAAAAGACGATAAATATAGAACGCAACATTTATTATCGAAAAAACTAGATTACATTAAACAATAAATCAAAAATATTACTGCTAATTTTTCTTTTGAGTGTTCAGATAGTTTCTGGATTTTTCAATAATTTCGTTACTGCATTTTAAACTTGTAGGTAGGATCCCTTGGCTGCGAAGCTTCGCTTCTCTTTTTTCGTGAGCTTAAAATTATTGGGGCCATCGTTCTTCATTGCTTCCGGCATAACTTGTTTTTTTCATCTTTTACAATGGGTTTATATGTAACTGAAATAAAACAATTGATTTCGATCAGCGGATGAAATTAGAAAAATAGTTATAGTTCGTAATAATCAGGTCAACCTAAAAATTGAAAAATGTGTCAAAAGAAATGACAGATGTCATGAAAAATATGTTTCTTCTATCGATCGTATTTGCTGACAATAAATTTTTAAATGCTTTCGGCGGTACGGTTCGATCGTTTATTACGAATTATAAGGCAATTTTTGCAAACCGTTGCGCCGAAAACATTTAAAAATTTATTTTAAAAAAAAAAAAATAAATTAAAATGTCTTTTTTACATTTAAATATTTACTTGCTACTAGTATTATGGTAAAGAGTGTATTATTTTACAAAAATAATTCAGTCGAACTCCCCAGCTTGTGGATAACTTTTCCTCGTTACATTTTCCGTCGCGTCTCGGTAGCGCAGAAGAGTTCGTTTTCTTATCAGAGGGGTATGAGAGTTTTATCTAATCAAACAGGCGTTGATAGCTGCGTTTGCACAACTTTTCGCGCCGAGTTTATCGGTCAGCTGCATAATGCGGTTTGCGAATAGACGTTCCCACTCAGCCAATTGCGATCGAAGGGAAAGATTCTATCACGACAAAGATTTCTCGATTGTACAACCATTTGTCCCGCTTTGATTGAACTTGCACGGTTGAGTGGATTTGTCGATCTCTCAATCCTCGATTAAGTGCAGCTTATGTACTCAGATTTTCCACCGATAAGTAAATCGATGATTAATCTCCAACAGCGTGTGCAAATATATGTAAGTTGTTTCATTACATCAAGAGTACACTGTATTGAATTTGATTATGCTTTGCATTTGATTAATTTCATAGCAGATATCAATCTCTGATTAGTTCATCGGAGGTGTGTACTACATCGTTGCGCCTACTCGCGAAAGTAAGTCGGCAAATGTCAACAATTGGCCTGCCATATTCTGTGAGAGAACCTGCGCGTTACAGAGGACTTTCAGCGGCGCGGACGCTGTCAATTTCCACCGGACGTGCACCGTAATGATTGTTACGCGAGCTTATTAATTTTCAAACAGACCATGGTCGGTAGCACCGTCCCACACGTCATCGAGGTTTTAATTTCCAACAGCTTCTATTACATAAAGCTTACCCCGCCTGCCAAAGCTGCTTGGAAATCGATAAGGCTCGCTTGTCTCGCCGTTCCACGCCTCTTGTTCCCTTCTATACGGTATAAACAAGAACTGAGCTGCCT
This sequence comes from Lasioglossum baleicum, assembly GCF_051020765.1. Classification (NCBI taxonomy): domain Eukaryota; kingdom Metazoa; phylum Arthropoda; class Insecta; order Hymenoptera; family Halictidae; genus Lasioglossum; species Lasioglossum baleicum. The sequence continues at coordinate 4,363,883 of NC_134938.1, forward strand.
AACCCTCTCCATGACCTCGTCTCGTTCCACGATAATCGACTTGGCCGAAAGCTTCAGACGGTATCTTAATGCTGGATCGAAACTGTCTGCTTCTCGCATCTTATCTCGCGAAACCAGCGAGTAACTCTTGCACTCCAGATACCGAATACATACAGGGGCGCATCGCGATCCTCGTAGACCCTAGGCTCTAGACAGCATCTCTAATGACCTCGCTGTCAGCCACCTCTCAGTCACCCTCGCACTATGTTTTTCGTCGTCTGTTCCGACGGCAATTTTGTTTCGATGATTCCAACCAGCATTTTCCCTTTGCCATTTCGCGCCGGAGCGTTGTGTTTGAATTAGAGATCGTGGTTTTGTATGTATGTACGTGTATTTTTGAATAACCCAGTACATACGTGTCCTTTTAAGTACACGGGTATTTGCACGTGTATTTCACTACACGTATTTACAGTGACTCGGATTAACATTCGGACGATCTAAGAAAGGCGATAACTTTTTTAATATTGTACTATAAGATTTGAACTTTTTTGGGAAGCTAGAGTAATCCGTTTACTACAGGATGTGAGAAGAAATGTTGATCATTATTTAGAACAAGGGTTTCCTCGCAGATTTTGATCATCTTGAAATATGTTATAGATTTCTACGGTTTTGAACAACTTTTTCCTGCATGTTACAGCCGCTCGATTTTTTAGTTTTCGAGATATCCGCAAAAAACTATTGCGAATACTGTATTGAATTTCCATATTCTTGCACGCTGCGTGGCAACGTAAGCCTGTCCCGGCGTGACGTTTGTTTACTTTTTGTTTCTAAACACGCTGTGGATATGAGAGAGAAAACAGGGTTTCATTCTGGTCACACATATACATATAGGGTGAGCTTTTAATTTTGAAAGACTACTTCTGGATTTTCGTATGCGTGGTCGGGCCGACCCTCTCCGCCCCCCACCACCTATTCCTAACTAATTCTGATCGCATAATTTTTGCATTCTATTATAGCCGCCATACAGAATTTGAACTGGTAATGAAAATCATGCGATCTGAATTAGGTAGGATTAGGTGGCGGGGGGCGGAGAGTGCCGGCCCGACCACGCATGCGACAATCCAGGAATAGTTTTTCAAAATTGAAAGCTCACCCTATACGATATGTATGACCACAGCAAGACTATTTTTTCTCTCTCATCTCCGCAACGTGTTTAGAAGCAAAATGTAAACAAATGCCGCGCCGAGACAGGCATAGACAGGCTTGCCGCGGAGCGTGCAGGAATCCGAAAAATTCAATACTGTATTAGCGATAGTTTTTTGCGAATATCTCGAAAACTAAAATCTAGCGGCGGTAACACGTATAGGAAAAAGTTGTTCACAAAACGTAGAAATCTATAACATATTTCAAGATCATCAAAATCTGAGGGGAAACCCTTGTTCTAAATAATTACCGAAAAAGTTGTTCAAAACGTAGAAATCTATAACATATTTCAAGATGATCCAAATCTGAGAGGAAACCCTTGTTCTAAATAATTACCAAAATTTTTTCCACAACTTGTAGTAAACTAATTGCTGTAGCTTCCCAAAGGAGTTCAAATCGTATAGTACAATGTTAATAAAGTTGTATTTTTTAGAGCGTCCGAATATTAATCCGAGTCACTGTAAATACATGTAGGTACCTAGTGAAATACACGTGAAATAGAACACGTATACCTGCGTACTTAAAATGACATGAAGTACACGTGTACATATTTAGATACACGAGAAATAGAGATCTCTAGTTTGAATTAAGACAGTAACAGCTCTTGCGACAAAGGTCTGACTGTATTTCCAAGAGTTCATTCCGGAGATAGTCGCACCGGCCACCTGGATTCCGTCGAACAACATGATTCACTGAGTACGCTTCCGTTGATACAGACGCGTGTATTATACTCGAATTTTCAGTGTCTTAAGCCCCATAGCAGAAGTAGCAAATGCTACGGGTCCCGCGCTTCTGGGAGCCCCGCGCCATACAAAATTAGGGCCACCGCAAAGTGCGGACGATCGCCGATCTAGCTGTTGAAAAGTACCAAAATGAAAATTGGGTTTTGCGCAGCAACGTTTGTGTCACGTTTAATTATATGTTTGAGAGCTCGAAACATAACAAATATTTGGCTAAACGGACCTTGAGCTAGTTTCAAGTAAACAATGATGCGTCTGCTAATCCTCCCGGTCAGTATCAGAGTATGTATTAGTGAAAATCCTCATTTTTAGTAGTGTTCTCTTAAACGTTGAGTAATTAAACCTTTCTCACGAGCTATGGAGTACCTAAAAAGGAACCTTAGTATTATATTATATTATATCACCATCCATTATTTTATTTAGTGGAGTAATTTCTTTGACAATTACAGTCCCTTTCAAACTTTAGAAATGTGTGTACTTCAAATCTAATCTAACTCAAAAACATGGTTGCTCATCCTTTGTGGATTATTTCGTTAGTAGATTTTACCAGTTTCATATCCATATACATACGTTCATAATTTGACAATGAGGAATTTTCCAATTTCTATGTCGAAGAACATGCAATGAACGTAATGTCTGGTTTCTCTCTTTTTATAATTATAATTTCTTTTATAATAATAAAGTTATTAAATTTTTGTTGTTAAATAAAGTTTTCTGAATTTTGAACAGCTAGATCATGAACTAGATCAGAAACATGAACGGGCAAGGGTCCCTTCGATGCCAAGGGACACAGATATTTTTGCTAAACAAAAAAAAGGTCATTCATTGTGTTTGTTTAAAAAGGGTGCGTTACATTTGCACACAAGAGGCCCCGATACAAAGCCTAGAGCCCTGTGATACCATTTGCTACTGGCCCCGCGCTGGCTTCCACCGGCACTGCGAATTTTGGGTCGGAGTTCTATCAATTCTCCTTTATTCGCTGCGGAAGTTTGTGTGGCGTTGAAAATTTCAATTCTGCAAAGTAGCCAGGGCCTGTCGAGATATCCGAGGGTGAACACAACCGCCCCTCCGAGCTTCGGATTTTCTTTCTCATTTCGCCTTTCAGCCAGAAGAATTTTCTTTGTTCGCGACTTTCGCCGCGGCGTTTCGGACGCGCTTTGTTCTCCCTTCGCTGTCCAGCCCGTGCGATGCCCTTGTCCGTCTCCCCGCTGCAATTAATCCGTCTGTGTCGTGTAAAACGAGGAGAAAAGGGTTGAAGAAGTAACGGAGTGACCCGCGAACGTCGCGAGTCAACTCTCTCATCGCATGTTCTAATATTACTCGGCTGGCGGAATACACGGTGAGTCAGGAGCCATAACCGTGCACACGTATAGCCGTGCCCGCCGAGAAAAGACGTCGCTTCGCGCAGTGGGCTGGGCTAAATTCATAAATCTACCATCACCGGTCAACATGACCGGTTCCAGATTTATTATTTTACAATTATTGAAATAATGAAAATGATTTAATAATAAAAATTGATTGTATAAATATCTTTAGTAGGACATGTATTATAATAGGAGCCGCACAAAGTCTAAATAAAATCATTAATTAAAATCTAATTAAACTAAGATTGAAGATTGTCAAATTGTGACATCGGTTGTAAAATCGGTTACCGATTGTAAAATCGGCCTCCACTTGTTTACGTTGAACAGCGCCAACGCGAGGAACGTTGTTTGGCCACCTGATTTCACCGGGTCATATTTTAATCACTGCGACCTGGCGCATTGTGATCGTGTGCCACTTGACTGCGTATTGTGTCTGGCCAATTGCATATTGATTCGATTGTAAACGAGACGTGAGGTTGGCAACTTTGTTCGATCCGGAGCAATTAATTTAAATTCGAATTAGACGCTCGCCACGGGTCTACAAGTCAGCATTGATAATCAGCTCCATTAAATTAATTACTTCAAATTGAAATTAGAGCTGGCGACAAATTATGGTGAATAATGCAATAATATCGATAACATTTTTATTGAGCTACGAAATCGAACGACCGTTCAGACGCCGCCGTGTATCGCGAAGACGAACAAAGAGCAAATGAGTGTGCACATACATATATTTGATCCGCTTTCTCGGTTTTTAAACGACACCGACATCGGTCCGTCGCGATCAATGAACGGCCGTTCGCGACTCATGCTTCTATAATTAACGACTGGCGCGAATATCGCTGCTATCCGTGAATTTGCATTTCTAATAGGTTTTCCTGAATAATTGTATGTGAGAGCTACATATGTATGTAGTAACAAACAGGTTGTTTTTGTCCATTGCGGTGAACCGATGAAGTTGTCGGCCCTTGCTTTTCCACGTTGCAACAATGAGATGTCGTGTTAGGAAACTGTGGAATACTTAATACGAGTCATTTCAGCTGTCAGCCAGGTATCGCTTCGATAATAGACGTAGCGTGAACAAGAGTAGTAATGTATTCTTACTGGTCGCACGATCGTGTAATAACAAAATTACAGGAGAAATGTGTAAAGCGTTCACAGTTCTGGTAGAGGTGCTACATTCTTTGTAGCAGATTCGCCGGATTAAGTCTTTCCGAATGTTGGTCATCACCACCGGGGAATTACAATCTGCTGGGAACTGTTCAATGCCACGGAAAAAAATGAGGAAAATCGTTCATGGTTGCACAAAGTGTTTAAACCCATTGTTAGGAAAGTCCCAACTATGTATGTACATATCTACATTGTTGCTAATGAGTCATTAGCAGATAAATCAATGCTCGGCAAGGCTGTAACTAAACATGTGAACGTCAATGAATCTTTCCTGACGCCGCGTACGGGGTGAAAAACCTTGGAAAAACCTCTATCGTGTTTGAGGAAATTCAACAAGATTCAAATGAAAAAAGTTACAACGTTACTTCGAGCCAAAATCTTGGCCGACCTTGCCAACTATGTAGCGCTACTCGAAACAATGGCATTCGCACCGACTTCAATGCGCTGTACAAATGCCAACGTCGCGATGAAATGGAGGTTTTCGAATATTTCTCGCAAATGCCGCTACAAATCTTTTTATTAGGAGATATATTTTAATATTTCAAAGAAGGAGAGAGGAAACTTGAGATCGAGTTTTTCCTGGTGATAAAACAAAGCGTTTCCATGTGGTATTGTTGACGTTTGGCTTCAATGTCGGCAACATTCGTCTGATGAAACATTGAACAACATGTCATCATGGTCCCGAGACAAACAACTTTGGATGTCTCTGTACGCACAATAGAGACCGTTTTTGTTTGGCACGCATCTGGTTCGAGTCTTTCCTTTGTAAACAAGCTTGAACACGCGTTGAATAATGGTCCGAACGGTCTAGTCCGCGGGAATTCCTGATTGGGTGTTATTCCAATAAAACAGAGATCGTGGCGTAAGACTTTTAATGAAGCCTGTGCGGTTAATGAAGCTGTTCGGACTTCCTAAGCGGATCGAACGCCGCGCCGCCGTGTAAATGTCTACTCAAGGACTGTTTTCCTATTGATTATGTATGCATTGTTTCAGGAAACTAGTTGCAATAATTTTGCTTTGCGGTAACGCATGTTGCATCGATTCCTACCTGTAAACAATACTGAGAAGCAGCGCAAAAAGCTTGCGGAACCAGTTATGTATTAGGTTGGCAACTAAGTTCGCGACCTCCACATTTTCTCAAACAAAGTCATTTGCATACATATGCTTTTTAACACATTACCGACCGGTGATTATTGCATAATTTTGAAAAATCTATGGTACATGGCTAAACACTTTTTAATGGAACCTTCAATAGCAACAGCAATTTTCATTGTGAACTAACAAGTCACCCTCAATAATTTCTTTCTGATACACTGTCCTTCCTTGCGCCCGAAACTTTCATCGTCAATTAAACCATTACATACAGTTGAGATTATATCGTGTTTGATCTTTTTTTAATCAGGGGATATTTCTTTTGCGTCAAGCGTGTACATCCTTTTTGCGTCGATAGAGACATTACTGTACTCCATAAAATAGACTTTTCTGGGCACTTCCCGTTTTACGAAATTCAACTGCAATATTCCCAGCTTGCCTTGTCTGCATTACGCTTTCATCGCCTACTATTCTTAGCCTATTTCTTAAATGCTCCGGCAACATATTTTTTAAAATCTTAAAAACAAATATTGTACACATATTATAGTACAGCCTCAGTCTTAGGGTGAATTTATAGTGGAGCAGCGAGGTGAGCTGTGCGCGGTGAAAAAAAAAGAAAATACATATGTACTTTTTCATTAGTACGTGTCGAAATGTTGTCACGAATGTTGGTTTCTTTTCAGCGCCGCTATCATCGATGCTCGCAGCTCCACTACATATAAATCCACCCTTATGGTGCGGTTATAGTGGAGCGGCGAGCATCGATGATAGCGGCGCGGTGAAAACAAACCAACATTCGTGACAACATTTCGACACATACTAAAGAAAAAGTACATATGTATTTTCTTTGTTCCTCGTTATACTATGTATCCGTTTTTGTTCACCGCACTGCTCACCTCGCTGCTCCACTATAATCGCATACTTATAGCCATGAACTGCAGCGCCAGTAGCATACGTTCGACTTTGGATCGTCTGTTACATTGCAATATGACTCTCATCGCCCGGTTCTGTGCTTTTTGTAGCCTACTTATCTTATATATTATATGTTTCCCCCATATTAATTAATAACGTCGCACAATACTCAAAATGAGGTTGAATTCGGTTCAAGAACAGAAATTTTCTGTGAACAAATCGTGCCGATAGGCGAAGCGTATTTCCTGTAAAAGGGAACAGATACATATTGTATTCGCTTTCTTGCGTCATGGTGAGACGAATGCGCCTAGTTTTCAAGCGGCGCGGCGATTTGAATACAAAGGCATTTATAGAGCGACATATTAATTTTCATAAAGGATGACATGACAGGTACGGACGCGCGTGCGTGCGCATTTGCGACAAGGACTTGTAAATGTTGTGAGAGAACGCGGCTCGCCGTTCGCGTCATTTTACGATTGCTCCGACCGATCCTCTATGGTTTGTTCGTTAATTAACATTGGAGATGCGTCGCTCAGTCTGTCCGGGGTTCAATTAAATTTGTGTACATGTCATTACGCCCGCGCGTGTTGGCTCGTTAAAGGTCTGACGACACCCCCGGATACAGACACGCGAAATACGCGACTCCACGCATAAGACTGTGTCCAATTAGGATGATAATCGGGGAGGAAGTAATTAACGGGATACGTTGACGACGACAATTGTGCCCGATCACTCTTGATACAGCTACCATTTCCACAATTCTGATTCCGCCGAATCAGAAAGAAATTGGTTCGAGCTCGCACGGTCTTCGGGTCAGAAATGATTCATGGATTTAAGAAAAATGAAATTGATGTACATACACACTGGTGGTCAAAATGATAAGGCACCTCAGGGTTTTTAGCAATGAACATTCATTTGTACATACAGGGTGGTTCACACAACCTGCGCACCTATACAGGATGTCCCAAAATCCGTGAACTTCCCGAAAGGGGGTGGTTCTTGAGACCATATTTCAAGCGACATTTTCCTTTGCAAAAATGTTATCCGCGGCTTTGTTTAGGATTTATTAACGAAAAACACGGACCAATCAGAGCGCGACCTACACGCGAGTTGGCACAGTCGGCCCGGCGCGCCAGCTATCTATCTTGTCAGAATATTTGAAATAATTCGACGGTACGTAATAGCAACGCCTCGCATTTAGGGGTAAACAGATGAATGTAAACATTGCTTCAGAACTTAACATTGAAAACACAGATCTTGCGACGCAAACGGACAACAGTTGAGGAAACGAGCATTCACAGTGTTTACGTTCATTTGTTTACCTCTAAATGCGCGGCGCACTTATCTGTCTGACCATCCGAAGGGGCTGACAAATCTGAAAAATGAAGGGGACTAATTTGTGCCGCACCCTGTACAGTAAATTTTCTATACATAGATGCGAAGGCCCTCGGGGGATTTCCTCGCTACTATCGCATTTGGTACTATTTTTTGAGCTTCAAAGGCCGAGCCGGCAACTGTCCGCGTCTCTTTCTCTCTGATGCGCTGTCCTTCCTTGCGTTCGAAACTCTCATCATCGATTAAACTACTAAATACAGTTGAAATTATATCGTGTTTGGTATCATTTGCATTAGAAGAATGTCAGAAATTTGTTGCTGAAAGTTCCATAAAAAAAATTATGAAAAATAAAGAAGATTAAATATTGGTGTTACATTGTGATGACGCGCGGGCGTTTGAACTGTGCCGACGACTGCGACTCTCCGCGTCGCGTTAGTAGTGGTTCACACCGATATACCGAGCCGAGATCAGATTACTAAGTTGTGGAGGATATTTTATATATAATAATATAACAAAAATTTTCACATCTATAGAAAATTTACTGATATGAAATTTTGTGTGTGTACAATGGTGCCTTATCATTTTGTCCACCAGTGTAGCACTACATTGAACGGCATAATTGCTCTGTGTGAATCATGGAGAATTATCGAAAATTGCCACGTATTTCCCAACGTGAGTCAGTTTACGATCGCTTTTCCATCGGGTTCGGGATTTTTTATTCGGACCGTTCTCTGTTCGATAATGGTGATTATCTTTTTGCGTATCGTTTTCATGTTTTTCTATCCGTTTCGTCGATCATTAGACGCTCCGATAGACTCATAGCGTAATAACAAGTGTCAGTTGCGGATCGTCGTTCCATCCGACTTCCTAGAATGTTTTTATTGCCTCTATTACATAAAACACTTAATAATACGGGTGACGAGATATACTGTATCTCGCGTACCTAATCGTTATTATACAATCTCGAGTTGAACTCTCGACGATACGTTGCCATTGCCTGTAATCTCTCCCGTAATACTTTCCTCGATCCACGTAACTAACTCGCTTCGAAAGTAACGTATGCTGTAATTCAACGTAACTCGGCATTAGATTACACTCCCGTGCCTTTGGCTCGATATTTTCCCTATTCCCAACAGTGATGCATACACAATTACGTTGCTCGTCATTTTCAATCTCCTACGCTCTATTACGTAACAGAGCCAGAGTCTCGTTTAACCAAGCCTGAACTGCTAACCGAGCAACATTTCATTATGTTCAAGAACCTTTTCTTTTTTATCTTGCATAAATATCACGAAACCGCTTCCGGATTTCCATTCCTTCGAAATACAGTAGCGTCTCGACAAGCGTGAAAAACATGCACGATATTTGTGTAAAACTTACTTGTTACGTTTCGCGTCATAGATCGTCACTAGAATCCCCGCGGCGGACGTCACAGAGTCGCGCGTCACAGTGCAAAAATGTATACATAAATAATTGGTGCATTCACATGTATCAACAGCGACGTATCGCTGTTACGTAACGCGGTTAGGTGCAACAGGTACCATTGAAGCGAATGCATTACGTGGACGTTTCCGTGGATGCAGATTCTCGATCGCGGAGAACGTCACACAAGACGTTGTGTAATGTGACGTCGGTCATCAGGATAATAGAGGAAGCTTGAAATCCTCGTACGGAGATCGTATCTCAATTCCCCTAACTGACCCGATTACGTTTAATCGAAGAGCTACCGGGAAGGAAAACGGGGAATATTTCACAAATTAATCATTATGATCAATCGTACGACTTTTCATCAGAGTAGGACAATAATCAACTAATATTTAAAAATGACCAATAGTCTTTTTGAATGTTAGTCATAGCAAAATAGTCATTAGTCAAAACTTTTTGATTAGTTAGTGATAAGTAGACTGCGGATCTTTTTATGGAAAATAAAAAATGTTTGCATTGATTGCAAGACACAGGAGTAAAATAAAAATTTCTTTCCTCTTTTAATTATCTGATTAAGCTGAAACCAATACGCTGATGTCTTCAATTCTTTTTAATATGTCCACTGCTTTAAATTGTGCTTATCCATTTTTGTCATAAATGCATAAAATCCGCAGTCTAGTGATAACTAATTAATATTAATGTATGTTAATCGCACAATAGTGAGTGATGACTAAAGATTGATGACTGATCATCAACTACTAATTCACTAATAAGCAATAGCTAACGATTACTTGGAGCTGTGACTAACTATTTGCCATTTAGTTAGCTATTTTGCTATGACTGACATTCAGAAAGACTAAATATGTTTCTTCTATCGATCGTATTTGCTGTTAATAAATTTTTAAATGCTGTCGGCGCAACGGTTCGATCGTTTATTACGAATTATAAAGCAATTTTGCTAATTGTCAAACAAAATCAACGTTTTGACACATTCACTTTACAGAAAATATTCAAATAAATCTTGAAAAAGATCCAAACTAGAATCGAAACGTTGATTTTGTTTGACATTTAGCTAAATTGCTTTATAATTCGTAATAAACGATCGAACCGTTGCGCCGAAAGCATTTAAAAATTTATTATTCAAAAAGACTATCAGTCATTCTTAAATATTAGTTGATTATTGCCCTACTCTGCTTTGCATGAAGATAATTTGTTACAAATAAAAAAGTGTCTTATTACATGTCTATAAAAAACGCAATGTTCTCGACAAATAAACCAGAAGAACCGCGAGGACACCTTGTCATGCACACCTTGACCCAGAATATTTAAGAAGGGAGGTAGACTTGATGGGTAAAAATTCCTGCCCGAGAACGAAAACAACCGCGCAAGCTTTCAACAATTCGACATAACATTATTCGTATAGTTCGATGGTTACCTCGAATAATTCGAAAATAGATTTTGAAAGTCTCTCTCTCCTCTATAAATTTTTCATATCGTCAGAGATAACAAGTACGCGCGGTCGTATCGTTCCTTTGCATTTAAAATCGACTTCGTTTACGTATTTTGTGAAATATTTAGTTTACAAGTTCCACATGTTTAGCATTTCTTAATTATATGCACGTTCGACTTTAACACTAAACCCACCAGTACCGGTCAAATGACCGGTTTTATATTTTCCATTTCACAATTATTGAAATAATGAAGCTGCTTACATGAAAATCGATTCGATCAGTTTCTTTATCGGAGCATATATTGTGATAAAAATTGCATAAAATCTAAATAAATAGAGCCTTGTCATTTTTTACCGTGCTTATATTATATAACTTGCCGTGTTGTTGTATGCGTAAAATCTTGTAATCGAATTTTAATGATATAAAATGACAATAAAAGTAGAAAATAAAATATATAAAAAAAGACTCTAAAAACCACGCTTATATTAAAATGCTCTAAAAAGCAGAAAATAATGTTTTCCTGGTTCTCCATAAAATACCGAATCCGGTTAAATGATTAATAATATTTTTCCCCAAAATTTCAAGCAATCAGTTCAAAATTTCTTCTGTTATATTCAATATTATTATATCTGTTAAATTTTTCTGTTATTCCCAATAATTACCAGACTCAATATAAATTTAAATAAAATCATGGCATTAGTGACTATAAAAATAAAAGCGTGGAGCGCCCACGAAGATTACGTCAATATAGTTTAGCGCTCCACGCTTTTATTTGATTTTAAATTCATATTAAATTTTTCTATCTATTCCGACACTAATTTGATAACAGAAGAAATTTTGAACTAATGGCATAAAATTTTGGAGGAAAATATTATCAATCATGTAACTGGATTCGGTATTTTATGGAGAACCAGGAAAAACATTATTTTCTCCTTCTTAGTGCATTTTATAATAACACTTTACCCAGCGGAAGCCTATTATGTAATAGGATTTTCAATAATTGTGCTGTACCAAAAGAAAGCATAGAAATTTTCTTTTACATTGCACTCTTAACTGAAACTATTAGATGATGTTATTGAGGGTGACTTGTTAATTAACAATGAAAATTGCTGTTGCTATTGAAGCTTCTATTATAAAAGTGTTTAGCCATGTACCATAGATTTTTCAAAATTATGCAATAATCACCGGTCGGTAATGTGTTAATATATAAGCGTGGTTTTTCAAAAGGTTTTTTCATATATTTTCTTACAAGGTAAAACATTTTAATCGCTGTTAGTGGTCGGTAGGTTCAGTGTTAAGTTATGAACTTGAAAAATTGAATTTCGGTCGGCGTTTTCGACCGTTTGCAATTGCTCGACGGAGCAGGATCGAGGATGATCCACAGTCTGGTGGCTAGAGTGGTTGCGCAACGACCGGTAAGAGCCGATCAGGAAGAACAATTAGAAAGTTACGAGACGCGAGGCGTTCTGGCGCATAAACGTTTATGCGATCGGCTCGTCGCGCGCAACCGTTGCATAAACATCGGCGTGCACGCAGGGGCATGCGCTCTTGCTAGTACATCGTTGCTCGGCTCCTGGTTGACCACCGCTTCGATCTCTCTCTCTCTCTCTCTCAATTCTCTCCCCCACCACCCTCTTTCACTTGGTCTTTCTCGCTCTCTCATTCAGCCGGCTCTTTCTCTCCTACTCTTTTTCGCATCGATTTGCTAGAATCTCGCGCACAGTTCGGGGAACCGTCGAACAGGCGGCGAAACGCGAACGTTTTCCGGCCGATCGTTTCAGCTGGTTGTTCTCCTCCCTTCGCCACCGTCGTTCCTCGGCCGGTTCTTCGTCTCCCGTTGCCGAAGAGTCTCGGTCCGTTGGTCGATCGGTTGCTCGACTGGTTTCTCGCAGTCCTCTCAGCGTGTCATGGTAATTTCGATCGGCGGTGTCCGCGTTCTGCCAGGTCTCTCTGGTCCCCGGTGTCCGGTGCGGTGGCAACGTTCGCGAGTATCCGCAGGATCGAGTGTCGATGCCTCGTGCATCGGATAATCTATATCGTGTTCGATCAACGCCCATTTTCATATCGGTTCCTTCTCGACAAGCTCGTTGTCGCTTCTCGAGCTATTCGATCTCTTTCGCTCGGATACGAAATCGTATCTGCTCGTAAGGAGTAAGTCTTTCTCTTCTGTTTCTACCAAGCACAGTGACCCCGACCGCCGCGTAATGAAGTAATCGCGATTTAACCGAGTGCGGCCGAGAAGTGCCGGCTGTTTGTTGTTACAACCGACAGCTCCTAAAGTAACGAAAGTTTCTCAACGAAATGGGATAGTTGTAGGCGTAGACACACCGAACGGATACGAACAGGGAGCCGAGAAATGGATTACGAGGCAAACGTCGAGGATCGCTTCTCGAGGGTGAGTTTTATAGCAAGTCTCCCGGGTTTTGCGAGGTTCTAGAATATATAACGCGATCCCGCCGTTCGAGGGACCACGGAAATCGCGCTGTGAGTGCTGTTTCGCGGTGTGTCGGTTCGCCGATTTCTCGTCTCCTTTCACGCCGAAACATGCCAGGCAGTGCGCTAGCGCCCCTCGAATCGACTATTTATTGCTCTAAATACGTCGTTTTTACATAATTGTTCGATCGCGTTCTGTACTCTCGCCGTTCGCGAACGAAACGAAAGAAGGCAGCGTGCTAACAGCTGTACAAATATTACCAAACATCGCACGAAGTCTAACATACATCACGTTAGACGACAGTGGCCTATAGATTGCTAAAAAAACAAGTCTGTAAAATCTGACGGAGCTAACGGAACTTTCTCGCCCATTCAATAATTCATTTAATGCCGCTAGACTCTTTTCGCACCGACAAAAACATCCGCAAGAACTGGACGCTCGCTCGACCGTGAACGTGACAGAATAATTAATCGTCCCGCAAATAATTAAATTCTATTCGCGGAGTGACCGATCACGATACCGTGATTTTCAACAGACGAGAAAAACTCTCGATCACTCTCTTTATCTTTGATCTTTTTCTTGCGGAATGTAATAGCACTCGTTGCTGGTGATAATTACGTATCGCGAGCAGTGTTTTCGCGAGATCGTTAACAGGAAAAAAAACGGTATTTCTTGAAAGGAACGATCTGTTTAAAAACTGCGCTGTGTCGGAAATTTGGATCGCATTTTTCCAAATGCATTGCCGATATCTATCCGTGTTTTGAAACTGCTGGTTGCACAATTGCGTCGAGAAACGGGTTCTTTCCACGGGGAACAAAGTCGTGTAACCGAGCGATAAACTCTTTTTTATGGGAATTCTGTGGCTAGCTTTTATTGGTCGAACAGGCCGACGCGTTTAACGAATATTAGGCAAACCGACACTTTGGCTGCAATGAAAGGATTTATTATTTGAATACCACGTTACATAATGGTTGATCTAGTGGCCACATCAGGGGAATTATGGGGAAACAGTTACCCTCTCTCTGCCGGTACCGCATCAGTCACGTGACACTGCGACACTTGCACTATAGCAGGCCTGGCCAATACGCGGCCCGCTGGGCGATTTTATATTTCCATTGAAACTTTTGTTTCTCGTTGTATGTATACAAAAGATATTAAATAAATTAAAAATTGCACGAGTCATTGTTATAATGAGCAAGTGCGACGTATAACATTGAAGTTTTATTCATTTTGTATTTGTATTACATTTTTTAAAAGCATGTTTTGCTAAAGTGCGGTCCGCTGTAACGTTACACGTCATCAAAGTGGCTCGTGAAACCATTTGGGTTGGCCAGGCCTGCACTAATAGCATCGTAGGAGGGGAGCGGCACACAGTTGGGACCTTCCGTCCAAATCGGAGACAAAATGAAAGAACTTTCGATAGAAATGAGGTAGAGCGATGAAGTTTTTTTTAAATTAAAGCTGAAACTTTGCGGAATATGGGAAAAATAGGGAGATTATGGTAAGAACGTTTTTTAACGTTGAGAAAATTCGTTAAACTTGCACAATTTCGATAAAATTGTTGTTTTTTCAATACCACGCGCGGAAATTTTTTTTTGAACATGCTGTACTTCATTTCCCGTAGATTTTTTCACGCTGATTTCAAATCTGGTCTCAAAACTTGTCTACGACCTCATGATATTGCAAAATCGATTTCTTAAAATTCTACATGTTTAACGAATTTTCTCAAGGTTAAAAAACGTTCGTACCATAATCTCCCTATTTTTCTCATATTCTGCAAAGTTTCAGCTTTAACTTTAAAAAAATTTCATCGCTCTACCTCATTTCTATCGAAAGTTCTTTCATTTTGTCTCCGATTTGGACGAAAGGTCCCACTGTGCGGCAGAGCGGGGACACTAATCTTAATCTCGCGACTATGGTCTTCAACGCTTTCTTCATTTTCTAGCAAACGCGGAACGGATTTTCCTTGAATCATGAATTCAATTTGAAGAGGAGGGGCATTGTGACGGATTTCCCCGCGTATTTACTCAGCATCCGGTGTAATCGCCGACGTTGAACTCGGTCCTGTAAAAGAATTCCCCGTCCGTACTTTATGCGGTACATTCGCATTCAGATATCGTGTGTCTTCGGCGTCCGTTGCCTGCGGAAAAATAAGCTATCTCCTTCTCTCTTCTCGAGCTTCCTATCGTCTGCCATTGAATTAATTTTTTCCCCTTTTCTGAAAGGACCGCGCAGACCGTATGTTTATTTATGTCGCGTTGCGCCGATCAGGAAGAGCATAATGTATTATTCGTGATTTCATATTCCCCGGCATTCGCTCCGGCGGCGATCGTCGCTAATTATCATGCTAATAGATCGAATCGACCGAGGTGAATGTACTCGGCAAGCAGGCACGAGTCAATGACTAAATCCCTCCGCAAACATAATACGACCGTAGCATCTTCGCTGTATTATAATAGCAACGATTGTACATACAATTTTATGACAAAAATGATGTACTCCGAGAATCGAAATATGTACAAGCTTCGAGCGCAACGAATTGTTCTATGGTTAGTCCTCTTTCCGACTACGAGTCTACGGGAAAATAGAAGTTCCATTTTTCATTTCCTCCCGTCTCTGAAAGAGAACCGGTTTTCTCTCGGAATCAACGGTTCTGCTACGTTGACTGTATATTTTTTGCACTCTTACTTCGTTCCAACGAAAGCAATCACAAAACCAATTGAACAGGTTTCGTTTTCCGTTGCTCCGAGGTATGCAACCGACTGATACCACGTCCATAAACGCGTAGCGTTGCCAACCGGACCATGCTGTTAATCTGTTAACGACGTGTATTGACAACATATCTGTTACGCAATATACCAATGACCCAATACCCTTCGTCCAAAAACTCTGAAACGGTCTTCAGGTTATCGATCATCGAGGATTAACGAAGTAAACATTTAGATTGAGCACGTAAAGATCATTTCAATACATATACCGTTCACTATTCATTCGTCTTTTTATAAATTTGATTTCTGTTTTACCCCGATATCCAATATCGGCCCAAATTATCAAACAGCCGCCTCCCATTTGGCGACGGCTTAATAATTGTTGTTCTTCATTCAAATTATGATACGTCTTCTGGACCATCCAAATTATATCTTTTTTCGTCAGTAAATATGACTCTTCGCCGCTTCGTCCTCATATTTATATGCTTTTCGGCAAATTGTAAGCGGAACGCTTTATGCTCCTTCTTGAACCAAGGCTTCTTCTGCTATTCTCTTCGCGCTAAGTGCTTGCATTTTTGTAAAACACAACGTACATTCTTTCCGTTAGTGTTTACGCCAACACTTCAGCGAATTTGATGCTGTTCCCAATGTTGCACGTTTCTCACGGACAATTAAACTTTATGGACACTCAGAACTCTTCTTTCTCCCGTAATTTTCAGGATTTTTTAACAAGCTCATTTGTGTAATTCAATCTTGTTCTTTCTTTAACTTCAATATCGTATGTACTTCACATAGTACACTAATTGTTAGTTTTTTCCACGACCCATTCTTAACAGTTTAGTATGTTGTTTCATTAAATAAGCACGAAAGAAGCTAGTACCCACTTTATCAATTACGTTTTGCAATGATTGTTCGCTCTTCAGTAATTTCTGCACAACTGACAAATGTAAAACTGCTATTTGTGCTATAATTTTGTACCCGCTTGTGGGCCCCAATATTTACGTTTCCATTTCGAAAATTCTATTTAAGTAAATATGGTGGGTGATACTCAGTACATTGTACGTACAGGCATGTCAGAATATGTTGATATATTAAGTTCATTTTAGTTTAATGTACCAAATTAGGAAAAATATATGATGTGCTATCCTTTTGTCCCGGAGTGTAGCTATGAAAATAGCTACGTACGCAGTTGTATGCTTCCGAATCTTCTCGTAAACGAAAAAAATAGGATTTTTGAGGGCGATAGCGTCCTAGATCAATCTTTGGTAATTATTTAGAAGATGGGAGGGCCTCCCCTCAGATTTTGATGACCTTGAAATATGTTGTCAAGGATTCGCGAAAAAATCGAGCGGCGGTAACATGTATAGGAAAAAGTTGTTCAAAACGTCGAAATCTATAACATATTTAAATTTTATCAAAATTTGAGAGGAGGCCCTTCTTCTAAATAATTACCCAATCTTTTACCTAGCGTTTCTGACTACTAAAAACCCCGTGTTCGTATAATCGAGAAATGAGAACGCGAAAACCCGCACCCTTGCAATCCTGGAAAAAGGAGTCTACTCCCTCAAGAGCACCGTATAAAATCTTGGCGAACAAACGGTAAACTGTTCCGCTTTCGTGCAACTTTATTGTCGGGTCAAGACCCGTGATTTGTATGCATGAATTTCTAGAGCATCTTATTATTCATAAGAGAATCGCTCGGAAATAGGGCATACGTAGATAATATGGTACATCGTAAAAATCTTGATAAATATGCAACGAACCTCGAAGCGCGCAATTACGCCAATTGCTCGAGTCAATTTCGATCGAAAGAAAGTGAGAAAAAAAAGCTGCCACGGCAATCGCGGAACTATTGTCTCCGTGGGATGTTCGCCCATTATAGCGAGCAGAGATAACAACCGTGGACTTTGATTACTTTCGAAATCATCGTCGCGCATCAATCTGCCGCAGCGTGCGATCGCAGGCATTATCGGATGCAATTTACAATTATTCCGTAACATCGGCGTAATTTCGCTCGGCGGTGACGGTGCCCGCGAGTGTAATGGACCGAGTGGCAATTACAGCCAACATAATTTCCCGAGGCTCTAATTGTCGTGCTGCGCCGCCGTAGTTGTCCGCGCGTTCGGAATTTCTTTCTCGCCGTAACTGTTATACTTTCCAGCAAACGTAGTTACGAGGCTGTCTTTACGACACGCCGTCATGTCGTCGAGATCTGCCGGTCTGATCAAGATTTCAGAGATCTTCGACTCATAATTAACCCGGAAACACGGTTAAATCACGAGAGCCGGGGAGAACATGCAGAACAGGCTGAAAATGTATTAGACTGTCCCAAAAGGTCACCGCGCAACAAAAGATGCTGATGCTCGTCCAATTTTCAACCGCGGCGTTCCGCGAAATATGATTTCGTAGTAGAAGCATGTTCAAGGATATCGCAGGGGAAGAACAATACTGTTCAGCGAAACTCGAATAGCCACGATCGCAATCTTACGAGGAAGAGAACGCGAAATGCGTTCCGAGACGAGCGCAGGTACACGTTTGCAAATCATCTCCGCGTGCCTTATCCTGAACGACCGCGTAGAAGGAATTTTTCCGTGGATATTACGTGCCACAGAACAATACTTGAAATATTATTTCAAACAACTTTTATTCTTGAAATTGTTCTTCGAAATTATATTGGGTATGGGAATAGGTTTCCGCCCTTTTGACAGACGTCGTTGTACTTAAGTACCGATCGCATATTTGATGGTGTTCTGCACGGACAGTGATCGCATACTGACATTATTCTTTTATGACCACGCCGAGAGTTCAAAAGAGAGCCGACCGAAGAGAAGGACAGCATGACAGTGGAGTGGTTAGGCACTGGACAGTGTTCGCGTACCCGATCGCGGACAGTAAACGCGACTTCACTGTACTTGTTTTTGAAAGGCGTGTGTCTAAGCTTCAAAACGCAGTTGGTGGGAATTATTTGGAGCGTGAACAGCAATATCAATTTTTCGCGTAAAAGATGTCGACTTTTGTTCCAAGTAAGCAGCACTTGCGGGAAGTTGTGTTGCATTATTTTGTTTCAAGGAAAGGTGCCGCGTAAACGCATCGTTTGCTCGTGGATATTTACGGGGACGATGCTCCATCAAATACAAGTTGTAAAGAATGGTTTCGGCGGTTTAAAAACCACGATTTAAACCGCGGTTTAAAAACATTCGAAGATACAGATTCGCGAACATTACAAGAAAATCGACCGGAATGGGTCAACAGGCATGACAAGCTGATTTTGTTACATGACATCGCTAGGCCACATGTCGCAGAACCCGTCAAGAAATACTTGGAAGGAGTGAACTGGGTAATTTTCCTCCACCCGCCATATTCGCCGGACATTGCTTCTTCAGATTTCCATTTGTTCCGGTCCATGCAGTCGGCCCTATCTAGAAAGCAGTTTACTTCCTGTGAAAGTATCCAAAATTGGCTCGATGAATGGATTGCATCGAAACAACCAGATCTGTTTCTTTCAGGAATTTGTTTATTACCTGAACGGTGGAAGAAGGTTGTAGATGCCGATGGAGCATACTTTGAATGAATTTACTTTCCATCTGTATTTCTGAATAAAGAGCTTCTTTTCAACAAAAGAGGGCGGAAACATATTTCCATATCCAGTAATTAGCTAACCGGATTATCAGGTCAGACAATAAAAATCGGTGAGGTGGACCTTCTTCTAAATAATTAGGGTATAAGGTTGCTCAAGTCATACCAGTGCTTAAGTCGTACCACTTGAATTTTGAACGAACTACGGCGACAACAGCACATATAACGGCAACCAAATATACATCTGAGTCAACCAAGTTGCTTTACGTATTATTGTCTGCCATAAACCAGCCTCATTATAAATCCTGTCATCATGTAAATTTATGTCAATTTTCTTATAATTTCCTGCATATGTTTGGTAGTTAATCTTGCAAGTAAATTATTGATAAAATTATGTTCCTTATTAAATGTAAATTCAGTAGAATTTACGTAATCGTTTGGTCGAAACGAGATCGTATTAATTTTATTCAATTAGGTTATGTTTACTCTTTAAATTTAATTGTGCCGTGTCTTAAGTCATACCCATATGAGATTCCTAAGTCGTACTACCTCGTCAGTAGAAATAACGTCAACGCAGAATAAAGAAAACGTAAAAAATACGGCAAATAAAAGAAACGCATTAATTAATAACAAGGAGTGGCATTAAAAATTAAAAAGAAGAAAAGCGATTGGTTTCGTTTCATTTGTGGAGGAGATCGGGATGAAAATATGATTAAATGCTTGAAATGCAAATCATGGGTGCACGATGTATGCGCTGGAGTTGGCAAAAGAACAAACAAATTTGTATGTGATGTTTGTGACTAACTGAATACCTATGTGTCACGTAAACAGATTAATAAAAAAACACGTTTTAATTATTATTCTTGCTTAATTGAATTCTTAGATACGACTTAGGCTCTAGGCAGTACGACTTAGGAAACCGGTTCCTTTAGTCGTGCCGATGTAAGTTTTTCAAGATTTAGTTTATTTTAAGTGAAAGAGCGTATAGATTTTCTAATTTCGTAATAATAAATAACAACAATATTAACACAAGTTTTGAATAACATATTTAATATCTATTTATCTGATGAATCCCAAGTTTTATACGGCTTTTTTCTTAAGGAGTACGACTTGAACAACCTTAGTACCGTACGCATAGTCTTTTATCGGTGTAACATGTTCAGTGGCAAACAAACATCGAGAACATTTCGAAGCCTGCCTAATAGTACGTCCTATTCTTCGCGTCATCGAGAAAACTCGGTTTCCGTGTCAACGATCAGAAGAACGAGAGAAGTGCTTATCGTGAACTCAGCATGAAAGTTCGGCTCTAATCAGCCGACACAACATCCGGAGGCTTCGCTCGCGTAAAAGTCACAGCTTTCATAAAATCTCTAACGGTGCTGCGTTTGCTACAAGTAATTCTCCACCGTACCTCGGTCAAACTGGCTATCGCTCGTTTGATGTTTATACCGTGTTCTTCCTCGAGTCCTGCTAGTTTTACGCTGTCGGGAAGAACAGTCGTAAAATTTCGAACGACAGAATGATTAACGCCGAGGGAGGAAACGGAACGCGAGGCCTATTTTCGCGTAGAAAAAGTGTCGGGTGGTCATAGCGCTTGGAAGGAGGCTCGGTCGAAGATGATTTTCCAGCGGAATGCGAAATCGAATACCAAATGGCAGCAGACTGCCATCGTTGCAAAAAATTCAAGTCCCGCCATGTATCCCGAACGAGAGTGTGTGACGGCGATAAGAAACTTGATTGGACATCGGTTTCTTTTCAAGGACACGAAGCCGTGACGTGTGCACGCGCGCACGTTGACATTATAATAACCCGACGAAATGAAACGTGGAAGTTTTATGCGTGATTGACGTTTCATAGGCGCGTGGCACAAATCAATGACGAGACGTGTATCGTTAAACGTATTTATGAATCGTAAAATTTCACATGAACAACCGTTCGCCGCGTTACGAGTTTATTCGCATTACAGATTCTACGGCAGGTTCCGTTTTCTTCTAGAAGCAACTAACGCGCGGACGACTACGTCGAAACGGACAGCACATTCCGTTACTCGGCTGACCGATTTTCTTTTTCGTGGGCCACAGCCCACTGTGACTTTTCGGATCTTAGTCGCCGAGAGATGTGGGTAACGGGAACGAAACCAGTCGAATAGTGGCCACTTGCGAAACGATCGAACTACGTTTTCCTTTGGTTAACGGTGAACGATGCAAACCGGAGATTTCCTCTGGACACACCTACGGACAACGCGTTCACGCGGTGATCTAATTGTGTAAACAGTTACGGTAGAGATCTTCGTGACAGTTGTGGAGAATGTTGATGAAATTTACGGAATATGAGCAAGATGTCTTTTTAAAATGCTCGATAGAGGTCCACACGAAAAAGTGGCAAACTTATTGTAGTTATAAAAGGTTTTTCAATAAGGACATAACAGCTTTAAGTTTAAATAAAACACAGAGAAATTGAAATATAAGGCTGAAATTGATTACAGTTGTAGTACACATGTTGCAATTATGTGTGGAAGTCGATGTCGTTCATATGACCTCCGCGGGCACGACGGCAGCAATCGATTCTTTGAATCCAATTTTCAACTACTCTCCCACACATATCAGCCGGAATGTTGGTAATTTCGTGTTCAATATTGTTCCTGAGATCGTCTAACGTCGTTGGATGGTTGGTGTAAACTTTCGACTTAAGGTAACCCCACAGGAAAAAATCCAACGGCGTCAAATCACATGAGCGCGGTGGCCATTCGACAGGACCGTTAAATTTGCTACTATCGATTCAGAATATCGTCAGTAAGTTTTAATGATTTCCAAACGTTGCTCGTTCGTGAACTTCACCATGATAAAAGTGTAAACCTTCACAGACGTGTTGACATTGACAAATCATAAAAAAGTTTGAGGTTGTGTTCCGTATTATAAAACAAAAAGGTTATGTTTCTATTGAAAAAACCTTTTAGTGGCGAGCGTAGAGACGATGTTCGTGAAGCACGTGTAGAGAAGATCTGGGGAACGTGGCCTAGGGGGCCCAAACGGGGACGAAAAAGGAGTGGAGCATGCCGTTGGGCACGGGGGAAAGGTGATAAATGTGATCGGCGCAAAAATCTAGAAGACAAGAGCCGTCTCTCGGCGTGTCCCCACCACGGTGTCGAGGGGGCAGAACGACGTTTTGTCCATTCACCGTAGTCGTTCCTGGGCCCAATGTCACCGATTATTCGTTTAACGGGACCTACGCGTCCACCGTGGTGGTGAACGATGGTTTCTCCGGGAGCCAATCATCGTTTAGGGGTTCCGTGCCGCGCGCGGTCAGTTGATGAGCACGCCGTTCCGCGCAAGCATTGGTTCCGCTTTTTCATTATCGATTCGTCGCTCGAGTTGATCAAACTGTTCCTCCTTTTTTATCTTCCGGTCTACTTTTTTCCTCCCGTTCACCGAAACGGTGCCCGAATCGGACACAGCGAGGTGTCGCCGCAACTGTTGGATCGTAAAAGTTCACAGACTCGTCCGGCGTGGATCAATATCGTTTCTACAATCACCGTCAAGGACGTCGTCGAGCGAAAAAACACGAAGCGTTCCGTGCATCGGATTTCTTCGCGAGTCTGGCGGCGCGGCGCGGCGTGACACAAGATCCTGAACGCGCGCGTGTTTACTCTAGCCCAGACATCGAGTCCTGCGGCCACGTGGTACCAGAAGATTCGCGTTATATCGGTCCGTGTCGCAGCTCCGGTGACGTAATTATTGGAGAAGTAAAGAGGAGAGGATGACAGGTAAGGATCGAGCGAGAAACGATCGCGAACGATTCTAAACGACAAGGACGCCGAGCTACGCCGACGAAGATCCCATGTTCTCGCGATCCAGCTGACTTCTAGCTAATCGGACAGTGTTTGCTCTTCTTATTTTCTCTGGCCAGTATGTCGAGATAATAGCGGCTGAGAGACTACAGCGGATACAGCGTTCGAACTTCCGTTACAATTATCGAGAATTACCGATTCGAAGGGAATTGACCCGGATCGGTGTTTCGACGAAAGGACGATCGCCATAAACTGGATACCGACGGAGAACGGCGGGAGGAGAGTAGGGGCAGAACAAAAGCGTCCAAGTACGCAAGAGAAGAACATCAGTTTTAGGAGAAGGCGAGCCTTGTCGAGTGCAGCCACGCAGCTGAAGGCTCCGCCGCGTATTTTGCATATTTATCATTCGCCGAAAGAAGGATCCGCCGGTGACGAGATTTATTTAAGCGACGCGCCACGTCCCGCCTGTAACGCAGGTTTCGTTGGCCAATCGGCGCTGAACGGTTTCCGCGACAAAAATTCCCTTTCGTGGGACGCAACTGGACCCATCGCAACGGTTCAAAACGGGTTCCATAGTTTCGAACGTAAGTTAAACATCGGATAGGCAGTCTGAACGTACACCGCACGTTTCGTTCTACAGTTTTACGTTCTACAGGACTAAAGAGAAAATTGGAAACTGATTTTGACGGCCCGGTTTGGACGCTTGTTTATAAAATCAGACTAGCAAAGAATCTTTTGAAGTGTTCACTTAATCCCGCTTTATGCAATCGCCGAGCGTAATGCATCGAATCCGCAGCCTCAGTTATGTCATTTAAAACAAACGGTTAGGTAATTTGACTTGTTAGTCGATACTTGCTGTTTTTTCTTCCTGACTGTAACCATTGAGTAAATGCCGCTTTAATTGCGTTGTTAAACGGTTCGGAATATTATTGTTCTGCTTCGAACAATGTACGACAACAGTGGAATCGTGTAAAGAATGCGAAATTCCTCGCGATTACGAAGAATGACTAACATTTCTCACCTGTTGCGTCCGTTCGATTTGTTGCAGGTGTTCTTGAATCAGCGGGAAAAGGATGTGGTAGAAATTTTAGTCGGCGCCAAGACCAATGGCGCGACACCATTAGTGATGGCCTGTCGAAACGGGCATTACGACGTAGCTGAATACCTGATCGAAAAATGTGGAGCGAACATCGAGCAGTCCGGGTCAGGTAATATACTCACGTCATCGCTGCGAATCGAACATTTTTGCGAACTTGCAGAATTACGCGAGAAAAGAAAACGTCGTCGTTTCTATATGTCGTCAAGAAATTTATTATGGACATTTTTACAATTCCACTTTCTAACACTAAACCTACCATCGCCGGACGAAACGACCGTTTACAGATTTTTGATTTCACAGTGTTATTGAGATAATAAAAATTATTTCATAAGAAATGAGCGTGTACAAAATCTAAATGAAATTAAACTTGTCATTTATACAAGGCAGTGGTTCTTAAACTGTGGTCCGCGGACCCCTGAGGGTTCCGCGAAACAATTTTGATATTATGCAGAGCTGGGGAAAATAGTATTTTTAATAGTAAATAGTAAATGATCCTACTTATTTTAGACAGAGGTAGGCATTTACCAGTTACTTCTTCGGCTCGGTAGGTTTAGTGTTAAAATTCTAACAATTTGTAATAATGTGTTTGTCCTTTGCAATAGTGGTCTTCGACGGCGACACGATAGGAGGCGCCAGTCCCTTATGGTGCGCATCGGCTGCTGGCCACTTGGCCCTTGTCAAGTTGCTGGTGAAGAAAGGTGCCCAGGTGAATACGCCCACTCTAACAAGATCCACACCTCTGCGAGCAGCTTGCTTCGACGGCTATTTCGACATCGTTAAACTTCTGGTCAATCATGGCGCCGGTACGTACGCGTTTCAGAAGAATCCAAGTATATATTCTGAAATGATTTATGGACAGGTTTGCATCTCGAAAACAAATTGTGCCGGGTGATTCAGCCGAGTATGCCACATAAATGAAAACATGGTTGGGACGAAAGTTGTATAGTTCCAAGAGTAGCATACAATATTCTATTTTTATTCCGTTCGTAGTTAACGACTACGAGTCGACCCCATTATAGAAAGAGGATATTATTTCTGACCACGATCGTAGCAAACTTGATAGATTACTATTTTCTGATTCGTATACTCCTATTGTCTTACCCGCGCTATAGCAAGCCTTCCATGTATACATATAGAGCAACGGTCTATTCTTACCATTCCGTAAATAGACAAGAAAAACCAATCAAATGCGAACGTGCCTTCTGTTTTCAGACATCGAGATCGCGAATCTCCATGGTCACACGAGCTTGATGATCGCCTGCTTCAAAGGACACATTAATATCGTTAGATATCTGCTCGCCCTGAAAGCGGACGTTAATCGGAAATCCGCGAGGGGCAACACGGCGCTTCACGACGGTGCAGAGAGCGGATCGCTGGAGATCGTGAAGATGTTGATCAAGTATGGGGCCAAAATGGATGCTGATTACTGTGGGATGACGCCGCTCCTCACGGCAGCTATAACAGGTTATAGCAATAGTGACATCACAATTAGATCTGTTCTCTTTCCAAACAGTAATACACTGTACGCTAAGAGAATACAGTAAAGTCGCGATTCTTGTCAAACAGCCTGTGTTCTGCACGGACAACTATCGCATACCGACACTATTTCTGTATAACTGCGTCTATCGCGCCGACCGGCCGAGAGTACATGCGAAAAGCCGAACGTAGCCAAGGACAGCAAGTAAATACGGATCGACGTAATCGAAAGTACAAAACTTCTTTATCTTTCATTATTTTTTCTATGATACGATGAAAGTTTCGGGCGCAAAGAATGTCCTTCTTTCTCCGTAACGGAGAAACCACATTTTCTTGAAATTGTGCAAGTTTAACGAATTGTCTCAAGGTCAAAACCGTTCGTACAAATATCGCGACTTTACTGTAGTAGTTAATAACAATTTCATTCATAGTTCCGTTAGTCCTCCGGTAGCAATGACTATTCGAAAGTTGTCGGTGCTTCGAATAAAAGAAACGCGTTTTTCTTCAGAGGCAGTTCAATTCTCATGGGACAATTGTTTCAACAGGACATAGACACATCGTCGAATACTTTATCAACATACCTAATCTGGTAAGCCGGGAGGAACATATCGACGCGCTCGAGCTTCTGGGTGCTACCTACATGGATAAAAAGAGAGACATGGTAGGCGCTTTGGAACTTTGGACACGAGCGATGGCCGAAAGGTGTGTAGCATCTTCTAACAACAATCGGTCGCGTCTTACTTGATCGTTTCGATGATCAATTATGAAAACGTTTATACATTTACCTTTTCAGATACCACCCGGATCATCCGCCGATACCGAAACCAACCTCGGAACCCGCGATTGCAGCTTACAACTTTGCTCGAGAGATCTCTAACCCTGAAGTGCTCAGCGAGCTAAACGATCCGGATGAAATACGGATGCAAGCGCTTGTAATTCGTGAACGAATATTGGGGCCGGGTCATCCTGACACTCATTATTGCATTCGCTACAGAGGAGCGGTTTACGCCGATGGTGGACAGTTTAACCGTTGCATTGAACTATGGAATTACGCCTTAGACGTACAGCAAAGCGTTTTGGACCCGTTGGATCCATTGACTCAAACTTCGCTTAGCAACTTCAACGATCTTTTCAATTTCATGTTACGACGACAGAGCGATACGGAGCGTAAAGCTGCTCCATTGGTTTCGAGGGAGGAGATCCTTAGAGTGTTCAAGAAAGCTGTAAGTCTCTCATATAAAAGTATGCGACAGAGTTCAGTAACAAATTCTGTATCAGATGGTCTATATAAAGTGTCGCATTTGTTACGCAGGTGATGGAAGTGAAGCTAGGAAAGAAAATGTTGAACAAAGGTTGCGAAATCACCTTACAGTTTAACAAAGTTCTCGTGATCGCTTTGCATCTGGCGTGTCTATCGACGCTTGATCTTCCCGAAGAGGGTTCTGACGAATACACCGCTCTGCACGAAGCGATCTACGAATTAGTTCGAATAAAATTTGTAAGTGCGACCAACCGTACAATTGGGAGCATAACTGATCACACACAGTTTAAATCAGAATAACTTTTTTATGAATCCACCAAACGACTTCAATTTCTCTGTAAGGCTAGAAGAATTAGTTTAGTAAATGACGTCTAATGAATATGTTGTAAAAATGCATTTGCAGTGAAAAACAATAGTAAAAATTGATTTTTACAACTTTTTTTAGCTTAGGCAATTGATACAAATTTTCTACCTGATTGGCAACCAATTAGATTGAAATAGAAAGTGATTTTCTATCTTAATATGTTCAATGGGTCGAAAATAATATAACAGTGTTTTAAAATTCTTCTAATATTTTCACTGTCTTAAATTGCACTTATTCATTCTTGCCATAAATACATAAAATCTAGTCTAGTGATCAGTTACACTCCTAACTGTATTTCGTTTATCTAAACGAAAGTTAGTCGAAGTTTTTCATTGCATCTCGAGGCTCATGGTGTTTTTTCTTCAGGTTCCTCACGTGCTGCACGTGATTTGTAGCGGCCAAGGCACATCCATCGGTAAATATACGAGTTCCAAGTTTCCATCGACGAATCTAGCGAAAGCTCTGATAAAAGTTGGCGCCGATGTGAACGCGAAAGATAACGAAGGAAACACACCGTTGCATTTTGCTGCTCAGTCGCACATCCTGCTATGGCGGCAAGATCTAGTTATCACTCTCCTCGAGGCAGGTGCTCACATCGACGCCGTTAACAACGACGGTGAATCGTTCGAAACGTTGACACGCGACAAACGCCTCTACCATTCTGTCAAGCCGATAAAGTACATTACGCTCGCCTGTCTGGCAGCCAGAATAGTCAGAAGAACGCATAGGCTAAATGAAGTTCCGAAGCATCTCCGATCGTTCGTTCAAATGCATTAATGGTGTTTAGCTAATGCACGCGACACCGAGGGATGTCTCGAATGTTGTTTTTCAAATGCCGCGAAAGAATTGAATTTGTTTACTAAAGACGAAAGAATCGCTGACAAAGTTTTTGCATCCTTTCGAATAGTGAACCTACGCTAGAAGTAAGTTTCTGAATGGGAAAGTGTGAAACCTGCCCCCCCCCCAACCCCTTCCCCCTGAGAGACCTGACATTACTATACATGTGATAATACAATTAAAAACAGTGCACTTAATATAGAAACGTGCTCCTAGAAACGTCTCCTTCGATATTCGGGTTTTCAATTGCTGAGTATCGTCGAGGTACATGAATCGCGTGAGTCGGTTTTTGCAGGAACTTATCAAAGCAAAAGAAAAACACGGTAATCTTGTATAAGAAATTTCAGATACTCTTGTTACAAGCGACTTTTCTAAAGGCACAGAAATATATAAGAAATATTCTCGTGCACACATTCGATACACGGTGATAAATCAGCGAAGGATATTGAAATCTTTGAAACAGAGAATCTAGGAGATAACTTACTGGGATCGATTTTAATGACTTAGAAATATCGATCAATGTGATTTTATTATTGTATACTTGGCTGAGACCAGCCATCACCCTTATACATAAACCCCGGACGAGCCATAATTATACACATCACGTTGATACTATTTAGTCATAACATGAATGTGTATTTTAAATCGGAGAAAGTTGTGTAATTGTGGAGAAACAAAAATCAATTTTATTTTCACCGTTGAATAAAGAAATAAAAAAGGGTTAAGATCGCGTGACACAGAAATTTTTTCCGTGTAGAACGATTTAGCCTGAAATATGAATTATGATTGTCTCGTCGAGAAATCATTCTAGTTTTTTATTTTCTTAAAGCTGTTTATTATTTCGACAGATTCGGAGTTCATTTGTGAACTTTTCAGTGACATCGATCCTTAAGTTTAATTTTATTCGAAATGTGATAAACATATATACATATATATTACATATAACACACACATACACACACACACACATATACACACGGTATTAGATTATACTTATTATACAGAATTATACTTATACATAAGAATCCTCGTAAGCAAAGTGTTTAAGTAAGGTGCTTTTTTTGAAAACGGTTATACACTTGCACTCGAGAATAAATAGCACGATTATAAGACAGATCGTAAGTGAGGAAGGGAGAATATAGAATTTCATTGATCATTTGTTCAGTTTAGTAATTTTATACTTCTTGGAAAAGTTCACATTTCATAATCGCATTAACGTATACATTATACACCCTTTTACGTACGATAGTTTTACATGAACCCTAGAATCCTCTGCAAAAAAAGTATCTTACGTTTAAATCCACTCAGTTTATTAACTGTTTTGTAATGTAAAGACTGTGAAAATACAGGTGTGATTAATAATATACCGATACGTTTATTTATTTTTATTTACTCTTAGTAGTATTAGTCAGAGTTTGTCAGACGGGCCAGGGATACCGGCATTTCCGGCAGGAACGGTCGGGCTTCGGGACCAGGAGGACTAGGAGGAGAACCTTCTTATCTGACCACGTTTGATATTGTAACTTTTTCGTGAAAAATAAAGAATATTAGTTACAACAGTTAATGTGTTCTTTTTGCCTCACACCGTACATGAAATTTTCGGCCGTCTAACGTGTCGTTGAGCTGTACTACTGAATTTCGTGCCACCACTTTCAATATCATATTCTCCTAATACAAGTTCCATTTTTTCGACATTTTTCGTCCGTCTGACTTGTCGTTGAGTTGTACTACTGAATTTTCGAAAATTTTCGGCCGTCTGACTTGTCGTCGGCTTATACTACTGAATTTTCGAAAATTCAGTAGTACAACTCAACGACAAGCCGGACGGTCGAAAATTGGCGAAAATTTTCGAAATCTTGAAAAATGGAACTTTGTATTAGAAGAACATGATAGCGGAGGAGGTGGCACGATAATGTTAGTGGAAATAAAGAAAGATGTGTGTGTGTGCTTTGTTATAACATTCTCTTTATTTATTCATTGTAGATTGATACATAAAATGTTTGAATCATACGTGTACATAAATTTATTCTAAGTATTTATAACAAGAATGTCGACTGGCTCAGATAGACTGATCTTTGGAGTTGCAACCTCGTGTAGGTCATCAGCTGATCGTTTCATTTCGATAGAGTGTGCTGTCGGCATATTCCAGAGAGTCGGTAATGCAGAACTGTAGACAGAAAAATGCATTGCATGCAACATCTATACTAATCTTAAGTCTATGCTGAAGATTACACATGTAGATATATGGCGCGTATATTTAAACGGTAGAAATGACGTATCACATTTATAATTTTTGCATTGAATATTTATCACTATCCGTTTTTGAAATAAATAAAAATTAAAACCATGTACATATGTAAAATACAAAGAACAAGTTCACCTATCTTCTACGCTGCATAAATCATATGTGTTTCATCGAGCTTGTCATTGTTTACCAGTAAAACGGTAGACTCGGTTAGAACTGTGAAAAATCTGTAATTAGTATTTACGAATTGTAACATATTGATATAAATTTCCGAATACTAATACTAATTACGTTGCATCTGTTGAACATGCATCGACTTGCAGTTAAAACTACAAATTAAATCAAGTTTTATCGGAATTCGGAACACAGTGCAGTGTCAAGTAGTTTATAAAATAAGGGCGATGGCAATAATGCTTGGTTTAATAGTAGTAGTCGCTGCCGTATTAATCTCTAGCTTATTTGCGAGATATTATTTTTGTCGCGGACATACAAAAAGTGTCAATAACAAACACGTTGTTGTGAGTAATGAAAATCTAACCTAGAAACTAACCTTTGAAAACAAGCTAACAAAATTTTAAGCAAAGTACTTACCGATCGAATGAAATACTATCATTGCTAACGTTGTTGAAATTTTGTACGCTTAGAAATTTCCTATTTTCTGCATATTTAATTGCGTATTAATTTTTCTAGGTAACGGGTGGTTCCAGCGGAATTGGAAAATGTGTGGCAATTACCGCTGCCAAGCATGGGGCACATGTTACAATAATTGCAAGAGACGTTCAAAAATTAGAGGCTGCAAGGAACGAAATAATACATGCTTGCAAAAATAAGGACACGCAGAAAATTGAATATTTATCTCTGGATATCGGCGAAGACTACGAAGCGGTTGAGAAGGCTTTGAGTGATTTAGAAAGAACTATGGGTCCGATATACATGTTAGTAAACTGTGCTGGCACTGCTATTTGTGGGAAAATCGAGGACACAACAGCGGCAGACTTGAAGAAAATGATACACATTAATTTTCTCGGATCGTATTATTGCACCAAGGCTGTTGTCCAAAGGATGAAAGCTACTCAGGATGGAATTATTGTCTTAACTTCTTCCCAAGCTGCACTCTTAGGTATAGACTTAACCATTATTACTAGACTGCCTATTATGCCCAATAAAAATTGTCTGCTTCCTTTCTTTCCAGGTATATTTGGCTATTCGGCTTACTGTAGTACAAAATTTGCTCTCCGAGGTCTGGCCGAGAGCATATCTATGGAACTTACGCCATACAATATCTCTGTGACTCTCTGTCTACCTCCAGACACAGATACTCCAGGTTTTGCAGTAGAAGAGTTAACAAAACCTCTCGAAACAAAGCTCATATCGGAAACTAGTTCTCTAGTGAGTCCCGATGTAGTAGCCAATAAACTTTTCAAAGATGCGTTGGTTAGTAAACGAAAAGCTATATTCTGGGTATCGTACAGGGTCTGTTCGGAAAGTAATGCAACCACATTTTTCAAAAAAAATCTATCAAACATATGGGTACAAACCTTTAAATTTCTTCAAAGTAGGATCCTTGGGCGTCGACACATTTTTTCCAGCGCGATTTCCATGCTTCGTATGCTCCCTTGGAGGGGGCCCAAAAGGGCAGCCCTACGAGTATAGACGGCACCAAGCGCACTATTTCCCTAACTGCAGTTGTATAAATGCACTTAATTAGATATTTATCAGATTTTTTGAATGTGTGCCCGTCAAGCACATTGCGCCCGAACTCGGCGGCCCAGATATTGCGCCCGACGGAAGGTTTAATAGATTTTTTTTAAAAAATGTGGTCGCATTGCTTTCCGGACGGACCCTGTATATCGATTTATTTGGCAAACCTTCATAAAATTGAATATTTTCAGGCTGGAAAGTTCTTCTCTACAGTTGGCGTGGAGGGTTTTATGTTAACAACCTTGTGTTCCGGTATGTCGCCGGTAGGCTCGCTCATAGAATTAATTGTACAGTCATCGCTGATGGGTTTCTTCCGTTTTATAAGTGCCTTCTACCTGATCCATTTCAAAAAGATCATTCAGAATTGTATAAAAACGCGGGACAAGAACAAGAAATCCGAATAGAACGGAAAAGGAAACTACAACATGTTTTATACACCAGTCGTTTGAAATATACCATTTTACCGATAAGATGTAAATTAAGAAATCGTTTAAGTGAATATTTAAGTGAATCCTTTTTAATATGGTTAATAAACGTTTTCAAATAAAGGATACGTGTATTAAATTCGGGTCCCATTTTTGAAAACCGTGTCGGAGAAATCTGTGTCGGTGATTTCCATGGGACCATGGGACTATGGGACCCATTAAATTCATGGTAACCGGAAAGGGATTGGGAGAAAAAGCGACGATCAGCGTCGGGCGTCGCGTAGGAAAAAGGACACGTTGGAAACTTAACGGTTTGGCTTACTTTTATTTAGTATCCCGTAAGTTCATAGTATAATGTTCTTCATTAAGCTTTATGGTTCTTACACACATAGAACGAGACATAGTTCACCTCGTCCATGTTGTCACGATACTTTGAAAAACGGAAACGCTGAGAAATGTGTGTGTAATGTGTATTTCGAGATGGACGATGTTGCCTCATGGGTAATAACGCTCGCATCTAGCATCCTCTGATGCAGAAAATAAGTTCGGCGTCGATGTCGGTTGGTCCGAGATGGGTTTTTTTTTTGTTAATGTTTTTGGCTGTTTCACGAAAAAGTCCCATAATACAGCATCGGTCTATATGCCCAATGGAGGTTCGGCGTCCAGATTGCAAAACCGAGGCTGAACATATATGTAGAGAAAATGGCGAATAACGAAGATGTGTTTCTCGAAATTGCAAATCCGTAATGATCAGTTTAACATTGATTTATTATCTCTCTCTCACTCTCTCACTTTCTCTCTCTCTCTTCGATCCTGTCGTTTGTTCGCTCATCCTTTCTAACTCGCATAAACACTGCACCCACGCGTTCCCATTTCCGTTCGTTTCGACAACCGCGCTCTCGTCCATACTCCATACAATTGTTGTTTCTAGGGGCGTCACCTCGCAGATTCGTTAAAGTCTAATCCCCTCGACCCCTAAAGCGTTCGAGGCGTGCAGCCGGGAATCTGCGAGACAAGGCTTGTTCCGAGGGATATTTCTTTTCATTATTTTCATCGAGTGTCCTCGGTCTGTAAATTTACGTTAGCTTGAAATCGATGTTCGCTTATTCGGGCGCTCGACAAACACATGTACAAATAAATTTCCTCTCCGTCCACTCCTCTAAGTTTCCGACTCGCCGTCGCTTTCAATCGAGATTGTACGCTGCTTGTTAATTAATTGTCACCCAGCTTCGTCGAACGTTCGAACCGGCGAACGACGCTCGTTAACGTTTTAGTTAGACCCATTTAGCTATACGCATGAGAACGGTCGTTATGGGAGATCTCTCGGAAACTGAAATGTGCTTCGACAGATTGGTTTCCCCCATCGTGTCGCGATCGAGACCCCGGATTCTCGGACGCGTCATCGAGATCCACGGGGTCTCGATATCGGCTCGTTTTATCGTGCGATACGAACAGCGCTTCGAATTACGAGCGATCGATGAATGTTCTCCGCCGTCCCGAGTGTTTCGATCGACCACTGTGTACCCCTTTATTCGCTTCTAACCCTCCACAGCTAAATGTTCTGTTCTGGTTACGAACTATATACGCGAAATATATACGATCACCAAGATTCGAACGAATTTACAGAAAATATATCGACGCGAATCGAACGGTGACAGGGTAAAATCGATAACGTTCGACGAACGAAACGAACAGAAGTATACAATCACGTCAGAAGGATTCATCTAAGGTACATACTTGGTTTTGTTTTCTTAAAAGTTATCTATACTTACAAGGCGTTCCGATATCGTCGCAAATAAGTACCCTATGATGCCTTCCATGGCCGACAGCAGTGCTAAGCGGTAGAGGGTTAAAATCACTATAATCGCATCTCCGTGGTATCAACGCTACTCTCAGCCAACAATGCCCCTGGCTGATCGGTTCATACCGCAACAGTATACAACTTCTCTTCGACAGAGTTTACGTGCTCTCCCGTGAGATCGTTTCGCATAACCCAGGGCTCCAGTATTTTCGAAGGTAAGCCCCCCGCTATGGGCCAAACCTAAGAAATCTGCGTCAAAATCAAAGAACTTTCGATAGAAATGAGATACAGCGATGAAATTTTTTTTTAATGAAAGCTGAAACTTTGCAGAATATGGGATAATTATGGAGATCGTGGTACGAACGTTTTTTAACCTTGAAAGAATTCGTTAGACTTGCACAATTTCAAGAAAATTGTGGTTTTTCCAATACCACGCGTGGAAAAAATTGTTTTTTAACGCGCGACACATCATTTCCCGTAGATTTTTTCACGCTGATCTCAAATCTGGTTTCAAAATTTATCTACGACCTCAGGATTTTGCGAGAAATCGATTTCTGTGAACACAACTTATGAAATCATTTTTTCGTTGAAGTGATTTGGTAACCCATTAGTTTGAAGGAATATTGCATTCTCATATATAAAACACATTGAAAATAATCATAACGAAGTATTTGAACGTTTGCTTAAAATCAGCGTGGAAAAATCTGCGGGAAATGAAGTGTCGCACGTTAAAAAAAATGTTTTTCCGCGCGTGGTATTGGAAAAACCATAATTTTCTTGAAATTGTGCAAGTTTAACGAATTCTTTCAAGGTTAAGAAACGTTCGTACCACAATCTCCATAGTTATCCCATATTCTGCAAAGTTTCAGCTTTCATTAAAAAAAAACTTCATCGCCCTATCTCATTTCTATCGAAAGTTCTTTGATTTTGACACAGATTTCGTCGGTTTGGCCCATATAGTGCGCCCCCTCGACCCGGCTGCGCGTTTCGCTTCCGGTCCTAGTTCTCGAGCCAGTTCAGGCGTGTACCTAGTAGCGCGTTACAACTAGTTGGGCCTTGGGCAAAGTAGAATTTCGGGGCACCAACTGCATAACTCTATGAGAAAAACGTAGAATTTGGATCTTGGATCATGGTTTCTGTTCGGGGCCCCCTTTTACTTGAGGCCCCGGGCATTTGCCCAAGTTACCTATAGGGTAATGCGCCACTGCGTGTACCATAGGCACTATTCGTGACGCCTAGGAGAACCAGGACCGCCACGGGAAGCGAGACGCGCGGCCGGGTCGAGGGACCGTCGCGAGTAAATAATTCCGAGCCCTGACATAACCGGTAAACTCGATCGTCAGCTTCCGCGCACGGCTGACCGCGCGAAACACAATATCTGTGCTAGGTATCTGCACACGAAACGTCTGATTTTCAAGAGTCAAATTCCATAATAGCCTACCAGCGTCTCCCACCATTCGAACTTGTGAAGGAAACAAGCTAAATAGAAGTAAAAAGTGGGAGAACCGGCAAACCCCCACAGAGTTGGGCATTAATCAATATTGAAATGTTAATCATGATTGGTTGATTAATGTGTACGATTAAAAAAAGAAATCGTCGAAAAATCGGCGATTGATTCAATCGATTGATTTAATCGTCAATCGTTGATTAAAAAAGGGAATCGTCGAAAAAGAAACATAAAAGCACGTAAACAGAATTTGTATTACGGACCAAATGACAATACACCTAAACTCAGTTTACATTTTTTTCATGATGTTTCATATTGAATAGTTTAATTTTTAAAAAATGGCTTTTGAGGGGACATTTCAATGTTAGTTTATTTATTTCACGATGTTTTATATTGAATAGCTTAATTAAAAATTTTCAGTATTTATACAGTTCTGATTACGTATGTCATTTCGAAATTTCAGCAGTTAATCAGTAATCAATTATCCGATTGACGATTAATAAGTATTTAATCGTTAACCACAATTTTAACGACTAAACGAGAAGATTCATTGTTAATTGCGATTAACGATTCAAGTAGAAATTTAGTCGTCAATCGTTGATTAAATTTTTGCCCAACTCTGGACTGGACCCCCATGGGGGTCGCACAGCGATGGCGGGGAAGAAGTATCCCGGCTTTGCAATGGATCAGTGTTTCCCAAAGTGTGGTACGCGTACCCCTGGGGATACAGGAAAAGTTTGAAGGGGCTACGCACTGATTCTAGTGCAGCGGGATCTACTTTTGTGTACAAGGATGTACACGCCTGCTACTTCACCAGATATCGAAACTTTGCTAAACACTGCAATAGATAATGAATTTTTTGGTTGTTCTCCGTTCCGAAGATGTCTCCATTGTCGACTTCGATTCGGACGTTTCGTATGCACAACCTAATCTAATATTTCCGACGTACTTATCGATACAATTGAATCGATGGTGTCGCTTCTCGTTCCGTCCCCGGTAGAATCACATATCCTCTCTGTCTTTACATATTTATCTACTATCGAAAAAACTAGCTCGAGTATCTACGCGTAAGAGCACATCGACGAACTGTCAGGACGGTCAATCATCACACGAAAAAGGATCTTCTTTCGATGTTCGCGTACCGCGACTCTCGGGAACAGGCGCGCGTTGTGTCGCTGGGGCGGATTTTAACCTACGTCGATTCGTTCGTGTCGTCGAGGAGCAAATCACAGCGGAGGTGCGGAAAAATTGATTGTTTGTTACGCCTCGATGATACTTGCTGCTCGGCCCGCGCGGATTCGATTGTTCGAGGCTGTCTTGCGACACCGGAGAACATTTTCTCGGCTCTGTTTCACGTCGTTAAATCCGAGACATCATTGGAGACGAGCGGTAAGGATCATAGAGGCGGCGTTTGTCCGACGGCGCGGGAATAATAGAATCCCCGGAGCAAGGGAGAAGTTGCTAATTGCAAGGAGAGTCAGTGGTTCTCGATCGTAGTTTCTTACCGCCGGCTACGCAACGGCCGATAGAATCGAATCACGACGAAGTTCGCGTATAAAATAAGAAAACGCCGCTTCGAACGACGAAGAACCACTGACGTGGATGTATATTCATCGACGCAAGTTCGTTCGAAGTAACACACGCACGCACGCACGCACGCACATACGCGCCCGATCATACAAACACGCATACAGAGACAGACGACGAAACGAAAGTCTCGCGGACGCTAAGAATATGCTTGAAAATGAAGATCCGCCCCGCGAGCTATCGACGAAAAAACCGAGGATACATACACAAGTACGTACACAAGCCTGCACAGGCGGGCAACACTATGAACTGAAAACTCCGCGACACTTAAGAGCTACTATAGACAATGGTACAAAAATTCAATGCTGTCTACAACGTTAGTATACCTTAGACGATGTTTTTTTTTATTTAATTCCACCATCGTAATCGTCGTGTCGTAATCATCATATCGCCAACATCGTCGACATCGTCGTCGTGGTTTTATAATCGTCTCACACACCCGCCACACCGGTCTCGGTCGTTAGCCACCGTCTTTCACGTGTCCCCTCTTTGTTAGTTCGGTTGTAATAAAGGAGGCGACGAGGACAAGCGCGGGAGTTACAACTTTCTTCTTCCGCCTCGCGGGGGTGGCGTCGGAGAATAAAGGGCCGCGAGCCTTAATTGCGGTCGCGAGGCGAGCCCTATCGTTGGCCCTTTCTCTTTATTTATCTCTTTTCTCCATTTTTTTTTTGTCTCTCGCCACGAGTGGCCTCGCGAGGCGCTCCACGAAGAAAGGGAAGAAACGGTACAAGAAAGATTGTCCTCGGTCGCCTCTTTCTATTTTAAAGTGCTTCATTCGACCAACGCTTCGCCGGCGTCAGTCCAACGAACAACCCCACCCCCTCTCTTTTCATCTAATTCCTCTTAACCCCCTCGCGCGTGTACGTGTTCCCTTTCTCGCCTTGTTCTTTCGCTCTCGCTTGTGTTTCACCTCTTCGCTCGCTTTTGTCTGACGCATATACACGCGCGGAGAGATATATAGTCATTGCTCCGCTGCCCGCGGACATCACGTATACGCGTGTACGTTCACACCTGGTTATTATGTCAGACAATATATCCCTTCATTTATATCCGTTAGTTCTTACGCTAGGCGTTAATTAGTGTTACATCTAGTCGCGTGTGGCCGGCCCGTGCTACCCAGGGATGCAAGCTGCGAGCAGCTTCGCGTCCCTTTCTCTTGCCTCGTTGCACCGCCGTGCCAGAAAAAGCATGCACGCCGGTGCTGCTCCCTCGGCCACCTCGTCCCTTCTTTCTTTTTTCTTCCTTTTCACTATTGCGCGCTGCCTACGTTTAGTCTTTCTCCGATTTTATTCCGCAACTCTTTCGCCAACTCCCCTGCTGCGCTCGCCTTCCCGCGGCCGAACGAAAATGGCTACGCGACGCTTATGCTAAAAACGGGTCCTGTTGAAACGCTGGGTGTCGGCGAACGTATTCCGCTTGATTAGTATTCGTTATTTGTGTCGCAGGGTTGGGCACGTTTTCTTTGAAATAAGATAAACGATCATCTGAAACCATTAATTATTCTCAATGCTTTATTATTCGTGTTTTACAAACAAATTATTTGGCTGTTCAAGTAAACCAACGTATGATGCTTTCGAATGGCATGCAGCCAAATTATATTATTTGTCAAATTGATTTCGATCAGCGCTCGGATTTACTTACTCGCGACGACCGAGTTCCGAAGGCTACGCTCCACAGTGGTCCGGAGACCTTGTTTTCGTGGCCAAAATTCAATGTTTCAACTTTAATACATTGAAAAACAGTTTTTTCCTATAAAGTGACAACCCTTTAAAGCTCCCAAATCCAAAATATTATTCATTTTAGATGATTCTGCGATGAGATACAGCGTTCTAAAGACAAAGTCACAGAAAATTCAAAGTAAAATATAAAACGTTTTAGATTTCAATCACCGAATATCAGAATATAGATTTTAATGATGGTTTTACATATGTTAGTAAGCGCATTTCAAATATTTAATCCACTTTTAAGCATTCTTTAGTCCATACACGAATAGTGTACTGGTCGCGAGCAAGTAAATCCGAGCGGTGATTTCGATAATGCCCAAGCCTGACGCCGCTGTTCGCCGGTGAAGCAAACTTGTGAAACAGAAGACAAGGGAAACGATTGTCGAGGAGGGAGAAAGCGCGGATTCTCGTGGACACCGATTGAGACTCGGGGGGAGTGAAAAAGAATGGAGAAAGGTGGGACGAGAGATCACACAAAACGAGCCTCAGACTTTCTCAGTGGCCGGCATTGTCGGCGTTGAAACAACCCCGGAGTCGGTTAGCACGGGCGGCCAGACCCATTCGAATGCGTTTACGATCCGAGAAATTACACAGTAACGTTATTTATTTATTTTTTTGTTTGTTTGTTTGTTTCTTTAGTGTAACACGTACGGCATATCGTTAATTTAACGTTACGTTATTTATATACTATGTATTTACAATCACATGAATCGTAGATATTCTAACGTATCGTTCGGTCTCTCTCGTACAGCTAGTCTTCTTCTCCCGCTCCTACTACTTCGCCCCTTACCCCTCTGTTCCCTCTCTCTCTCACTCTTTCCTCTCTATTTCTTTCACTTTCTTCGCGGTTACTCACAGTCTTTCATCACGATTTACGTCCATGCACTCGCCCGGCGAAAACATTTCTCTAACTCTAAACCCACTGTATTCCCGTGACGTTTGTTGCGCCGCTCGTGCTCTCTCTCTCTCTCTCTCTCTCTCTCTTTCACACACGCATACACACACGCGCGCGCTCTTTCTCTCTCTTTCGCCTGTCTCGCATTCTCGTTTCCCGGGAGAGAGCCGAGCTGAAACTTGTTCAATACTTCAACACCGTTGTGCAACGTATTCGCGCGAGCGTACACACATATACATATATATATATTTATCTGCTCGTTTGTATATATATATATATTTATATATATAATATTATAAAAAACAGTATCCCCTAACGCTTGCGAGAAGAAAGCAAATTCACGGAACGCCTCAGGCTAGGCGGCCCGAAAAAGCTGTCCGTCCGTACACGTTTATACAGCCGAACATGCACAACGTTAATTAACGGTCTGGGTCACTGTGTCGCCACGGCGACTTCTAGCTCTCGCTCTATCACCCGTGACAGCCAACCGGCCGTTCCGCTACCATTGTTTACCTATCGATCGATAAAATTTGAAAGACAACACGCACGGCGTAGGCGAGAACCTGCAAAGTGTAGAGAATTATCAGTGGAAAGGATACGTTATCTCTTTTATTCAGAATTTTACATGGAAAAAGAAAGAGTCGTCCATACCAAACCATCCGAGACAACTGCGATTGTAATTATCGATTACAAATATTTTCATATTCCTCGAATAAAGTTGGACCGAGCGCACAGAAGACGGTCCCCTCTCTCTCACTCTCTCTCACTCTCTCTCTCTTGCGATAAATGGTAAAAGGAGGGGAAATTGAAGGATCATTTTGGTCGTTCGTTCTTTCTCTTTTTATTCAGTTTTGTGTGTTGTCTCATTTCTCTTCGATCGTTATCCACATTTCAGCTGGGATCAGAGTCGCCAGATCGAGACTCGTCTCCCATTTTGTCTGGCGACTCTACTGTTCAGTGAAAGAGTGTAAATTAGCAGGACGGGAACGGGGCGAGAAGGGCATTAAGGACGCTCCGCCCGATCCCCACTTTTTGACTTTTTGACGTAGCTCCTGCCGTTTGTAGGCGTAGGAACAGATATTACTACTAGGCATTTCTATTATGACAATTTGTAAATAACTAATAACGTGGCCAGTTATTCTTCGGTCACAAATAAATACAAGGTGGCGCAAAATAATGTGTGTCTGGTTTGAATTCTTTATAATTTTTTTATTTCAACATTTTTTCAATTTTCTTTCAGAATTTTGTAAACAAGGCTTCTAGAATTTAATATGGAAAGATACACAACAGAGATACTGCAAGAGAAACAATGTCTTTGTTACGAGACGTCTTCGGCCAACGCATTATTTCGCGCTTAACCGCTCCCGACTGTTTTCTTTGGGCGTATTTGAAAGAGCGAGTGTACGTCAATAAGCCAGCGATCATTTCCCAACTGAAAACCAATATTCGCAATGAAATCCGTGCAATAACACCTGAAGTTTTGCGAAAAGTCATGGAAAATGTGTTAGAAAGAGCACGAATGTGTCAAGCAGAAAATGGCCGCCATTTGCGAGATGTAATCTTTCACGTCTAGTTCAATAAAATTCCTCTTCTGTACACTATATTTTTTTCCAATATTTATTTATTTCACTCTAAAATTAAAAAAGTTATAAACAATTCAAACCATCCTGTACTTATTTTCTCATTATACCTTATCCAAAAGAAGTCGAATAATAATCGGATAATATGTTCAAAAGTGCCCTTGAGCCGAATTATATCGACGATGGGTCATTCGATAGGGCATCAAGAAAATATGTACATACTGAGTAAAATTTCAGCCCTGTATCTCGATCGGGAGGGTAGTTATGGAGTAAAATAGAGAAACCAGTTCTTGGCCTATTTTTCCTAGTTAATGATGTTTAAAAATTCTGAGAAAAATCTGACACATATCAAGGACCCAAATACATATTCCGCAATTGGTTTCAGATTTTTAAATTGAAAATCCTGCTTGTAAAAAATCAAAAACCTCAAAAAAATCGAAAAATTGCAGATTTCACTTGGAAGTTCTACAGTGATAACATTTATATTTTTACAGTACCGATATATTGTTATAGTTATTGGTGCGCCGTAGTTAGAAAAAATAAAA
Source organism: Lasioglossum baleicum (assembly GCF_051020765.1). NCBI lineage: Eukaryota > Metazoa > Arthropoda > Insecta > Hymenoptera > Halictidae > Lasioglossum > Lasioglossum baleicum. Next base: position 4,406,046 of record NC_134938.1, read on the forward strand.
ACCGACTTTTTCCACGTCTTTTCCGCGAAGAACTAACAAGGGAACATATTCAGATGCGAAAATCCGATTTCGATGAAACGTATGGGAGTTTATAGTTCAAAACAAAATAAACAAAAAACTTTTGTTAAAATTTTCTTGCGCGACTACATTTCCCATTGAAAAACACACAATTTTTTAAAAAATTCAAATTTTTTCGACCTCTGGTTTCCGAGATATCTCAGAAAATATGGTTTTGACCCCCAACTTTGAGGGCTGTTTTCACCCCTTCAAAGTGGATGGTTGCCGATAAAAAAAAACACGTGACAAATATTTTTCAAAGAACTATAAACTCCCATAAGTTTCATCAAAATCGGATTTTCGCATCTGAATATGTTCCCTTGTAAGTTAACCTTACCATTTTTACGTTTTATTTATTCTGTAAGTCTATTGGGCATTGATAAACCTTGCACATTTTACAGAAGTAATTAAAAGATGAAATTAACTTGACAGTTAGCTAAACTGTTGTGGAACACTCAGGTGTTCCTTGCATCCCTCTTGCCCCGTTCCCGTCCCGTTAGTTTACACTCTTTCACTGGACAGTAGGATGTAGGACTACGACGTTCGAAATGAAAAAGAAAGTACTTCGGTGCACCGCATATCACTTCCGTTCGCCCATTGTGCCCGATAATTCCATGCTCGCGTTAATTATATCCTTCCCACTACGACCATCTCGTATTTAGTGAGTTTATCGATCGATATTGGAAGCTCGATTATTAGGAAGTTTCTCGGATCGAAGAGACTTTTGATTTCGAGTTTCGAAAAGGTGTTCAGAATTTGAACGATACTCTGCGAATATGAATACATATCTCGGTTGTTCCCGTCGTGTGCTCGCTGATTCGTGGTAATCGCACCCTCCTGACCCATTCCGTTGTGAATTCTAACACGCATGCACGGACATATAAGACTTTTAGTTGGCTCGTGTCTATGCTCAATACGCTTCGGATACCAAAATCTCCGTCGCCGTGGATCGTCGCGAGTTGTTTCACGGTACGCGTCGTTCCGTCTGCTTCCTTTTTTGTGTTTGCTTCTTCTTTCATCGAAAAACAACGAAGGCAGTGTCAATGTAATAGGCAGTGTTCACGTGTAACATAGGCGGCAGCGGCGCGACCGCCACGAAGTGTTAACGAGGTTTCGTGGTACGCGAGATCTTCGGTGGATCGTCACGCCGCGACTTCCGGTTCAGTTTACTTCGGCAGAACGTTCAGGGACTGCGAGCAACACTGGATATGGAGGGGGTCGACCTCGTCGTCTGATATGAACGAGAATTATCGGGGACGGTGCGTCCTCGGGGATTAAACTTACGATAAAAGGGTGTCGTCGCCGAGTCATCGTTTAAACCTTCGAATTCCTTATTATTTTCACCGGCGCGACGCCGAACGGCAGCTCTTAGATAGTCTTTTTCAATATTCGTTCGACCCGGAGAGTGCCGATACGGAGGAAAACGATTTTCCATAAATAAAAGTTCTGCGTTCACGTATCAGCCGTCAGCGTACACAGGCACGCGCGTTATTTTTATCGCTGCGAACGGCGCAGTTTGCGATACGCCTCGCCTCGGAGCGATATCATTTTAGGGAGAGAAACGAAGAAAGATTTTCGCTAGCTAATTCAGTCGGAGGTGTGATACGCTCGTTGAAAACAGTAGCTTCTAATTAGTCACGTTTTTAACGTAAACACATCAATAAAAATACAGACAGGTGATCTTTTCAAGATACCCGGATCGTTAAGCGTATTCTTCAACTCATCGAACGGACGCGTAACCGTGTTCCCCAAGAAGTGTGAACTGATACATTCGGATTGGAAAGACTTCGGTTAGTCGAGATCGACAAACTGAACCGCTCGAGAACTGTCGTCTGTCGAGCTCGCAGTCGTCGACTTCCTGCAGTGGAAAGGAAAGTACTGTCCGTCCAACGATAGTTGGCACAGAGAAACTGGTAGGTACCACGTGGTATCCCTACTCCGCGTTACGCGTCCTCCGCGATTGGCCGAATCGCTCGACGAAGACAGCAAACGCCGAGCTCCTATCGCGACTCCAAGAGTGGAGTCCGCAGCCGAGCGTCAGGAGTGGGGGGTCTCGCAGATCCCGCAACTCTCGTTGGACGGACAGTAGAGGAAACCGAGGAAAACTGTTTCGAGCGCGTAACTCGTGCGCGGAGTCGCCAGATTAAGTTCCCCACTCTATCGTTCCCCTTCTACGACGTTATTCCGCTATGTTTCTCCGCCCGGTCACGTGACGCGTTGGAATGCCACGTGACCAGAGTCCGGCAGGGAGAGGGAAACCGTTTTCCCCTGATCTGGCGACTCTGCTGGCGCGTGCGACCGTTTCGACGGACCGTCGAATCGTTGACGATCGTCGAGACGTTTGTCGACTTGCTCGGGACGATCCCGGGACGCTCGCGGTAAGACGGTCGAGCATAGACACGTTTTTTTTCGCTAATCGTTTCCTATTCGAATATAATTAATCACATCGCCTCGAAAAAATTCATCGAACAAGTCTCAATTCTGCGGAGCGGCGCGGACGAAGTTCTGTCAGCATTTAGCGATCTCCTTCTCGCGATATCCCCATTTCTTATTTCTTATTAGTCTCCTCGCGCTTCGATTCGTACAGCCAACCGGAATCACGCCGACGACGCGCGGGTGTCTCGTCGAGCGAATCTCGACGCGGAAAGAAACTATACGAAACCCTCGCGGTGTCCTCGACAGAATCCCGCGATCGATCTCTCTCGGAGACTTCTCGTCACTGGTTTGGCTTCCTGCCGGGGGGTGGGGAAAGACACGAAGATCGCGGAACACCTTCCGACAATGATGAACAACGAATATAAGCCGGGGATCCCGTTTCAGTGTGACTCCGGGACCGATTCTCCGCGACGACAGCTCCGGATGAACATGTACGATGATCGTCGAATCGCCGCGAAGTTTCTTAAAAGCGATCGATCTCGATCGACGAAGATACAAAAACGATCTGTAATTTTCACGGAACGATCGGTGGGGCCTCGTTTCACGTGCGTCTCTATAAAAAATCCTCGTTCCCAACACGTTTTCCGGAGCAGCGTTCGCGCGAGCTTCGTGTCGTCCGCCCGATTCAACAGGAATCCCCCTCCCGCGAGATAAATTAACCCCTAATTACTAACGGCCGGATCGATCACATTGTCTCGTTTCTCTTCTATACCTTTGAGTCCCCGTTCCCGGGGTAGCCAGCGTCGTCGGGACGCCGACGACCTGTGTCGAACAGAACGGTTCGTTGTAAAGATTTCGCAAGTGCTCGAAACATGGTCGGGCAACGAAGACGACGTTTCTCGGCGCTCGCGATCACCGCGTACGACCCGTCGAGACGGGACAGCCGATGATTCTCTCTCTCTCTCTCTCTTTCTCTCGACCTCGCACCTCGCAAAAGGAAAACGTTAATCGCTGACCGAAAGGAACCATTAGACCACCCTCGTGCGCTTATTTATCTGACGCCGCCGCGTATTCTTCCCGCGGTTTCCCTTGCTGATCGTCCTCGTTCTTTTGCCCGTTCACGAAATCGATTCCTGAGAAAGCCCCGCGCACACGTGCTCCCCGTCTCTTCCTCGGCCGGAGTGTTCTTCGAGGCGCTTCCCGGGTCTCGTAGCAGGAGATAATCGATCATCTTGCGACACACCATGCTCCCTCTCATTCCTGATTATCGTTCCGGCGCGAAGTACGACGGGTTCTTCGGGTAAGAGAGGACCACGAGGATCAGAAGAGCGACCAGGGGGAACAGCCGGCTACCGTGACTCAGATACAGCGTCACGACGCCCGCCAGCCACCACAACGTTGGACAACCACCCGGCGCCGAATTCATCCCTCTCTGAATCGCGGCTGGATGCTCACCTGCGGTACATAAATTCATTTTACCTGGTGGTACATTATATTACGAACGAGCGCTAGCCGTATTCCGCGATTTCTGTCTGCTGGCGAATTTCATTTAATATCGGCAGCCGCGGTCTACGCTCTGTCTCTCTCTCACTCTCTCTCGATGGTCTTGTAGATTGTGCGAGAGTTTTGCTTCTAATAGATTTTAACCGCTGCGCCGCGCCACTTCGAACGGTTCTGCACGCAACTGTTGAAAACTGTTACGCCGGCTGGGTTACTCAACTATTGGACCGGCTACAGTCTGTGTAAAAGGTATACTCGTACACTATGCGATGATTCAATTAGATTGCAGTTTTAAATTGCACCCGGTCATTTATTATTACTAGACTGCGGATCTTTATGCATTTATAGTAAAATTGAGTAGATGAAATCAGGGACCATAACTGTTATAACTAAAAAGAAAAAGAGTCGTGGAATAACAAGTATTTTATCGACTAAAATCGTATTGGCTACGAATAAGGATTTAATGTGTTTAATGTACTAATTTAATTTTAATGTAATTAATTTAATGTAACAGAACATTTTTTCTCTTGTTGGTAAATGTTATCGTGTTGAGAGAAATTAATTTCGATCACTTATAACAGTTATCAATGAGAAAAATTTATTTGGATCACTCATAACAGTTATCGATGAGATAAATTTATTTCGATCGCTCATAATAGTTATCAATGAGAGAAATTTATTTGGATCGTTCATAACAGTTTTTCGATAAGATAAATTTATTTCGATCGCTCATAACAGCTATTGATGAAGGAAATTTGTAATAGTTATTATTAAATAGTACTTCTAGTTAGATAGACAATCAATTATTTCATAAAGCTTTTATTCGCAAAATTAATTGCTACAATCAAAATTTAATGTGACAAACAAACAGATTGATATCTGTTATGAGTGATCGAAATGAACTTCTTTCATCGATAACTTTTATGAGCGATCGAAATGAACTTCTCTCATCGATAACTGCTTTGAGCAACTCAAACAGTTTTTCTTCATCAATAACAGTTATCGAGGAGGAGAACAGTTATAGTGTCCAAAAAATTGGACATTTTTTTATGTTATTTGTAACCAAAAAGTATAAAAATCGATATTTTTTAATCATTTTGTTCTTTGAACTTTTTTCTTTATATTTTGTGTACATTATCTTAAATTCAATAATAATCAACTTTTTGTTAATGGTTTTTATCGTAGAAAATGTTAGAATGAAACTGTTACTTTTGGCTTCTCCTTTATCCAAATCGTTAAGGGAAGAAATAACATTCAGTTTGGTTTCCATTTCTTGCAATCGATGCAGAGAATTTTGATTTTCCATAAAGATCCGCAGTCTAATTATTACAAATGCATAAAATCCGCTGTCAACCGATCGAATACTACTGTACTGCGCATTAAACATTCAAGGTAAATAACCGACTTGTTTGGTTAAGGATTCATTGTTGAACTGTTAAAAATAAAGCGGTTCATGAATTCGACGTTTCTTTGTTCGCGAAAAAACCGTGACGTGGAAAACCAGTTATTGTGAACTATGCGTTATGGATAGGTATACGCTGTCGCGGACATTTTTGTAGCCCTTTTTTATCACCAACAATTCGTCCATACATCATTTTGATATACCTCTAATGGTTTGGGCAGCGTATGCAATAAAAGGCGCTCGTATGGCAGTTTTTCTCCGACCCTCTTCATTTTTACCGTCGCTCCTCGTTCCCTCGATAAGTTCGCGTGACAATTCGTATAAAAATAATTTTATCTTTTTTCCTAGTAGGGACCAGTGTCGCCAGATTGACAAAATCGAGAGGAATACAATTTAACCCCTCTCTGATGACTTCTATGTGACCAGTCTACGGTCTTATTGTTAGTGGGGGATGTTACAGTATGCTCATTAGGGTGCACCGTATTTTTCGACCATGAAATTTTAGGCAAGTAACCCCACACACACCCCCAATATTGTTCCATTTCATGAAAGAATGATGTATACAAAGTTTTAGATGAATAGGACGTCGGGAAGTCGTGCCACATTAGGGTGGACCTCTCGGACATTTTAGGGTGGACCTTTCGGTACATTTTAGGGTGGAAAATCGGACATTTCATATGCAACAACCCAATAGAAGGGGTACACAGATGTCGAAACTTTGGGAAACACTGCCTTATCCGAGCAACTTCATCTTTAGCAAGAATTATTTTCTTACCCAATGGCACAATTTTAGGGAGGGGGTATGTGACAAAAATCTCGCAAAAAAAATTTCACCAGGTATAGCTAAGGTCCACCCTAAAATGCTCATGGTGTTGGAACGAGATAGTGGAAGGGGAAAAGGAGGAGAGGTAAAACCGACCAGTTTTGGTCGTTTCTGGCGACACTGGTAGGGACATTATAGACAGTAAAATTTGTGGGGAAAGCCGGAGTGCCGGCTCGAGAGGAGCACGATCTAATATTAACGCTTTAGCCTGTCTTAATACCCATCGATCCCTATATTTTAAGCCATACGTATCATAATGCGCGTTCAACCAGGTCGTGACCTCCCTGCGAGACGGCGCACATTGGTCCGGATCGAGAAATTCAGTGACTTTTTGTTATAACTTTTGAACCATATGAGATATCGGGATGATGCACTAAAATTCATTGAAAAAATAGTCAATTTTAACTATAGACAAATAAATATTTTTTTCATTTGTTAAACAATAATTTTTAATTAATTTTCATTGATATTTTTGACTAATGAAAATTGTTTAAATGCAATCTTCCAAACCATTTTTTTACTTTCTAAGTATGTATTTTATATTTACCACAATCGGCCCGGCGCGGCGCGCCAAATGTCTATTGGCCGACTGTGGCAACTCGCGTCTAGGTCGCGCTCTGATTGGTCCGTGGTTTTTCGTTAATAATTCCTAAACAAAGCCGCGGATAACATTTTTGCAACGGAAAATGTTGCTTCAAATGATCTCAGGAACCACCCCCTTTCGGGATCTTCACGAATTTTGGGACACCCTGTATAGACTACAAAACATAACAAAATTGTACAATAATTACACAAATATCAAGTAATGAAATTAAAGCGATAGGAATAATGAACTCAAACCTGTCGTTAAGCATGGACTGTCGATGAAAACATATGTCTACGATTTGACCGTGTCGATGAAAACATAGTGTCGACGAATGTTACAGTGTCGGTGAAATGGGTCGGTCAAACCACGTAAAATGCGCAGTCAACGTGTTAAAATGTCCAACTTTCAATGTTTATTATAACTATAATTATTAAATAGTACTAATTTCTTGATTTCCGAGGTCTATGAACATTTGGGAATGTCCACAATGATCATTGACCAGATATCGATACGAGAAAGTTCGTTTCTGGGCAAAAAGTCACTGAATTCTTCGATCCGGACCACTGTGCGGCGGCGGCAATGTGGTGGAAACGTAACGTCAGCTCGTCTTCGCTTAATAGAGCATTTTTTCGTTTCCATGAGACCGCAGTCGCCTCTCGCCTCGCGGTATTACTACATATTTCCCCGTCGAAACGCGAAAGAGATTTATGTTAATGGAATGCGAAAACGCTTACCATTCAACACGTGAAGGTGCACGCTCGCGCTGTCGAAACTGCTCGGGCTGCAAGTGTAATTGCCCGAGTCCTCCCGCTTCGCGTTGCGGATCTCAAGACTGCTGACCGTGTCGTTATTGATCCTCTCCGTCTGGATGTCGATCTTGCCCAACTGATTGTCCAGAACGCGGTCGCCCTCGTGATACCAGAAAACGTAGAACGGCCCCTCCAGGGACTGTTTGATTATGCACCGTATGGCGACTGTACTTCCGGTCTTCACGTACATGTCGCGGTCGCCTATGATCTCGATCTTTGGCACTACGAACCAACAAAACAACGCTTGTAGTTACGTACGTATCTTTGTCAAAAGAAAAATCGCAGAATTAACCACGAATCCAATGCAGACATTCGATATTACGCAATCCGTCAGAGTACTAAAAAAAAAAAATGTATTTTTCGCAAACCGGCTGTGTCGTACGATTTTCTAAAGAGACAATACCTTTCAGGCTGTGCATTCGCGCGGCTAATTAAAATTATTTCTCATTGTAAAAGTGGAAACAAAACGATACAATGGAAGCTGTGCAGAGCTCCGGGCCGATCTGGTATTTATAACTGTTATTGGACAAATGTTCTACGTGAAAAGTTCCAATGCGTGGCATTGTACGAGTTACATAAAGAGGGGAGAATGTATTTTTTTTTTCACTGGTATAATTTTCCGTCGCGTTCAAGTCGGAACTTTGTACTTCGCCGATCGATGACAGAACCGTACGTATCGTATACGTACAACAATGTAGTAAAAATAACGTTCGCGCATACATGTACGGTATAATGGCGAACTCCGCGGCGATAAGGAGGTTCTGTTATTGGGTTCCGAACGGAGAAGAAACAAGGAAGAGGAATGCATTCTCGCGGTCTCACCGACGATGTTGAGCTTGATGATGTGACTCTTTTTCGGGTCGGTCGAGATTTGGCACTCGTACTCGCCTTCGTCGCGTTCCTGGACGTACTTAACCTGCAGGGTCCAGCTGTCCACCGAGTCCACAAAAAGCGCCTGGAACCTTTCGTCCGGGATAAACATAGTTCTATCTACTGAGAGGATATGGGAGTCCCTTCTCCTGACCCACGACACCTTCGAAAACAACAAACAATCGGTTAAGCTAGCAACGAAACACCGCTGGACAGTAGCGCGTTATCACTAGACTGCGGATTTTATGCATTTATGACAAAAATGGATAAGCACAATTTAAAGCAGTGGACATATTAAAAAGAATTGAAGATATCAGCGTATTGGTTTCAGCTTAATCAGATAATTAAAAGAGGAATGAAATTGTTATTTGGCTCCTGTGTCTTGCAATTAATGAAAACATATTTTATTTTCCATAAAGATCCGCAGTCTAGTTACAACTAGTTGGGGCCTTGGGAAAAGTAGAATTTCAGGGCACGCACAGTGCGCCTGGACAAAATTCAATAACTTCTTTTTCCGTTTATGATAGAGACATGAAACAAAGTGGGTTTTTTTTTTATTTCTATTGAAAGCAATCTCAATATTCGAAAATTCGTATACAAAATTCCTCTTCTGTACACTATATTTTTTTCCAATATTTATTTATTTCACTCTAAAATTAAAAAAGTTATAAACAATTCAAATCAGACACATCATTGTGTGCCACCCTGTATAATATCAAAATATATTATCTTACTAATACGACGCAATCAAAATCCCAGAGTTACTTCGAATCACTTTTTTTTTATCCTCTTCTAAAGATTAGGGAAACCAATAAAACTGAATAGTTTCATTTCAGGTTAATTACTATATTGATGAATTACAATTATTCAATCCATAGCCATCATTTTCTAAAAAGATTACTTCTTACAAACGCCTTTTGTTCATAACACAACGGAAACAAGTTACGCTATGAACTGATGTATGTACCTACTATTTGATCTTCCTAAAATTACAGATTCGCTTGTAACTAATTTCCTACTGAATTTTTTTTTCAAGAAACGATTTATTTGGACATTTTGACGTAGTATGAACATAAAATAATCCCTAATTATCGATCGTAAATGTTGAATATCTAATTTAAAGGTGCTTTCAGCGCTACCATTTCGATCAATTAATAAATATAGCAATTTTGCAAAAAACTTTTGTTCTTTCCTAACGTTTCTGTTTCGTTTTGAACCTTTGTCAAAGGTAGAATTTGCGTCTACAAGAAAATATATGTATAATACAGTAAAAAGAATAGATTAATTGAAATTGATCAAAAATGGTATTGATACGTATACTTGCTATAATAACTTCAGAACAAAAGTTTTTTGCAAAATTGCTATATTTATTAATTGATCGAAACGGTAGCGCCGAAAGCATCTTTAAATTAGTATGAACATAGTTTTAAATCGATATGAAGCAGTGACTTTTTCGATTTTTGCCAATGGTTCTGCGCACTGTGGCACGCGGGGAAAATGTAGAATTTGGATCTTGGATCTTGGTTTGTGTTCGGGGCCCCGGGGCACTTGCCCAAGTTGCCCATAGGGTAACGCGCCACTGCTACTGGAACATGATTCACGTTACGCAATATTATTCTGTTTTCGCATCGAACTAAACCAGAGCCGAGGATATTGAACTCAAGGGGAGATCGGCACAGGACTGATCAAAGGACACGGGTCAAAGCACTGCGATGATCATTAAATTCGGAATAGGCTGATTCAACATCGAAGCATGCGAAACTATGGCCTTTCGAGCAGGGTATCCTCATTATGGATTGTTAGCTCGGGTACGAATGTCTTCTTAGATCTAGGCCCGGCGTTGTAGACTTGGGTCTTTCGATTCTCGGTTGGTCGATTTCCAGTCTGATAGTTCCCAGTTGGCTCATTACCAATTTGTTAACCTCGGCCATTTCCAGTCTGCTAGTCCAGAGTTAGTTTATTCGGAATTTGTTAGTTTTAGGTTGGCCCATTTCGAGTCTGTTAGCTCCGAGTTGGTTCGTTACGAATTTGTTACTCTTAACCTTGCCCATTTCGTATCTGTTGGTCTTGGATTCGTCCAATTCGCGTTTCTACGGTTGAAACCGGCTTAATTCGAGTTCTCGGGGCCCTCGATGGCGCCATTCACCGCACCCTCTTGATTCTAACTTCAAATTCTACACCCTTTTGACTTGCAGTCCGATTCAGGGGAATTTAATTCAATAACTCGTCGTCGTAGGATACACAGAAGATTAATGTTATTTGCTGGTTTATGAATATTCATCGGGAAGAAAATATGCGACGCATATTTTCCGCATTTTACTTTATACGCGGCATAAATATCGACATATCAGGTATTGGGAATCATGCCCATGCTCGCGTGCACTTGCACGTTTTATTGTGCATTCGATTTAAATTTTAATGAAACTCATTGAAATTTCATACATCATACAGTTCCGGCGTTGTACTTGTATACTGTACACCGATTGCTGCGCTCCGATCGGATTTGAATAAGATTTTATCGCGTGCTCCAATCAAATTCTGTTTTCTTCTCATCTTGAATCATGTGGCATTCTGCTGTATAATTAATTACTTGTGTACCGACCCTGCCCCGGGATCTCCCCGGGTTGAAATAAACAAATGCACTCGAGTCTGTTCCACGTGAATTATTCTTCCCGTTCGTGAACTCGAGTAACAATATATTGACTACCCGAGACACGTACAGCCAATTATTGTAAACTTGGCCCGATTTTTACAGCCATCGCTTTATTTCGAAAGAAAACGTGCTCGAGTTTATGAACATTCGCGGTGCTGTACTTTTTAATGTGCTGTCGCGTTTGCAGCGTCGTTTCGTCAGGTCGAGTGACAAATTTGGTATTTACTATGTACTCCAGTAGATTTGTACCTGGCGCGGATGCAGAATGAGGTTTCGATCGTCTAGGATCAATAGTTGAGGAGTTATGGTCGCTTAAAGTTGAGCAATCTACAGTGTTTTTGACAGGTAAGGGCGCCGCCATATTGGATTGTAGTGACGACAGCGAGCCGCTTACCTTGCCGCCCCCTCGACCTAATCCTAACCAACTCAGCAAGCGGCGTGCGATCGTCACTACAAACAAATATGGCGGCGCCCTTACCTATCAAAAACACTGTAGATTGCTCAACTTTAAGCGAGCATAACTCCTGAACCATTGATCCTACAGGATCGAAACAATACATCATAATTCGTAGGAGAAAGGCACGAATTTTGAATCCGGTAAGGTATAGACCAGGCAAAAATTTGCCCGGGGCTTCGCGCATTTCCCGGATAGAGCTTTCTCGCGTATAAATTTGCATGAACATCCGCGTCCCGGTAACAATGTTTCATGAATTATTTCGCGATGTTATCCGGGTCCGCGGAACCGTGCGTCGAATTTACTGTCATTAGCCGACATATTTCGGGATCCTTGGTTCTTCATTAATTCTCTAACAGCGCGGGGGGAGCGGTTTCACGTCGCGCGTTGAAATAGAATTTAAGAAGAAGCTGGCAGGCATTCACGGCCGTGTATTTTTCTCATCAGTTCCACCGGCGGAAGTCCCTTTCTTCTCAACAAAGGACTGGGGATTATTAATCTTTTCTTTTATACACCCCGGCTGCATTGTTACGCTTTCCACGGGAGCGCGGATGTATCTTCGCTACGGCCGCGAAATAAAGCAATAGAGACGTTTCTAGCGACGACGCGACGTGGCGAAAATTCGACCGTGTCTGCGAGACTACGGCGTAGCTCCTCTCCGGATGAATACGGACAGGGAGATAGGGATAGAAAGAGAGTGAGAGAGGGAGAGTGGGAGAGAGAGAGAGCTGCAAGCCAGAAAAACTGGGCCGAGGGTGAAAAAGAGCGGAGGCGAGCGCGTTCGACTTCCCGATCCCGCTCGATCAATCTTCCTTCTCTTGTCTACAGTTAATTTATCGTGCGTCGATCAGCTCCGCGGAGCAGTTCTTTCGTTCCGTTCGGGGAGTTCGAGGTGGTGTGCAGCCGTTGCAACGCGTCGCATGGTGCACGAAAATAAGAAACCGTATTAGGAGCACATTCAATTTATCCGCGCGATAAGTATCTGGTGTCGCACGGCCAACCGACGAGAGGCGTTTCGCGGGATACAACCATGACTCACGACCGAGCGGAGGTTGTAATCAACGGGCCGAGTGACTTCTTTGCCGTGACGCGGCGTACAGTCGGACGGATTGACAATTTAGACGATTAAGGATGTTCTGGAGGTATATAAAAACGCAACACAATTATTGAAAATTTGACTGGATATAATTCTTACTAAATTAATGCAATTACCAAAGTTTGGGTTCGATTTACTACACCGTTTAAGAATTATAGCAACATAAAGTTTGCACATTTTAACACGTCTTCTTATGGAGAATTCATAGAATTCCACTTCAAACCCTATTTAAACCGTGAAGAAACGCAACTAGAAACTCCAGTTTATTTTTATATGTAGTAAAAATTATGTAATTAATTATGTTCAAAATGTATTAGGATTCACTAAAGAGTTACAGAGCAGAAAAATTATAAACTGTTACGAAACGTCAAATTTATCGTGTTGTCTCCCACTAGCATGGAAACGTGACAAGTGTAGACCACTGAATATAGCTACAGAGGGTAAGTATTCGCAAAAGTTTAATGCAAAATATACTCGTGAATGGCTTTCATTGCCATGTATTGATGGATTTCGAATTTCTTGTACCTTTGTCTTCCATTGTACCTCCAGAAAATCCTTAAGGTGGAGTGATGTAAGTCCGTCTACGGGGCGAAGTCCGTTTATTGGTTACTTTTACTATAATATGAACGAAATTTCTCTGGCTTGTATTTATTAATGTAGTATAAGTTACTACGAACTATTCTACAGAGATGTCGCCCAAGAATAAAGGTGTTTTCCTCGCTTAAATCAACCAATGCCAAACAGTCACGTGCGAGGTACACGTAGAACTTTGAGGTTACCCTGAACGTGCAATAGTGTACAAGTTATTAATATATTCTGTGTTGTTATTTCAGGTAAGTACAACAAGTATTGATGTAGGTTTACATTAAATAAACCGTTCTTATTTTATTTTTCAAAATTTATTGAGATAACCACTAAGATGATCTTGCCCCGTAAATATTACTTCAAGGGGCAAGTCCGTACTACATATTACGGTGGGGTAAGTCCGTACTGTGTGGGTAACTATAAAAATAAACAATATATTTAATGCGATAAAACGCATTTTGTAGCAGAAACTTGATAATAATTCTTTTCTTGCCCCGCAGCACTTGAAACAAGATTCGAAAGCACTTTTACCACATTTTTATTAGCTCGCTTTCTTGTCTGTCTGTCTGCTTGTTTGTTTGTTTGTTCGGTACAAATTAAAATTTTGTTTTAATATCACTGTATCCCCTTTCATATTTCAGCATAAAAGTACATGTTTGTTTTTTAATTTTTAACTCTCAGAAACGGACTTGCCCCATTTTCGGGGCATAATACTGATACTAATTCATCAGTAATAACTGTGGCAAGAGTTTGATACCAAGAACGCTAAGTTTTTACATACCATACTGAAAATACATCAGTTTAAAGTCCAACTTTGCAAAAGCTAGGGCGGACTTATCCCACTTCACCTTACTTCAGTTTTTACATACGACAGAGACGAAATCTACAGGGAATGATGTACAGCATTTCAAGAAAAAATCGATCCAGACATGGATAAGCCACAATTTTCTTGAAATTATGCAAATCTAACTCAGATTTCCAAGGTTAAAAACCGTTCGTTCCATAATCTCTCTATTTTTCTCATATTCTGCAATGTTTCAGCTTTAATCCAAGAAAAAAGTCATTGCTCTATCTCATTTCGGTTTGTCCGACTGTGCGCCGCCGCGAGCAACACCCACTGCAACCCAGTCGTATCGGTACGGCGAAAAATTTGCCTACGTAGTTTCGTGACCATTAGTACTAATGAACGAGATCGGATCGTTCCGCCGACTTCTGGCTTGAAATTGTTGTCCGGGAAACTTAATGCCGGGCCCTATCGGTTTCTATTGCTCGCGCGCTATTCATTGAATCGAGCGAACTCTAATTGCCCACTAATTGCTCGTACACCTTTGCTGCTGCTAGAAAAGTTTATCGGAGTTCTTCGTCGGTAATTGTATCGGGCTGTCCCATGCCGTGGGTGTTTCAGCGAAATTGTCGAGCGAATTACTTCGTACTCGATTCCTTACTTTCGCGAAGCGCTGCGGAACACAGTCGCCGCCGTTACGTCGTCGTCGCGTGTAACAGTTAAATAAGAGTAGACTCGCATTTGCCGTATTATCCCGTGAAAACGTCATCTGCATGGCGCGTAAAAAGTTTATCTCGGGAGCGTTCGCTGGTATTTTTAACGATTCCACTTGTGTGTCGCTCGAACACGCTAAAACCGGACGTAACAAACACGATTCCCGGAACGGAACACGGGCGGCACAAAAGGAAAAAGGGACGACAGAGGGGGGTGGGTTGGGTCGGGACGGAGTTGTGATCGAGCGAACGCGTGTTCCGCGAAATTGTCGGCAAAGAACAATCGCTTTCAATCGTGTTTCCGAGTGTACCGCGCGCACAATGCCCGTTGACGGAAAATCAGTCGTAAAAGTACGTTTAAATCCGCGGGCGATAAGCATCGGGGGGGTGTGTGAAGGAGTCCTGGCGTTGCGCGACCCTTAAGTACGCTGCCGGACGATTGCATAAGGGTCGCGTGTCGCCGGACACTTAGTCCTGCCTCTTTCGAGGTACAACTTTCACTCCTGTAAACACAGGCCGTAGGCTGGATGGAGTTTTCGCTAACGAACGATATGAGAAAGTTTTATTTCTCCGCAATGGGGTCCTGAACGGAGGGCTGCGGATAAACGTGTCGTTGCGCCATAACGAAACTCGGAGCTTGCCCTACGATGGGCCAGGAATTTTTAGCGTACCCTTTGGAACCTCGTCGGCACGGGAGATCTGTGTTGCGCGGGCTACGATCACGCGGGGAGCCTCGTAAAACTCACGCGGCTCGTATAATCTAGCTCTAACGGCCGCGAATCCGGACAGATTAGACTTTTATAGTTCGCATAAATTCCCGTGGCCCGCGCCGCTCAGACAGTGATAGCATTCGCACCGTGTATCGGCGTTATCGTAGCTATTTCGATGATTGTAACAGCGCGATCCGGATGTTCGTCGCGCGCGTAGTATCGACGGGCCTCGTCTTTCAGATTAACCAATAACGCTTACTTCACTTTGATATACCCCCACAATATAATCATTGAGACCCTATCCCGTTCGAGTAGCAGTGAAAAACCCATGAAATGAAACTCGGTGATTGAAATCGACTCGGATTCGCGAGTACATATTGAACTTGATCACATCCCTAGCGAACGGTGCCGATATCATCGACGCCGGATCGCAGAAAACTGGGCATTCGCGTGCAAATAAATCCGCTTTATCTGACCCCCAGGGGTTGGGCTAGGGGCCGGGGACGGTGCGCGGCGGCGGCGGTATCCGGTCGTGCTTTTTGCAAGGAACGGGGACGAGATAACGGCCGCCGAAGTTCTCCGAGTGTTTCATAATCGACTGGGGAATTAAGGAATTCGTAATTTGTCCGGCGAACCAGGTGCTTTCTGGTCACCGCGCGATAACTTCGTCCGTTCGGTGGACGAGCGGTGTTGCCGAAGGTTCGTGGCTGTTATCTGTAAATTTTCTGTACACCGACCGAGGAGGTGTAAATCATTGGACGTGACGCGGTGATGAAAGAAATACAGCATCTCGCTGTAAGAAATGATTATCACCCGCGATTCTAGTTGTTCCACTTTTTTATACTGTTTGGCGGCTCTTTGCTTTACCTCTTTACTTTATAAATTATGACGTATTTGGTACCCGGGGCGGTTGCTGGTCGAAGTTTCGATCCTGTGGGGTCAATGGTTCAGGAGTTATGCTTGCTTTAAAGTTGTGCATTTTTCAGTGTTTTTGACAGGTAAGGGCGCCGTAATATTTGTTTTTAGTGACGATCGTGCGCCGTTTACCGAGAAGAACCGCTAGATGGCAACGCGGGCGCGCGTTAATGCTGATAATTAGACTGCGGATCTTTATGCAAATTAAAAATTCTCTGCATCGATTGCAAGAAATAGAAAATAAATCGAATGTTACTTCTTCCCTTAATGATTTTAATAGAAGAGAAATCATATATTGACATCTTCAATTTTTACAATTTTCCAACAATTTCGAATTTCATCTACTCAATTTTCCTATAAATGCATAAAGATCCGCAGTCTACTGATAATATAGAGCGGGTATTGCAATTGTTGTTCTAATTTTTGATGACATGGCCACGATGTTGCGTTTTAACTAGTCTGCGTTAGGTTTTTGTAAATATTTTGCACGATACAGCTTCTCCAACATTTTCTGAGATATTTTCTCTATGGTAACGATATTACTGTGTGCCCATGTTGCCATCTAACGGTGCTGCTCGGTAAGCGGCTCGCGATCGTCACTACAAACCAATATGGCGGCGACCTTACCTGTCAAAAACACTGCAGATTGCTCAACTTTAAGCAAGCATAACTCCTGAACCATTGATCCTACAGGATCTAAACTTCGACCTGCTACTACTCCGAGTACAAATCTACTCGACTACATACCAAATACAATTTATAGGGGAAAGGCACAAATTTTGAGTCCGGTAAAGTAAAGTTTACCCTACTGTTTCGACATTAACCACTTAGCGTGGAATAACGCGATGATCACTGGAGAACGAATTGCAAACTTTGCCAAAATGTTATGCTTAAAAATTCGACTTACTGATTTATTACCAAGCTGCCGCACTCTGCACGGCAAGTACGCATGCCTTCCCAACTGGGCCGTGACGTTCGTGGGAGTGTTCGAGTCGAAGAACGGCCCCGTGTAAATCCCGTCGAACCTCTTCACCAACGAATGAGATCTTGTGCTCACCCCTGAAAAAATTCCATTATTTTGTAAATCTTCCAGCACTCACGAAACTGTCACATGCAGACTACCACACACGCACAGAACAGGAGTATTTCAATTATAAATATCACGGCGAAGGGAAATTGTGAATACATACAGTGTTGTACAGTATTCATATCCGCAACCACTCAGTCTTCTGCCTAGACGAGGAACTGAGCACATTTGCCTCGATTCAATTAAAACATGAGTGGGTGGCGCCAGTGATAAATAAACAGACGGGAGAAATGCGAACAGTGGGCCCTGTCTGTTGTATGGGCTGAAAGATGGAGGGAGGACAGGGCCTTTAAGTCCTAGACGTGCCGTTTTTTTGGTGGTATTGGGGAAACCGAACACCTGTTTCCCCCGAGCCCCACACTACCCCTTCTGGGTGTACGTAAATTTTTTCCGTACATTTTTAACAAGAAAAAGGTAAAACTGTCCCCACCACTTTTCTTAGAATCTGTCCCGTCCCCCACTCTAATTATCGAAGATAAGTAGTGAATAGAAGTGAAAGTCAATTAGTTTCGGGGAACAATTACGTGGGTTAAATGTAAAAGGACGGCAGACCAGCCGCGTCCTCTGTTCAAGGGTGTAGCCTAGCGTGGCAGCCGCATAATATTATTGTCGCGCGAATTCCCGGAAAGGTGTAGCGACACGATGCATTTCGAGCGCGCGGTGCGCGGGCACGGAACGTTTACGAGTCCTCGAATCCCCGGGCAAACTTCAGCTTTAACCCCGAACGTCGCCCACCACATCTTAGACGGTTGCATTAACGTGGGTTCCGTGATCACGCCGGATTGTTATACCGACTGAATTTACATTGTACCGGATCTCGGGCTCTGCGCTGCGCCGTGGCCATGATGGAATAATAAAAGGATCACAGGAATATAGTGTATTTCGCATTCGTGACGTCCATGCACTCGCGGCTTCCTCCTTCGCTGCCATCCCCACCTCCGCCAACCTTTGCTCGTCGCTTCTTGCCTTTCAGAATAAATCCTATCAGAGCTTCTGCCAAGCCATCGTGCCTTGGGGAAATGGATACTAATCCCGGGATTCCGATTCGGGGGATCCGAAGACGGATCAGCATTCGGCCCGAAAAGCAACGTGGGCTTCGTTCCAACGACCTTGAGGGCCCGCATCCGGTCTACCGGCCGAAGGGAATAAAGGTGCCACGTATTTGTTCGCACATCATATTTCTCGTACGTGATATCATATCATACGCGCCCTGATGCACACCCTGTGATCATCCCCCCTCCTCCCTCCATCCCTTTTTCCATTACTCGGGAATTTCCCACAGAGGATCAATTTGTCTTCGACTCTACTATAGGTATGGTAGACACCCCTGTATAACTGTTTTTAAAAAGACTGTACAGTCAAACCTGCTCTTATGCGATATTTTTGTGCGATTTTTTTATGCGGTATATCATATATTTTTATCATTTATTAAAAAAGTGTCCCTACAAAAGTTGTTTGGTATGACGGGCTACATTACGTAGTATTAATTGTTTTCTTGTGGGTGGAGTGGTGGAGGACATTTCAAGGTCACCTTGATTTTTTTCAAATGGTATGTCCTATTTTTTTATACCGTAGATAGAGTATCAAGATTATTTGTCTTGTATTTTATATTCGTTATTACTTGTCTAATTTTTACACGTCGACAGAATGTTTTCAGCATTTCATAATTATTTGTCTTCTGTTTTATATTCTTTAGAATTGAAAACACGACGGTATTGTAATATGGAACACGATGGAAATATTGGTTATTGAATCGAAATTTATAAAATATAATCAATAAGCTTCGTAACTGAGTTTACAGGCTTTATGTAATTATTGGACTATTGATTTTCTATACATTAATGAAAGCTGTCGCAGACAGTAATAATATTTATACGAAACGTCAGCGAAGGTTCCGCCTCGATTTTGAACCATTAAAGTTCATGCAAAATGAAAATCTTGAATCTGGTAGAGTAGATACGTATTTATAAATCATTATTAGAATAGTTATAAACAAGATTCTTCGAAGTTGTTAATTTATAAGACGAAGCGCAGCTGCATAGCGCCCATTAAATCCAAGAATTACAAGTTGTTTTGTCTTTCCTACCATCAAAACTAATTACAATTTTAAAAGTTACAGTTCCGGAGGAGTAGGTTGCAAAAACGAGGTCGAAGAACTTGGAGAACATTCTTGCGTCTAATTGAAATACTTATCGACTCCGTTTACGGTAACTCTAAGTTCTCCTTACTTCTTCAAACTATGTATCGTTTAAAATTGTTTACAAGTTTCTTGTAAGTACAGAAGAGAATTTCAAGATGTGTTACTATTCGCTGCCTTATGGATAGGAAAACGACAGATTTCATATCGTCATAATCATATTGGTAAAAATTTACGGACACATTGTCACACAAAAATGTAAAATACCATAGGTATTTCACATTAGAGCATGATATGGTCCCTCTACAGCCATTCCTTATTTCCACAATTATTTCTATAGTTCAACGATCACATGACTGGGTTTTATACGACACTTTTTGCCGATGCCATCAAATGATCCATCCAGAGAACTAGCATATAAATTATTTTTAACAACCCCTTTCATATACAGCATTTTCACTTCACTTCCGTCAATTATTCTTATAGGTTTATCTAGCAATATTACACATTCAGCTCCGTCGACGTATATGTACCACTTTCACAGCAACCATTATGAAAGTGTTGTTACGCCAGTTTGCATAAACCAACTAAAAAGCTGGCTGAAACGATTCAGGTTAGTTACCGCGTTTTCCAGTTACCTACATATTAAAGCACCTTATTATGGTATGAACTTCTGAAAAGCTTTTTAATTAACAATCGCTGAGGAAATACAATTGTTGCAAGATTTGCATTGTTTCTTCCCGTAACACTAAACCTACCTACACTGGTTTTTTATTTTACAATTATTGAAATAATGAATACGATTTCATAAGGAATGGTTGTATACAGTGTGAGGAGCAAAAAAGTGAACGATATTTTTACAAAAACGTATTTTTATTTAATGTTTGCATATAAAATAGAATAAAAATAAAATAGCTAGCATTAAGTACAAAGTTTTAGCTTCTCAAGAAAATTTTATTGATCGTGGTATTATTATTGTTTCGATAAATACGAACTATTTCCGTGTAGTCGGTTTTGCACCGTAATAGAACGTTTTTAATGGGGCACGTTACAGGCATTCAAAGGAAAAGTACGCAAGACTATTTGTTAATCGTACCTGTATTTGTTTAGTTACACGCTTGTCCATTCTTATGTAAATTTTAGGTTGAGACTTTTTTTTCTTGTTGTGTTTCTTTTAGTTTTTATCAGTTGTACTGTCAAAATCTGTATACATTTGTAAAAACAGGACATATAATAGTAATAATAATAATAATAATAATAATAATAATATCATCATTGCTTAAATTTTTTTGGAAAGCTGAAATATTGTACTTGATACTGTGTATTTTGTTTTTTTTTTCATTCTATATGCAAACATTAAATAAAAATACATTTTTGTAAAAATATCGTTTGTGCGTTCACTTTTGCTCCTCACTGTAGATATCTTTAGTGGAGCACGTATCACGAAAGTCTAAATAAAATCAATATTGTCAGTTTTATAAGGGAGCATGTTCCAGTGACTTTTAAAGCTCGGTAGGTTTAGTGTTAATGATTTTAATGGAGGAGAGATCACATGTATTGACATCTTCAATATAAAAATTTTTCAAGAATTTTGAATTTCATCTTCTCAACGTAGCTGCAAACGCATAAAGATCCGCAGTCTACTGATAACTTACTGTGTGCCTGGCGATAAGGGGAACAGTGCATCACAGGCAGCTTACGATTGAATGTCGCGCCAGGGAATCGTTGCTCAATCGACACGCAACAAATACGAGGAAGCGTTTATCGGGGAAACGTTCGTTTGTTCGACCGGATGCGAATATCGAACGATATCTCGCGCGGAGGACGCACGAATTCGCGTCCGTTCCCGTTGTCGACGGGTATCGTCGCGCCGGGAGAGGCGGCGCGGCGCGGCTCCCGATTTATCGCCGATGCTTCGAGAGTTCGCGAGTTTATACGAGACGCCGGGAATACGGGATACAGGACGTGCGGCGAAGGAGAAGAGCTCGATAAAACAGCTATACATATACCGGTAAAGTTTTTTGCGTTAGCGGAGCTATCGTTCGCAACTCGTCGTGCGCGTTATTTAACTTCTCTCCCCCGCGTGCACCCCTCCCGCACCCATCATCGAGCGCGTTCTTTCGCTGAACGACTTTCAATCCACTTCGTAAACCGCGGGATTCAGCGGTTCTTTTCACCGGGGGGCTCCCCAGATAATCGTGTCGGCGTCTCTTTTTGTTAGAAATTATCGAACTTCACCGAGTCCCTTAGTTATCCGTTACTTCGCCAGCGAAAATTGCTAATTACAACGACGCCGCTCGCCCGTCCGGCGATTGCCTTTCCTATTGCGTTCGTAATCGCATTTTATCAAAACCATAACGATTTTGAACACAGCTTTTCCTGGCAATACTGGGTTGTCAGCCAAAGCAGGCCACCTAAATATCTCCTGTATTTTTCATGGCACAAGAAAAATATGTTTGGCATAATTTAAAATGGTATCGAAGGAGGAATCTCGTAGAAGTACAATTTTTTGTTGTCCGGTTATTTTTTCAGCCGCTATAAGACGGAATAAAGAAAAATAAGTTTTCCCGATAAAAAATAACGATAATCTTAGAAAAACTATGAAAAAATGACCGGACAAAAGGAATTGTTCGTCTATGAAATTCCTCCTTCGATACCATTTAAATGATTAAAATAAAGGAGATATTTAGGTGGCCTGTGTGCTTTGTTGAGACACCCTGTATATCTTGAAGTTTGTAGGAATAGCGCATTTTATAATACAGCGCTGGTATATTTGATAGTTCTATTTAACCTTTGCAAACTGCGAAAGCCATGAAAACGTCACAATTTATATCGTACATAACAAACGCGCTGGTCACGGTTTTACGGGAAAATCGGAAGAATTATACGAACAACCGTACCCTCTAAACAACAGCGTGCGGCTGCCCCATAATTCGAGAATGTCATAAAAGTTTGCTTTTCGTTTAATCGCTTTCACAATTACTTCTAAACCAACTTCATAAAGGCCGGAGTGGAATTACACCTTCGCTCCGTGACGCAATCCCCGCGTTTATTTTCCACTTTAAATTACTGTTCCCTTTGTTCCCGGTTTTATGCCCGTTTTTCGTACGATTTTCCCTGGGCGCGCAACAAAGACACCGCTACTTAATTAACTAACCGATAATGGAAACGAGCGACGCGAAACGGCGGATCTTGTTCAGCGACCGAAACAACTGTTCCTTCGGATGCGCATTTCCCTCTCGGAGGAAAATAATGACAGTCATCGCGGCGAATGCGAACAACCATGTCGGTTCACGGTGACGTCATTGCGGAGGGGCCGCGTTTAAGGCAGCGTAAGGAGGCTGCATTAACGGTATTGCTGTTTTGTCCAACAAAGTTTGAGCGATTTTCATCAAAACCACGAGTATTTAAAGAAGCTCGGTGAGAGTTCCTTTTAGCATCCTCCCCCCACCTCCGATTGACTTCAAACTTACTCTGTAGACGTCCCACGAGGTGTCTGACAAAATGAAGGTGGCGCCGCCGCGCCGCGCGGAAATCAAGTATATTTTTTGCCGTTGAAACACAATTTTAATGCTTAATTGAGGTGTAAAAGTACAAATCGCAATATCTGGACCGCCGAGTTCGGGCGCAATGTGCTTGACGTGCCCACATTAAAAAAACATGATAAACACCTAATTAAGTTCATTTATACAACTGCTGTTAAGGAAATAGTGCACTTGGTGAGGTCTATACTCGTAGGGCCGCCCTTTTGGGCCCTCCCCAAGGTTGGGGGTGACTGTTTTCGAGGTACCAAAGAGGTATCTAAATGATCGCGCTGTGCTTCTCAGATCGGTTGCGCCCGACGGAAGGTTTAGCAAACCCCAAGCCCACTAAATCTAATCTAACCTTATATCATTAATAAATAACCTAACCTATATCCTTTCCCAATTCCATTGAACCACTTCTCGCGGCTTCCGCTCGGGGTCATTTTGATTTGATTTCTCAGAACTGTCACTCATTCTGTAACTTATTAAACTCATTAAAGACAAGGAACGACAGTATAGGATGTGTTAATAAGTGAAAATGGCGAATACGAGTCATTAACGTGACCAACCCACATGACTCTACTGAGCCAGGGAAATATTTCGGATAAGTTGGGAGGCAATCGGAGGTGGCTGCTAAAAGGAACTTCACTTGTCGCGATAAGTGTGAAGAAAATATTGAAAACGAGAAAATCGGAAGAAAATCGGAATCGTACGGATGATCGCGGGGCACGAACGTCATAAAGACGGGGTCGCGCAAAGGAAAAGTGGAAGTACGGGGACGTGTCCACTCGAGGATGCCTCTCCGTTAGAAGTTTCAGGTAGATACAGATCTGCGGGCAACTTTTCGACAGTTTACTCTCCAGTGGCTGTCGTTTCTACTCCCGAGGCGAGGTTGAAACACGCGGAGAAATATTATCAAGCAGAAAATCTCCGGCAACTTCTATAGTTTATTCCGAATCAGGGTATCCCCCGTTCGTGCGTTTCGTTTCAATTGGCCGATTCAATTTATGCCATGGGTTTGGAATACGACGAGAAAGAAGGAGAAAGAAAAAATACGGATAACTCGGGTCGCCGACCTGCTCGGCCGTCGAAGAATCGGCTAATTACAGAACGCTTAATTAATGCCGTGTTTACAGAATCATCGAAAATTCTGCAGCGACGCGGCGCGGCGGATCGATAAGCCGCGCGCACAGTGCACACTGGGACAAATGGGAAATCTAGGTGGAAAAAAGTCGTGTCAGGAAACATAGATATACAGACCGGAAAAGGACCTTTTTTATCGATGATCGAATTCTAACGCTGCGGACAAGTTTGGTAGTCGGTCCAATAAAACGGGTGAAAAAATTCAGCTCCTTACACTAATGGTAATTAAGGGTGATTAATTAATGGTAGATACCTTGACGTCGCCTGCAAGAATTTGTGTATGAAATTTGGAAAGCGAGCTTCAATATCAATTACATCAGGACCTCGATTAACCGGCTTGATCGGGAAACAAACAGCGCGGATAAATTACGGCCCGATGAAATAATTAAAATGTACGTTATATTCCAAAATAAATGATTTATTTTTGAAAATGTATTTCCCTTCATAATGTAATCATATTTAAACGCGTATTTGTTTGTAATCGGGATCCGGTGAATCGAGGTCCTACTGTACAAACATCCAGAGTTGGGCAAATATTTTATTCAAATAAAAATGTGGAATAAAGTGGTTTTTTTCCAAGCGGGTCGCGTAAACCCACTTTGTTCGGAATTTTTATTTAACTACAATTTTTACTCAATTCTGCAATCATTGTAAAAAGTATTCGTACGCCCTTCAAAACTGAATCATTTTTTCATAATTGTACCAAATGACCTGATCTTTTATAATCAATTAGAAGCATTGGTTTACGAAATGATATGCAAAAAAGATATTCCAAAAATTATAATTTACAAGGTTACATGCAAACATACGGTAGGCATGTTTTAAAACTTTTTTATTTGCGCACTTAATGAAAATTTACAATAAGGGTGTCTCAAAATTCCTTCAACATCCGGAAATGGCAGGTTCCTGAGATCATTTGGAGCAACATTTTAATAACTTCTTAACAATACGCGGAAGCCATTTTTGCAAAGGAAAATGTTGCTTGATGTTGGAATTTTGAGACCCCTGTATTTTAAGTTTTCATTAAGGACCCAAATAAAAAAGTTAAAAATGAAAATTACAATTTTTGGAAAATCTTTTTTGCATATCACTTCGTAAACCGGTGCTTCTAATTGATGATAAAAAGTCAGATCATTTGGTACAATTATAAACAAGTTGTTCTGTGTTAAAGGGCGTACTTAAATCTTTTTCACACTCGCTGTATACTATTCTTGTTATCGCAGTATATAGCAAATAGGCTAAGAATAGTAAGCGATGAAAGTGTAATGCAAACAAGGCAAGCTGGGAATATTACAGTTGAATTTCGTAAAACGAGAAGTGCCCAGAGAAGTTTATTTTATGAAGGAATATTAATGTATAATGCACTACCAGAAGAAGTAAAGCGTTGTGAACATTTAGACATATTCAAGAGAATGCTAAAGAGGAATTCGTTATAACAAATGTAAAGTAATGTACTATAAATGTAAACCAAAGTAGCTGTGAAAGCTAATAAATAATTAATCAATCAATCAATTCTCTGTACCGGTAAGTAATATCTAGCCAGAGAAATCCGCAGCTTTTCAGCGATGTTGGTATACGTAACATTTCGAATGCGCGGATTGTTGTGCCATTGGCGTCACCACGCCGGACAAACCGTACGCGAATCCTGCACACGGTGGATATCTGAAATTGTGCCGTGTAATTTTACCACGGCTGTACACAACGCCATTTCGACGGGGCAAATACTTAACGCCCCACTCTGTGACGGAAACTGTACCTACCGGTTCGAGTACTTACGGGGTTTAACGGCGCAGCAGTAACAACAAAGTGATTACACCATCGACATTGCTAAATGCCTCGCAAGTTTTCAACAACGGCACCACCGCGCTCGTGAAAATTACCGTGCCTGGAATGCGAGAATAGAATCCGCCCGAAGTGCTGGCCAAGACTCGCGGAACAAATGGAACGCATAGACACCGAGTCTACAGGATGGAACCGAAAATGTCGGAAGACCTTAAACGCGATTTCGTCACTGTTGTCTAATTTTTGTTCCACCGACGATGAAACAGTCTCTGTTAAGTCGCAGAAGTAGTCAAAGGCTGCATAGACACTTCGAAGTAATAAGTCCCCGAGTCACTTTAACTTTCATAAAAACCGTCGGTTTTACGTGGCAATGAAAACGTTCCAGAGAGATAAAACAGTTGGGACGTATTTAATAACCACGATAAAAGATGTCCGAGTAAATCTTACGTTCGCGTTTCGCAGTCGTTCGATATTTAACCCTGCCGAAACGTTGACAGCTTCGACGAACACGTGCGCGATCGTTTTTATAAATATTTGTACGGGAACACGTCGTGAAGCTTGCGGAATAGCTAACAGGATATACTAAATCATTTTATTGGGTCGTTCGGAAAGTCCTCCGCCGATGTTCAATTATTTTTATAAACGCTTTATTATTGTATTAGGTTGGCAAGAAAGTAATTTCGGTATTTTAAGGTGAAATGAAACCGAATTTCTTTATTCAAGCGATGCACTTTAATGAATACAATATTTTCTTGTTTATTCTTTTTGGCAGAAAATCAACGAACAAACGGGAAAGTATCTTATTCATTAAAGTTCATTGCTTGAATAAAAAAATTAGGCTCCATTTCTCCTTAAAACACCGAAATTACTTTCTTGCCAACCCAATACATTTTCTGAAAGGTGACACTTTCGCCGATACTTGTATCTATTCACTATGAACATATGTTGAATCGTTTTTGTTTGGCGTCAATGGAAACATGGAAAACGAAAAAGTGCATTTTCGGCAGTTAATGCTGCTTTTTTACTACAGAAACGGCAAGAATTCTGTTCAAGTTGCAGAAAAGATATGTACTGTTTAAAGAGACAATGCTGTAAGTGATCGAACAGTGCGCGAACGGTTTATGAAATTCAGGGGTGGCAAATTTAACCCTTAGCACTCGAGTGGCGAATCTGAGGCGCCATTAAAAATTGCTGTACCATTATTGAAAATATTGTTTACATTATTAGATATGTAGGTATCTAAAAAATTACTGAACATTTAAGTATTTCATAAGGTACAATATCAATTTCATAACCACCAAACTTAAAATCTCATTAAAAATGGCAATATTTTAGGTCGGTAGAAATGTTTGCAGTGCAGAAGGTTAATCATGAAGACCGGCAACGCTTCTGTAGGCCATCCGCGGTTGATGACGAGCTAATCAATCCACTGATCACAAATAATCAACGTATTACGAGGGTGGAATAGTGATACTCCCCAAAAGATGACAAACACAATGATGCATATATTATTAAATAAACTGGACTGTTAGCAAAATTTCCTGTTTCCAATTTGCTCCAAAAATCGGCGGCAACTTTTCGAAGAACCCAATGTATCACACGACGTACAGTGGACCAAAAAGTATACAAACAATAAATGTCTCGGTCTCGGGAAATTGTCGATATTTGAAAAGAATAGTACAATAATGTACCTGAACTCGTCTTAACACGAAGATGTAAAAATTGCGTGAGACACCCTGTAGAACAGAAGTATTCTGGGTTGGAAGACGTGTTTGGCTCCGAGAGCAAGGGTTAAACTTGACTGTTAGTAAAATTTCTTGTTTCCAATTTACTCCAAAAATCGGCGGCAACTTTTCGAACAACCCAATGTATCGCGCGACGTACAGTGGACCAAAAAGTATACAAACAATAAATGTCTCGGTCTCGGGAAATTGTCGATATTTGAAAAGAATAGTACAATAATGTACCTGAACTCGTCTTAACACGAAGATGTAAAAATTGCGTGAGACACCCTGTAGAACAGAAGTATTCTGGGTTGGAAGGAGTGTTTGGCTGCGAGAGCAAGGGTTAACCAGCACTGTTCCGTTTGCAAAGCGTCTCCAAACACTGTATCCAGCGAAACGGGAGCGCGATGTCCCCACGTCTGCCATTTGGAATCGAATCAAATAAATGTCGAGCGATTTGTGTGACACGGTGGGTGGATAGAGATCCAGAGTGCGCTCGAGGATCGCCTAAAGCAGGATGACGTGCGCTCTCGGGTGCGGGCTGGGGGTTAGGTCTTGTGGACCTTGAAGACGAAAATACCACGACAGTTTCCACTTAACCTCGAGCGATGGTAAGAAAGACCATGGACCGGTGTCGTCGTGTTGCCACCGGCGAACGATTAACGAAACGCCGTCCGGGGAACCGGCTGTCGTACCCGGCCCGATCTGATATCCTTTTCGTTGTATCTCGGCCAATCGTTCTACGCTCGATGAATCGATTTGCCAACGCGTTTCCGTTCAGACGGCGCGAATCGGATTGGCAATCAGTGCGCGCCGACCCGGTATCGCGTGCACCGGGGACGTGCACGACCAATCAAAGCCCTCCCTCCCAGGACACTCGATCTTCCGGACAGAAGGATCCTTCAGGGATGCAAAATATCGAGCGCAGGCGCCGACAACGGCGCGGCGACCCGCGACCCGGCGCCTGTGACTTCGTACCCGCCGCGCCGCACCGCTCCGCACCTCTCCGCATCGCTCCTCGCCGGGAAACGAGCATAATCAGACGTCATCGGGGCTGCGTCTGCCGGCTACGGTCACGTTTTTCACCGTCGCGTCGACGGTCACACCGCACCGCCTTGAATTATCTCGACGTTGCGGAACGGTCGCGATTATCGTCCACGATGTTCCCGGAAATCGTGTTTCACGGCGAGATTACCGGGCCGAGGAACGCGCAGAAACGGCGTTAAAGGGAGCAGATGGCGGTCGGGTGTAATGCGTTGTTTATGACCGATCTCGCCCGTAGATATCGTTCGTAAATTTCTGGGAGCTGGAATCACGCGCGAGCTAACTCCGCAAAAGGGGTTCTGCCCTGCTTTCTTGTCCTCGAGGGTTGGGCTCCGTCAATGGAGTCGCTTTTTCGGGAGGGTCGCCATTGATACGCTCGGTTTATCTATTAACAGCTGGCAAATAGAGGCGTTACATTGTGCGTCTTCCCAGTTTTCCAACGTTAGATGTAAGACGTGTAAACAGACCCCACGGACCGAGGACAGCGATTGGCGAGCGAGTACGAGGACGAACTGTTTAAATTCGCGCGAAAACAAATGCCTCCGATGTCGTTGCAGCTCCTCAATAAAGATTCTTACGCATTCGTAATCACGTTTATTTAATAATCCAGACCATTTTGGTTCTAATCGAGCAAGAGCCGTTATTTGACGACTCGGAGGACACCGTAAAGATTATTGTAAGTTTATTTATGTATAATTGTGCTGGTTGCGAGGCACCGCGTGAAATGCACGCGAGAATTTCATTACTAAGAATTACCCGAGTATGAAAACGACGTGTCGACTAAGAAAAGCATACGAGGGGCGGGGATAATTATCCGGTTAACAGGTTAACGTCGCGCAGTCTTTCACGGAACGGGGACAAGATAATAGAAAAGAGAGCTTTTGTGCTAAATAGACTGGCGCTCGAATGATTAAAGTGTTCGCTGTTGTTGTAATAAATTACCGGTGCTGTCAGTATCGCCCCGGCTATACAGAACGCGCCGCCATGTTGTTATTATTTTATCTCCTTACGGGATACTGTTCCAGGCCAATAAATCTGTCAATCTATTCTACGTAGCTATTCAGCCGTATATTGTTCGGAGAATTACGTGGAGGCAGCACAGGAACCCCCGAGGCTTTCATTCGGAGACGCATTCTTACTGCGAAACCTTAGAAGCTTCTCGATGTAAGTCGTGTGCTCTTTCAGAGAACACAAGTGGTAATTACATATATAGAACGTTGAGGAGGTATTGTCGTGCTCTTTGTACACGTATTAAGAACTAGTCTAGCAGCATTATAGCGCGCGCGGCGCTATAGACTGGCCATGTTTATGCAAATCGCGATACGAGACCCCAATTTATCAGAGAAAATTGAGCACAATTTCCTGACCAGTGCCGCGGCTTTTATTCGATTGCTATTCAACAGGAAGTACTTGTGTCATCTTCTAGACGAGAAACAGAGAGTCCATTTTGCTCGATGACGTTCGCATTAGCAGCCTTGATTATGCTCCGAGGACGTTGATTGTAGTCGAATGTGATCCGAAGAAACAACGGGGCGAGCAGCAATTATAATTCGATTGCGACTTAATCACATATTGATAGTTAGTCGGGTTAACTGGCGTGCAATCAAAATATGCTTCTCGTCTCCGCTCGCCCTCTCGCGTCCTCTCCTGATTATCGTTAATACGCTTATCGTGTAGTCGAGCGTAACGACATGCGCGTCTAGATTATTAACTGAGAACAATTACGTGTAAACGAGAACGCGTTTCGGGGCCGTGTTGCGCAACCGAGACAATACCGGTCGTCGGAGGAAAGAGTGAGAGAGAGAGAGAGATAGCGAACGGATGGAGAGGGCCGTGATTCGAGAGGGCGGCGCGGGTGAAAGTGGAAATAAATTTCTCGGAAACAGAAAAAGGATTTCTGACGTACATTTCCCCGGAGACGGTGCCGTTGGACGGCGGAAACTCTCGAGCACATCGGCCGGGACACGGCTTCCCGAACCCGCTTTATTAGAACGGCACGTACGAGTGTTCGATGTAATTTTACGACGTCATCGGGCACTAAACTCGGACATAAATCTGGATTTTCCGTCCCCCGAAGATCGCTTTTCCTCGCGCCCCTCGCCCTCGGGGCTAACTCGATTTTCTGTCTTACCAGTTCATCAAACATTTACGTTCCGCTACTTCCACCGCGCACTTCTCCGACTCGGCGCCGCGCCGGCTTCAGACACGGTCTTTCATTTTCGTTTAATCGAGCGAGATTCGGAGAATAATTATTTATACGACGTCACGCTCCTGTCTGAGCACGAATAGATCTCCCTGATCGAGATCGCGGCTCGGATCTCATCAAGTTATGCGTGTCCTCGATTGGTTTCTGTAATCCAGGCGACCGTTCACAGCTCTGATTAATAATTTTCAGCAGATTTGCTTCTTATGATGTGTCGTCTAGACACGTTAGTCTTTCGTTTAAGTCCACTGATTCGAATTCATTCGTAATTCCCGAAACGGTATCCACAGATTCACGTTCACAGAGTTGCACTCGAAGTCCGCCGATTAGTCGGACAACAATCGTCATGACCGTCACAGCGTGCGAACATTCCGCACGAGCGACCGGTAGATGATGTCGTTAACGATCTACCCGCGATAACACGTCACACGCACAACGTCGTATCCGCCGGAACGATTTTCCATAAGTGGTGGCGGCGGCGGTGGCTGGCGGGATGCTAAAACCTCGATTTCGAGGGAAGAACGGCGGTCGGTTAATCACTGTGAAGTATAATCAGCGGCCATCCCAGTGATTATGTTACGGCTCGGAAGCGCATAATGCATAGCGTCGATGTAGAAATCGATTTCTTGTTGCGCGGCGGTTGACACAGCCGCTAGACGCCGCCGATCAGCGAGAATTTTGCACGGGTCTCGGGTCTCGGGTCTCGGCGTCGAGCGAAACCGGTGTTACGGGATTCAAGAAGTTATTTAACAAATTCGCCGAGGGCGCGTTGACCTAACGGCGCGCGCTAAAATCTCTCTCTCGCTGTCCCTTTCGTTTCTTCGGGAACGATCGGAGCAGCTCGATTCTTCGGAAGCACAACACGTCGATTAACAACGAAATTAACGTCCGGTCTGAATATGGAAGTTTCTGGCCGGCCGATCGATGCGGAAAACCGCTATCGAGTACGGGCGAAGTTAATAAATCCTGTTTACTAGCTTCGTTACTGTCCAGCGAGCGAGTAAAGGGGGAGTGAGGGAGGGTCCTGAGAGTGCTCCGGCGGAAAGGAAAATTATTGGTGATCGGACAAGGGTTCTAGCCACCCCAGTATATCGGAAAGGACCCGTGTCCTGGGAGATCATTGAGATAAAACATGTCGGGGGTAGTGAACCGCGGGGCTTAATGCACTCGTGATTGAATCAGCAAAAAGTTGCGTGGAGCGAGAGTACGCGGGGGCAGAGAGGCGTTCACGGGGGAAGCAATTATCACGGTGTCGTGGTACAACAGGAATTTGTCTTTACGGGGATCGTGCAGGCCGCGAAATTGATGATCCGTTGAACGAAGATCCCGGTAATTGTAGTGGATATCGAGTGGTGACCCGTTTATATAAAACGGCTCTCCATTACCTATATTCTTTTGATAGCCGCGAAGTGCCGTAAACGGGACGCGGTAAAACTCCGTGCCGGCCGAGCGTCGATTTAATTGTATAATTAAACTGGAAGTTCCTCGTCGGGAGTAGTGTGCTGTCTTGGCGAGTTCATGCGTGTGTCCCTTGCCGCGGCGACGTTAAACGTGCACACGGCGCACGGTGATAACCGTTCTTCCGTCGAGGGAGTATGAAAAAGCTAACCGTATCATCGGGAAACAGCCGCGAGAGATGAAATCGATAGACATGTCCCTGAACGACGTCACAGCGAAGATGAGGGTATACGCTACCCTTCTGCCTTCACCGACACCCTGCTCCGTCTCTCTCTCTCTCTCTCTCTCTCTCTCTCTCTCTCTCTCGCTCTTCTCTTCTTTTTCTCTTCGCCTCCGATGACAGAATCATCGAGACGACACGGTGACCCGACAAGGATAGCGACGAGAAAAGAGCGGGCGGGCGACCCGGGGAGAGAGACGAACAGAGGCGCACAGGGAAAATACAATACCGTCGGCGCGACAAACAAGGGTAGCGCTAGATACAGCCCTGGGCCGGGTCCGGAGGCACAACCCCCCCCCCCGATGAAATATCCTACCAGGCCGCCAGTCCTCTCCTTTTTCCCTCCACTCGCGTATCTCGATCCTTGCGCCGATCGATCCCGGATCCACGCGGATCAGCTGCTCGATTCTATCTACGGCGGAGCAGGAGCAAGAACAGGAGTAGAAAGAGAAACCGGAGCAGCACTACCAACCACCACAACTAGCAGCAGAAGCAGCAGTAGCAGTAGCAGCAGAGCATCGTGGCGCGGGGACTTGCACGCGTGCAAATTCACGTACGCACAGTTACACCCCAAAATCTGATCGATCCATCCGCAGTACAAGTATCCACAGCCCCGCCTCCCCCTCCCCCTTTTCACGTCACTCGTCCACCCCATCTCCTCCCACCCCCACCTCCTCTTCCCTCACTCGGCCTCTGTAGAAGCAAGTCGACAGTCAACCGGGGGCCTGAACCTAGGGCACACGAGAGTCACGGGCCAACAATAGCACCTTTACTGTCTTTTGTCGCGGCTACCGAGCCAACACGTATGCATGTACACTTTCCCTTCAGCGGGGATTCTCTATCTTTCAGGAGACAGAGGCCTAGATAACGAGAAAGATGGGAAGAGAGAGAGAGAAAAAAATAGGTGGAAAGAGGTAAAAAGAGATCGATAGACGATCCGCGATATAGCCGCACGCGGCAACTAGGTACGCGGTGAGCATATGTCACGCGATGGGATTGATCTTACCGGTGATGCCTAGAAGAATCCAGCACACGAGGCACAAGACGTAGTAGTTCACGTAAGAGGATCTCCTCATGATGACAAAGACAGTGACGACGACGAGAACGACGACGACGACAACGCGATCCCCTTCGACGGGTCCACTGACATCTCAGAGAACGACCAGCACACAACCAGTGCACTGGTGTCCGGTGCACCTCTTCGCACCTTAGTCCTCTGTTATCACGTTGCTCATCCTCCTTGGCTCGGCGCTACCAGGCCTCGTGCATAGCACCCGTCGCACACCGGTGTCCGTTTCCTGGTCCAGATACGCGCACGTTTCTCCCGTAGATCACCACCGATAGGCCTGTTACGTTTTCTCACTGATCACATTATCTCCCCGATGAACTGTCGGATCGCGCACCTGCGATCTATGTACTCGATCGTTCCTCACGAGGTGCCCGCCGCGTCCCGTTCCCCTCGGTGCGTTCGCTCAAAGTGACACGCAGTTACCCCCTCGTCCGAACGATTTAAAAAAACGCTGCTACCCGCGAGCTGTCACCAAGGGGCTTACTACAACGCGTGGTTACGCCGTTTTTCCGACGATCCTTCGACACGGCTAACTACGACCGAGTTTTGCGTACGGCTCGTCTGCGGTTCGTCGTCCCGGGCGAAGCTCTGAAACCGCCGGGCCTCCAGTGGCACTGCCCGCGCCCGCCCGGGGATTCCGCGCAGGCGTGCTCTTTCTCCTCTACTCTGCCGATCAGTCAGCCTCCTCCTTCCTCCAGGCCTCCAACGTTCGCTCTGTCCTCCTTCATTCTTATCCCTTTCTCCTGCTCGGTCTTCTTCCACGATTACTACTACTACCGCTACTACAGCTACTACCACCACGGCAAATGTTGTCGTTGTCGTCGTCGGCATCGTTGTCGTCGTCACCACTACCCTCGACTCTGCTGCTGCTGCTGCTTCTCCTCCTGCTACTGCTGCTGCTGCTGCTGCTGATTCTCCTACTGCTGCTGCTTCTCCTGCTGCTGCTGGCGATGCTCACGGTATTACTACCACCGACGATGACGACGACGTCGTCGTGGTTGCTGCTGCTACTGCCGACGTTGGTTGCCTTAGCGTCTTGTACGCTTCTTGCTCTTTCAATCCGCGACGTCTTTCGTCCATCCCCTGAACAAATTTTACGCTTCTTACGACGTTAACCTTCGGTGTACTGGTTCGTATCGGGATTCGACAACGTTTCGACGGTGCCGACTTGAAAATGGCAAAGCTAGGGCCGCCGTCTCCTCGAGAGTTGGTCTTCTTTCCCTCGAGTCTAGGATTTGTAAATTTGCGGTCCCGTCAATCGACCAGGAGTGGTTTTAATTAGCCGGGAGGGTTTCGCGGAGGGCTGCGCGTTTAAACGAATTCGCCGGGATTGCAATCGACGGCTCGACCCTGCACCGCTCTCGGCTCGGCCCGACCCGACCCAGCCTGGACCGGCCCGGTCCGCGGTCCAGCTTCTCTTTCCCGGAGACTTTTAATCAGCTTTCGCTTTGGCTCTCGGTCTCCTTCGGTATTTACGATTCTTAATTCAGCCGTCTGATTACTGTTTCCCCACGCTTTTAATACCGGCTGCTTTCCCGTCGCATTCGCCCGTTCCTCCCCCGGCTCTCCTCCATTCGCAGCGCTAACCCCAGAACTCCGCAATTTCGTCCGTTTATTCGCGGACGCGGCTTCGTTCCCCCGTTTTCGTATCATCTTAAGTTTGCATTAGGGAGCGGCGGAATTGCAGTCTGATAGCGGGACCGGTTGGAATTCCATTTTTCTGAAAAATATCGCGCGCGCTCTCCGCGCGCATCTCCTTCCTCCCCCGCGGGAAGAAGAAACGCGATGGAACAGAAAGAGAGAAAGAGTTTTGTTTTTTACCATCCGCTGATTATCCGTCGCGCCGGACGGCCTTCGCTTCAAGGAGCGTAATGAATCCTCCTTAGGATTGTTTCGACCTATTTTTCGTCGTACCACCCGTGCTGTCGTGTCCTTTTCTTTCGTCCCCCCGTTCCCGTGATTACCGTTGCTTTCGCCGGTGTTATTTCTGTTTTCCCGGTGTTTCGGGTCGCTTACGATTATTGCATTTTTCCTCCCCATCGCGTCGTCCCGATCGCGTGATTCACGGCCGTAGATACTCCAAGTGGCCACCACGTTAATCTTATTCAACGGGAGCGGCGTCGAATCGGCCCACGGAATTAGATGGCTCGTCGACGGGATTAATTGATCTTCATTCGATTAGAATTCGGGGGTACATACGTTTATGTCGGCCGTGATTGATCACCGGTCGTTTCACGGGAACAGCTTTTCGAATTAATTCGCTTCTAATAAAAGTCAGGCCTCGTTCTCCCGTCCATTCGTCGTCGATCGCACCCGCTCGCTCCCCGTCCGCCGTCTTTCTTCTCTATTTATAAGCAACCCCTACCGCCCTTCTTCTCCCGCGCTGTTTTCATCGGGCAGCGTCTTCTCCCCCGCCGAAAGCAAAACAACGCGAGCCGATCGGCGATTTGTTTAATCCGCAAGTTTAATTATGACAAAACGCTATCGGAACGCAGCGTTTCGAGCGCCCTTCTCCCTCCGTTTTCTACGGGGCCGCGAGCCCGGATTTTTTCCATTTTTCGTCGCGAACAAATTGTGTGTCCTTTACGGCGTTAACCTTATTCTCAGGAGACCGAACGAACTGCTACGGGCTCATATTTCCTCGTAAAAGAAGTGCTTTCCTTTCTTTCCTCTTCAGCTTCCTTCTTTTTTTTCACCCGGCAGTCCCTCCCTCCGGCCTCGCTCCCCGCTCATTCCTCCGGCCTTTGCTCGACGAAACGTATTTTAAAGCGTCTTCTGTACCGGCAACGCTGACGCGCGGAGTTCTCGCGGGAATGAAATATGCAACGTTGTATTACATTCCACCGGTTACGCCGCAAAGCGTGGGAACCCGTTAATTACTCGTTGCCGGCAATTTTATTTCAAACATCTTCATCAACGCACAGGAAATAATACGATACCCCTTCAGTTTCCCTCCGTGGTTCTTCTCTCCCAGATGAATATCCACCTGCCTGTCTCACCTCCTTCCCTCGTCCGTAATTCCACCAGAGGGTGGGAACGGGGCAAGTCCGAAAATTTTCTTAGGCGAAAGATAAACATCCGCTCCGCCCTTCTATGGAGTCGACGAAGGTCCGAGAGGGGCGATGTTAATCCGACTGACAAGAGCGCCGGCTCCCCCATTAGATCCCAGGGCACGAGAACTGAACAAGGGAGTCGAAAGAGGGCGGGGGAGAAGGAGCGCACAGCCGGGCAACCTCGTTCCTTTAAACTTTCTTTTTCACTTTCATTGTCGTCGTCCGGACAGCCCTTTATTTTTTTATCCTCTTCTCCTCCGCTTCCGCCGTTGTTCGTCCGCACCCTTTCGAGCAATCCACAATCTTTTGTAGCTCGGCGAAATTTTACACCTCTTTCATCCCCCGTCGTCGGCACGGCTGTAATTATTCGCGAGAAACGCTCGGAATTTTCTTTGCACCGGGCCCGTTATCACCGAGAGCCCCGCGGATTAACTCTAACCCTTTCAACGGTGTAACGATTTTTATCACTACCACTGTCCGTTCTCCCGCACAGACCCCCCGGGTTTCGTTTCGCTTGCGTGAAACCCGATCCTTCGCGGGGAACGTTTTCACCGAGCGAAATTAGTGGAGCGTGTTTCGCGGGCCAGAGCAAAAGAGAGAGAGAAAGGGGGTGGGAGAGAGTGAAAAGGGAAAGAGCGCGTGCGGGGGAGGCGGACACGTGTAAACGCCGCAACGGATCGTTTGCTTTAAATTATCGGCTATTAACGGGGGCCGAGTGTTTGCGTACTTTTCGACGAGCCGACGCTATTTTTCACGAACGTTACACCCCCGCAAGATTAGGATAATGCACCGGTCGCGACACGAAACCCGAAACGAACTCTGTGTTTGTTCGGCGCCGGGACCGCAAACATTTCGACAAAAACGGATCAATCAACATTTACCTTCAGATCGTTCCTCGTCCTCGTAGGCCAGCCATCCCTTCTCCCCTCCGCCGCCCCCTCGCCGCACCCACCACGTCCCTTGGCCCGGCGCGGAGCCCGGAGACATTAACTTTCCAGCTACGTCGGTGACTGTTCGATTAGAATTCGTAATTTTGAATAATCGACGACAGAGGAGAGACGGTCTCCTCTGTTCGCCAGGAAATTTCGAGCGAGTGTCCCGAATATGTAAGCTCTTTCGCCCCGTTTCCTTCGACGAGGCCCGTCGAGATTAACCTTCATCGTCGGAAGTAAGTTTTCGAATCTCGGTTAAGTTTCCGGCTGCGAGGAATTTCCATGGTGCGGTAGACTGGCATTTCGTAAATTGCAGAACTTTTCTTCTCGCCGATCTGCCGCGATCTACCTTTCGCACCCTTTTCCGCCCTTATCCCTTTCTCTTTATCGATCACCTTGCCCCCCCCTCCCTTCTCCACCTCTCTCTGCGGGATTCTCGAGCTGTTCTTTTCATTTATTCCCGCGGATTTCTTTATTTTTCACCGTTCCTCCCTCTGTCGTTCCTTGCCGCGTTCTTCGTTCGCAGTTTTTTCGCCGATTCTTCTGGCTTATTCACCGGAACTCCTTTCTCCACCCCTCCCCCCGCCCCACTCCCTTTTTTCGTCTGCCTTAATTCCATGGCTGGTCCCGAAGGAAAATATCACCGCCACCCCTGAAAAACTCGTATTTCACCGAGTGCAAGTCGAATGAAAACTTTAAACATTCTTTATCTGTTTGGCGAGCGCGTAGTAATTTATCATTATTTTTCTGCGTTGAGTGGACCGGCTCTTGGTGGAACGGCTTCTTGCAACCGCCACCGAAACAGCTCCGATTAATGAGAATAATCTGCGAATCATTTCAACTGTGAAAGTTTCGAATCCTTAACACCATC
Organism: Lasioglossum baleicum; assembly: GCF_051020765.1. Classification (NCBI taxonomy): domain Eukaryota; kingdom Metazoa; phylum Arthropoda; class Insecta; order Hymenoptera; family Halictidae; genus Lasioglossum; species Lasioglossum baleicum. The sequence goes on from NC_134938.1 coordinate 4,444,626, forward strand.
ACCGGTCGAAATGACCGGTTCCAGATTTTGTATTTTACGATTATTGATATAATGAAAATAATTTCATACGAAATGATTCTATAGATAACTTTAGTGGAGCATATATTACGATAGGAGCTGCACAAAGTCGAAATAAAATCAATCTTGTCATTTTTGTAAGGGGACATGCGCCAAGTACTTTTAGGCACGGTAGGCTTAGTGTTAAAGTGATGAAATTTTTCAAAGAGCATTGTAAAACAAATATATATAAAAAAAACTAAAAGTGGAGTGGGAACGCGTGGTGGAGTAGGGAGCGCCTCGACGAGGTGTGACGGTTAATATTAAAATTTTTTTCTCCTGAAAGCACAGTTCTTGTTTTAAATTTGTTTTTTAATATTGCATTGTCATCCAGTTCTGAGCTGTGTTTAAAGTTTCAAGTCTCTAGCTCATCGGGAAGTGGTTTAAAATTCGATAACAAGATTTGACGCATACAACAACAACGACGACAACTCGGCAAGCTAATATAAGCGTGGTAAAAAGAATTTAAGTTAGATTCCTGGTAACAATTAACAATGCACTGTACGCTGTCAGAAGGGGGTGGGTTAGGTTCTCGAGTTAGATTGCGTGTCTGTGATGTTGACTGTTAGAAAGTCGGTTGAATGTTCGCGATTCTATTGGTCGATGCATGTCGATAGTAAACGAGCAGGAGCCGAGTTCGGAGACAACCTTTTAACGGAAAAGCTAGCGGTATTGTTCTCGGATTTCTCGACATTTACTGTTTAACTTTCGCCCAACCGATATTATGACCCATGTTCCGATCGTGACAAATAACTGGATCAAACAATGCTATGGGAAATCTGGTGTGGGTTAAAAGTGACTTGTATAATTGGTTTTCTGCGTTACTGTTTCTCTACCTATTCCGTCTCTAATCTAATTTTCTTTAATTATTTATTTACAGGTCGCATCAACATCAAGGTTATTAGCGACCACAAGCCCTATAACATTGTTATTTTTAAAGCCCCAGTATGAAGTCTACAAATGAGGGACTTCGAACATTAGTGAGTGATTAACGACTAGACTGCGAATTTTTAATGGTTACTGCAAAATAATAATGTTCTGTGTTTGTTATACGGACTAGGAGCTACTTAGAAAAAGTTTACACATGCATGAATAATTATAGTCATTGAATTCCAACGAAAGGGACTATCATTGCAGGTGTTTAAAAAAGGGTGCTTCCATTTAAAACAATGAAGGTGATCTTGATATCTCTGAAAAAATCACATAAAAATATTTTTGGTACCATGTGAGCCCCACTGAACCCCATTCAACTTTGTTCTTCATTATCTTTAAACATTAACTTTAAAAACAACAAAGATATTTGAGGTGGCAACGTTAGGTGACTCACCCTACATGTATACGATTACAGGGTGTGATAAATATTGGTGGATTTTAGGAATAGCATGACTTGATTGATGTTTATATTAATATTGAGGCATTCGCTGAATTTTCTAGGGATAGCCAAGTGACGTCTTTGGAAGGAGAAAAGGGGACAGTGCAGGATGAGGTGTTCAACCGAGAGTGGTGTATTACATAGAGTACACATGGGCGAGGGGTGGGGGTTCTTTAAAAATTCTGTATAAGCGAGTAAGGTTAGTATGGCCCATACGAAGTTGGGTGAGAACTACCAGGTCCATTCTGTTAGTAATCTGGGGGCAGTGATTATTAAAGAGGTCTTGCCTTATCAAGGATAGGTTAGAGGGAGGGGAGCTATTCCATCTTGCATTCCATCCAACTCTAATTTCTTTTAATTTCTCTAATTTCTGTACGAAAAGGAGCATTCTGCAGGCATTTCTAATCTAATTTTGAAAGAAAATTTTCAAGGCCTCCAGCTAAGAACCACCGCCTACAGCACGCTCAACGCTTTCGATCGTGAACCCCTTGACTTACGGCGGCGAGCCGGAACTGGTGACACGGTTCACGAGCGAAAGTTAACAAACACGAGTCACACTCGTGGTTCACTTGTTACGGATGTATTTATCGACAAAGGGAAATCGAGCGTGTGGTCAGACGGTTGTTGTTTTAGAGTGCAGGCGACCTTTTCGCTGACCTTGCTCCGGCATGGTGACAAATCGCGCGCGCAGGCCATGGAAATTCGAAAATCCGGAAAAGATCGATCCGAGACTATCCGAGTTTTTCATAGTTTTCATTCGGCCTGTTCCGCTTCGGACGGCTCGCGTACATCTCACTTTAACCGGTTATGCGTGTACCATTAATACGAATACAGGGCAGCGGCCTGACCATTCGCCGCGCGGTTCGCACTCCGCGCGAATGGCTTTCCCACCTTCGGGAAACTCGAAAAAATCGCGAGGAACGTGTCCGAGCCACTTCACCGCGCACACCTCGGGCTTCCTTCCATTCCCATTTATCAACGCGCCGCTTTCATTTTTCATTTTTCTCTCCTCCCTTCTTTTTTTCCGTCTGCCTATGCATACATGTCCCTTCTACCCACCCGCACTCCCACCGTGACGCGACGTTCAAGCAATTTGCGTTATTCTCGGCGGGGAATTCGTCCACCCCCCGGAGGAACGGGTACCGGAGCCGCTAACTTTATGGGAAGATCGAGCACTGTCGGATTTTTCCCTGGGAAAACCGAAGGGAAAAACACAAGGGAGGGATACGACAGGATGAGGGAGGGGGAGAAAAAGGAGCTGGGAAGCCTCGGGCCACTCGCATCAGCTTGTAGGTACGCTCTGTCGCTTCACCTCCAGACGACCTACGGAATGTGTCACCGCTCCGCTGGAAAATCTTTCGCTTTTCGAGAGCCCGGACGCGCGCACTCGGCCCACCGACGACGACGACGACGACGGTAGAAAACCAACGGGCAAAAGATTCAGCGCGGGCGTGGAGCCTCGGAACGCATCGATAAAGATAAAGTTTACCAGACGATAAACTTCCACCGCGACAAAAACGCCCCGTTCGCATCGACCGGGCTATTCATTTCCCGAGGAGGGTCGTCGCGCCGCGCGCCCGCTCCTTTTTAAATGCACGAGGGGTGCGTTTCTCCTCGACGCGTGAATCGCTGGGAAATATTAATATCGCTGCATCCTCGGGCCCGCGGAGAGATTTACATTCGTACCACCCAGCTGTATTACTTAATTACTGTTTTATTTACGCGCCGCTTCGTTCGTGCCGTTAAGTGTATTTCGACTGGTGCATATGGAACGAAACTGCACCTTTCATAATCTCGGGGAAAGTACGCGGGACGCATCGGGAATCGTATTACCGTCTACGGAGAAGTTCAGATCGAATAAGATTACGGCGGGGAACAACCGACGCCGAGATACTGGTTCGTTAACGGTTGATCTAATTAGGGGCCGGGATAGTCTCGATAGAAATCCGTATATTTTTAACTCGGAATTTACCGATCGTTCGAACGCGATTAAGAATTCGGCACACCGCAGAGCTACGGAGTCGCGGAGAAAACGAATATTTCATATGGGCTTATTCTGGAAATTTGAAAAACATAGGTATAAAGAAAACTTTTTGAAAACCACGCTTATATTAAAATGCACTAAAACGGACAAATAATTTTTTCCTGGTTCTCCATAAAACAGAGTAGGGCAATAATCAACATCTTCCATCTATACATATATCTATCTATATATATGTATCTATTCTATCTATTCTACATAAATAAAAATGTAAATGTCCGTTTGTTTGTAATCGGTCATCTCCGTAACGGCTGAACGTAGAAAGCCGGGGTTTGAGCAATTAGACGCAGCGTTTCTTCGGGAAAGTCCATTCGTTCAACAGTTTTGACGACTTTTTCCACCGGCTACAACGCTAAATGCTTACTTCAAGTTATGTGAATGTGGCGCGTTTGCGAAAACACTGATGTATAATAATCGATATGGTTTCGTGTTGATTCGCATTATCACCAATGCGTCGCGACGAGAATCTTCTCAGTGGTATTCTGCTTCAAATTATATCGTGAAATATATTTAGTTAATAATTCCTATTCAGTTCTTCAGTGCCAATAACTGTACCAAATGTGCCAATGACTGTACTATTTGTCTTACGATTGTTATTCAATGAACATATTCTATAATGAAAGATTTGTGACTCTAAAAACTGTTTGATTTTGTAGAAAAATATCTATTAGCTTATAATAATAGCAAGTTAAGCTCGTTTAAACATTATAAAAAAAGATAAAAAGATTTTTACTACGATTTTGGATTAAAGTGCCAATCATTTGGTACAGTTTACCCTACACGATTTGACGCATACAACAACAACACGGCAAGTTAATATAAGCGTGGTAAAAATACGTAGATCTGTGTCAACGGTTGTGTACTGCGCGTTAAATAACGAAGATATTTTCAGTAAAATATAGGTCCACATTTGCACAAAATATGCATCTGCACTTTGCAATTACTTGCATGTGTACACACAGGTTGGCGAACGGATTCTTTTTTGTTTTTAATCCCGTGCGCTTGCATCAACGGAAATCCCGCACAACAGAGGATTTAAAAAACATCGTTGCTCAAGAAATTAGAGTGATAGACAATGAACGCTCGCGCAATGTCATGAATAACATTTGCATACATATGCGCGAGTGTATGCAACGTCGCGACGTCAATTTAAGTAATGCAGTGATTAAAATAATAAAATCACTTTGTAATTATAAGTCACCGGCTATTTTCTATCTTCCAACGTTTCACGGGCTGGCGGACTCGTTTTTCGTAAATGCAGCATGATTTTGCAATCGTCCGATGCTTTCATTCCCGAAGGATATTATTTAATCAGAAACATTAGACTCCGCTTCAGCTCAACAGCATAATGTTTTGATGTAGTTCCAGACCCTCCAAGTTTTCTCTCTGCCCGCTTTTTCTCGAATCTTACGATCTTAAATATGACCCAATGACGTTATATGCCGAAGTTCGAAGAATTGACGAAGTTATAAAACTTTGAATAAGATAGCGCGCTATCTTGTAGTAGAGTCCATTGTTCGGAACTTTAACGGGTCATTCCTCCTTGGCACGGTGAAAAAGGTGCGGTTCGTTTTTTCTTTTTAGTGGAAGTCTATTGTTTAAGAAAATGAATTTTCGCTGATCATAGCTCTCGCCGCTCTTTAAGATCTTTTAGCGAAGCCGACGAAGAAATCATGAAAACTAATTAATTTTATTTCGAACATTTTTTATCTGGCTACCGGAAACGACTGAAAAATCGTGGCGACAGTTACTCGGGACCTGTATATATATATACGTATTTATTTTACACGGGAAAACCTCAAGACGCTTGAAACAGGTCACCCGAATAGTTCCTTTATCTTTCGAGATAGAAGAAAATGTTTCAAACAGAAGCTGTTTGGTTTCGAGGGCCTGAAAGACTTTTAGATTTTTATTTATGGAGAAAACTGAAACAAGAAGTGTATAGCGGAAACGCCGTCGACAAAAGAACGGATTCAAGAGGGTATAAGAAGAGGCCGCGCTTCTCTAGATTAAAATGTAATCCAGGATTCAATATTTTCCATATTAAATCGCTCCGGGGCGGGTAATGCCGTTCAAAGTTGCTATTTTACGCGTCTGCGTCAGCGGCCTGCACGTAAATCGGCAAACTCCGAGCTTCGCACAGAGAGATGGAATCGCAAGAAGCTCGGCTACATTTATGTCTCTGTTAATTAAACATTATTAAGTACGAACAGAATGGTTTCGGAATCGTGGCATTTAATTCTGGCATTATTCATTTGCTGGAATGAGAAACTGTCTTTATGAATACACCCTTAGTTCCCTACCCTATTGTCGAAGTCACTGCAGTCTCTTGATGGACGATCAGTGAACGTATTGGGTTGTGTAATAAATTCCCGCGTTTTTTGTATTTTATTCGTTTCCAGCAATTTTGTGTTTTGTTAGGTAAAGTATACAGGGTGCGGCACAAATTAGTTTCCACGATTTTTCAGCCCCTTCGGATGGTCGGACAGTAAGGTATTTCTTACCAAAGTGAATCATATTTAATCGACAACAAATTGCAATTTTTTAAATTAAAATAGAAAATCGATTTTCAACAAAAAATCAAGGTCGCTGTCATTTTTAAATGGAACAGAGTATTTTTAATTTCATAATATTGTAGGCGACGTCGAAACGAATTCAATTCAATTATTTGGGCCCTTAACGAAAATTTAAAATATATGTTTTGTAGATCTAGGTTAATTATACACATGTTGAAAATTTCACCGAAATCGATTGACGCAGGAAAAAACGACATCGTAGAATGTACGATTCTGTGGATTTTAAGCAGAAACTGATCAAGAAATTTTTAACCGCTTGTAGCTCGTGTGTATGTGAATCGATTTCAATGAAATTTTCTCAGCATGTATATAACTAACATAGATCTACACAAAACATATTATATTTTAAATTTTCATGAAGAACCCAATTCAAAAAGTTTTAAAAAATCCCTTTTTTATTTTTGCATGTAACCTTGTATATTATAATTTTTGGAAGATCTTTTTCGCATATCATTTTGTAATGCTTCTAATTGATTATAAAAAGAACTCTGGTCGATTGGTACAATTATAAAAAAGTTATTCTATTTTAAAGGGTGTACGAATATTTTGTACCAGCACACAGTATTGTATACTTTACCTAACAAAATACAAAATAAAATACTATAACATATTTAATTTACAGACGCGATTCAAATAAATCTTGAAAAAGATCCAAACTAGGATCGAAACGTTGATTTTGTCTGACAATTAACAAAGTTGCTTTATAATTCGTAATAAACGATCGAACCGTTGCGCCGAAAACATTTAAAAATTTATTGAAACACTTAATTGCTGGAAAAAGATAAAACACAAAAAACTCGGGAATTTATTACACAACCCAATGTTTATAAAACTTTTAGAGATTAAGATGGTCACGTGTAATCGCGTTTCAGATATTTCTATTTCCAGCATTGCGATATTATTGGTTTTATATAAAAAGATGACATGTGATCGATATTGCCTAATTTCTGTTCATGTGGATGATGAAGATACTTAATTAAGTTCTGACGGATGCTATTTCTAGCACTCCTGTACCGGGTGTCCCACATTTTAACAGCCAAAAAGCACTGCCAGAAACAATGAATAATAATTCATAATTTCCCACGTAATCCTTATATCGTAACTTTTTTAATAAAGCTTTAAATGTTTATACAACGGTTTCCCTTACTTAGAGCCGTACCGACAAACTTTTCCCGTAAAAACCTGGTACACTCTGTATATTGGATGTGTATTTTATTCAAAGGAATGTGGTCCTCTGGTATCACGACATACCTTCGCTATAAATAATTGCCACGTATCGATTCGTGAAACGACTGTATCTTGTTATGGTGTGGTATTTTAGTTGTGCCAGAAATTACTTCGAGTTACCGATTTAACAACGACACAGCTGCATGATGAATTATATAAAACATCAACCGAACAATATTTCCTAAAATATGCAGCATTGGGCAACGATACGAAATGCAATAATTTTCGGAGGCGACGGGGAAACTGAAAATCTCTGGATAGTCTAACCAGGGCATGGGGGTCCAGCGCAGGAAGGAGTATATCCCGGAAAATTAAAGGAAAACAAATTCTGAATCGGAAAGAAAAATGGAACGGTACGTGTCCTCCGCATTCGATCATGTCCGCCCCCCCTCCCCTTCGTGCCCGGCTATGGTTACATAAACTCCTGGCAGATAGTAGCACATAGTTGAACACGTACTTCGGAATTCTACGGTTCGGCAACGAGCGCGCGCCACTAAATTCCGAAACAACGACACCGCGTTGATGGAACCCGATACTCGGCGCGCGGTTTCGCGCGTTCGCCCGCGAAACGGTGGGCGGCCGTAAACGATTCCTGGCCTGCCATTATTTCCGGTCTGGCTCGGGCGAAACACCGTCGCCACTCAATGACAGTGGGATATTCTATTTCGAAGGGAGGCAACTTCTGTTTGAATACACGTAACGGCCGTCGTTCAGCCCGGGAGAGTTTTTAAGTGCGGATGAAAATTGCCCCTGCGGCGAGCGTTCGGCGGAGCGAAGGGGTTGCTGCGATCCTGGGTCTCGCTCTCGCGGCGCTAAATAGACGGAGAGGGAAAAAATGAATTCCCGCGATACGAGTATAAACGTCGTGTGCAGCTGCAGGTGCATCAGACTTCTTTTCCCGTCTTCCGTCCCTTCCGAGACGACGACTACGAGAGAGAGAGAGAGAGAGAGAGAGATGGCGAAAGTCTCTCTGCTGGTTTCCGCACGCGCGTCTGGGCTCTCGACTACGTCTCGCTGAATTTCTTCCGCTCCCCGGAACGTCTCGTCGATTGATAACACCGTCGCTCGCTCGCTCGCTCGACGGAAATATTCTTGTACGTGTATGGCTCATGCATATGTAAAATTTCAATGTCGCCCCTGCCAGCCGGATCCCCGGACATATATCCAACCCATAAAAACTGTCCGTCTGTTTTTACTGTTATATTCTTGCCCGGAAAAGAGTTCCGGGGGCGCGGCGGGCGCTTACGGAATTTACATCATAAATAAGGCATTCTCAATGGCAAGAATTTTTATATTCTCCGCGCGGGATCGTAAAATCGCTCGGATGACGGGGCAAGCCCGGCCGAGCGAATGGCCGACCCCGCCTTTTTGTCCCCGACGACGAATTCCTTATGATAATTCCTCGCTTGCTCAGCGGAGTTTCGTTAGCTTCTTCTCTCCTCTTACTCAGGCCACCTTGCCGGGAACACCACCGTCTGTCCTCTCGATCGATCATTGGGTAATCAATGGCTGCGCAACGACACGGTCCCGCTCTTCGTGATAATTGCTGGTCGTTTTGCTCGCCGTGCAATCAAGAAGTCGCATCGACGCCGGTGTCGCACAACTTGTCTCCCACCCTGCCCTTCCCCTTCCACGACGCTGTTCCCGCATCTTCCGCCGGCACGTGACTAATCCGGTAACGACGGGGAGAGGGTAAACCGTATTCCCCTCGATTCCCCTTCGAGTTTCAAATGACGAGCGACTTTTAGGGGAGTATCCTTTTTCCAGGTTTGCAAGGGTGCGCGATTCGCGTTCTCATTTCTCGATAATACAGAAATGGGGGTTTTGAGTAGACAAGAAAGATAGATAAAAGATCGATCTAGGACGCTATCGCCCTCAAAAGTTCTATTTTTTCGTTTCCGAGGCGTAATTTGCATTATGCGGCAGCGTAATTTGCATTACAGTGTTCCCGCGATTGATGTGACTTTCGCGTATGCGGATGATGTGACTTTTTTTATCCTCACTACTAGGGGGTTCCCCTTGGGCGGTCGATCACGTTATAACGAGGTATTAGGGTGTTTAAATTGGGGTTTTATAATAGCATTAGCACAATACAACAATTTCCCGCTTTGCACCATTGTGTACCCAGTCGTTTACACTTGGAAAAGTTATCCAAGAAATCTATGTTCGTCAAAAAACGTAGTACCATTTCGTTTCCCGAGACTCGATACCCCCGAGGTTCTCACAACAATCGCGGGAACACTGTGTTCGGAAGCATACAACTGCGCACGTATGTAGCTATTTTCATAGCTACATGCTGCCGAATAATGCAAATTACGCCTCGTGTTTAGGATTAAGCTTAGCATTAAGTTAGTTTTGAGATGTCGAGGGCGAGCGATACGGACCTCAGTAGCACCCCGCGTTACACGGACCCAGCATTTACGCTCCAGAGGATCAGCTGTACGCGAAGCCCGTGTTTTTGGCGATTCCCGATATCGCGATCGCGAAGCGTGATCACGTGATTACCGAGAACTACCGTTAATCGCTCGCATCACCGTACACGATTAGATTCGTTCTATCGTTCACACGCTTCACACGTGAATCGCGCCCATTGCTCAAGTCGTTTTGTTCTGCCATTCGAGATCGACAATTTCGCTCGTCTCGATCGCGCCAATCCGTCTGGACTCGGTCCTTTCTGTTTTTGTCATTTGCGCGATTGCGTGTAATAAACCACGCTTCATATCCAACGTGCAACGAATTCTCAACTTATTCCTTTCGACCTCTTTCCGCTCACGCTTCCCACACGATTTCCCATTCCGGATTCCCGTCGTCTGTGTTCGCACCCGATCCTTTTATCAAATTTCCTGTACAGTTCATTCCCAAAAAACCACCTTCGTCCTGGGTTCCCGAACACCTCGTAACCGAAAAATAGGCGTGAAAAAATCTACGGGGAATGATGTGTCGCACGTTAAAAAATAATTTTTTCCGCGCGTGGTATTGGAAAAAACCACAGTTTTCTTGAAATTGTGCAAGTTTAACGAATTCTTTCAAGGTTAAATAACGTTCGTACCACAATCTCCATAATTATCTCATATTCTGCAGTTTCAGCTTTCATTTTAAAAAAATTTCATCGCTCTATCTCATTTCTATCGAAAGTTCTTTGATTTTGACACAGATTTCGTCGGTTCGGCCCATAGTGCGGCGTAGCTGATATGGAGTCAATCCGAGGTGCAGCATTCCTCCCCCGAGGAGGATCGCCAATAATGAATGTTACTTCCCAGCTATTTTTTCTAGTATTCTACACTAGGAGACCGTAGCGTAAACACAGAGTGAAATTGAAGCTGGCGACGCAACAAAGTATTTAATATTGCAAAATAATTTCAGTTATCGATCGTAAATGTTGAATATCAAATATAATAGTTTCGATACATATTACTAGTAATATTACTAGTAATTAGTTGATCGAAACGGTAGCGCCGAAAGCATTTAGAAATTTGATATTTAATATTGCGTTCGTTGCCGGTTGCGTCCCGCGCTTAGGGTGGATTTATAGTGGAGCAGCGAGGTGAGCTGTGCGGTGAAAAAACAAAGAAAATACATATGTACTTTTTCATTAGTATGTGTCGAAATGTTGTCACGAATGTTGGTTTCTTTTCATCGCGCCGCTATCATCGATGCTCGCAGCTTCACTATAAATCCACCCTTAGTCTCATATTTCCACATTTGGCCCACTGCAGTCCGCGGGTTGCTCACCACTGCCCTAGATCGATCTTTTATCTAGCGTTTTTGACTACTGAAGAACCTCATTTTTGTGTATTATCGAGAAATGAGAACGCGAATGCCGCACCCTTGATTGCAAGGATCCTGGGATATCCTTGATCCTGGAAACGAGTCTATCGCCTCAACGCGTTGTCCGGCGTTAGGTTCGTTACGTCATCTGGGTTCATAGCGTGGAGATCGAACTCGACGCATCGGGCAACAAAACGATACGAACCATACACTATTTACCAGGCTAGATATTGACAACGAGGAAGACATTTGGCACGGTATCGCTCACCCGGGAGTCAATAAACAGGATACAGACAACACAGGAATTACCCACTATGACTCTATTCACCCAGGACTAAATAGACCCGATGCAAACCACATGGGAATTATCCGACACTATACTGCTCATTGGCGACTCGATAGACCTGATACGAATACCCTGGAAGACCCGATACGGTCCAAATACGACTAATTACCCTCTGCAATCGCGGCGAGAAGAATTTTGCGCTGTGCAGCTTCGAATAGTTTCGACTAGTACGACGATTTTCGAATATGCACATTGGGCTGGGTCCTTAGTTCTTGACTTTTTTCTCTGGTCTCACGAATAACCGAATAACTGTTGAAATCCGGTGAAAATCCGGAAGGAATTGGATTGTTCGAAGAAGTTCCGAGGGTGTTAAAGCTACTATGAAATCTTGGGATCGGAAACTATTAAAAGATTTAGAGGAACTCGGGGGACGAAAGGATGGGCTCGAGTCTCGGGGCAAATTAAGCGTGATGGAATGCTATTAGATTTCCTGCGTTTATACTTTCTGTTATATTGTTGGTGGTGTCGGATCGCATGTGAATTGACCTATTTCGCGCGACGATCCGTAACAGGAAACAGAATGGTTTCCCCCGATGTATCGCAGAGATATCTTAACGTATCGTGGCGTTGTGCAAATACGTGTCTCAGTTTCGCGTTAATTTGTACGGAACGGAAGTTTAGTTACCCCTGTCACGCCGTGTTAGTGGTTGCGATGCAATGAGACGGACGTCTGAAGATAACGCAATTCTGTTTCATTATAATTCGCTATGCCAAATGGATCACGGGTTCAACGTTGACGCGGATATCGCCGCCAGATCGAGCTACCCAATCGGCTTTTTTATTCGCGAAAATTCACCCTGCCATTCAAGCGGAATTACTATTAATAAAATATATAAAAAAAAACTTTCGAAAACCACGCGCTTATATTGAAATGCACTAAAAAGGAGAAAATAATGTTTTTTCCTGGTTTTCCATAAAATACCGAATCCAGTTGAATGATTGATAATATTTTCCCCAAAATTTTAAGCAATTAGTTCAGCATTTCTTCCGTTATTAAATTAGTGTCTGAACAGATAGAAAAATTTAATATTTTAAATAAAATCATACATTAATGACTATAAATAAAAGTGTGTGTATTAAATTATTGTATAAATATTTACCAAACCGAATGATTAAGGTCGTTAGTTGTAAAAGAGGTCCTACAAAATATTGAGGATTGATTTTTATCGATTAATTCTGTTACATTTCAAGTTTTTCGTTAAGTGTGCTATCATTTTGTACCCCTATATTTCGTTAATAATTCTACTTCAATAAAAATAGATAAGTTAATGACGCTTCGTTTCATTTCATTCATATATGTTAAGAAAGACACACTAAAAATATGTGTATAAAAACTATTGAATTTCTAATGTTTAATAAACAGAAATTACATTAATTTCAAATTGTGCTATTTTTTTTTAGCGCTCCATGCTTTTATTTTTATAGTCACTAATGTAATGATTTTATTTAAATTTATATTAAATTTTTCTATCTATTCCAACAGTAATTTTATAACAGAAGAAATTTTGAAGTAATTGCTTAAAATTATGAGGAAAAATATTATTAATCATTTAACTGGATTCGGTGTTTTATGGAGAACCAGAAAAAAAATTATTTTCTCCTTAGTGCATTTGAATATAAGCGTGGTTTTTAAAATGTTTTATTTTATATATTTCACTTTCTGCTTTTATTGTCATCGGAGGCAAGTATTGGACTATGGGAAGAGGTTTAAAATTCGATTACAAAATTTGACGCATAAAACAACAACACGGAAAGTTAATATAAGCGTGGTAAAAATATAATAGATATCTGTGCTGAAGTCAGCATCATATTTCGAGTTTAAGACGGCAATAAGCGGATTTAATTTCATGAAGAGTGCGGTTATTAAAATATTGAAAAAGTTATCGAATAATAGGCGCGATGATAGATTGCTGCCGCGAAAGTCATGACTAAGCGTTTATCAAAATTTCCCGGGGAAAATCTGCTGGTTCAACATGAAGTCGATAAGATGATCGGAACAGAGTTTTCAGAGATTTGACCTCGCGAGGAATATGGTTATCATGGGGAAGTGCAAATCGTAAGATTTCTATCGAGATAATATCTCCTACGTCACTTAAAGCAAACTCATCTCGATGGGTATTGGGACTTGTTTGAGATATGTACACACGGCTCGAATTGATCCAAGTTCGATCGGTGCATCTAATACATATTTGATTGGAATCTTGCACAAGCCCTGAGAATGCACACCTGATCTAATTTATATCTAACCTCGCGTACAGCAGATCTAACCCAGAGCCAACCTACATAGCTGACACATATGCCTAACGCGGAATTGGTATAATTTATACAAATATAGATATTATGACATAATAAAGTATGCATCCTCGGTTGAAAGGTGATATTATCGGCCATATAAAATTACCGATAAATCCGTCCCCCGCGGAGATAATTAAAATTTATTACAGTACGTCGTTGATAAAATAGGCAACCAGGATTCGTTTTCTGTCGGTATTGATCTGCATATAAACACGGATGCCGCATAAATTGCAAATTATCCGGATACTTTCAAACTTATGTACAATATATTCATTAATTTGTTCTTCGTAATTTAATTGCTCATGGATTATTAATAATGTCCGATAATAAAGCTTCGTGATTTCATCAGGAGATGGATGGACCTTGGTAACCGATGCACATTTTCTGTTTCGTAGTAGCTTTGTTGCACGTCAAGCTACACACGCTCGTACTCAATTTCGCATATTCCATATTAAAAGGCCGAGCGATCTGATTTCATCAGGAATACCGAAATCTCGTTCCCAATAAAGACGTTCATTAAATTTCACAAAATGAATATCATTCTATCGTATCGAAGTCAATATTATTGAACAGTGGAAAATTTGTTGTCCGAGTACATACATGGGGTAAACTTTACTTTACGTGGCTCAAAATTTGTGCCTTTCTCCTATAAATTGTGATGTATTTGGTATGTAGTCCAGTAGATCTGTACCCGGAGCGGCTGCAGGATGAGTTTCGATCCTGTAGGATCAATGGTTCAGGAGTTATGCTTGCTTAAAGTTGAGCAATCTGCAGTGTTTTTGACCAGTAAGGGCACCGCCACATTGTTTTGTAGTGACGACCACCAGTCCTTGCCGCCCTCCCCCCCCCCGATCTAATCACCGACCAACTCATTAATTATTCTGCTCCTAGACCGTCACTGCAAACGAATATGGCGGCGCCCTTACCTGTCAAAAACACTGCAGATTGCTCAACTTTAAGCAAGCATAACTCCTGAACCATTGATCCTACGGGATCGAAACTTCGACCTGCAACTACCCCGGGTACAAATCTACTGGACTACATACCAAATACATCATAATTTATAGGAGAAAGGCACAAATTTTGAGTCCGGTAAAGTAAAGAACAGCCCATACCTGTTGTCCGAATGCCGTATTACAGGGTGACAAGAGATAACGGAGTTAAACATTTCTTATTATAATTCTGTCAAATCGACGAATTTTGAAAAACCAAATGATAACAACCATAACATGGACCTTTAGTATTCATATATTTAAGAAGTTTCGAAGTGGCCACCCTTTGAGCCGATTCAGAGGCTCAAACGGGTTTTGAAATTTTCGGCTATGGGCCGCAGTTTTTCAAAATTCGTCAATTTGACAGAATTATAATAAGAAATGATTAACTCTGTTATTTCTTGTCACCCTGTATCCAAACGTTGTGTCTTCTGGCGTCCGCGCAGTACGTTTCATTCACACATAGCGAGCCCCCTAACGTTTCCACGGCCACAGGTTATCGAAACGCTCGAATTGAATGTATCTCGATCGCAAAACAATGAAAACGACTCCTCTCTCGTCGGCTAATAGGCTTAATTAAGGTGTCCAAATACGGAAAGTCTATTACTCGATCGTAACACATTTCAAAAGTCAGCGGCGCGGGAAATGGAATTGCGCGAGAGGGACGGGTAAGCACGAATGACGGTCGCGGACCAGCAAAAAGCGGCCGATTACAGTAAAAGTGAGCCGCGGTGGGACGGGTAACGGCCAGCGAGAGAGAGAGAGAGAGAGAGAGAGAGAGAGAGGGGGGAGGGGTTTAAACTCGATAATTCAATGCGACGAGCAATTTTCGTCCCCTTTTATGACGGCCGGCTCCAGTTTTCTGGGGGATCGTCGCTGAACTTTTCCGCCCCGGGAACGGATAATTAAGAACGTTACCGGTACGTACGTGATTCCAAGATAATTGGATGCCGCGTGACAACCTGAATGTTTTGATGCAGTCGCCTAACCCCCAACCCCGTCCCGCCGCCACCACCGTTCCAAGCCCCCTTGTTCTCGCCGCTGCAACACGCTGCGCTGCGGCTGCCAGCGTGTGCCGTCTATCCGGGTTGCCTATCCATTTCCGCGGAAAGTTAATTTGTAGAAACCCGGGGTGAAACACGTAGAATAAATACATGCCGTATCCGCGCGCTTAACGTGCCGGTCATGCAGCCACGCTATATCATTCTCGTTTGTCATGCACCGAGCTACGGCAACGACGTTATCGCGCGCCCTTCCCTCGATTAATAATAAAATCCCTCCCGACAAATCGGCTCGACGACAGAAAAAATACAGGGACAAACAAAGACGGGCAACGTCCGTGATTAGACGGCCCGGATCGGATTCATTGTTTTGTCCCAATTATTGATCGAAGGATCAGCGGAGTTCATTAGACTCGGGCGAGACTGATCGACGAATCGGAAACGGTTCCTGCAGCGTTCCGGCCTTTGTCGACGATCCGCCATTGTCTCCGCCGGTCGGCTAATACCGGTATTCAGTCGCCGTAATATCAAAATCGTTATACAATTCTACGAGAGATATCCGAAAATCGAGAAGTTGCAGCTTCACCGCAGATTGTTCGGCTCGTCGTATAACGCGACATCGTCAAAGTCGCGCCCTTTCACATCGGGGGGCGGCCGCCGGTTTCCACAGAGAAAAGGTCGGACGCGTGGGCGAATCTAAGGGGGTGGGGAAGAGGGGTGCCGGTCGCGCGTGTACACGGTCAAATTCAATCGATTCGACACCCCCAGCTCTCTCTCCTTTATTTCCCCATTCGCCGCTCAATCAAAAAGCACTCGATCAGAATTTCCCTTTGCCGTTGATTTCTCGTGGCCGGCGTTCGACAATTAACACAGTCGTTAGAAACCGGCCGGTGGCCTCGATATCCGACCTTCCGTGCTGTTTCTCTCCTGCGCGTTCCGGCACGCCTGTGCCACCGCCTGTACCGCCGCCGCGCCGCTACGAACCACCCCCCCTTGTACCACCTCCATCGGCATTGTGCTTATTTTTCCAGCACTGAAAATGTCGCTGGTATAGCTGGTAAAGCGAACAATCGGGTCACTGTTACGACGCGTTTGTTGTCGAGGGACAACCGGCAGAAACGGAGAGAAAAGATTGGGGGGAGAGAGAGGGAGAGAACGAAACAAAAAGAGAGAGAGAGAGACACAGAGTTAGAGGAAGCGAAGAAGACCCGAGTTTGACGGAGAAAGGTTCGCAGGACGCGAGGGAGGGTTGAAAGACAGAAAGATGGGAGAAGAGAGAGAGAGAGAGAGACGGAGAGGAGAACCGTGTCGGTAAAAAGAAGGACCGAGGAGGGAGGGGGGGCCGGGCGAAGATTCAAAGCGGCGGCGGGAGCCTTTCGGTGGAACCATTCTAATTGGGGCAGATGTTAATTAAGGCGCGCTTAGGCGAAGACGACGAGACGGCGACGACGTGGACGGGACTTTGTTCGTGAAAATAATGATCTTCCCATTATCCGGCACGGCCGTCCGTCCTCCCTTATCCATTGTCCTCTTCATCGTCCGCGTTATCGTCTTTATTGTTCCCTTCGATGCGAGTCCCACCCCTCTGTCCTCCAACCTTCTCCACCCTATCATCCACCGTTTCACCCCTATCTTCGTTTTCTTTTATTCCCCTATGCCATTCGCGGGTGCATTCGCGGCGTAAACGTCGGGCCTCATTGGAGAAGAAAGAGTCTCGGCCGTCGACGGCTTCACGCGTGCACCTAATTTTCAAGCATCCGTGAGAGCTACAACTTTTTCATTATCGAACTGATTTGATATTTATACGTTCATTTCTCGGTTGGACGAAGATCAACTTTTTCGGTTATGAACGAAAGGGTTCGGTTCGGCCGCGGAGTTCGTGGGAGGCTCGTGTTCGCGTGATACCGAGTGATATCCACGGGCACGGAAGGTCGAAGAATGCGAGGCGACACTTCTCCGGGTTCCCGTCTATTCATCACCGGGCGCGAACCAGGGAAACGTCGTGTATCATCTCCGCGGCCGGAAACGAAATTACCCCAGGCACGTCCAGTAATGTATCGACGCGCGCAACCCTCTGCATATCGCACCGACGACGTCGACGTCGACATCGCGACCTGGCGAAACGACGCCGTCATTTGTCCGCGCGCGACGGTCCCGCATTACCGTAAATTAATTTACAACTTCCCTTTCGACCGGGTTAATATCCGCGATGGACCTGCATGCGATAGACCGATAAAGTCGCCGGTAATTGGACGGCGACGTACAAACGTGCGCCCTCAACAAGTGTCATCCGACCTGAAGCCGCTCGGACGACCGTCGCCGACGTTCCCGTCATTGTCGTCGCGGCCATCTGTCACCGGGATAATACGATTCGATTAGAAATATCGCTAACGATGTCGCGAGCCTCGTACCGGATCACGCGTCGCACGGATGATTAATGAAAGCCCTGGCGCGCTGCACGCTTCTTTCCCCTTTACTCTCTATTCCTCGCTCTTCTTCTTCTTCCAAGCCTTCTCTTTCTCTCTCTCCCCCCCCCCCCGTCTCTGCCTCTCCTGCCATGTCAGTTTCATTCCTAACCCCGCGTCCTCCCTTTGCCACCCTTGATGGATGAAACTTCTCGACCTGCGTGGAAAATACAATTTTAGTGTTCGCGCGTTCTCGTGATACCTGGCGATTTAACGAGACGCCCGGTGAGCTTGCGTTTCTTTTTCACCGGCCTGAACGCCATCATCATTAACGCCCGCTCGCGCGTGTACACAGCGGGTTGCGTGTGCGTCGCGCACACGTTTAGACCGCGACCGACGCGCGCCCGGGACTGTGATATTATATGCGGCGTAGTTAACGAGAGCTCGGCGCTTGCCCTACGATTCCGTTTGTCCTCTTTCCAGTTGCCCGTCTTTTCGCCTGTATCCTCGTTTCAACCCTCTCTTCTCACACCCGAGCTTTAACCTCCCACACACAGCCCTCCCTACCACTCTCTCTCTCTTTCTCTTTCTCTACGTTCACCCCTGTCGAGACTGTCTTTCCGTTTGCATCCCAACGGCCGGGTCCGGTCTACTTGACCGACAGTCACTCCCTCGACAATGTTTACGCCCACACTATTTCACCAATATATGCTTCCATCGACGTTCCGTTTTCACCGACATCGGTTCTAATGGGTCCGTTCTACTTCAACGACAGTCGTTCCCTCGACAACGCTTACGTCGACACTGTTTCATCGACGTTCTGTCTTCACCGACATCAGTTTTCAGACATATTATCATGAGCGGTCTGCGGGATTCCGAAAGTTTGACCAATCTTTGGTTTTAAGGGCGGTGGGGAAATGCTCTTATACGTACGCCCTCTCCTCTGATGGCGGTCGGAGAGGGTAGTGTGGGGCTCGGCTCCACCCTGAGGTGGAATTTGGGGGGATTATTCGACCTTATGTCTCCGCCATACCCCATCGCCCAGGGCCTACAGGACCCTTTCGCTCAGCCTTCTTTCGGAGACTTTATACCTCCGCTGTCCGCATTCAGCGGAGGTATTCTTACCGGCCCGAAACCACGCCTGTTCTTGGCAGAAAAGTTTGACCAATCTGTAAATTTGCTCGGGCGTTCGAGGATTTTGGGACCCACGACTCAGTCGGGACCAGGGTTGCCGTCAGTAGTAGATTAATAATCATTATATTAATAAACAAGTAGTCAGTATTGTAAATTATGTTTCATATACTTTACTCAAATATTTAAAAGTAATTTGTACACAAAATGTCAATCTTTCCTCGCACAATAATTAATTCGCACTAGAACTGACTTTCTAGACCATTATTTTCCCTACCCGCTCTCACAGGCGGAACAGTGGGGGAAGCAAAGGCGGGCTCCGCAGCACAGCTGGGCGAGGGACGGAAGGGTGAGGGGCATGGCGGGACTCGCAGATGGCAACCCTGGTCGGGACTGAACAGCATCGATGCTGATGCGTTTCCCTCGATATCGATTGCTACCTCGAGCGGCATTAGAATCTATCCTTGAACCAGTTCCCCTCTGTTCCACGTGCTCGCGTTAATGAGTGCCTTTTCTGGTGAACGCGCGCCGCAACTTCGATCCGGATTATTGATATGTTGTCATACTTGCTCGCGTAACCTCCTTAATGACGCGCAACGCTCGCAGGCGACTTCAAAGGCGCCAGACTCGGACCAACACGCCTGGTCTTTTCCAACGGGGTAACGCAACGGTGGACTCGCTGGATGCCAGATTAAGGCTGCGCTCACAGTGGCTCCGATATCGGCCGATTCGGCCGACGTCCGGGGTTATGTCTCTTTCTCGCGCGCTCGAAAAAAGAGACAGATGCGTCGGTCGTCGACCAAATTGGCCGATATCGGAGCCACTGTGAGCGCAGCCTTAGATTTGTTCTCCACCCTGGTATTCCTCTGTATTCCCCTTATTTCCCCTGGTTCGAAAGACCATTTTGTAGCAAATATCTCTGTTTTTCCACAATCCTCGAGACTGAGGGATCCAGCGGCCGACAACAATATCAATCTCCTGATGACTCGTACGCGAACGAGGAAGACTTAAGCTTACCCACTTTACCGTACACAGCAATCAAATTATCATGCTCGTCGACCTCAGAACACGTTTCATCGTGGATCGACTCGAGGAACCCCATGCGTCCATCGAGCCCGATCTCCCCTGGGTACTCGAGAATCATACGCTACTCGAAATAAGTTGATACATTTCCACCGTTGCTCGAACAGCTTAATTACCCATCACCGGGCACCGGTGCAACGTTTGCTAATTTAATATCACGCTATTTGATTCTCTATCGAGCATCCGATCCAGATACAGTCGCAATAAAACATTCAGAATGATTTGTGTATTTATCGCGGCGCCACCGCACCGGGGCGACCATTATTCTCGCTGACGTCACCGATAAAGCAATCAGCTTCTCCAAAATTAAATTTCCATCCCGGCTGTATTCGAACTTCACGGAAACGTCGGCCGACTTTCTGCTCAAACCTCGATTCGCGCAGTTGCATTCTCCGCGCGGCCGATAAAACGGCCGACCGTACCGCGAAAAGAAAAACCGTCTCTGGCAACTTATTACACGGCAAGACAAATTCTTTTATCCCACGTAACCGGCGCGAACACTCCCGGCCCGGTAGATGCCCGGGCGGCTAGGCCAGGCGAGGCTAGGCGACGGCCCGTATCCGCAAATTAAGTCGTCCCGCTCATTCAAATTCCGCGTCGCGATCAAGTCGTCGCTTTTTCACCGTCATACGGGGAGACCCATTTAGTTACAGGACTACTTCCCTATTTATCTGCGCTCGCGTTCATCTTCCTCCGCTTCGGTCCCGCTTCCGTTCTCCCCCGTCTGGTTAGCTACCCAACCCTACGGCGAAGTACTTACACGACCCGGGGACACGGTGGAAGAGGTGCGGGGCTGGGAAACCTGGCCGGGTTGGTCGTCGGTTCAAGAGGCGAACTTTCTCCCGGGGACGTGATAAATTTCGCGACTGTCAGACCTGGGTTGCGTGATTAATCGCGGCATATCGCGGCGTAACTGGGTGTCCGTCGAGAGGGATGATCGCCGGGGCTTTCCGACTTTTCGGATTCGTTTGTCGTCCCCGGTTCGGCCATGGCCGGGCGCTGATTCGACGCGGTCCTTAATTACAACGTGGCACGCGAGCCACTCGTTACGGCCGCGTGCTCTCGAGCATGCAGACGGAACTGGCGTGTCCCGGAGACACCGTCGTGCCGTTGTTAAAATTCGACGTTTCACGGCGCGGCGCGCGCGGCCAGCCCGAAACCACGTTTAAACACCATGAAAGATTAAACCCGACCGCTCGTTATCGGTCGGTTCACCGGCAACGAATGCGTGCGCCGATTGTTAAGGACTGGTGGCGGGATCGAGTTCAATGTGTTGGCAGGCGAGCCCTAATTGTTAACGCTAAACCTACCAACACCGGTTCCAGGTTTTTTACTTATACAGGGTGTCCCAAAATTCCTTCAACAGCCGGAAATGGGAGCTTCCTCAGATCATTTGAAGCAACATTTTTGCAAAGGAATTATCTTCGAAACTAGTGCGCGGATAAAAAAAAGTATCCAACGAAAATTGCTGGTCTTTTTACGTGCAATAAGATCCCATAATGAAAAATATAGGTTTTCATTTGAAAAAACAAAGTTGACCTTCGAATGACCTTGAAAACGACACCCAAATAAAAAAACTGATACTACACAAAGTAGAATTGGTTGATCGTGGTCAGACGCGTCAGACGATTCCATGCAATAGCATGCCGGTGTTCCAAAACGTCGAAAAGCTGGCGATAGGATCATTTTTCGAAGTAAAGAATTTTGATGACGTGAATGGTGATATCGTTAGGTAATAGTTCAAACCACAAGGAACTATAAAAATTAGCTTCAAAAATTGATGATAAACAGTGCTAAATTGGAATTGAAATTGGAATTGAAATCGGAATTGAGATTGAAATTGGAATTGAAATTTTAATTGGAATTGGAATTGAATTGAAGCAAGAACACTATAACTCGAACAAATAATACCAATACTAATATGTACTTACTGCTAGATTATGGCTACATGTATATGTATAAAGACCACACTGTGTATGGTCTTAAAGACGTCTTTTTAGAACGTAAGACTTTCACACCTAAAATATACGTAAAATGGACATCTGCAAGACGTCGTGTGCTGTTTGGGTATTTTAAAAGATTCGTATTTATTTGACTAACAATTAAGTGCGCGGATAATAAAAGTATCCTACGAAAATTGCTGGTCTTTTTACGTACAATGAGACCCGATAATAAAAAGTATAGGTTTCCATCTGAAAAAACAAAGTTGACTTTCAAATGACCTTGAAAACGCCACCCTGTTTCCCTCTCGAAATCTTTGGAGGCGTGTTTTACACTGTTTTAATATCTTTCATACTTTTCGAGATCAAATGAACACCCTGTATAGGTTCTAACTTGAATGATGGTGGTTTAGGAATTACAAGGGCTAGGATGAGATAAGGTCAGAGGTTTGAAGATGGCGTGGCCAGGCAAAGGTTCGAATATGATGTGGCCAAGGACAGGGGTCAAGGATGAGGCAGAGTTTGAGGATGGGTCAAGGATGAAATGATGAGTTTGTATAGTAAAAAAAGGAAGCCGGGTATCTATGTAGAATGTAGAATGAAATGACGTTGGTATACAACATCATTTTTATAAGGGAACATGTACCAGTTACTTTTCAGGCTCGGTAGATTTAGTGTTAATCACTTTCTATCGACAGCGAAAGATAGACTGTAGTAACAGAGATGACTTTTATCTTGCCTATTGTAAAATACAGCTTCTAATTATTTAGCATATTATTCTACCGCGCTACCGTTCACCATCTACAACCGGGTAGCACCTGGTACAGAAACATTTCAAGCTCGAATGCTCGAAGCGTTCTGTTTCGCCAGATGATTGCGTACCGAACCTAATTTCGGCAAGCAGGAAATCTCAGGAATCTTGATAGATACGAGTCACCAGATACTTCGAGGATCCCGAGATCCACCTCATCTCGATCGTTTCACATCTCGACAAGAACTTCCGGCGTCCAAAATTTCGGGATCTTGCACACTCTCGCGGGTCTCACCGATACTGTTTTGACTGACAGGAATTCACCGAGACCAGGTTTCTCCGACACTCTCTGGCTGACAAGAATTCATCGAGGCCAGGTTACCCCGAATCCAATAATAATCGACAGCGATATTGATCAACGCTAACTTTGGCGGACTTCCGCTTCCAGATGCTCAAATCGAGACTTAGAAAATACTTCTCGTGCGACGACAGCGAAGACAATGGATTTCTAAGAATATTTTATAGAATAACTATTGAATTGGAGATTGTTCGGCAAGATTGAAGACTCATTTGTTATTGATAGAGTTGGGGAGGGGGTCGACCGCACGCGTCCCAATTGCGCCCGATTTTATTTACGCGAATTTTTATAAAATATTGATCGAGGCGGCGGTGAACAGTCACCTCAGCGCCGCGGCGAATCGGGAATAACGAAGCGAGGACCTGTCCGCAACATAACAACGGGCCGCGTTGAAATTAAATAAATTCCACGTGACGGTATCTGGGTTGAGATGGAAAATTTTTTCTCCACTCGAGGAAAAGTTGCGCTCGGGGAGACACCGGGCTTCTGTATGTGTTACCGACCCTCGAAAAGTCGTCGGTGGCCTCTGACGTACGTTCAGATTACTAAATGAGTGTACAAACTAACTTCTACGACCGTCCCCGACCCTCCGCTACCCCCGTCGCCGGTGTATTGGTTAAATACGCCGCGGGAAATGTCTGGGACAAGTGGAAGTCATTGGCAACCTAAGTGGAGGCATATTGTTTTGATTTAATTGACGGCCGAATGTGTTGGTTGATGCGACCCACGACTCGCGTCCCCGGAAACAATAACGCGTCAAAATCAGGCCGATACTCGGCGTCGTCGTTTCCGCGGCAACCTGATAAACTATTACACCCGCGCAAGTGTTTCCGCCTGTTTAACAATGCTTCGCCATTGACCACTCGCTCGCTGAACCGTAATAATAACGGTAATTGGAATGTAACAAATGTAATATAATTGTTCGCCTAACAATACGCGCTCGCATTAATAACGGGCCATTATTTACGCGCAAACGAAAACAATTCGACGGGGAATAGAGGCTGGTTTTACAACTACACAGCCGTCGCCGAATTAAAAGTTAACAATCGCCGTTTTGCGGTGGAACGCATACAATTACAGTGCTGGACAGAACTATAAGGGTGCGTTCCGTTTCACGCTTGAAGCGCATACACTGCATAGTGTATGCATACAGAGTCTTATACTACACTATACAGTGTATGCGCATTATGCGTGAAACGGAACGCACCCTAAGACAACATGTGTATTTCTAGAACGGTTGTGCAGGGACCTTAACTGTTATAACCAAAAAGAAAAAAAGTCATGGAATGGAAAGTGTTTCATCGATTAAAATCGTATTGATTACAAGAGAGAAATTCATTTCGATTATTTATAACAGTTATCAATGAGAGGAATTTATTTCGATCGCGCTCATAACGTTTATCGATGGGACAAATTTATTTCGGTCGCTCAAAACAGTTGTCGACGAGAGGAATTTATTTCGATCGCTCATAACAATTATCGATGAGAGAAAGGACCTCGCACTAAACCACGTGAAATGGGTCCTCGGCGAAAATGGCTGAATTTGAAATATATCTTGTACCTTTTGGGTTACTGAACAAATGTATGTCAGGCAAAATGTCAAAAAAATTGACAGTTTCGTTGTTTCAACCCTTCAAAAGTCTGAGGTCAGACCAGCAAAGATATCACTTTCGGATCAATGCTGTTACCATCAACAATCAACGTTTTATTAATGATTTTTATTGTGGGAAATTTTAGAATAACTGTTATTTTGGTCCCTGCGGTTCTGTACTATTAACAAATTATTTAAGCAACGAAAGGATACCACGCCGGCTATTAATATGATTGAAATGTACAATATGTATAATATGGATTCGGTCCCGTTAATTCAGTTTCCGATACTCCCGCAAAGGACAAAATATAAATTTTCCATTTGTTCGTGTGTTAGTGTCAAATAACATGAAATCAAGCTTAAGATAATGAATTATTTCCATTGAAAACATTTCATGCCTGCGCATCGTTTTACCATTTTCATTGTTTGATTTGACCAATTTTGTCGAATAAAGTTAGGTCTTCCTAAAATTGTGTTCTACAATAATAATCCCGGCGATTCAGAGCGTAGCGTGATGGGGATTGTTAAATCGGTAAGAATTGTTCTTTCGCAACGGATTATTTTCGCCGATCCGCACCCCACCGTTTGTTAATGTATTCTCTCATTTCGCTGGCGTTAATCCAGCGAGTACTGTTACAAATTGACAATTAACCGGCTAATTGGTAAAATTGGTTGTACCCGGACGCTTATACACCGCGCATAAAAATCCATTATCCGCGGGGAAGCAATTTCATTGAGTGATCGATATTTCTTTCTTCCTTCGTTTTTTTTTCTTTTAATTTTATCTGTTACACCCGCGTGAGCTTCCATTTGATAATAGGATTTCGGTGATCTTGATGTACGACGATTAAATTACAGAAACTCCGGTTCAATTTGCATCGGTGGGTGGAAATCGATCATTATTGGTTCCGAGGAGGTCCGCCTCGGGTAAGGAAAAGTCTTCGCGGGGGCGCGCGTCGTTCTTCTCGAACTTGTACCGATAAGATCTCCGAGAGAGTGGTTTCGTTTAATGCGTATTAATAAGCCTTCGGGACGGTCTATAAATCAGCCGCAGGGCAATGGTGCGGCACAGTTACATCTCCAGGAGTCTATAGTACGCGGTTACAATAATAGACGACATATGGAGTACTCTATGCGGTGTACGCTATGCATTGAGGTCGACAGTAACCGGTTAAAGTCATTTCGGTAGTGTTCCGCGATTCAATTCAATGACCACATAGTCGGAGATCGCGTTCATGTAAGTACGTATGCTCACGTTAACGTGCGGTGGCGGCCATACAATTTCGGGTCCGAAACCTCGCAGATATCGTGTAGGACAGTGGTTCTTAAACTTATGTAGCCCGGGGCTCCCCTCCTGAACAACATTTGTTTTGCGGACCCCATCCCAACCCTAGGTATTTTGCGTAGTTCTTGAGACCTAATTTGAAACATGAAAATGTGAAAACACGAACGTTTCTTTTTTAGCAAAAATAAATGTTAATGTCAAAATTGTTCGCGGACCTCCAGTAAAGGCTACGCGAACCACAGTTTAACCCTTTGCACTCGAATGGCGACTCTGAGGCGCCAGTAAAAATGGCCACACCATTATTCAAAACAGTTTCAATATTATTAAATTCGTCTGTTTTCTACAAATTGTGAAGAGCTCAACTGTTACATGAGAAAACTGGTTAAACTTCACGTGTACAATGTAAAAAAGATTAAAAGATTAAAAGATAAAAATGATCCGAGTCGAAAGAAATGATTTTTGATTTTCTAATTAAGATTGCTTCGAGTGCAAAGGGTTAAGAACCACTGGCGTAGGAGATTCGATGTGTTCTAAGGCTGTCCCAGTCGGATTAGCTGTAGTCAATAATTCGGAAATAGACATTTTTCCATCTGGGTCGACGAAATATCACACAACGCTAGGGTTAGATCGTCCAAATGATACATAGCGTATGCCCAAACGCCGAGGATTCCATTGAAACCGCAAATCCGACACGATCAGCTCTTGATTACTTCCTTGATGATTCGTCAGGTGCAATTCGGAGGAAATTAACGATGATTATGTTCATTCAAGGAATCCAAGGAGCAATCTGATCACGATGCCGGGGTCTTTTATAGGAGTTGGGAAATCCGATCCCCGGGAAAAGACAGAACGGAAATGAAATTGATCGCCGAGGAGGAATATTTATTTGTGATATTTCTTTTGCTACAAGGAACTAGGTCAACGCAATTACTGCGCGTGCAGTGAACAACCGGAGGAATTGCTTGATCACTCAACGTCTTAGGAATTGCGGCGAATTGCCAGGGAAGAAGAAAATATCAAACGATTAACCGGTAATTGGAGAAAGCATCCGATTATTTAATGTTAACGATGTCGCAGTATCATGGGAATCTTGAAGTACATTCCTTGAGGAACTTTCAGAGTATACAGTGGCGAGCATATAAATAGGGAAATTGATCCGCAATTATACACATTATACATTATACATTGTGGCCGGACGGGTGGTACAACCGAGCTGGGGATGATGCTACATGTTAAATAAGTCGGAAAAAAGGAATAACATTTTTTCGTTTGACGCTTCGTTTTCGAGAAAATCGAGTTTACAGTTCCGCCAGGTTCGCGAGATTTAGTATGTGCACAAAGTAGAATTGGTTGATCATAGTCAGACGCGTCAGACGATTCTTATGCAATAGCATGCCAGTGTTCCAATACGCCGAAAAGCTGGCGATAGGATCATTTCTCGAAGTAATGAATTTTGATGACGTGGATGATGATATCGTTAAGTAATAGTTCAAACTACAAGGAACTATAAAAATTAGCTTCAAAAATGAATGATAACAGTGCTAAATTGAAATTGAAATTCGAATTGAAATTGGAATTGGAATTTGAATTGCAATTGAAATTGGAATTTGAATTGAAATTTTACATTGGAATTGGTATTGGAATTGAAATTGGAATTGAGATTGAAATTGGAATCGAAATTTTAATTGGAATTGGAATTGAAATTGGAATTGAATTGGAGCAAGAACACTATAACTCGAACAAATAATACCAATGCTAGTACTTACTACTAGATTATGGCTACATGTATATAAAAACCACACTGTTTATAGTCTTAAAGACGTCTTTTTAGGACGTAAGACTTTCAAACCCAAAATAGACGTGAAATGAACGTTTTTAAGACGTCGTGTGCTATCTGGGTATTTTAAGTTTCGTATTTGTACAAGAAAAACTTTGTGCAAGAGTTAGCTTAAGGAGTATATGTGCAAAGAAAAACAGAGACACAACAACTACAACTTCAGAAGAATGTGGTATACATTGACGAGCCAAGCCAATTTCTCTATTTATAATGCTTGCCATTGTATCATAATATTAATATTCGAATACTCTTTAGAGTAGAATAATTTCAAAAACACCTGAGGAATTCTCCCGAGAAATTTCGGGACACGTTGTATGGTATCCTGTAGAAGTCGGACGCTCCCGTTTCCTTTGAAGGATCAATCCCATCAACGACCGGTCGCTTGGCAATAGCGAATTTTCAGAATGCGAGCTGAAAATTCGAGTCGGCAAGCATCGGTTCCGATAGTCAGCGCGGCAAACGCACGTAGATGCGGGAACCGCGGGCCGAAATGAGACCAGGGAAATTCCATTTTCTCAGGCCGAGCACAGACACGCCAGAATCATATCAGGTACCAGGTACTGAACCGAAGTTGCCGCACGTCGCACGGATTTGGCACACCACTCTGCGTTTTCTCGATGCCGGCGCGGCAACCCAAACAAATTGATTCCGAACCAAAAATATCCCTATCGTGAATTTCAATTTGCCGACATTACTGTCGAATCACGCGCGAATCGAGCTCGAACGGAACCCAGACTCCCGGCCCATTCGAAAACGTTTAGGGTCTCCGTGACGGACCCCCGGTCTCGTTAGCAAAGTCAGATAATCTTGTACAAAGATCTGTTAAAAGAGTTTCCTGCGAAATTCAACTTGACAGACTTTTTCACGGTCAAATTTTGGTACGATTGTATTCTTCTGTTCTACTACCTTTTAGTCCGTTTTATACCGTCATTTTTATTTAAATAATTATTTTCTGCTTTCTAGTCTCGTGTGTGTGAAATTTTACAATCGATTTTAAACATTTTGATGAGATTATTACAAAGACGTAGTAAAATTCAGACGGTATTGCGACCGCGTCATATCGAAAAAACGTAGTAACAAACGCCGTGGTAAAAATAAAGGTAGATGGAGAATCTCGGTGTAACTGTTCTTTCGCTAGGTAAACAAACATTATAGTATAATAATACGTAGTAACTTTGTAAACACCGCGAGCTCGAACGCACACAGAGCTCCTTCGGTGCGAAGCGGGTCAGTGGAGTGGGAACGCGTAGTGGAGTAGGGAGCGTTGTCGCGCGGAGTGGGGATTGCTGAACGCAATCATAAATTTAATAGTTTATATCTCCTAAACGCATAGGCTTTTTAAAAAATTTTTCTTTTAATATTGTATTGTCATCCAGTTCTGAACTATGCTTAAAATTTCAAGTATCTAGCTCATCGGGAAGTTGGTTTAAAATCAATTGCAAAATTTGTACCGAACAAACAGACAAGGCAGCGAGCTAATAAAAAAACGTGGTAATATTTTATTTCATGTTCGTTATATTCACAAGTATAATCCCGTGTAATGTAATACGCAACGTAAAGCTGACGCTGGATAATCTAACGCGAATGAAAATGAAAAATATAATTTATATCGAAATCAGCTGCAATGGAATCCGTTGAAAGTAGAACCATTGGAAATGTCGCTGGAAAGAACATTACTAATTAAACCGTAACATTTAATGAACGGTCCGAAAAGTCCGGCACATTAAAAAGGGAGTTTTTCCGGAAAATATTACGTTCGGAAAATTCAACCCACGTTAATGTATTCCATTCATTTATAATGAACTCGAGGAGAAATTAGCATTCCAAAATAGTTTTATTTTAATTTCTTTGCTTGGAATTAGTGCGGCAATAGAAGGGTTACACGCCGCAATGAAAAGCAATTAATTCAGCTTAATTGTTTTCTGAACTTTCAGGGAACAAATCAGTCTATTTTATTATAACGTAAAGTTAACATGAAAATTATTTGCTACTGCAACATTGCATTACAACTTATTGGAAGAAGTTCAATTTTCAGATGAACTACTTTAATCAGAATTTATAGAACGGCCCCTCCGATATCGGGGCATGTGCAGATTCCAATATGTCTAGAGTGTCTGCAGGAAAAGATTTTCATCTTCCATAGATCATTTTCGGAGATTAGAAATGATGTAGGAGATTAGAAGATTTTATTAGAAAACAAATAATCTTTATTACCATCACAGAAACTGTTTCGTGTTTTTACGAAAATTCATAGAGTCGAGCCGCGAGTTGAACAATAAATGGTACCTTTGATTCCATCGAGTTTCATTTACTCGTATGTCAAAGGATTAATAAAGCTACCACGTTATATTCATTTAATTTCCATTCGTTACATTTTTCAGCAAAGCAGTTTCTCGTAAATCAATT
The DNA here is from genome assembly GCF_051020765.1 of Lasioglossum baleicum. Lineage (NCBI taxonomy): Eukaryota > Metazoa > Arthropoda > Insecta > Hymenoptera > Halictidae > Lasioglossum > Lasioglossum baleicum. The sequence continues at coordinate 4,475,088 of NC_134938.1, forward strand.
TTTTCGTAGCCACAGTTGAAATGAATCTTTTTATATCTGAACAATTTACTTTTATCCAACTGTAATTATTTTAATCCCCAAACGGTGGAACAAACCCGTATATTTTCAGATTGAAGAGAGGCACGAACAAGAACGAATGTAAAACCCAGAAAGGAACGACCTGGTTCTATCCAAGGAAACAGCAGTTTGTTCGGCGTTGTTTTTTCAGGGAGGTCACAAGTGTCGAAACACTTGAAGACGACGTGGCACTTTAGACAACGATGGGGTGACGTTTAATTATTCAATGAAAATACAAAGCTTGCGTGGTAGACGCACCGCACCGGAGCGAGTGTTATTAGCGAAGGTACGCAACATGTATGTATTTCTTAACCGCTGGCGGGAAACGGGTCAAAGGTATGCAAATCGGCGCATCCTCTGAACAGGTAAACCGGATGGCGCTCCGAACTTGCTGGAAATCTCCGCGGCGACATTATTTTCTCGTCGTTTTCCTTCGTTGTCGCCCCGTGTATACCCACGGTCACTAGTTTTTCTTTTACGGCCGAGCGAAGAGTGAGCCTCTTCGCGTAGTTTTTTCGTTGGATAGCACGGCAACTTCGTCAAGATAGACGATCAGGTTCGCGAGGCCTTTTTCGCCAGGCGAAACAGAAGAGACAGAGGCGGATGAAAGAAGATAAATCGGCCAGGAAAAAAGGAAGATAAGAGCGACTCTCTCTCTCTCTCTCTCTCGCTCCGGGAGCGAGTGTCCTGGCGAATCGACCCTTATCGTTTCGCGAATAGCCACGTGATCGAATTTACCCGAGATTGAAGCCGAGCGGGCACGGTCGTACGGGACTTCCGGTAATCCACTTTCCCTTAAACCGCAACCACCCTTAAAGCAGGATGAATGGTTAGCGTGGAGAAACCAGAACCCGAAGTAAATTCTCGAGTGTGCACCGCGGATTAGCTTTCGCACTAACTACTTGTATTACAGGGAACAGTCCCGACGAAAATTCGAATATATTCCCGTTTCCGCTTGGTTCGTTTGACACCGCTAAATATTCTGTTTTAACTCCGTGACACTGAGCGCTCGCGAACAACCCCCCTTCGTTTTCCCGCCGATCAACGGCACTGATCGCGAAACGACCGAACGAAGGTCGCGCTCTCTGCCCTTCCCATTCCCCGACGCCATTTCCCCACGCTTTCGCCCCATGGCCCATACATTGGGCCCAAGCTTAAAGAAGAAGAAGAGACAGAGCTAGTGCCTTTAACATTGAAACTATAAAACCCGTACAAAAATATTTCTCAGGTCACGGATGAGAAATCTGGTATTGACCATCATTAACTTAATAATTAACGAGGAATTTCACTTTACTTCCTGAAAATTTTACTCGTTAATCATTAGGTTTAGGGCTAATGAAGATCAATACGGAATTTGTAGAGAAAATACTGAAAGTTGTATTTTCCAACATTTTTATGTGGGCTTATATGGAAAATTTAGAAAACACGTTTCGTAGATCTGTATCAATTAAACATATTCTGAAAATTTCATCAAAATCGGTCGACGTTGTTGTAATGAACTACAAACGTTTAAAGATGGTAAAGATTGCAGTTTTTCACGATTTTCGGTTTCCACCTGCAGTAATTCTAAGGATTCTTACATCTTTCAATGACTGTCGTTTTTTCCCGCATCAACCGATTTCTATGAAACTGTCACAGTGCATATATAATTGACACAGATCTACAAAACGTATTTTCTAAAATTTCAATATAGGCCCGCATAAAAAAGTTGTAAAATTGCAACTTTTAGTATTTTCTCTGCAATTCCGACCAAATGTAATTTTTGAAAAAATTTATTTTCACATCCTGTAGTAAACTAATTGCTCTAGCTTCCCAAAAAAGTTCAAATCGCATAGTTCAATATTAACAAAGATATGGTTTTTTTTGAGAGCGTCCGAATATTAACGGGATTCACTAATGCTCTACATATAATGAGTTCTTAAAATGATTAGTTTCACTTTAAATTTCAGAATTTTGTCTTTAGAACGTTACCCTCGGTTACACAATTATCTGAAATGGATAATATTTGGGATTTTGATGGTTTGAAGTATTGTTACTTTGTATCCAAAAAAGTTCTTCAAAATGTTGAACTTCGAAAACTAACTTTTGGCCAGAGTAAAACCGCGTTCTCGGACCGCTGTGCATCGCTGCTAGAACTAAACCGCGATGGAAAATTCACCAGCGACGGGGAAGGCGATCCGTTATGCTATAAAAATCATTTAATTTTCGCTATTTCTTCGCGTCTTTTGAAACGCGTATAAACAGCCCCACTCGCGAACTACTTCGTTTTTATACACGCTACACGGCACGCGTGGGAGAGATGATGAAAAAAACCGTTTAATGGGTCGAGTGAAATTTTTTATAAAGCGTTATCGCTCGGCGTGCGACGCACGCGCGCTCCACAATTTTTCTAACAAATCTGAAAATGTCTTTTTAATAATTCATCCGTACAATCGATGCCTCTCTGCACGGACACAATTTAAAATGTTTCACGAACAATTTGGTGGATCTCGCGTTGCCGCTTCAATCGTCCGATTGTGTTAAATATTTATTATACTTTTAATCTCATTAATATAAAATACTCTTCGCGTTTATATTGTTCCAATTAAATATGCATTTCATGCGATTCCGTGCGCTCATCGAGGAGTATTAACACGCCGTTTAACGTTATTCCCGATAAATTTTAGCGAACAATGCTACACTGTTGTACAGGTCGACGTAAACATGATGAACACCAGAGTACTAACACGACTTTATCCCACTGTCTCAAACACAGTTTACGGATTACGAGCGCATTTTTATTTCGCCGGCTAGGTGAAACAACACTCGGAGTTTTCCAACATGTCCGTGAAACAATCAAAAGTTATGGAATTCGCAACGAAACTCCAAGGTATACCGACTCATCTTTTGACAGGCTTCCACGAAACCGAACCGAGCGTATGGAGCGAACGTTTATTCGAACGTCATATATCATTTATAACTCTGCGGTAAGTCTCGATAACGTTTCCCGATCGAACAATCAAATGCATTCCTGGCATGCTACAGTTATTATCAGACTGCAGAATTGATGCATTTATGAGAAAAATGTGTAGCTAGAACCCAAAATAGAAGAACATAGTGTTTGAAAACGATATAGTTGTCAAACGAAAAATGTTATCCCTTTTTCCGACTTATTTTTTCATGTGGTATCACCTCCTTTTCGCTTGTACCACCAGTTACGAAACACCCTGTATAATATAATATATCTTTTTTACGATACTTTGTATGGATTTCAGCCACGGAGTTTTTCACATTGTTGCCGGTTAGTAATTTATGCAATGCCGAGTATTCGAGCGAGAAGCAATAACGTCTTAGCCTTGCTGCATTTATTCACGTCCCCTGCGACACTCGACAAGCTATTTATTCAGGGAGACAAACTTCTTAAACTTTATGCCGAACCTCTTGGCGTCTGATTTGTATTCCAGGCTAGTTTGCATGCATTTCGATGCACGTATATTATACGGGACCATCCCACCCCACGGGGATATTGTTATTAAAGTTGTTATCAGTTTAACAAGATCTCCGCTAAAAGAACATTGTACTTCCTGAACGGGTGTCCCACTTGATACACGTATGCACGACTCAACGTAAATCCGTATTGTTCATAACGATAATAATTATTTCTCCTCTACAGTTGAAATCAACATATTATGTTCGCTTGTCTATTAAATGCTTCACGGTTGAAAGTGGCAACATAATTGAACGAAAACACCAGTGGCAGCGACGAATATCGTATTAAGTTAAAGTGTTGCATATGCTAATTCCATTAAGCCCTGTCCCTGTGTAACGACGAGCCGATGCAACGGTTATTAAAATCATTGTTTGAACACGAAATAATTAGCATAACGGGAAGGAAATATCGCCTCGATTCCGGCCGTGTTTCACTTGGTCGGACAACAGTAATTAAATTGTGCTTCAATATTTTGTTAATTTTTGGCTCGTTCAACAGAGCAGATAGTTTGATCTGTACCTTCTCCTTTTTCCGCTCGAGACTGTGCGCACTCTCGAAGAACGAGTCCAATGTTAGCATAACGCCGTGACGAGCAGCCAGGGGTAGTAGTTGGCAAGATATACGTAGGATTAGACCATTTCGACGGTAAGCTCGTCGTCCAGCAATCAGATGTTCCGTTCTCACGCTCCAATCGCTAATCGCTCTCGTACTAATAGCGGAAAGCACTTCAACCCCTACTTTTAACCCTCGCTGTGAAAATGAATCTAAAAAGAACCTTTTAGCGCCCATTTCGCGAAGCTGTGTTGTCGGGTACTCTCAACGAAAATCACATTCAGGTGTTACGCTCTTTTTTCCCCCACCCGCAGACATTTTTCTCCCACCTTTCTCTCTCTCTCTCTCTCTCTCTCTCTCTCTCTCTCTCTCTCTCTCTCTCTCTCGTAGTTTCACCGCCCGAGGTGGCATCCGAACAAATAATACTTACTTACCCCCGTTAAAATAAATTGATTCTTAATATAAAATTGAACTGTGTAATATTTATGAAAATATTCTACTAAAATTCGTTGATTAAATTTAACCGTATAATATCTAGCCCTATTAAAATGTTCGCTGCCCAACAAAACACAAAAACTGGTAGATCGCATTACGAACATCTCGCACAACGTTCTCGCGTTGCGAGTAAACTAAGGGATAACAGAATCACTGGGTAAACTACTAATAAACTTTATGAAAAAAAGTATAGCGAGGCGGAGGAGTATATGACGCGGATCTGGGTACATAGGGTGTCTCAGGTTTTACGGTTTCGCGAGTTAAAGGGAAAATAGAATATCGTATAAACACGGGCTTTATTAAAAAGTTACAACGAAACTAGAAATTGCGAGAGAGCCGCGTCGACGCATTATTCCCGATGAACGATGTTCGACGTGTCATTGCTATACAGTGTGTCCCAAAAATGTTGTATTGAAATTGACTATACAGAGGGGAAAGAGATAGAATAGGGAAACGGTGGGTGTAGAATGAGGGAAATAATTGAGACAGAGTGGGGGAACTAACGAAGACTGAGTGGGGCACAGAACCATAAACTCCAGGGACTATTTTGGACAACGCCAGCCTATATCAACGCTTTACCTCTTGTCTTTGCATAAACTTGGAAGCACGTACTCCCTGTTTACGTCGCAGAGGAACGGAATTGTATGTTGCAAGAATATTAGATTACTCTATGTAAAATGGTAAAGTTCTATTTGTAGTCTAGTCCGTGCTCGCGCAAATGAAAATTATTTTGCTGCCGTCGACGCGAGGTTAATTCCTCGGAGAGTGTACGTTATAATTTTTTTACGAATTTTCTGGAATTAAGGAAATGTACAACTGTGTTTAGTATTGAGAATATGTGAATTGTGTGTGAAGAAGTGTGGCGCCTTACAATCCGCGACAATACTAAAAAGACATCCAAACTGATCCAAAAAGATCCAAACTGGGATCGAAACGTTGATTTTGTTTGACAATTAGCAAAGTTGCTTTATAATTCGTAATAAACGATCGAACCGTTGCGCCGAAAAAAACATTGAAAAATTTATTACTAAAAGACATCATATGACACTATGTAATTTCGTATTGAAAGGAAGAATTTCCCCCTTCTTACGTACAGTTTGTTATTGTTTACATCAGGAGAAGTTCTTCAACGCAGAGTGTTTACTGATATTTCTAAGAATTACAAAGTTACATAAAAGTACCTCTTCCTAGCAGCGACGAAACTATAAGACAGTGTTCGTTGGGCAGGAACTGTGTGCGAATAGAATTTTCTTTCGAATTATTAATATTAAACGTGCGACGTTAAAGTTAACATTAAGTGTGTAAAATCTGTTGCTTTATAAAATGCCACGTGGAAGAAAGTTGAACGAGTGTGAAATTAAAGTAATGAATAATTTACGAGATAAAACCATAGGATTACTGCAATTTCGAAAATATTAGTACCAAGTCGTTGCGTAATATATAACTATTTAAAAGATCCTGTAAATCATGTTAAAAAACATCCAGATGGTGTCGTCCCAATATAATAACATACTTCCAATTCTGCATTAATAACGCGGCAAATAGCAATAGAAGCTGGTGCAAAAGTAAGTGTTCGAACTGTACAACGTACAATAAACAGTTCGAAAAATTGAAAAAGGCGTAAAATGTTTTAAAAAACCACCTGTAACCAAGAAACACAAAGAAGCTAGATTAGTGTTCGTGGAGCAACGAGCACACTCGCGTAAAAAATGGAGAAGAGTCATCTTTTCTGATGAAAAACGTTTCAATTTGGATGGTCAAGTCAAGACGGTCTGAATTATTATCTTCATGATTTAAGAAAGAAGGAAGTTTTCTTGCAAAGGCGACAAATGGGTGACGTTGGAGCAATAATATGGGCGGCAATAGGCACAACCATGGGAACACAAATATTCAATTTATTACCACAAAAATGAATAATAAATTATATATACAGGGTGTCCCAAAATTCTTTCAACAGCCGGAAATGGGAGGTTCCCAAGATAATTTGAAGCAACATTTTCCTTTGCAAAAATGTATCCGCGGCTTTGTTTAGGAATTATTCAGACGAGTGTTGGCACAGTCGTGTTTTTCGTTAACAACTCCTTAACAAAGCCGCGGACGCCATTTTTGCAAAGGAAAATGTTGCTTCAAATTATCTCAGGAACCTCCCATTTCCGGCTGTTGAAGGAATTATATCAAAAGATGCAGCTAAGATAGCGAAACAAAATATATTTTCCAGCAAGATAATTCAGCTGTGCATACTGCAAATGTAGTGCAAGCTTACTTTGACAGTAAAGGAATAGATATTCTACCATGACCCGCGAGATCCCCCAATTTAAACACCGTAGAAAATTGTTAGGGAATACTAGCTGGGTCAGTTTCCTACTCTAGAGGAAAACAGTTCAACAACGTAGAAGAGTTAAAAATGTGCGTTGAAGACGAGTGGACACGCTTAAGCCAAAAAACAATAAAAAATTGTACAGATAGCTACCAAAAAGAATGTCAGAAGTTATAAAAAATAAAGGTGGCATCATACATTATTAATAAATAACAAAAATAAACTCTACGCGTTACTTTTTAGAGGTATTTCGATGTAGCTTCGAAATTTTTAGAAATCTTATAAAGAAACTCCGAGTTGAAGAACATCTCCCGGTGAAAACAATAACACACTGTACGTAACAAGGAGGAATTCTTTCTCTCAAGACGGACTTACATGGTTTTACACGATGTCTTGCATGTAGTATTATCGCGGAGTGTACGTCTACCCTAATCAAAACGTGACGATTGGCCTTTGGCGGGAGTCGGCGCGTGGCGGAAGAAGATCACGATGACATTCAATATTACGACTGAGAGAAACCTCTTCCCCGGCGTTCATCCCCCTGTTCGACATCGGTGTAACACAAATACATAGTGTGTCTCGGCTGTTTATGCACGGACGCAAACAAGTCGGTACACGGAACGGTGTGTGCAGAAGTTTCGCGTTTCCACCGTGTACCGGGCCGCTTTACACGTGCCAGTACAAACCGGGCAACGTTTAGACGGAATCGAAATTGAAGTGCCGGAGGATACTGATGCTGAAACAGATTGGATTTAGTTGAGACGCATATCGATCTGTCATTACGCTCCGCTCCGCTCCGGCGAGTGCGACGTGCACCGCCGTGACGTTCAGCGCTGCGACGCGACGCGACGCACCGTGACGCGCCGATCCACGATCAAATCGAATACCTTTCGTTCCACAAAGCCCGTGTGCGCGCAACCACATACAGGCTCGTGATTCCGTAAAACTATATTATATTAAAAGTATTTAAATATTTAAAACTATACTATATTAAATCCTCCATAATCGCAAAAGCCTTGGGGATGTTCGTTTGCAAAATTCGTAGACGGACACTACTTCTTTGAGCTTCAAAGACCGAGCCAAACGTAGAGAAGGACAGCGTGTGTGAAGCAACTTATAACTATGTTAACACATTACCGACCGGTGATTATTGCTTAATTTTGAAAAATGTATGGTACATGGCTAAACACTTGTTAATGGAACCATCAATAGTAACAGCAATTTTCATTATGAACTAACAAGACACCCTCAATAACGGCATCTAATAGTTTCATTTAAGATTTGCAATGTGAAAGAAAATTTCTATGCTTTCTTTTGGTACAGCAAAATTATTGAAAATCCTATTAATAGGCTTCCGGTAGGTAAAGTATTAACTATGCCGGCAACTGCGACTCTCCGCGTCTCGTTCTTTCCCATACGCTGTCCTTCCTTGCGCCCGACACTTTCATCGTCAATTAAACCACTAGATACAGTTGAAATTATATCGTGTTTGGTCTTTTTCTAATCAGAAAAATGTCACGAATATATTAATGAAAGTCTTATAAAAAAATAAGCATTAATAAAAAAGATTAAATACTGGTGTTACATTGTGAGGACGCACGGACTCTCCCGATACCCGATCCGAGATCAGATTACTAAAGTGGAGGGGATACTTTTTTTGTGTTTATCGTGTACAACCTGTTTGCGTTTATAGAGGATTTACTGTATTTGTCTTGCATTGTTTAATGAACTGTCCGAAAAATTCCGGATTTATCTCGACGACCCTGCACCCGCTGGTTGCCGTGACGCGCGGAGAAGTTTGAACAAGGAAATTATTGCCGTTACACTGCTACTTGGATGCGAAAGTCATTATATCGCTAAACTGTTTACCGTGGCGCTGGAACGTGCGCACTCGTATCCGGCCCGACCCGACCCGGTCCGTCTCCGCCCGACGTAATACAATTACAATAATTTTATACGCAGCGTAACTTCCACTCGGGTTAAATTATTGCCGGCGATGTATCACGGAGTCGTACCAACAATACCCAAACTTCGCGCGGTATGGTTTATTCCGTATTTGTCGCGTAATTAGCCCCCTCCCGGTTTACTTGGATCAATTTCCGTCTGCTAAGATAACCGGTGTGTCCGTTGATTGACTATACTAAATCTCGCAGTATAGAACTTCGTGATAAACGTGAAATTGACCGACCCGTCCAGCAACCAAGTGTGTAGAGTTCGAATAACGAAATTTTCGTCCGAGTTTGCAGCCGAGTTGTTTTTGCGGAAGATTGTTTTCTTCTACAGAAAAATGAAAAGGGAGACACGTGAAAAATCGAGATTTTCACAAAGTGCATTGGAGTTGAACGAAGTTATTCAAATGGGAGCAAGAAAAATCCAGTTCTCCGCGATCTTCTTGGGCGAAAACTGCAAGGGAAATAAGCTATTACGCTTTTCTTCCGGAAATTGAGAATATCTGGGGACTTGAATTAAAGTTCGGTTCTTCGAAGAATTTATTTCAAACATGCCGTAAACATTTCAGGGAAAGTTCACTGGGTGGTCCCCGTTGAATCACTAAAAGTTGCTGGAGAATCAATTTCAATACAAAGGTTACTTACACACGCTCGCAGTGTCCGCGATCAAAAATGACGTTTTCACCCGGTTTGCGCGTTTCAAGTGCGGAAGACTGCCGCTTCCGCGACGAGAGGAAAAAGTATACACCAAATTTGATATGCAATTCACGGTAGATTGGATTTCGGAGCGTTGTCACGGCGTAGAGGCAATCACGGCCACTGGCACGCCAGTCAACGTGTTAATCAGATTTGGCAAAATTGTTATTCAGTTTTTACTAAAAAAAAAAAAAAACTGCGCGAAATTCCAGAGAAGGGGAGGGGTATAGCTAGGCGGAAAAAAACCGCATGCCAAATGAGATCGGCGGTGATTTAAATCTGAAGTTTCATAAAGCTTCGTTTTGTTTAGCGGACGTGCAGAAAAAAAAAATGCGAAAAAATATGCTATCGCGTTCCCGCGTATTTAATTATTCGATCGGATCGAATAAAATACATCTATATATCGGTTGCGGCCGAGTTCAGTATTTTCGGAGGGGATAAAAACGGGGGGAAAAAAAAACAGCGGCGTAATAAAAATTGGTCGGAGCGTTACCAGCAGCGTCGATTCCGTCGGCACCGATACCGTCCGCGACAGGAAATTAATTATAAATATTTCCTGCTCGTAACCGGGAACCCAGTCGTTTGTGTAATCGTGTACCAATGATTCGGTATTTTACGGGAATACGATTTCTTTGTGGCGGATGTCTGAACGCGCGGCTCAATAGGGGAGAAAGATGACGCAGGAAGAAAATTACAGCGAACGGGGGATGCATGAATATCGCGGCGGAGAATCATTGCGTACGACTTTCTGGTACGCTACACAATCGAACCGAATAAATCTCGAGGAAAAATCTGGAAAAACTGGAGTATGCAGCTTCATAACAAAAGCCTTTTGTGCAACGAACGATACTTCTCCATTGAATGCTATTATAGTCTGTCATATGGCTTTACAACCCTTCCGGCACGCTCTCGTATCCGGCTCTGCTTTTAAACACAATTACGCTTCTTCGTCTCCGTCTTCCGCGTCTTACTCTACCCGCGTGTCCCCGTTACGGTGGACCTTGCACTGTGCATGACAGAATGACAGTGCGTCTTGCATTTTCAAAAGTTTCGTTGTCGATACTGGTAAAAATATTTTCCAACCTGGTGCGCATCATAATAATTATAACGGCGTGACTGTGAAAATCCCGCATGCGTTTTTAATCATTTTATTCGAACGGGCGAAGCAAATTCCGGGTTGCGTTGCTTTTAGTGCGGATTATTGTACAGGGTGTACAAAAAGTAATGGTCACTCGGCACGGTCAGTAGCTATAGTGGTAGGATTATATCTCAACAACATATTGTTTGCGACACATCGCACCCCCGCGAGAAAAGTGACACGAGTCAGAAAATGGCAATTTTGAGGTTATGTCATTGAAAAATATGTATGAAGTGCCCCAATATGTGCACAAAAAGCGTCACCTCTCTATCTCGCAATTTATCCACCTGAGGGGGAATTTAAAAGAAACTTAAACTATTTCAATATACAGTAAGGAGCATAACTGATTGGACACACTTTAAATCAGAACAACTTTTTTATGAATGAACCAAACGACTTCAATTTCTCTGTGAGGCTAGAAGAATTAGTTTAGTAAATGATGAGTGAAAAATATATATTGAAAAAATGCATTTGGACGGAATTGTGAAAAACAATAGTAAAAATTGATTTTTACAACTTTTTTAGCCGGGCGAATAACGAAAATTCAAAAGATGTGTCTGGTCAACTGGTCTAAATTATATACGCTCTGAAAATTTCATTGAAATTAGTTAATTGGTTTGCGAACTATAAACGATCGAAAGTGTTAAAAATTGTAATTTTTCCAGATTTTCGGCGTTTTTACCACGTTCGATCTTTTATAACTCGTAATCCAATCAACCAATTTCAATGATATTTTCAGAGCGTATATCATTTATACCAGTCGACAAAACACATTTTTTAAATTTTCGTTATTGTGCCAGCTGAAAAAGTTGTAAAAATCTATTTTTAGTATTGTTTCTCACAATTCCGACCAAATGCATTTTTTGCAACTTATTTATTAGACGACATTTACTAAACTAATTCTTCTAGCCTCACAGAGAAATTGAAGTCGTTTGGCCCATTCATATAAAAGTTATTCTGATCTAAAGTGTGTGGAATCAGTTATGCTCCTTACTGTAAGTGTTCAGGTATTCTTTAAGTTGATTTTTCTCGAATGCTGCATTTTCGAGTTGTGCCACTTTTCTTGCGGGGGTGCGATATGGTTCCTTTCAAACTTGTCCACCGATCCAGAGTTGTAGATTCACCTATAGGACCGACGACCATTACTTTTTACACACCCTGTACACGATTGCCCTTCGTTCGCAGCAGTCGTAAAACTTGTACCGGCCGCGCCGTAAACCATAAGACGATTTTTATTCACAGCCCGGGAAAAGAGAAAGTCGAAACGAATAATACGCGGATAGTCGGGAGAGATCACGCGATATGAAAATAATACCAGACCAGGACCAGGTTTCGTGAAGCGTGTAATTAATAAAGATTTTAATTAAATCACTGTATCATAGGGCAGATCCGACGTTTACAACGATATTTATCTCGCTCCGGATCGGGGGGGTATAAATGACGTCGCGTTACATGCGATGTTAGTTACGGAATTCAGGTCGTCGCCCCGGCCGGCTAACATTTGCGAATGCTTCCGTGTAATCCGATTTACTTTTACTTATCGCGCCGTTCAAACACTTAGAAATATTTGCATCGCGGCCGTGCCCGCTTTCAGCCGACTCCACGGCTCGCGAATTTCGGCTTCCTCCCTCTCTTCTATTCGTTCCGCCTCTGTTTGAGGTCGTTTAACATTTTTGTCGTCTGGTCTCGTCTCGCCGAAAACCGTGGAAAATATTCCCGTGAACGGGAAACTGCGCGCGGCAGTGACGCCGGATTAAGACTTGTCTCCCACTCTACTCTATCCCCTCCACGACGCCATTTCCGCACGCTCCGCCCCTCCGTCACGTGACGTGATTGCTCGCACCCGATTCGCGTAGCGTCTGGTACCGACAGAAGGGGGGTTAAATGGAATAACTTTTTATTTGTGAATTACGTTATTCAAATAAAATAATCCATAATTTCACCGCAAGAAGAGATTATCGACGACGCTAAATTAATCACTATATTTCGCTACGTTAATTTCCGTAGTTCAATGATTAAAGTTTGTCTGCATTCGCTTTTAAAGTTGTTATTAAAATCCGACGCACTCGACGATGTTGACACGAGATAAATATAATTTTGTAGAGTACGAATTATTTGATCAAGTGGAAAATTAAATCCAAACAAGTTTTCGTTCTATTCGAAATTCGTGTAATTTTATTTTTATATTAAAATTAATTGCCTGTTCAAATAAACTATATTTTGTATACTTTATCTTGATGATTATTTAAGACACGATCAGATGATCGAAATATCTGCGCTATTGCTCAAGTATCGCAGTTAAACCGTTTCAATTGACTGTTATTCCGTAACGGCGTTCAAATAAACGAGGTTAGACGAAATAGAAAATAAAGATCCGTATCCGAGACATTAGGAAACTTCCAGAGAATGTCCTCGATGGCCTGTTATTTTCGAAACCGTTTCCCCCGCACGAAATTGTGCAGTGAACGGCGAAACTGGAAGTGAATTGAGGATAGATCAGGGGAATATATAGGAAATGAAGTAGAACCCGACCTGAAACTGATACTGCTTTTGTGAGATTATGTTCGCGCTGTACTGTTTGACATTACTGTTTATAAACACGAGTCTCCTCTGCGTACGGCGATTAGGGAATGTATTCGATTCGATTCGATTTCATGGAGTTAGTCTACCGTAGACGTTGCAGAACACAACTCAACATAAAGATATAGTAATACTGGTCTGAAATAGTAAGATAGAAACGCAAGATATGGAAATACGCGAGATAGAATAAGGGGATGATTCCGAGAGACGACGTCTCTTGATGGAGTCCGAAATCGAACTGGTGGCAACACGTAGTGGAGTAGGGAGCGCTGGCGCGTAGAGTGGGGATCGCCGAACGCGATCACGGACTATTAGTCCAGTCACCAGGTACTTTTACCTGGAAAGTATTCCGAACTTAATGAAATTTTGGCACGTCATTGTGGGGTACTCTGGGAAGTCGAATCTGAGTTTTCGACCTCGAGGACCCTGTGCTAACTTGGGGAGGGGGAAAAACCACGATTTTTGCTACCTGTTTTTGGTATTTCGTCTATAACTCAAAAACTATGGGTGCTACGAACTTTTTCTTTACATTTTTGAAAAGAGCATTAAATTTCCTTCAAATTTCACTGGTCCAATAATATAAACATTTTTTTTCTCCTAGACGCACAGTTTTTCTTAAAATTTGTTTTTTAATATTGCATTGTCGTCCAGTTCTGTGCTACGGTTAAAGTTTCAAGTCTCTAGCTCTTCGGGAAGTGGTTTAAAATTCAATTACAAGATTTGACGCATACAAAATATCAACAACGACAACTCGGTAAGCTAATATAAGCGTGGTAAAAAAACCAACAGCACTCGTATAGAGAAATTCCAATTTTTATCTAATATCTAATTACCAGATTATCCATTGCGCAAGTTTTTTCTTCCTGTCTTTTTGCAGATGACACCGTGCGCTATTGTGGGTAGCTGCAGGGTTCCTCAACCAAATCTGCGCAGATTCCCGAGGGATTAACCTCCACCATTCCGTTTAAGTGATCGTCTATAAGACGTCAGGGTTGCTCGGTACGCGGAGTATCTTCGGGGTTAACGTCTCAGGACTTGAACTTTCAAAATCGTTCCTGCGCCGTTCTATCTTTCGATGCGGCGTTACCGAAAGCTGTTCGTATATCACAAACTGTCGCGCGGTGACCCAATTTCCACGAATACCCTCGCCAATTCCAGGCAACAAAAATACACACGTGGAACAAAACGTTTATTTAATCATTTCGAAAATTGCTTGGCAATGTCGCTGTTAAATAAATTCCATTCACAGGCTCTCGCTGTTTTTGTCCGGAAATTGTTGCAGCCGATGTCGTATTCAATAAAGTAATGCCGGTTTATCGAATTTCTAAAGCTTAATATTTTTGCATGTTTATTCACATTGTAATTATATATATTAAAATTCTTCGTGGTCAACGGATATTTTTATAAATCACAAAAATTATCTGAAGAGTGGTAGTTGAAACGATTTCCCAGCGGGTGCATCAAGCGAATGTTGAATGTAAATTGCAGGTAAATATTCAACGCGAAAGTCAGAGAGATAGATGGAAAAAGTAATTGTTCAGGTTGATTGTTTAATCGCTTAACCGGTACGCAAGATAAAATTTGAAATTACCGGTGAAAAGGGTAAAATCCTTTTGATCCTGTGAACGGAAGGGAGTAACAAATAAGGGAGGAGTTCACCGTCGCGCTAGTTTTCTGCGTGGCCGGGCTTCGAACTTTTGATAACAGGTGTTTAATTTCTTAAAAGAAATGGTTTTCTCGAGACGACTGAGCAAAAACTTTCGATGCACTTTCGAAATGCCCTCCCCCCGCCGCGAAGCTATTGAACGCGCAGGTAAACACGATTTACGATCCCTTAAATCAAAAACGGTACATTTGCTCTCAATTGCCTGTAAGATCGCGTTATATAACGAGTGCGGAGGTACAAATACAAGCCTTCGCTCGCGTACACACACACACACGCGCGCGCACGTAGTAAACAGACACATGCGCGAGAGGCCCATGATGTTTTATTAAATTGGACCTTACCGAAGTAGAAAGAATTATTCATGTGACTTCGAAAGTGAATAACCCTGTCTGGGCTCGTGAGAACACGTGCGGTTCAACTCGAAATTCTGGAGTACATCGCGAACAATCCCGGGGACTTGTGAAAAGCGATCGTAACAACTTCAACTCCCGTAACACGTGACCACAGTCTTCACCGAAGTGAGTGGGTCAATACTGACTATCCTCGGCGAGTGTACACGTTGGAGGGAAATTATGTGTTCCGACTAACACCACAGTGGTGTTCTTCACCTTGGAATCGTATGGTGTTTAACCTGGCGTTGGTAAGGTGAGAAAATGTATCGTAAGTGGTAAGGTGGGGTCTCGCAGACCCCCCGAAATAATACATTGTATTATAGAAATAAATACCTTTTTCATAAATATAAGATTAGGTATTGCTTAAGAGGCTTGTAATTTATCAGAGTAAAAACGCAGATCCAAGAAATTAAATTTTTATTATTCAAAAATACTTACACTGTTACAATGTTACGATCAATCTAAAATCCCTGGGGTCTGTGAGACCCCACCTAACTAACGCCGGATTAAAAGTCTTGGGGAATTTTAGCTTCCTCTATCTGTGGCTTTGAATTATAGTCACTGAATTTCTAATGAAAGAAACTTATTTGTCTTCCTGTTAGGTATTCTCTATCGCTCTTTACTCAAAATTTCTGCCTTTCTTCCGTAAATTATGATGTATTTGGTATGTAATCCAGTAGATTTGTACCAGGGGCAGCTGCAGATCGAAGTTTCGATCCTGTAGGATCAATGGTTCAGGAGTTACGCTTGCTTAAATTTGTGCATTTTTCAGTGTTTTTGACAGGTAAGGGCGCCGCCATATTGGTTTGTAGTGACGACCACCTAGCCGTCCTCCCCCCCGATCTAATCACCAACCAACTCATTAATTATTCTGCTCCTAGACCGTCACTACAAACCAATATGGCGGCGCCCTTACCTGTCAAAGACACTGCAGATTGCTCAACTTTAAGCAAGCATAACTCCTGAACCATTGATCCTACATGATCGAAACTTCGATCTGCATCCGCGCCGGATACAAATCTACTGGACTACATACCAAATATATCATAATTTATAGAATGGCACAAATTTTGAGTCCGATTAAGTAAAGTTTACCCCTTTATCGTCCTATTAGATAAATATATAATAACGTTTGGGATAATTGAATAGACGTATTTGCCCGAATATTATGTCGTTGGCTGGGTATTATTCGGAAGTAATCGGCTTATCTGTATCACCGCATTCGCGTACAAAAGAAAGGGACGGAGGGAAAATATAGGGACAGAACCCCTTCCGACGAGAGAATTTGTTATTGGCCGCAATCACGCGAAGTTCACGCCGCGCGGGCTTGGGTTCGGGCCCCACGTGCTCTCGACTCACGGGCTGCGAAAGCAGCGTTACTCACTTAGCAACGCTTTCATCGAAAACGAACCGAGTGGCGTGAATTGAAGAAACTCCATGGGGGAGCAAACGCGAGGAGAAGAGGGCACGGATCCCGAGCAACGGCTCGTGAAATGTATGCACCGCGTACACTGTATACTTTCTTGTACACTTGCACGCCATTGCACGGCCGCGCTGGTTGCCTTCCGCCTAATGATCCAGCGGGTCACCGGCCTCAAAATCGGAATCAATTAATCAGTCGTCCCCGGTGTCGGCACTGTATCTGCCAAGCGTTGGCAATATGGTAATTCGTCGAGGATCACGATTACAATATTAATTTCTAGCATTATTCTAGATCAGTTTCCCAAATAACGAGATCGTACTATCAACAATTTTAGGAGAACTTGCTGTGAAGGGTTACTATTCTCCTGTAACAAGTATAAAAATAAATGATTTTTAAGATTTTAAGGAAAAACCACCGCCCAGTTTTCATTGGACATATTGGGTATGGGTATAAGTTTCCCCACTTTTTTCGTTGAAAAAAAGCGTATAAATTATACCCGTAGTGTGTAAACGTTTTCCAACAGTAGATCGATCGACATTTAATTCAATTGACAGTTCTTTAATTGTTTGACGTGGATTTTCATCGAGGAATGCTCGCGAATCTGTATCTTCGAATCTTTCTGGCATACCATCGCGATTTTTGTCCCTTACACGTCGAAATCATGGATTTTAAACCGCCGAAACCATGTTCTACAACTTGTATTTGATGGAGCATCGTCCCTTTCTTTAAAGCAAAATAATGCAACATAACTTTTTGTAAATGATGCTTACTTGGAACTAGAGTCGACATTTTTGACGCGCAAAAATTGACTGCTGTTCACGCTCCAAACGATTGCCACTAACTACGTTTCGAAGCTTACAAGGGAAGGACCCCGAGTGTCCGACTTCGATTTTGATAATCTTTTGTGAGACGATGGTATATGGATCCCTAATGATGTCTGCAAAATATTAGGCGTGGTTACCCGATAGTTTTAAAGATATAAACAATTAAAGTTCAACTTGCCCACAATCTGATAATGTAACAACAAGGTATGAAAGTTTAATTGTTCATATCTTTAAAACTATTGAGTAATTACACCTAATATTTTGCAGACATCATTAGGGATCCATATACCATCCTTTCACAAAAAATTATCAAAATCGAAGTCGGACACTTGGGGTCTATCCCTTGTTAGACACACACCTTTGGAAAACATGTGCTACGTTCCATCAAGTACGCGATCGGTACTGAAGTACCAGAGTTGGGCAAAAATTTTATTGAAATAAAAATTTCGAGAATAATGTGGGTTTAAAATCCACTTGCAAAAAACCCACTTTATTTGAAAGTTTTATTTAAATAACATTTTTTCTCTAATTTTGTTAAGTACAACGACATCTGTCAAAAGGGCGGAAACTTATTCCCACACCCAATAATTAATTTAGCTTGAACTTGCAAATGGATCGTTAAAATTTTGTTTATAATAAATATAACCAAATTACCCCATTAGCTTAGGAAAGTCCCCGGGGTTCCACGCCGGTAGTCGATTGACGTAATTGATGATATTTAAGTAGCTTAGCGTGCTTAATTACTCTCGCCGATTTAGGGAAAGGTATTCGATCGACTAATAAAAAAGAATGTCAATCGAATTGATTACTGAATGCAGATAATACAGTGATAATTATTGGTATTTTTCTGTGTGTGATTGAATATTTCTGATTGGTGTTGTGTAAAATTATATTTGTTGATTTTTTGACAGAACGGACAGTGAACAAAAATAGAAAAAAACCTGTTGAACGATAAAGGTGGTTTTGGACGTTCACGAAAATCCAAAATATACACTAAAAGCATTTTTTTATTCTAGAAAAACGTAGCTATTGTATGGACTAGTCTGAAAAAAAGCTGAAAAATTGCAAGTGCTGCAGCCATTGAAAAGCAAAAAGGGCAGTGCCGTTCTGTTGTTCAATTACAAAGAATAAAAGGATTTGTGTCTGTCTAGTCAGTCAATGCAATATCACTATGTACACATATGCACACACATCCCCCAACGTTTAGGGGATTAAAACCCCTTTTTAGGAAAACATTTCTAAAATATCAAACTACACAAAAAGAATATATAAAAGTTCGATCGCTTGCAGTGTACAAACTGAAGCATTTATTTAATTTTCCTTTTATTTCCCTTGTAGAAGAATTTACTAGATATTCTGGATTTTGTGCGTAAAATGCTAAAAGTTACGATTAAATAAAATTCAATGCGAATTTAGCTTCGTTCCACTGAAACATTTAATCAAGAAAGTTGAGCGTGTAATGTAATTTTCTCTAAACCGGTCTACAAAAATGTTTATTTACACTTTGACTGCAGCAGCGTATTCGAAACTTTTCCCGCGACGAAACATTTCATAAATTCGAAGATTTTTCACGGAACACGTTCGCTATTTTGCAGGGTAGATAAATACGAAAGAATAGTTTTTGAAAAAGTTTGAATTTTTGTAGCATTTTTCGTCGTTGGCCGATTCACAATATAGTTAACGAACTCGTGTGATAAACATTGAGGTGCTAAAATGAAAGATTAATTGCTTCGAACCATTTCTTTTGTGTTCTATGTTTAAAAGTGGTCCCACATTTTTATAATTACAATTAGCGAGAGGTAAAGTACTTCTACACGGCTTGCGCCACGAATTCCTGGCCACCCAGTACATAAAAGAAAATGTGTCAAGTGGCTTGCTCGAGATCAATCCAAACCTCACAGTATCATCTCATGGATCGACAAACGCGCGAAAATTCTTCGAGCATTCGTAAATGTATGTAAATCATCTATAACAATCTGGTGTCCTAAACAGAATGAATTTTATTTATCGTTTCCTCTGGCGCTTCTGCGCGAGAATTCTCCCTTAAGGCCAGAATAAATTGATCTTGATGCGAATTTAAAAAATGTTGGAAGCAGAAAGAACATGTTCACGTGACAGATACTATTTCGCATGATACGGCAGGCATGTTTAATACGAATGTTTCAGATACACCTTGTATGCACGCAAGTTGGATCTATGAAAACGCAGATATTTCCATCTCTCGAATCGGAGGGATGCTTAATTAACAGACGGGGGAATTGATACGATTCCAGACGGCTCTTCATCACGGAAACCTTTTTTATCGGGGAGCGTACGTTTCAGAGCATAACGATTCAAGAATGATATGAATTATAATCGTTTGTGCGCCCGCCGCGCACGGTGGATTACATTTCTAGGCGAAGAGCTTTTAACTTTTCACCCGCGACGCATCGACGCGCTTCGCAAATATTCAAAAATACCCGGGGGCCACGCTTTATCGCGAGAAAGGACTGAAAAAATAGTAATTCCCCTCGTAAACGTTTATAATTGACGAACGAATGAAAGGTTTCGAAAAGATAATTGCGGAACGTTTGAATTTTGTATGAGCACCGCTCGAAATAAAAGCGGGGCTCGCACAGCGCGCCCGGCCAAAACAAATTCATCAACGTTCCTTCCTCGCACTCGAACGCGAACTCGAGTTGTGCCAATATTCCAAAACACTGTGTTCCACGTTGCCCCGGTCAGTGATGCGAAAACAAAATGATCTCGCGCAACCTCGGAATCGACGCACGCTTACCCCAAATCAGGATTTAGCAGATTCAAATCAATACAAATCTTGTTCTTCGAAGATCGATGGAACTATTAGGTGCATGGGTTAATTCTTGGTCGTCACACTAAACTGTTAAGGCGGTAGACTTGTTTCCAGGTTTGCAAAGGTGCGGGATTCGCGTTCTCGTTTCTCGATAACACAAAAATGGGGTTTCTCGGTAGTCAAAAACGCTAGATAAAAGATCGATCTAGGACGCCATCGCCCTCAAAAGTCCTATTTTTTCGTTTACGAGGAGTAATTTGCATTATTCGGCAGCATGTAGCTATGTAAATGGGTAATCTTTGCTTTACCCGACTCAAACTTTGTGCCTTTCTCCTATAAATTATGATGTATTCGATACTGTAACCCAATCGATTTGTAATAGGCTTTTATCTTGCAAGAAATTGTCTTGTAAAAAATTTTGCAAGAAATTTAACAGCTTATATTCCAATAACTATTTGTTTGCGACATGTGGCTCCTTTCAAACTTTTTCTCTTCTGGAAGGTATTGATGTAAAAAAACAAACTTTAACAACAATTTTCTTGGCTGCTCTTTACTTTACCGGACTTAAAATTTGTGCCTTTCTCCTATAAATTATGATGTATTTGGTATTAACACGGATCTACAAAACGTATTTTTGAAATGTTCAATATAGGCTCACATAAAAAACTTGTGAAATGCAACTTTTAGTATTTTTTCTACATTTCCGGTCAATTGCAATTTTTGAAAAAAATTTCTTTTCACATCCTGTAAGTAAACTAATTGCTCTAGCTTCCCAAAAAAGTTCAAATCGTATAGTACAGTATTAAAGTAGTTGTCGTCTTTTTTAGAGCGTCCTTAAACTTTGTCCACTACTGTAACATTTCTGACTACTGAAAAACCCCATTTTTGTATCATCGAGAAATGAGAAGGCGAATCCCGCACCCTTGCAATCCTGTGAAAAGGAGAGTACTCCCTTAAGTTTATTTACACTTAAACGTGGGGATGTTTATCGTCGTGGAGGGGATAGGGTAAAGTGGGAGTCAAGTCTTAATCTGGTGACACATGCACGACAGAGACGAAACGTTTTACGTGACCGAGCCGTGGCGAAATAGTGGGGGAATAACGTCGTAGAAGGGGAAGGCAACTCCGGGGGACAGAATAGTGATTACAGTTGGTATATTTCTTATCCTGCGTTTCAATTGGCATTTAATTCGAGAGCATCTCCGTCGAATTTCTTCGGAATTGAATCGGAAACGGAGGTCAATTAGATCGACTCGAGAGAAAGCCGTCTTGAATTTACGAACTGGTCGTTCGCAGAAAGAGAGAGAGTCCGGGCGTGATGAAACAGGAATCTGGACGAATAGCCGGCTCGCCAATTACGCTGAAATTAAAAACGAACAATCCCTATTGATTCGTTTCCGAGCGTACTATTTACGATGAACGTTGCAGTTCGATGAAAGTGCTCGACTGTATCTTTCTCATTACTCAAGCAAAGGGTATATAGGTCACAGACGTTTCCATTGTCCATCTAGTTTACGTTCCTGTACTTTCACGGGAGGGCGATCGTGTTAAATGGATGAAGATTCCGGGACGAGTTCGATTGTTTCAAGAATCCAGAGATAGCGAAACAAATTGAATTCGCGACGCGCGGAGCTAACGGTGCACGGCCTGAAAATGAAATTGCATAACGTGGGAACTGTTACATTAAAATGGAGACACTACTTTTAACCTAGTATTAACCCGGCAGGAATAGTCGGGTACGTGTACTCTCGTTCACAAGCCATCGACAGCTCCTTATTGTTCCAGAGATTTTTAGAATAACCGTACGTCCATAGAATGACTCAGGGAAATTTTTCAAACACCCTTCACTGCAATGATTCAATGAAATTATCACTTTTTTATTCACATTTAATATTCATCAGTATTCTGAAAAAGAAATTGGTCGAAGGACAGGGTGTATAAAAATAAAAAGTAATGGTCGTCCGTACTAGGGGTGAATCTATACCTCTGTATCGATGGACATTTGTAGGAGAAACGTGCCGCAAAATTGTTTACAACAAAGAAAATGGGTAAACTTTAATAAATATTTTGCAAGACACTTTCTTGCGAGATAAAAGCCTATTACTACCGTTCACACAACCGTGTCGGTGAGACAGAACAGGATCGTGTGCGTGACTCGAGACAAACGAAGTTTAAAGGGACGTTCGTCGCTAGGCACGTACGACGTGTCATCGTCTCCCTGCCCGTTCGGATCATAAATTTCATGTAGTGAAATATGAAAGAATACATTATATCCATTTTTATACAGAAGAATATTAATCCTGGGT
The DNA here is from genome assembly GCF_051020765.1 of Lasioglossum baleicum. Lineage (NCBI taxonomy): Eukaryota > Metazoa > Arthropoda > Insecta > Hymenoptera > Halictidae > Lasioglossum > Lasioglossum baleicum. The sequence continues at coordinate 4,497,743 of NC_134938.1, forward strand.
TATAAAATACTGATGTCAAGTATAGGTACTCACAAATTTTTCAGAATCTTCTGTTCCTCCGTCGGATTAACAGGGCACTGCCATTTGCGCGAATACGTCAATAAGTATGAAGCACAAAACAACACATTTTCCAAAATTGTGACAGCGGACGGGAAGAAGTTACTGCGACCACGGTGAAAATAGTACTGCGGTTGTCACCTCGGTTTTTCCTAAATGGTTAAGGGTGGATTTAGGTGGGGAAATGTTGCGTTTGTTAATAGGACGGGGGTGTGTCCAATTCCTTTGGTACTGTCTTCGGTCGTAAATAATGTGATTTATAAGGGTAGTCCGCTCGTCGCTTCTATGGGTCCGTCGCACGTGTTGTCCATCTGTCGGGGTTGAAGATTCGCATGCGTTTTTTGCTTGCTATAACGTCCTTTACAGGTATACAGTGGTCGAAATTTCTATAAAGTCATCTTCCTTTTCATAGACACTCGGATAGAGGGACTGCGTACTCTAGACCGTTATGTTTACTATTTACGTTTTTTTTAAATTTTTTTCTGTGTGGTGCAAAACACAAGTGCGAAGTTTCTATAAAGTCACTTTGTGTTTCTCTGTATTCTGAGAGGAGAGAACTACGGAAAACTGCGAATATTCTGAAAGTATTAGTTTTAGAACTCACAGAAATCCTGTTTGTTATAATTTGATTCACGTGTATGAGAATGCCGAGAGGGAAAGTACTAACAAGTGAAGAAAAAGCATCAATCGATGCTTATAAAGATATGGGCTGGTCTAGTCGCGCAATTGCTAAGAAAACTAATCGGTCATATACTGTGATTAATAATTATATCAATTTACGTGAAAATTACGGAAAAAAATCATCTTAAAGGTAGTAATAAAAAATAGTCAGAGACAACATTAAATATTAATGAGGTCTGCAGCTAAGGAAAGGAAAAATGCGATTGATTGAATAGATTGAAATGCGTGTCGTTCTTTTCTGCGTCAACCGATTTCGTTGAAATTTTCAGTATGTGTATAACTAACATGAACATAAATGTTCATTAAGGGCCCAAATAAAAAAGTAAAATCTCTTTTGCATAACATTTCGTAAACCAATGTTTCTAATCGATTACAAAACATCCGGTCGTTTGGTAGAATTATAAAAAAGTTATTCTGTTTTAAAGGGCGTACGAATGCTTTTTACACCAACTGTATATCATATTTCAGAGCAGCTCGGAACTAATGGGAAGGAGAGTTTGCAAGATGATTTACCGCGGCTCTAAATAAAAAAACTCACCTTTATAAACATTTACGTCCATCGGAAGGTACACAAATTCTACACGACTGAAACGAAATATTTTTCGTTCGGAAATAATAACACCGACGTAATCCGAAACGATCGCGTTTCCGACCCGCGCAGCATCAACAATAAAAGGAATACCGTCGCGCAACAATCTAATAAACGATGAAATTTTGCGGTGTAAATAGAGAACCACCAATAACGAATTCATCGGAGAACTCGTGTTATCGTTTCGTGAGAAGCTTAACAGCTTAACGGCAATCATTTGCCAGTTTATCAGAGATTATTGAAAGCAGGTTATGCAGTGGTTTGCCCGTATGAGCGAAAATGGAAGAACGAAATTCCTTACTGGTTCTAACGAACGTTGTGAATCTGTTTGGCAGTAGGGTAAGGTTGCTCAAAAGTCGTACCCCTTGAGAAAAAAACCGTATAAAACTTATAGGATGTATCAAGTAAATAGAAATTAAATGTGTTCCTCAAAACTTGTGTTAGTATTGTTGTTATTTATTATAAAGAAATTAGAAAATCTATATGCTTTCACGTAAAATAAACTAAATCTTCCCAAGTCGTACCTAAGAATTCAATTAAGCAACAATAATAATTAAAACGTATTTAACATCACATACAAATCTTTTGTTCTTTGGTCAACTCCAGCGCATACATCGTGCACCCACGATTTGCATTTCAATCATTGAATCTCTCATGTTTTTCTCCCGATCTTCCCCAGAAATAAAACAAAACCAATCGCTTTTCTTCTTTTTAATTTTTAATGCCACTTACCTTTTTATTAAATACAGCGTATCTTTTATTTGCGGTATTCTTTATGTTTTCTTTATTCTGCGTTGACGTTATTTCGACTGACGAGGTAGTACGACTTAGGAATCTCATATGGGTACGACTTAAGACACGGCACAAGTTAAATTTAAAAAATAAACATAACCTGACATTGAATAAAATTAATACGATTTCGTTTCGACCAAACGATTATGTAAATTCTACTGAATTTATATTTAATAAGGAACATAATTTTATCAATAATTTACTTGCAAGATTAACTACCAAACATATGCAGAAAATTATAAGAAAATTGAAATGAACTCATTTGATGACAGGATTTACAATGAGGCTGATTTATGGCAGACAATAATAAATACGTAAAGCAACTTGGTTGACTCAGATGTATATTTGGTTGTCGTTGTATGCGCTGTTGTCGCCGTAGTTCGTTCAAAATTCAAGTGGTACGACTTGAGCATTGGTACGACTTGAGCAACCTTACCCTATATCGCATGTTATTCGAACAAAAATCGAGAAATAATCAGATGGTCATCTCAATGTTAGTTTCGCAATGTTGTCGGGGACAGAGGGCGATGGCAGAGGGTCGAGAGCGTCATAGATTCGAGTCGGACTAAACAGTAATTGTTCCTGAACGAAAAGAGGCCACGGAGAACGGAGCTTTTTACCGCGCACTCCATCGCATTTGCATCGCAGACGAAGATGTTACTGAATCTTAGGTGAATGTCGTTAGAAACGACCGACAGTATCGTCGGGTCGGCTACGATAAAACACGGGGGTGAGGTGTTATCGATCCGGTGGTGGAATCGTTGCCGAACACTCGCGGCCGAAAAACAGCTCGGCGTCGTGCGCGACGATAACGACTCGTCGACTCCCCGGGTGTGTTTCCTTTTGTTTTCCTTCGTCGTCGTTGGCCTGAGACTTTCTCTATTTCATCCGCACGTCCGGTGTAAGTTTGTTACGGCCGCTACTCCGTTTCAGAACCTTTAAATCCACTTTGCCGAGGGTCGCGCACGACCGACCGGTATTAAACCATCGACTCCGCTCGGAAAAATAACGGGAAAACCACCGCCCACGGTGAAAAGTGAAATATTGAGTTCCGGCGAATCGGTTTCGTCGTTCGGCCAAAGATTATACGTGTTCGCTCTTTGCCCGGCAAAACTGTGGAGATTTCGCGTGTTCACCGCTTTCCCCTCTAACCCTTGTTGAAAACTTAACCCCCTGTCCCAGTTGAATCAACTCGAAACGAAAATTCACCGTTCGATAGCTCGCTGATCGACGTACAGATTCGTTTCCGTCGAATCAACATCTATAGGGTGTCCCAAGTTTTCTCAAGCCTATTGAGGCGTTTGTAGAACGACCAGTGATGCCAGAATGAAGTTGGTTTCAACTTCATTTCCCCCTCCAGGCTCTCCACCTTTATCTCCTTCCACTATCCTATTCCACCGTTCAGTCCCTATCGCGCACGCGCAACGTGTCTGCCATATTGCTCTGGTCATCAGTGAGGGGGTACTTGTATTCCCCCCGATTCCTTTTCGATCACCCCTATCTGGTAACACTGAGAAGGACAGCCCATTGGCTGTCCCGGATGAGGTTAGGTTTTCAGTAGGTATGGGCAGTGTTTTGGGCAAATTTTATTTTAAATAATAAATAAACGTGTGATTTTAATTTCAAATAATAACTAAACTATTTATTGAAATGAAAGTAATTTAAATAATTCCAAAAGTGATCTATTTATTAAAATTCTTATTTTCAAATAAAAGATTATTTATTATTTGGATTGAGGTGGAAATCAAATAAATAGTTTTTGGTCTTCTCTTATTTCTTGTATTTAAAAAATACAATTTTATTTATTGTTTGTCAATACAAATAATAATTGAAATTGTATCTGTAAATAACCATTAACTTAATTATTTTAAATAATTCTATTTAGACTTGTGCTCAAACAATAAATAATTATTTTTGCTTTTTATTTGAATATCCAAATAACAAATAACTTGTTATTTAAATTTTTATTTGAATAATTATGTATTTAAATAAATTTATTTATTGCCGAACACTGGGTATGGGTACGCCGACCATCCGCGGCCTGAGCCCCGCACTACCCCCTTCTGGCGTAACGACATTTTCCCCCTCACTCTTAAAAGAAAAGGGTGTCCCAAGTTTGTAGTGCCAAATTTTGTTCATGAAAAATGAAGATCTCTACGAGAAATGAAAAATTTGTGAAATTGATGTCTCGTCACCGGTGCGGACGAATTTAGGTTAGGTTTATATTGCGAGTTAGGTGAGCCCGAATTGTCCCCTCCGGTAGGAATGCTAACCAGACGTTATTCGCGGCGACCACTTTGCCGCAATATAAGAAGGAATAAAAAAAAAACGAAGGAGAGGAAAAGTAGGAACCATAAAAATAGCACGGAATAAACCGGACCGAACGTTTACGCAAAGCAGAAAGAGTCGAATGCTCGCGAACGACGTTTATCGCGACCGGGTAATACTAGTTGCGCGACGGCGAAAAAGAGAGGAGAGAACGCGCGCGTCTCGAAAGGGGGAGCGTAACCGTGCGAAACAAAAATCGCGGAGTTTCTCCCGGGGCTTCGTTTAGCGGGACTTGTAAAAAAGCCGGCCGGAACGGCGGACAAAACAAATTTACACGAAAATTCATGAAACGCGGGAAATCCCCCAGTATGCGGAAAATAAAAGAGTCTTCGAACACCTGCTACGCATTTGCATAAATGAAAAACTGACTGGAACTTCTTCCCCGTGTAACCTGCCGGATAATAAATTCCGACGAAGTCATATGGATCGCGGAATAAAAAAGAGAAAGAAAGACCAAAAGGAAAGGGAGGGGGAAGAACGGACTACGATCGAACGGTCTCGAAACTTCTCAGCCAATAAGTCACGCGAAATTATGACGATCGTTCAGCGGCGATTTTAACCGTAGCACTCCCTAACTCTAGAGGGGCGGGGGCTCCTCAAGCCCATACTCTTCTTTACTCATTTCTTCTAAGAAAAAATTATTTAAAACAAAAGGTTGCCTGTTACTTTTTAAACCAATGGCCATAAAAGGTGTTAGGTAGCGGCCAAGTTTGAATGATTTAGCCCACCATGTAACTCTTTAAAAATTAAATAGCGTTCTTTTAAACTAATTTTTACAAAAGCTTTTTTCAGTAATGCAAGAGGTATTTCTAAGCTAATGAACTTGGCCGTATTTTGTTTGATCTCACAACTTTTTAAGGCTATAGGAACTTGGCTCCTGTTTACAGGATGTTTTTGTTGGGATTACATTTACCGTAACATGTATATCAATACTACTCTGAACTCGATTCTTCAGATGACAAACATGAATGACAGAATACAACATTTATGAATGCTTTTTGCATACATGATTTTTACATTTATAGGATTTTTGTTTGGTTTTCGACATATGTATTAGGTTGGGGAAAAAGAAATCCATCATTTCTCCGCGTGAGATAACGTAAAAATAATGGATTTCATTTTCCCCAACCTAATATTATTATGTTTGATCCTTAGTTCTGGGATTATTTGTTATTTGTTGAAGATAAGAGTAGCGTTCGCGGGTCCGCTCGCGTCAGTGTTTTTCTTTTCTATGCACTGTTATTCTTTTTCTATAGCAGCAGAACCCACTGGATATTAAACTATAATGTATAAACGACAATAAATAATTTTTTCCAGAATTTTTCACCCAGGAAAAATAGTCCTAATTTCAATTTTTCCAACCTGTGGGCTCGAGGAGCCCCTCATAGGAGTGCTAGGGTTAAAGGGGGCCCGCTTTTCATAGTCAAAATAACAGGAAAAAATTTGTTCAAAATATCGAACTCGAAAAATTGAGTTTTGCCCACGGAAAGCGGGTTTCTGGCCCACTGTGCCATCGTGGAAACCCGGTTCCAACGAATGTCCGAGAATCGGGTGTATAAATGGTATTATCAGCTTATAATAGCAACTGTCAACGGCAATTAAACGTTTCCAGATATGTGTACGCCTGTGTCCATATAAATTTGCGGATGAATTATGTTTCGTGCAGCGAGTGGAACTGACACATGTTAATAATATTTGGAGTACAGCAAATACAATGGCAAATCGAAGAAAAACGAAAATAGAAACGGTACCTGTCTCGTATTAAATACAAAAAAAGCAATGTTGTCCAGCAGTAGAGTGAATCGAATTACCTGTTCTAAAAATTATTTTGTTAACAATAATAAATATTCGTTCACCGAGGTAAACCTCTGAACGAAGAGTTTTTCTTTGCCCGGGAGCATGTGTCTGCAAACATGCAATATGCAGCGTCAGTTTCATTCTGCTCGGAGAATACGTAAATTGGATTTCCAATAAGAATAATACAGTGACAGATGTCGTACAGTGGAAAAGAAATAATAGATCAACCGTGCCCGTAGACATGCTGGCTATATTCCACTGTTCCCTCAAAATCTAATCGAAAAGTAATCTGGAAAGACAGCATGAATGGTGGCTATAGATCTTTCAATAAAACTGCAAATATTTTAGTTGTTAATAGCTTCTCTACCTATCTCTCGACATGTTGTTCATGACACCTTGTACATAGTTATTCCTGTCCGAAGATTAGCCATCGTCGGTGACCGTCCACGTCGTGATCAGTGAAAAGGTTTGGCACCGGTTCGTATCGTCGGTACATAAAATTAAGCCCGGAGTCCCCGGCGAAATTTAATCAGAATCCATAGAAAATCATAAAAGTTTCGTTCGACGTTGAGCCAGCCATTCGGCGGGGCTGGCGTGGACGAGAGACCCGGATAAGTCTTCTCGGTTGCGCGATTCGCAGGGTCCTAAATTTCCGGCGATGTCGTCTCGCCTTAAGTTTTCCCCAGAGCTAAGGAAGACGACGACGACGAGGACGACGACGGTGCGCGTCCCTCGCCCGGGCGAGCGCGGACGGTATCCGAGAACTCGAATTCATCGATCAGGCACTTTTCGCTGGAACTGCCGGGATCAAGGTGAAGTATCCTTCAGAGGGGAGAAAAAGTAGAAACTCTTTCCTCCCGGTGAAATTCCACCCCCGCGTAGCCTCTCTGTAGGGGCGAGGCTTCTTCCGCGGGTTTACCGACGAGGAGCCGGGGAAGAGGAGTCAGTCGATAGCAAAAATGGATATCGTGGGAGAAGGACTTACTCGAAATCCCGAGAGTTTAGGTTCGGGTGTATTCGAAATTTTGTTCGCCGCAGCTAATGCCGGGTAACAAGAAATAACGGAGTTAATCATTTCTTATTATAATTCTGTCAAATTGACGAATTTTGAAAAACCAAATAATAACAACCATAACATGGACCTTTAGTATTCATACATTTAAGAAGTTTCGAAATGGCCACCCTTTGCGCCGATACAGAGGCTCAAACGTGTCTTGAAATTTTCGGCAATGGGCCGCAGCTCTTCTGGCGTCATTCGGTCCCACTCCTGGTACAGAGATTTTTTCAATGACTCCAAATTTTTATGGGGCCGAGCACAGGCCCTGGCCTCCAAAATCGACCACGCGCTGTAGTCCGTCGGGTTGAGATTCGGTGAGTACGGCGGCCATTCCACACAAATGTGATAAAACCTGGAAAATGGGCTTTGCACCACTCCTGTGTCGTTTTCGCCCTGTGGGCCGGCACGGAATCCTGCTGTAACGTCCATTCCGGATCGCCGAGGTGCTGTTGGGCCCACAGAAGTACAACGGCTTCGAGAATGTCCCGTCGATACACTTCTTGATTGATTTTGACCCCTTGATCCACGAAAACCGTAGCAAATCCCATTTTCCAGGTTTCATCACATCTGCGGAATGGCCGCCGTACTCACCGTATCGCAACTCTATGAACTCCAGCGTTTGGTCGATTTTGGAGGCCAGGGCCTGTGCTCAGCCCCATAAAAGTTTCGAGTCGCTGAAAAAATCTCTGCGCCGGGTGTGAGACCGAATGACGCCAGAAGAGCTGCGGCCCATAGCCGAAAATTTCAAAACACGTTTGAGCCTCTGAATCGGCTCAAAGGGTGGCCACTTCGAAACTTCTTAAATATATGAATACTAAAAAGGTCTATATGTTATGGTTGTTATCATTTGGTTTTTCAAAATTCGTCGATTTGACAGAATTATAATAAGAATTGTTTAACTCCGTTATTTCTTGTCAGCCTGTAAAACATACGGTTAGGTGGATCATTCTGTATATTGTTCAAGACATGGAATTTCGTCCAGAAAGCAGGTTTTCCGACGCACCGTACGACCCGCCATTGTAAACTGGCGTGCAACTGCACCGCGTCCATTAGCACGATTGCTGTGACCGTCAGTTCAGCGGAAAGCACGTCGCTCGGTAACGTATCGATGCCGAGATACGGCGGCGGGGCGGAGAATTCACGGTAAATATTTGAAATTATTCAGCACGAGGCGAGACTGGCCTGCGTATTCGACGGCGCGGAGGCGGCCGAGAGGACACCGTCACAGTGCGGCCGCGCGTAAAATCAACGTTTATTCCCTTTGACGGGGCCATCTTCCAGTTAGTTTCGTCGCGAGTGACTTCGTGAAAGGGGCGCGAAGGACGAGGGAGTCCGATGGAAGAGAAGAAAAAAAAAACGGAAAAAGAAGAAAAATGTCAGAGATAGAGCAAAAGTGAGAGAGGAGGGAGGGAGGTATGGCGCGGAGCGATATATCCGGAGCAGGGACTCTAACGTCGTCGACAGGAGCACCGCATGCACGTGAAAGCCTTTCGCGGAAAACTTTTCTCCCGAATAGCCTTTCTCCGGCGCCCTCTTCCTTCATAACGTAGAACCGGCCACTTTGAAAACTCATTATAACAAGGGATTCCTGTCCCATAGACCGGGGGAAGACGGTGTTCGTAAATATTCCGGCTGACTGGAACGAAGACTATCCCGGGAAACGATCGTGATATAACGGTCGCGGCTGGTTATTTCTAATCGTAGTTAGCCCGACCGACCACCCCCTCATCCCCCCCCCCCCGTGATATCGGCAGTTCTGCGAGCGGACGATCACCGTAAATTTCGTCGCGATCACCCGCCCAGGATAATTACGACCGCGATTCCCTTCGTTTCCCTACGGCGGATCCGCCGGATTCATTTTTCCAGGTCGCGCGCGGAGACCGTCCACGATCGAGTCTCCGGGATACATGCTCGAACTTTACGGTCGGCTTATCGTGTTGCTATTCCCGGACCCGATCGCAGAACGAGTTTTAGTGCCGGTTTAATAGTCACGAAGATGGAAATTCGTTATAGCCTGCTTTCACCGAAGAAGCGGCACCCTGGACACTTATGGCCGTGATAGCTGTCTGTCCTATTCGAAAGTTATTACCAGACTCCAGATCTTTATGTGGAATCAAAATATATGCGGCGTCGATTACAAAACACGGACAAAGGGGAATTTTAGTCAGTCGAACATGCGCTTCTCCGTGAAGCTTAATCTCCGTTCTGGCAACGCGGTGTTTGTTATTGCATAAGAAAGATCGCGGGGAACCTGGCACGATTCAGATTCGCCGAGCACGATCGTGTTTAATGCGCTCTCCCCTTTAATTCACACGATCGCTTGGTCAATCTTTCGGCCATCAGCGGGCGCGATTACCATCGGCGATTGTTGGATATGCGCATCATAAATACGCAAATCGAGCGAAGTTCGGCGATTCGGCCAATTGCACTGCCCGGTCAATTTTGAACGATCTTAATCTGGAGCCGCGATTGAAATTCATGAAGCATAATCGCCGGCGAAATTTCCGCGAACGGATTCACCGTGGAGCCCGGGCGCAATTGTCCGCGGCGCGTACACACACACACACACTACTCCGTTGGTTTATTGTTTAAAACATTGATCAGCGAGCCCCCGAGGCAATTACCCCGTGTGTCGTACCCGTCGCGGCATTATTCTTCCGTCGGAATTAGCTCTGAATGCGGCCCGGCTGCCGATCGTCATTCAGCCGGATATCGATGAGCACTCGAACGTTTAACTGAACGATTTCAAAACCTCCTACTATACGCAAAAACTACCCTTTTCGACGGCGATCGGTTTCTAACGAGACCGCCGTTGCCGCGGCGAACGTGATCTCCGCCTCTGTTCTCCACGCTGCGACCCAAGGGCCGGTCGTTTTAACCCTCGCCCTTTGAATCGACTCCCGTCTATAGTTTACGGTTTTCCACGAGCATTTTCAGCGAGCAAAGTAAGCTCGTGTTACCACAGGCCCGGCTCCATTGCATGCCGATAACGTGCAACATAATACGAAGGTCGCTTTCATTGATTCGCAATAGGTCCATGCAGAATTCAACCTGCTTCTTTATCCATCAGGTTCTGCAATCCGTTCTGCGAAGCAGGGACCAAACTAACAGTTATTCTAAAATTTTTTACGATAAAAATCATAAATAAGAACTTTATTATTGAAATTTAAGATAATTTACACAAAATATAAAGAAAAAAATTCGAACAAAATTATTTATTATTTTTATATGTGTGTGTGTGGGGGGGGGGGGGCCTATACCCATATTAGGGAACCCTAGGTAGTGCCATATTGGGAACTCCGCGTGGACTGATGATACTAGCTACTGACAAAGAGAAAATGAATTTCAGCCCAAACCAACAGTTGGCAAACATTAATAAAAATAAACGGAAACTACAGATACAGTGACTCCCACTAATATTCGGACGCTCTAAAAAACGCGATAAACTTTTTAATATTTTACTATACGATTCAAACTTTTTTCGGAAGCTAGAGCATTTAGTTCTCACTACAGGATGTGAAAAGAAATTTTTTCGAAAATTGCAATTGATCGGAATTGTAGAGAAAATACTAAAAGATCCATTTTACAACTTTTTTATGTGGGCCTATATTGAAAATTTAAAAAATACGTTTTGTAGATCTGTTTCAACTAAACATATCCTGAAAATTTCGTCAAAATCGGTCAACGTTGCAATGAGCTACAAGCATTTAAAGATGGTAAAAATTGTAGATTTTCACGATTTTCGCCCTATAACAGCAGTAAATCTAACAATTCTTACATTTTCAATGACTGTCATTTTTCCCCGCATCAACCGATGTCGATGAAACTTTCACAATGCGTATAACGCACACAGATCTACAAAACATATTTTTCAAAATTTCAATATAGGCCCGCATAAAAAAATTGTAAAATGCAACATTTACTATTTCCTCTACAATTCCGGTCAAATGCAATTTTTGAAAAAGTATCTTTTCACATCCTGTAGTAAACTAATTGCTCTAGCTTTCCAAAAAAGTTCAAATCGCATAGTCCAATATTTGAAAAGTTACGGTGTTTTCAAGAGTGCCCGAATATTAGTGGGAGTCACTGTATGTTGAAACATTTCAAAATCACTCGCCTTCCTGGAATAAGATACAATCGAAAATCTAACCACAAAAATATTCAACACGTGGAGACACAACTGGCGGAGGATCGATACTAAAATCTGTAGAATGGTGCGACTGCACTACACACTGTTGAGTAAACATGGAAAAACTATTGTTTAAGGATTTTCTCACTAGAGTGCGACTTCTCCTTTACAAGATATAAGGTAGTGCTATAATAGGCGACTATACCATTTGTGCACTTCACCCTACACTGCGGATTTTACGCATTTACGACGAAAATGGGGCGACCTGTTCGATAAATGGACAACTAAAAAAAGAAATGATTCTTCAGTAGGCAACTTGAAAACCTGAGAAAAATTTTTCTGCTAATCAGCGACGGCACCGATTCCGAACGAGATAAACCTACGCCCGTCATTACGTTAATAAATGGAGGTGCACTTTATCTTATCGTCTCCCGTGGAAAATAAAACCGCGACGCAAACATTTGATTTCCAGCTTTAGCGTAGTTGCACCCCGTGCTGCAATTCCGGTGCGTGTACACGGTGAAACGAAACGGAGAAAAAAAAATATAAAAAAGTGTCCAACAGAGCTATTTATACCGGCGCGCGCGATATCGCGCCGCGAGGTTTGATAAGCCTCCCCATGCAACATTAGACACGCGTCTCAACGTTTATCTCTCGCGCAGGAATTTCCATCGGACGTGGCAACGTGATCCTCTCTCTCTCCCTTATTTACTCTTCCCAAGGAAACCAGGGAGGAGAAGCTCACGTTTTTCCGCACGAAATTCCTCTTTTTCCCTGTACTCCAATTTGAACAAAACTCGTCAGGATTGATAGACTCGCCGCCGAGGATTCATAATTTTTGATAATATTTCCTCGGCGTAGTCGTGCAACTCCGGACCGGTAGCGTGATCGTAGAAAGTAACAGCCACGATTCCGCGATCGTTTCATCGCCCCGCGCGGCTCGATCCTATCTCCCGGACGGCGATAATGAGACAGGGGAATAATAATGAATAAACAGAGGTCTTCATGTATTCATAGAACACGCAACCGACCAGCGCGTAATAAAATGAGAACGATAATAAGTGCGCTGCGAATGTCTGCGGAAATATTCATTTTCATATACATTAATCACGGAGTTTCGAAACACAACCGATATCCATTTAATCCTTTAAGCTCCCTGGTAAATTAAACACAAGACACCAATATTATGAAATAACACTGAAATTCTATTGGATATATTATATATAATTAATAAACTCAATAATACAATCATTGTTTATATAGGTATATATTTTAGAAAACCGTCCGCAGAGTATGGTTTCAAAAAATTGGATCGAATAACTGCGAAATTGCAAAAACTACGAGAGCATGGGAAACAGCAATAACGTTCTTTTGTTTTAGTAAACAATTAAACTGCGTATATACAGATTCCAGACAAATAGTACGGTTCAGTGTTCCGGTCAGAATGACGAGTCGAAATATTTTGCAATTTAGAAATTTTGGGGAAACTCTGATAGACAGCATTGCTGCTAAAAATTTTATGTTCGATGCGTGTATTTTTTAGTATCGATGCTCGTGTGAAAAAAAAAGAAGTGAACAGCTGAAAATCGAGGACGAGAAATACTGCATCGAAAAAACTGGAAATTTACCGAAAGTAGAAGAACATTGTAAATAGCGAAAACGTTCTGTTGTTTCAATAAAGAATGACGCTGTGTGTACGGACATCGGGAAGCACCGTTTGTTTAAAATAATACATTGAAAAATGGCACGCGTGTTCGTTCATTTTTCTCGCGATGCGTCAATCTATTTCTCTGTATATTTTCGTAAATGTTCAACAAACATTCATCTTCAATTACGGAGAAAATGCTAAAGTTTCGTAAATGTTCAACAAACATTCATCTTCAATTACGGAGAAAATGCTAAAGTTTCGTAAATGTTCAACAAACATTCATCTTCAATTACGGAGAAAATGCTGAAGTTGTTCAGATCTACAAGATTTATTTTTCGTAGTAAACTAATTGTTCTAACATTTCAAAAAAACTAATAATTAAAATGCTGTGGTCCTTTAGAAAGTGTGCCAACATTATTTTGATTCACTGTATAAAGCACCGCTGGCGAACGGCTATTAAACCGCTCTTTTCGCCTAACACGCCGCGTGCGTGATAGTTTTAAAAATCCAGTAATTAGTTTACCAGCAGCGACAGAACAGAAAACATGTGCCTGGAAAAAGTGCATTTACGAGATTGCGTACTTTACGAGCTCCAACCGGGAAATAACGCGGTTCTAGCTGCCTGAAATTTGTGTCGCGTTTTCGAGGACGACGCCGTGTCAGAACAACGATGATTCCAAAAATTTTAGGGCGTAGATTCCAGTTTCATGGACGAAGGAATATGTATACACGGTGTGCTGAAAATCGCGGAACTACCAGACCTGAGCGCTTCTGAAATAACTTTATAGTGGTGCACTAATAAAGCACCCGGTTGTGCGATAAATCCCTTCGCGTTGACAATGGCACGCATTTAGTTTCAGAAACGTTATTTGAAATTGTTCTTTACGGCAACCGCGATGAATAAATATATCATGTTGTTAATCATCAATTTCCGTCAGTTCTTTTCTAGTTTTATTAGGATGAAGTACAGAGTCTATAAAAAGTAATGGTCATCCGTCGTAGGGGTGAATCTACGCCTCTGGATCGGTGGACATTTGTAGAAGAAACTGTTTTATTTGTAGAAAAAATTGTTAGTTTGTTTTTACATCAATATCTTTTGCTCGTCGAGAAGAGAAATATGTAGTTTGAAAGGAGCCACATGTCGCAAACAAATAGTGGATAAACTTTACTTTATCGGACTCAAAATTTGTGCCTTCATCCTATAAATTACGATGTATTTGGTATGTAATCTAGTAGATTTGTAACCGGGGCGGCTGCAGATCAATGATTCCAGAATGAGCTCCAAACGAAGCTCATGTACTCTCCTCCTTACCCCTTCCACTATTCCATTCCAGCACCGTGCGCAGGCGCACACTCGACGGTCCCCATCGCGCACGTGCAACGTGTCTCCAATTCGCCCCACTCATTCCCCGTCATCAGAGAGGGGGTACATCATATCACCGTGACTCCCTGCATCTGGCATCACTGCTGCAGATCGAAGTTTCGATCCTGTAGGATCAATGATTCAGGAGTTATGCTTGCTTAAAGTTGAGCAATCTGCAGTGTTTTTGACAGGTAATGGCGCCGCCATATTAGTTTGTAGTGACGACCACGAGCCGCTTACCTTGCCGACCTATAATCACCAACTAACTAGCATCTAGCGGCGCGTGACACTACAAACCAATATGACGGCGCCCTTACCTGTCAAAAATACTGCAGATTGCTCAACTTTAAGCAACCATAACTCCTGAACCATTGATCCTGCAGGATCGAAACTTCGATCTGCATCCGCGCCGTGTACAAATCTACTGGATTAGACACAAATTTTGAGTCAGGTAAAGAGTATGCGCACATAATCTGCGCGTTGCGTTTTCTAGATCGTTCCCTTTTGGCGCGACATACGAATTCGTGTGTCAAATCACATCACTTTTTATACACCCTGTACATTTAGAGTTGTGCGAGCGGAACGTTTGTTTATCGTCGTTTAACGCTATTTTTATTCCCGGGAGAATGAATAAAGATAAAGTTGGTGAAACAAGAAGAAAGAATTTGTGAATGTAGGGTGGACTAGAGTACGATTTCTTAGGCATCATGGGCGTGATGTGTGAGAAATGTAAAATTGAGAGAATTTCTCTGATGCCTCTAGCACGTGCTTATTTTTTCCAGCATACGTGCCGCCTTGTTGTGTCGCATGTGCGGTTACACGAGTAGGTGTTTGCCCGGTCGCATTCATATGTAACGAGGCGTTCGTGTTGAAAGCGGGACGCGTGCATCAGTACATTGTGTTTTATATAGTTGATAGATTCCATCTGGTCGACCGGCTGGCCTACATTCGTGCTTTCGAACCCCGGGTGTGGGAAAAGAGACTCCTCCGCGATCCCTTGCCTGACACTGTCGAAGAAAAGAGGCCGGATGAGGCTGTTCCGGGATACCGCCTCTTATTTGGATTTCATTGATCCGTCCGATGGAAGAGTTATTCGGAGTGGCCCGAGTGAGAAACATCAGCCGTCCACTTGCCTAGTTTTCGCCGCCCTTTGATTCCTTTCATTATTACCCTCGCGGTGCTGTAATATTTCAAGAATCGCTCTATCGCTCGACTCTATCGGCACCGAATCAATCACCCACACATTAACGCTATACCCAACTAAAAGCTCTCTCTTGAACCTCCAGTCCTCCCAATTTAAAAGTATTCGCATTTGCTGGCTTCTCAAATATTTATTTGTTTATTTTGAAATTGTTTATAATTAGATCGTGGATCTAATGTATCAGTTGGATACGAACCTTTGCACTGACCTAATATTTCTGTTCTCAAGAGGTGATTCTGGCTTTCCATTTTCGGAACATCGATTTTTGAAGTTGCATTTTTCAACGTGTCCTTTTCAATGCGGTTGCCACGCTGCCTCGGGTAGACAATTGATATCAAATATCCAGAGAATCTTTAGCACATGTCCCGCTATTGCACGAACCAACATTTTTTACTTCTGTCAATTTTATTTCATTTTTCAATTGTTCTGACATTCTATTCTGTATTGTATCCAAATCGTATTGAGGTAGATGGATCTGCGATCAGACAAGTGGAATAAATACGATCTACGTTCAGAGAAGTAGAATAACAACAATCTCCGGTCATTCTAGGAGAGCAGGGTCGAGCCAAGGCCAGACAGGAAGATATACTCGGGCAAATAGATTGGAAATGACGTGTTATCAGATAAATGGAATTGGGAGACTTATAGTCACTAGCAGAACAACATTTTTGGGACGCCCTGTATATCTCGAGAAAAAGTGGATCGATTATAAACAATGGTTTACTATAATAGCTCGCACTTACGGCGTTCGCTACCTCGTCGAACAAATTCTAGCCAATCTAAGAATAAACTTTTCACACGTACGTTTCTCCGATTTCGAAGAACGAAACAGGAGCTGACGTTGCTCGCCGAGAACTGTATAAAATGTTTCACTTTAAACCGTGACAATTTGTCGACATTTGTCGTCGAATCGGAAAATATTCAACGGAGAAACGGCGCTCATATTTTCATCCCCTCTCTGCTTTATTTCGGCACTGACAAACATAAAATAGTGTCGCAGACACTGGTCCTAGAGCACTCGGAGCCGTACGGTATTTTACTGCGGAGCTGAGAAACTTCGATATCGATCGGTTTTCTTTATTCATGGGCCATATATACAGTCCCCGAGCTGTTTTCGCCTAAAATAATGATAACATCGTCTGGTTCATTTTTCCTTCTTGCAAAAAAAAACCGTCACCCCGTCCCGTCGATAATAACGTTCGATAAGCGACTGAATTAACGGGTGACTACATTTTTCGCCTGTCAACCGAGAAAATCACTTGAGTGACCTTGAACGATCTTCGTACGAATGGATATGAATGTTTAATTGAAAATTGGACGTTAGTCCGTCGTTTCCAACCACTGTGCGACACGCAACAGAATCATGGTTGTATAAACGGAGCTCGCGGCAGAAAAATCGGAGATTGCGCGAGCCGTCGATCATTTCTCCGGTGCAACGCTTCCTGAATGGGAAATTGTACAAACGTTCCAATTAAACACACCGCATGTATCCAGCGGAGGTGTTCGCGCGGATCCGTTTCCGATATCCGTGGAAACTGAACGAAACGAAGGGGGCGGGCCATTTCCTCGGCGATTTCACGGTTATTCCGCCCGAAGGTAGCCGCGTATGAATCAAATTAAATAAAGAGACGTGGATCGAGACGCGATAACGAATGCTCTTCTATCGGCGGCGAGCTGGCTGCCAGCCGGCCACGGCCCGGCCGTTCAAAAACTCGTGAAATACGATTTGCCACGGTCAATGGCGATGGTCGTTGATATCGAGGAGAAGCCACGGCACGGCCCTGCCCGGCAGCCTCGGGACCGTGGTCGCGCGATAAATCGGACCATCTGGCAGCGGCCACGTGGTACATCATCCCGGTTACCAGGATATTTCCTAAGGAAATCGCTGCCGCTCCAACCGTGGCATCTCCTTGACTTTGTTACATCGCACAGTGGGCTGGAATCGTAAAAGTCTGGATCAAATTCAAGCCTTCAGCTTCTTCTAGAATCTACACTGGTGGACAAAATGATAAGGCACCGTTGTACACACACAAAATTTCATATACATGTCGTGAAATCTCAGTGGAAACTAATTACTATATTCACGAATGAAAAGAAACTAAATTTGGATGGTCCAGATGGATACAAGTACTTGTTTCCATGATTTAAGAAAGCAACAAAGGGTTTTGTGTCGTCGACAATGTGGTACAGTAATGATGCCGGGAGGAATCGGCTATAGAGGAAAAATGGAAATAAAATTTAGGCTGCTCTTTACTTTACCGGACTCAAAATTTGCGCCTTTCTCCTACGCATTATGATGTACTATTTGGTATGTCATCCAGTAGATTTGTACCCGGCGCGGATGCAGATCGAAGTTTGGAACCTCTAGGATCAATAGTTGAGGAGCTATGGTCGCTTATCATTTTGACCACCAGTGTGTGAAATTTTCGTTACAGATTTTTGAATACATGCAAGAAACAGTACGACTTTTTGCCGATCCATTTTTCCCCAGCATTTACGACAAGAACGGTGCACAGTTATTTTCAAGTACTTACTTCAGGTACTTAACTATGAAAGTTTGGTTACAGATTTATGAATACCATTACATTACATGTGGAAAAGTTAGATGGTTACTCCCCGTGAGCACCCTGTGAAAATACAAACACTGCTACACGATTTTCAGGTACTTAACTATCACGGCGCAATTTTTCGTTTACGAGAACATCTCGAAATCACATTTCGGAGCTTTCCGGATGTCCTCGTCTACCTCCAGCCCCTGCGCGATTGGCCAACGCCCTGAAGAGACAAAGTTTCCGCGTGTCACTCTTAATAGTGCTATTTATTGCGGTAATAACCGGTGTCCAGGAGCCCGCTGCCGTGCCACGCCTCAGGACCGACGTAACAGGAATATCGGCGAAATCCTCTTATCTTTCGGAGTACTTACGAAGAATAGCGTCGTTCTAATAACTTTCGCCCGAGAAGAAAGATAAATGTTGCCGTGCCGCTGCAGCTACAGCGAGGGACAAGGTGATACGACGTTTTACATATTCGTGTGGCTCGTGTAACTAACAAGGGGACATGTTCAACTTGCGGAAGCTGATTTTCATTAAATTTATGCCAAGGATAGTTTAACCGTTTCGCTATGAAAGATAATACAGAATCAGAAAATTTGTTACTTACCAGGCGATGTGTACGGTGGTCAACGTGGCAGTCATCGCACAGTTTTCACATTAAACAGGTAAAATTTCTTGCAATCATTAGGAACAAGCTTTGCCGGGCTCCTTCAGTTCGGTTCGGCAGTGTGAAGTGAGCACCGATGAACGCCTCTGATGTCAGCGGAGCGAACCAGATCAAGCGCCTGTCAGCGCCACTGGTGTCAGCAGAACGAACTAAATCAAAAGCCATAATTATATTCATATTAGTTTTTTGAAGCGCATTTAGATGCTAAAGTATCTAAAGGGTTAGAAAGCAACTTCAAAGTGACTTAAAATTAATTCTATTCCCTCACACAATTCTATTTAAAATTAATTCTATTCATTTCTATTTAAAATTAATCCTGGTCACAATTCTATTTAAAATTAATTCTACACAATCCTATTTAAAATTAATTTTATTCACTCACACAATTCTATTTAAAATTAATTCTATTTATTTCTATTTAAAATTAATTCTATTCATTTCTATTTAAAATTAATTCAATACAATTCTATTTAAAATTAATCCTGTTCACAATTCTATTTAAAATTAATTCTATTCACACACACAATAATTCTATTTAAAATGAGTTCTATTTACAATCCTATTTAAAATTGATTCTATTAAATTCTATTCAAAATGATAGATCATTATAATTCGATTACAGCCGAAATTCACAATAATCCTAAATCGTCTTCTTCTTTCTCGACACTCTAATTGTACTATACTTTTGCTACGAACTGTATGTGTTAAGTACCCAGAGCGAAAAGCGAGACTTTAATTTGTTTATTTCAACGGCGGGTTAAAATGGTCGGAAGGAATTCTATGAATCTTAATATGCACGCGACGGGATGGTGGAAATGAAATTCCGGTTACCAGATACAGTATCCGCTTTCTGTAATGTCGTTTTGTCGACCTTCTCATAATCGGATCACCATTCCCATCTTATCATAGGATTAGCTGATAGTAGGGCTTGCTCCGGGGCCGCTGTCCATTACGGGCGAGAGCAAGACGGAAGCCATCAGCCAATAAAACGATCACGTAATAGTGACCACTGCTCTCTATAATCGCGTTGCCGGTCCTGAATGCCCATGACTATAGGACAGTTGTATTGTAAATGAAACTATCGTGTTCGAGGCTGTGCACAGCCGAGCAAGCAATTCAGGGAATTGGTACGAAAATTTCAAACGGTAGTAACAATTATCATCTTTATTTGAAGATCGCATTACTCGCGAAATATAATCCTCAAAATTCTATTAGACTGTCAGAACATGAACGAGACGAGCTACGATTACCTGACGTTAATAATTATGATAACGTTCACGTTTATCGCTACGTTAATATTTTCTGGATTAAATTTAATCGACGGTGGTATTTTAATAAGGGAACCGCTTATTCGTTATTCAAATATGCGAATGTTTAATTTCATGTAACAGACGTTCTGGACGGTGATTCTACAGCTAACCTCTCTAACTATGGTTAACCCTTTCGTTACAGAAGATAATACAGAATCAAAAGATTTTATTCGTACCACGCGATGTGTACGGCAGTCGACGAGGCAGTTATCGCACATTTTTAACACTGAACGATTAAAATTTATTGCAATCATTACGAACACGTTCTGCCGGGCTCCTTCAGTTCGGTTCGACGATGTGAAGTGAGCGCCTTGAGCGCCTCTGGTGTCTACGGCGCGAACTAATCTCGAACATTTTTAACACCTAACCTGCCACCACCGGTCCAATGACCGGTTCCAGAATTTTTATTTTACAATTATTGAAATTACAAGGATGCTTTCGTGGTAGATGATTAAATAAAATAGCGCAGATATTAATTCAAATAAATTAATCTTGTTATTGTTATAAGGCAACATGTACTGGCTACGTTTAAAGTTCGGTAGGTTTAGTGTTAAAGAGTTTTCAGCTGTGCTTAAATGGAGAAAATGGGACAAAACCTGGGTTTTCACAGGCGAGCTATACGGTTGAAACTTGGTAGAAAGGGTTCTTTCTCGGCGAGCTATCGAACCGGCCATTTCCGATCAAAATCGGCTGAAAGGCATTTTATCTCCCACACTAATTGGATTCCTGTTTGCTGACAATTGAAAAGTTTTGCGTACTCGTTTGTTTTCATTTTGATTTTCGCGTTCTTCTTTCCCGCGAGCGAAGTTGAGAAAATTCCCAAAGAAAATTCTCGTAATTAGCAATAGTACCACAGGTTTAATTAGGGCCGATCGGGCCATTCAGCGAGTAGTTTGCGCGTCGAAAGGCGAGGTTATTGAATGGCGTTCGATGCAAGAATGTGGGGAGGTATCTTTCACGGAAGCTGGATGAAAGGGCAAAGAACGGAGGCGTAAGATAGTATGAAAGGAAAGCATCAGCGGGATAGATTCATCAATAAGGGTGCCTAGCGGACGCGTATGTCTTAGACGCGGAAACGTTCGGCATTGGAGAACGCGATCTATTTGAATAGATCTCGATGGTTAGGTACGGAACCGCCGGGAAATAGATTCCCCGATGATGATGGAAATCGGCCGGTATCAAGTGCGGATTCCCTGTCGGTGGTATTAAATAATGGTTCCTATCGCGCTCGCTGTAACTGAAGTCATTGCTATGCAGCGTGGTTCACTGGAAACAGACAATCTAATATCTCCCGTTCCGTTCGAAAGTATTTAAAAGCGTATTTAAAAGCACAGCGGAAGGCAAACAATTAAAAGAGGAAGCATAGATGATCTCGGTGAACTTCCGGTGTCTTTCTGGTTACAGGCTGGTTCTCGGGAACGAAAGAACCGTACAAGACTCGCACGATTAGAGTACCTCCCTATAATTGAATGATTCAATCTAAAGTTTCGACCAGTTATTAAAGCTTAGCCGGGAACACCGAACTTCTCCAGCCGCTGAACGCGTTAAGAGCAGCCTTATGCAACGTGCGGAGGATTTCGCGGCGATTTAAGACGGAAGTTACATCTACCTTTAGACTGGTTAAAATATATTCGAGCGATAACGCGCCCGATGAAATAATTCGGCCGAATTTAAATGATTTCCGCGCCTAACCGAGAGAGTTCGCTGGACGCGAACCGGAACACGGTGCCTGCTGCCTGTTTCGAATGCGAAAACTTTCATCAAAGCTTCCCATCGAATTAAACCGGACAACTTACTGATTACTAGCCACTCCTTTGTTTTGGCGATACAACCGATTAAAATGTTTAACATTAATTGGAACAGGTAATTCAAATACAAATGCATCGCCGGTGGAACACGGAAATTGAAAATGCCTTTGGGAATCGATTTCAAACGAGCACGCTCTAATCTCGTTATATAATAGGTATACCGGATCGTTTCAAATTCATTCTCCCCGGTAAAAATTTTAGAAAGTAACAGAAATTATATGTACATATATTTGTACGGGCATAAAAATATGGAGTTACTTTTAAATTCTAACCCTCCGACCATGGCACGTGGAAATTACGTGTATTTATGTCCGAATTCAACGGTGTACTTAAATTTTAGTGTTCTCAAGATTTCAAGATATCGCTTGTAGGAACTAGGATATTACATAGCGTTCCTGCTTAGCGTGCATTGGTGTCATATTGCCTGCGTGCAGTACGGACTATGCATTACACTCGAATTACTATACTTGACATTACAAGATCTATATTTGGAGTGTACAGTCGAACCTGTTTCTGTGCGGTAGATATAGGGACCGCAGAAAAAAAATCGCACAAAGAAAAGTATTCTATAACTAGACTGCGGATCTTTATGCAAAATAAAAAATGTTTGCATTGATTGCCAGACACAGGAGCCACATGAAAATTTAATTCTTCTTTTAATTATCTTATTAAGGTGAGACTAATACACTGGTGGCCTCAAATCTTTTTAATACCTCCACTGTTTTAAATTGTACGAGCCCATTTTTATCACAAATGCATAAAATCCGCAGTCTAGCTATAACAAATAATTTTTCACACCATATTAAAGAAAATTTTTTTATGCGGTGAAGAGGGACCGCGTAAAAAAAGTCCCGCTTAGAAAATATGTCGAGGCTTTACGAAATAGCGAGGAAGTGCTTTCCAAACAAAATAATTAATTCAATTACACATGGAAACATTTGAAACAATTTTTATTTCTCATCTTAAACATGGAGAAATTTTCAAAATGTTCATAATTCAATGCATATACAGGGTGCCCTGCTGAAATGAGATCAGTATCAAAAAAGAATCGCACAAAAACAGGTTTGACGGTATATTTTAACAAGTGAATTGTTGGATTTTGAATCGTTTCTTAAACGCCCTGAATGTTTCCAAAGGAGTTAAAGTCGGCGAAGGTGGTTGGATAACGTACGACACCTTTCAGCGGTCGAATAATCAATAACTGAAGAAACTGTTAGAACCGGTTTCTCCGAGAGGATGTAAATTACGCAATTCAGGGGACGAAGAGAGCAATCGAAAATAATACGGCTGATAGACGCGGTGCACGAAAGCAGATCGAGGAACGAGGAGAGCACGGGCTTCTCGCGAACGAATAACAATTTGATCGATAAGCGTTCCGCACGAAAGAAGAATCGACGCTGAAACGAGCGTGCGAGCGTGCTAGCAACGATTTAGGAGTTGTTGAGCCTGACAAAACAGATTTTCGTTTCTACAATTTCGTTGTCTCGATGCATGATGTTTTATCTGACCTTAAATCTTCGTCCCGCCACGAATAAGCATTTCGCGTAAGCAAAATACGGGAGAATGTTGCACGTGAAACATTTCGACGATACGTGCACGGTGTTTCTTTTATCCAGCACTCCTTAACAGTGAACCTCGACCGGTCACTGCCCTTAGCCAGAGTTGGGCATTGATCGATTAAAATTTTAATCGAGATTGATTGATTAATGTGTACGATTGAAAAAGGTAATCATTGAAAAATGCTCAACTTTAAGCTACCATAGCTCCTCAACTATTGATGCATCCGCGCCGGGTACAAATCTACTGGATTACATACCAAATACATCATAATTCGTAAGAGAAAGATATCAATTTTTGAGTCCGGTAAAGTAAAGTTTACCCAAGTAGTTTATTCGTCAATCGTTGATTAAATTTTTTCCCAACTCTGCCCTTAGTCACACAAAAATCAGCACTATGACACATCATTGTAGTCATCTTAATAGAAACCTCAGCTCAACTAAGACCTCACTCTTCTGAATTTCTGTCTATCACAAGTTGTCGGACTTCCGACGAATCATACCTTGTAACGCGCTTCTCTTACTTCGTGACTGGAGTTATAGTTGAGGAGTTTTATTAATAAACTAGTGTTTTATTTATGATAAACCTACAACGTTTATTAACCCCTCATACGACAACAACTTCGTTATGTTGGTTAACGCAAACATTGTTAATACAAACAGTGGCGTCTTTCTTTATAAATTGCCACTATCTGAATCTGCTAAGTTGAGTGTGATACTAGCACTGGCTTGATTGAACGTTATCGTGACTTTGAGACAATGTTTGGTGTAGCGACAGTGTGATTAATCATGTTCGGTAGCATGTTTGCAGTATCAGGAGCAGGTCAAACGTGCAAGATAATCTTTCCACCGAGTATCTGAATTTCCGTCGGAGACTCCATAGGCAGCCGAAGAGCAGGTCTCACATGTTGCAAAGACATCGGAGCAAACTACCATTGCCGTGCATCAGTTTCATGGCCCCGTCATGCCGTCGTTATCGGGGACAAAGCAGCTCGAAAGAATCACACGTGGCCGAAAGCAGCGTGGAAGTTCTGTGACAATAAAGTAACTTTCAGGCCCGCAACTCTTTGCTGGCTCAGACTATTCAGAAAGTTCCTCTCCTTCAAATTGTTCGCGGAGATAGCGTAACTCCAGCCTTGATGTCCGCGTATCTAAACTTTGTTGCCGGCAACTTATCTCGAGTTTATCAATGTAACAATTCGGGCCGCGTGTAATGAATTCAATCCCGATGGAAGTTACTTCGCCGAGAGCCGTCAAGAAAATCCGCACGCCCTTGCGACGCGCCGCCATTAGGCTGTAAATGATCTTATTAATTGCTAGACTGCGGATGTTTATGCAATTTGCAATTTTTTTGGACGAATTTTCAGAGAAACTCGAATAAAATAGAATCTTATTTTCCGTGGTAGTAGCCTTTTTAGATCCGAAGTAAATTAAAATCGTACTAAATTCTGTCGTATTTAACACATTACCGACCGGTGATTATTGCATAATTTTGAAAAATCTATGGTACATTGCTAAACACTTGGTAATGGAACCTTCAATAGCAACAGTAGTTCAATAGTTCCATTGTGAACTAACAAGTCACCCACAATAACGTCATCTAATAGCTTCATTTAAGATTGCAATGTAAAAGAAAATTTCTATGCTTTCTTTTGGTACAGCACAATTATCGAAAATCCTATTAATAGGCTTCCGGTAGCTAAAGTGTTAATAGCTTAGCATTTTTTGAAAATTTTCGACAGCTATAATTGCATAAAGATCCGCTGTCTATTAATTACATATTGTTCTGAATTGTTGATAGACTGTTATCGCGAATCTAGATAAAATATTTAGAAAGCTAGGTGAATTTTGTGACAGAACAAAAATTCATTGCAAAACGTAATTGATAAAGTGGGTATTAGCTTCTTTCGTGCTTATATGTTGCAGACAATTCCAAAATATTATCGATTTAAAGTAGAGCATTTTGGACGAATGGGAGAATATTAGCCAAAACAGTATTAAAAAATTGTATAAATATTTAGCAAACCGATTGATTAAAGTCGTCAGCTGTAAAGGAAGTGCTACTAAATATTGAGCATTGATTTTTATCGATTAATTCTGTTATATTTCAAGTTTTTCGTTCACTGTGCTATGATTTTGTACCTCTATATCTCGTTAATAATTCTACTGCATTCAATAAAAATAGATAAGTTAATGAAGCTTCGTTTCATTTCATTCATATACGTTAAGAAAGACACACTAAAAATATGTGTATAAATCAAATTGAATATCTAATGTTTAACAAACAGAAATTACATGTACATTCGAGAGTACCGTGTCGAGCCCCAAACTTTCCCCCCGACCGTTATCTTTAGAGGGGATGTTAGTGCATAAATGCATTTTTTCATGACAGTCCTTAAACTTTAAATGAAAAAAAGTCCTACCCAAGAGCCCTCTAGCCCTGAAAGCAAGGGGAACGCTATCACTGTATCCCTTTCTCCTTCGTCCTTGGCGAATCGGTTAATTTTTGATCCGTTCGCATCGACTCGCGGCAAACGGGACAGGAACGATGTGGAAGAGCGTCGTTTGACCCACATCTGCCAAAACTGTCGGATAATGAGTTTGGGCTAGCGCAACGACAACGTCGATCGTTTCCAGTGCGTCTCACTTGTGCCACTTTTTGTGATGCCGGGCCGGGCGTGACGTCGATATCATTTTCAGTTATTCATGACGCGCCGCGGAACTTCCTTTCGATATCCACTCGACAGTCACGAGAGACGAGCGCTGGAAACGAGCAAATGGACACGAAAGTTTCGATCAGAAAACCCCGGGCAAAGGAATCGCTCCGGAGGAATCCCGTGGAAAAGAGAAGCCGATGCCGAGATAATGTCGGAAGTGCTCGTTTTAATGTTGTCGGTTAAGTACCCTCCGAGTTAAATCGATGAGAATGGAGAGGGAGGGGAGGGGGTTCGAACGGGAGGACGGGAGAAAAAAGAACGGGACATGTCCTATGGACAAAACGAATTATTTATACCCAAGATCGTTTATTCAATGTGTTTTTCCTGAAAGCTCGCCTAATACATGCGACAGCGCGTATATCTGCAGCTCGGGAATAATTCTCTGCCATCGACCAGGATTTTCCCCGTAAAATACGTACCGCGTAATGATGCATCATACCTGATACACTGTGGCGCGAATTATTTTTTAGAACTATAATCAGCAACCGCGAACAGCGACAAAGCACGAGCTCCGCGGCGCATTTTTTTGTTTCTGCTGGCCTTCCGTTTTTCATTTTCCCCGAAGAAGTAAATCCTAATGCGACGTTATCTGGTAATTTCATCGGTACGATATTAACGGTTCAGCTTCATTTGCATACCGTGAACATGGGAAACGGAGGGGACCGATAAAAATCACGGTTGACCGTGGAGATGACATAAAACATGTCATAATGCTTGAATAAACGTCACGTGATAGCGGGAGAACATTACGGGCCGTGCAAAACGTAACGGTGGCAATAATCCACTCCCGTGTGGATAAGGATCGCCGGTTATCCACCAAGACGAAGTTCGACCCGGTTTTCCATACAAAATTCACATCGATACCGAGCATTGTGTCTCGAATACAATTTTATTTAAATAAGAGTAAGGAACAAATTAGAATCTCTTCAGAAATGAATAATGAATAGACTGCGGATCTTTATGCATTTATAGCAAAATTCAGAAGATGAAGTTCAAAGTTGTCGAAGAATTTTTAAACTTGGAGATGTCAATAGATGGTTTCTCCTCTATTAAAATCATTAAGGGAAGAAATAACATTCGAGTTAGTTTCTGTTTCTTCCAATCGATGCAGACAATTTTTATTTTGCAATAAGATCCGCAGTCTAATAATAAATCAACACGTACTTGTTTCGATATTAATTGAAAGTCGAAATTATTGTTCGCGCGTTCAAGACGAAGTTTGACCCGGTTTTCGAGACAAAATTCACATCGATACCGAGCATTGTGTCTCAAATACAAATTTATTTGAATAAGAGTAAGGAATGAATTTAGATTCTCTCCAGAAATGGATAATAAATCAACACGTTCTTGTTTCGATATTAATTTAATACCGAAATTACTGTTCGCGCGTTCCAGCTCGAAAACACCGGTTTCCAGCCATAAACCTAACACTGTAAAATTCTTAAAGAAAGCGTATGTGCGCCGTAACATGTGAACTGGCGCGAAATTCACGGTTCTCACGTACGAGTTGCGCGGAATTACCAACGAAGAATTATTGAGGCGAAAGTACAGCCTTCTCGAAAGGAACTTGTAGGTTATCATGAAAATTTTTATCGAACCGACTAAACACACGTATGTAAACGAAACGAATTTTTATGTGCCATTTATATGCTGATTTATTATTAGCCCGAGGTATACCTGAGCCAACAGTTATGCTGTATCTCCACGCGAGAGCAACTCTCGAGGCTTAATCCGACAGATTTGTTGAAAGAAATTTCTTGAAAATCAGTTGTCTTCACTACATAATTGTATACCATTCGCGTCGAGTTATGATTGCCCATACGAGTGCGGTAGAAATTTGAACGAAGCACAGAAATTGAATTACGGAGTTTTCATTTCCGAATCCGACGGATTCCGCAGCAGCGTCGGAGCAACGGATAACGCTTTGTTTTCGCTGGAAAATAAACGCCCTAGAGTTTTCCTTTTCGGAGTAGAATTCTCGACCGGTGCGAGCGTTATTAGTTTCTCCCAGGTCCCAGAGATACAAAACGAAACTGCGTCGTTACGGGGGAGCGTAGAATCGCGCCAATTAAAGATCCGTTCTCGTGATCACTTACCGGCGAGTTTCGATCGGCGTGGAAACTTATGCTTCCGGGGGGGAAGGCAGCATTAACCGGGGAGAAAGAGAGGAAGTCGTTACACGCGGATTGCCGAACGCTGGACCATCAGTGCTCATTTCGAGAAGCTATTGGAGCTGTGCGAGAAACTTTTTCATTTCTGGGATCTTCGGCGGCTGGTGTCGTTCCCGGTGACTGGAACGCGTTTAATACTGGGTGTCTACGAGAGACACTTTCTACAGATTTACAAACTCCTTACAAACGAATTTTAAGTTCCACCCTCATCTTCGGTGTTCAAGGTTGTACAATATCCTACCAAAATGTGATAATTTTCAAGCAAAATTGGAATCCTACATAATACTAATTCGGAATAATATTTTCGGCGCAACGGTTTGATCAAATTCTACATTATATAGCTATGTTGTTATAATATACCTATGTATGCTAGGACGAAACACACCACTTTTCTTTTCGTCCAATAGAATACAATTCTATAGCAAAACGTGGTCTTAGGACGTTAACTGATTCACATCCGAATCGAAACGGTCAAAATTCCCTACAACATAGCTATATAATGTAGAATTTGATCGAACCGTTGCGCCGAAAATATTATTCCAAGTTTATTCAAACAATTTACGATCGATAAGAGTCCCTCCGTTATAATACTAATTCATCAGTAATAACTGTGGCAACAGTTTGATACCAAGAGCGTTAAGTTTTTATTATACATACCAGACTCTGAAAATACATCGGTTTAAAGTCTAACCTTGTAAAAACTAGAGCGCACTTACCCCACTCCACTTTAAATAAAAATTTCGAGTAAAGTGGGTTTTAACAATTTTATTCAAATAAAAATTTCGAATAAAGTGGTTTTCTTCCAAGTGGGTTTTGAACCCACTTTATTCGAAATTTTTGTTTCAATAAAATTTTTGCCCAACTGTGTCTGGGGGTCAACTTATGTAAAGTTCGAAGCGTGTCGAATTGCCAGGGCGATTCGTGTCCCCCTTCTTCCTTCTTTTTTTTCTTTTTCCCCGTTTCCCGCTATTCCGGTATTTATTTCTCGGCGTGGCGCGCGCGTCACGCCGTGGAAATCGACGACAAGAAAAAACCATTGCGTCGCGAAACGAATTGGTGAGTAATATCGGGTGAAAGTAAAGTGGGACAAGAGCACATTGGGATCGGAAACAGTGCGGCGCGGGTCGGTGAATGCGGAATGTCGCAATTGTATGTACGTTTGCATAAATAATCCTTATCCACCCCTACCCATTTCTCTCTCCCTCTCACCCTTGAACGCGCGCGTGTCTATTTAGTGGGTTTTTTTTTCAACGTTTTATCGGTAACTTGATTTATCGTTCGTTTAATTTCCCGTCGGTACGACCGTGCGCCTGAATCTCTGTGTGTGTGTGTGTTTTTTTTCTACATGTGAACATGTGCGTACGCGAGATTCCCGCCCGCTTTTGAATACTTTATGAACCATTAAAACCTCCCGGCTGGTAAATGTGTAACGAGTGACGACGATAATTACACGCGCGCGAAACACGCGTGAATTTCTAGCCGTAAAAGCAAACAAATAAAAATACGAAAAAGGACAAGGACACATGGTTTACATAGAAGAATCAAGAGCCAACTGAATTTGTAGTGGAAAGCCGGTAATTAAAAAGGATTAGTCCGCCACCCCTGTCTTCCTTACCCCACGAAATGCAAACCGATCGAAGCTGTTTATTAAAAGAGAAAAGAAATTCGTAATGGATTTTGCCGAAGGTTCCCGAAGCAAGAGCGCGATTACTCGGGTGAAATGTGCTCGGCGAAGCCGCCGATAAGGGGAAATGAGGGATTGTGCTAACGTTCAGGAGGGTGAAACTAAAAAGGAAAAAAGCGAGAAGCCTCCGCCCGCCCCCGGTTTCCGTTAATGTCCCGCCGAAGTGGTCCTCCGCGTGCTTCCGGGACGCGTAACAATTCCCCCGCGGCTTCGAGCGTTACCTCTCCTCTCCTCACGGGTGGCACGTCGCGCCGGCGAAGCGGTCCATTAATTATCGACGGACGTCAGATTGCTTTCCCCTAACAATCTCTTCGAAAAATCGAGTCGAGCATGCGACCGGGCTACCTGTCAACGTCACTCGGCTGAATTACCAATAAAATACGGACGAGCCGCGGCTCCGTTGAAACAACACGGGGTTAACGCGAGAGCATGGCCGCCCCGATCCCCACCCGCCGTGCCTCCTGTCGCAGAAATAGCAGATAAAATAACTCGAGCGTCGAAGCGGACCCGATGCCTTCGACTATCGATACACACCGGGGCTCGTCGATGAAAATATCAATCGATTCGACCGGGGAGACCCCCCCTCGGGTCTCTTTGTGTATCGAGCTCTCTTCGCGTCGCGTCGCGTCGTCCCCAACCCTCTGATTCGAGCGGATAGAGAGAGGTCGGTCCGGCAGCCGGTGTTTACCGTTTTCCTTTCTGGCGAAACGGAGGGAAAAGGAAACAGAAGAAGTCGTTGATTCCGTGGGACGTGACTGACCGGTATGTAAGCAGTCACGTTCTAAAATCGTCCTTTTCGTACGGCTGGCTGGCCATCGATCCTGCAGAAAGGAATTGGGCCAACCGGCGCGGCGCGCTGACGTATGCTCGCACCCCTCTCGATTATTCCTCGTCCTCTGGCAATTATTCGTACATCGACTCCTCCGTCCTCCTATCCACCCCTACGCGACGGTTGCTCGACGATTTTTCTCCCTCTCTCTCCTTCCTTTCGTCGGTGACTCTTATAATGTCGTTGCTCGTTACGCGGAACAGGCTCGATGGCGCTCGCTCGCTCGTTCGTTCGCTAGCCTGCGCTGACCCGGGGTGTGTACGTACAAGCGGAAATTTATCGCTGGAAATCTGTGCGACGAAAACGTGACGCGTGCTCGTTATTCTCCCGCTCGCCGACACACGTGCGTAAATCGTTACACGACGAGCCGTGCTCGGAACAACGGGACCAATGGCAGGGGTTAGGGGATATGGGCGCTGGAGGGGTCGCGGACGATCCGCAGCTTAGCTATTTGTCGACGTCCTCGTTGCGGCAAAGAAGGAATCGAAGCAGCCTCGCTAGTCCTACTACCGAACCCCCTGCTACCCTACTCCCACATCGGCAAGGCTTGTATTCCTGTCACGGAAGCGAGGTCGCGAGGTATTCCCGACACGGAAGCGAAAGGTAACGATGTCTTTGCGGAAAACGACATCGACGTGATATCACACGTGATTCCGTGCAGCTACATGCGGCACACGCTACGCGCTGCACTTCCTTTCGCCACCTCGCTTGTATTCCGACGGCGCGGCGCCGCGCCGCGTTCCGTCCCGACGCTCTCTGCGCCCGTTTCCAGCCTGCTGCTTAATCAACATATTAATATACACCGCGGAGAATCTCTTTCTGGGAGTATCGCGCGGCCGAGTCGAGCCGCACGAGACACCAGCCAAGAATCAGTCGAGCGATCCCCGCACCAGATACCGGTTAAGATAGTCGGTGGAACTGTCGGCGCGCCAGTCTAGGTCAGCTGCAAGAGAAACTTCGAACCCAGGGAGGTACCTTCGCCAACTGTATCGCTGCTGGCTCGTGATTCTCTTGCTTTCCGAACTCGCGAACACAGCAGTGCCATTCTGTTCTCTTGGTAACGATGTAATAGACAGTACTCCCGCCGGAGCCATCTAAGAGATCTGCGTCCGCTAAAGGCCGCCGCGACTTCAGGAAAATGACACTTCACTTAGTTTGCCGGGCCCGTTCTACTTGACCGACAGCGTCTCCCTCGACAATGTTTACACCGACGCTGTGTAACCATTTCCACGATGTAATTCGATGACGGTTACGGCGGAGACCCTCGTGACAGCTACGGATAGAGATGTTTCACGCATAGTACGTTGCGCTCGAGGAACCTCGGCCCGGATCCACAAAAGACGTTTCCGTTTACCGTTTCACCGGGCTTACCGCCTCGCTGTGTCGTTGCGTTCACGTACACCGTTGCAGGAACGAGTACAGTGACTTCGGAAAACGCCGTAGGATGCCAAACAGAAGCGCCTCCGGCCATTGGCAGTCTACAGTTCAACAGCGGACTAGGACTGATACTTTTCCGCTACCTCAAGCAAGCAAGCAACGCGGCTGGAAAGTCAAATCGAGATACGGGTAACGAAGTCCGCGGACCAACCACTTACGAACTCGAACGGGCGCACCATCTCCCTGCAGCGATTACCAATTTCAACGGTTAGCTTCTCATTATTATGCAGCGACGAACGAAACCGTGTACCGATAACCACGGTTCTCGTATAAATAATTTGGTTTTGTTATTTTTAATATGGAGGTACACTACAGATAAGCGAACACAGCCGAAGTCCTTGTTCTGGGGAGAATGCTGGATACACAATGTTCGATCGCGAATATCAGGCGTGAACACGAACGATCCGATTCTTCACAATTAGAATTAATTTTGGGTAATTTATTAGAGATCTTAAGAAGCCGCGTTTCGTCCCGAATCTGCCAGAGGGACTCGTCAGTAAGGCTGCACTGGCAGACTCTGTCTTAACCGCGTGGGGAGGCCCGACGATTAGCGA
Organism: Lasioglossum baleicum; assembly: GCF_051020765.1. Lineage (NCBI taxonomy): Eukaryota > Metazoa > Arthropoda > Insecta > Hymenoptera > Halictidae > Lasioglossum > Lasioglossum baleicum. The sequence continues at coordinate 4,530,670 of NC_134938.1, forward strand.
CTAGAGAATCAAAGAGATGAACACATGTTTGTAGAAGTTAAAATTGACACTTTTACTTCTGAAATCAATTATTGTTAAGCGTGGCAAACGTTGAACGTAACAGTATGAAAAATAGCATCGAAATAAAGGACATCCTTTAATTACCTATAATTTATTGTTTAGAACGTTAATATTGATTCTAGCTATAATAGCCGTGTTCGACATTAAGCAATTTTTGGGAAATGTTTAAATTATATTTCTCAAGGAAGTATTAAGAAATTTTTTTTTAAGCTTGTTGTAGAAAATACTAATGATATTCTCCCGTATTCGCGTTAATTTTTGCATGAATATTAGGAATGGAATATGTAGTTTATGCTTTCATCGGTCTCAAGGACACATCTGCCACTCGTAGTTCCCGTTTAAACTTAATATAAAACTTTATTATAAAAACTTCTATCAATTTTTAACATAACTTTGAATTTAAATTTACATAAAAACTCCACTTAGGTAATAATTGTTTTAGTAATAATTATAATGTTTTTTATTAGATATAAATATTGTCTTCTTCTTACTTTTATTATTATTGCTTTTGTTGTAAATTTCATTTCTGGAAATTAACTTTCGTAGAAAAAAGAATTGTATAAAAGTTTCTCTTTCCTGGCATTCTAAATTGAAATACGTTGCTTCCTCTGCGCGCTATTTTAAGCAAAAAAAATATTTCAATAAACTTACGGAACTCTATTAGCCTTTTTTATGCTTACTTAATGTGTATAGAATACACGTAACACAGAATTATCGATTACAATTATTAGTAGCGTTTAGACTTGTGCACTCCTAAATCCGCCGTTTTGTTTCTCGACGTTGATGGTAATTGTTTTTTGGGGAACCTTTTGTTTTCGTTCGTGGGGAACCTTCTTTTCTTCGTGAAGAAGGCTCCTCATTAGTCTATGGGCTGATTTCAGTGACGTTCATTGATAAACGCAAGGCGATGTGTTGATTGGGTATTGCCGAACGCTGCATTTCCCGCGCAACACACCCTTGATGACTCGTCACCCTCCACGGCTGACTCGAGTAGCCTTCGGATGGAAGGAAAGAGAGACAGAAGGAGAGACGTAAGCGATACAACTCTAGTGGACGGTCCCTTGCGACCGAACACACAACTAGCACTGAATGCGTTCCTTATTAACTGGGTCGGGTCGCAACGTCGTACCTACTTACCTTCTCCTTATTCAACTATTCTCCAGTGTTTAAAAGTATGATAAGGGTCACTAACATTTATTCTAAATACGCGAGGCACCGCTCTTAATGGGTTAAGGATTTACAACATTAACTGGACATAGCGGTGTAAGGAGTTACGTGGACAGCGTGCTCGGAAAGTTTGTGCGACATGTCGTGCTGAGAGTATTACTCTTGAGAGTAGAACTTATTAGCGGCCACACAGTCGAGTGGAACTCTCCGATAGCTATTATTCTTAAATAAATGTCGCCCTTACGCTCGAGAATATAAATTACAAGGATCCACACTCTCGAGTAGATACGGTTGTGAAAACTACTACAGTTTCTGGAGAGTCACTCTCGCGTGGACACATAGCATTAGGATCTCTCGTTCAGTGTCGTAGTTACTATGACATAGCACTCTATAAGTACCATGCGATAAGTACAGTAATGCTTCCATAACGGTAGAAATTTCAGATAATCATGCTCGCAATGAAACGATTGTAACGATGGGAAAGTATAATTGTGCGGTACGGATTATGCTGATTATTGTTATTATACGAATAAGCTTCAGATGAAGAGGACATTTATCAAGCGATGTGATTTTAATGAAAATTGTTTAATGAAAACCACTCTAAACTTCACGTCGACCGTGCACGCGTAGCTGGGAATGTAATTAATTAGAAATTATGAAAATTACCAGCAATCACGTGTAATTATCAACGCGGACGTATAATATGTGTGTTTGAGGGGATTCAGAAAATTTGCGCATCATTTTACGCAATGATCGAGCTGGCTTTGTAAAAGTTTATAAACCACTGGTTTACATAGTGATCATATTTTGAATATCGCCTATGAATAATGTATTTCCGTGAAATAAATAAAATCACTTCTCCAAATTTCTTTCGCTGCTTCCTCTATTAAACCGGATCTACAGGGTGTCCCAAAATTCCTCCAACATCCGGAAATGGGAGATTGCTGAGATCATTTGAAGCAACGCTTTCCTTCGCATAAATGTTGCTTCAAATGATCTCGGGAACCTCCCATTTCCGGATGTTGAAGGAATTTTGAGACAGCCTGTATACGCGCAATAAAATCAACAGAAATGGAAACGTTAATTACATTTGCCAAACGCGACGTTAATTAAATAGTAGTATCGGCACATCTGCAAAACTCGCAAATTAATTGTGTTTACAGTAATTAATTATGTCCATTCTGTGTTAAATGTTTGTTCCATATTTAATTAATTTTCGGCATACGAGAGTATTCTCGTGAGGGGAAAAGAAGCGAACGAATATTAATTGGAATACAGTTTCACGAATTTGAAACGTTTAAGTCTGTTTGGACGGGGCGATCTTTGTCGGTGTAATGACCTCGGCAAGTCTACGGGCGAGCGATGAATGTGGCCACCCAGCCAACAGCTACGGAGTTAACTCCCGCGCTAACATTTCGGCAGGACTGTAGTTCGGGAACATCTATGTTCTCTATGGAGTTCATTGCGGATATCTAATCCCGCGGGTAACTCATACGCGATCTCTCGCATCAACACCTGCAGCTCGATGCGTCTGCATCTCTGTTTGTCTGTTTCCCAAGGCACACAGACCTGGAATTTCTTCAGCCGTACCTGTTGACTGCTAGTCAACACGATGGCCCGAATTAATATTCCGGAGACTCTTTAAAATTCGATAACTATATTTACAGCCACAACTGTACCAGTGCTAAACAACGATAAGGGTGCATTTATAGTGGAGCGGCGAGCATCGATGATAGCGGCGCGGTGAAAACAAATCAACATTCGTGACAACATTTCGACACATACTAAAGAAAAAGTACACATGTATTTCTTTGTTTTTCTTTTTTTTTCACCGCACAGCTCAACTCGCTGCTCCACTGTAACTCCATACTAAGTTGCCGCGCGGCGTAAATATTCTTCGGTCGAGAAACAACAGAAATCGTCGGCCGACAAAACCGTTCGGACCGTTTCATATCCGGGCCGAAAATAAAATAGCTACATACCCTCCGCTTGTATATTATAATCACCGCTCTCGGCCGGTCGTGTACGAATAATTTCAATCAATGCACCCACACAGCTGAAACTCGGCCATTAAATCCCGGGCGAACACTCGACAGAAATTTCAATCCGCGATATCCGGCGAAATCCGTTGCCGTGACAGCGCGGCCGGCATTTTTCCAGATTACCGTCGGAGTTCTCGAACACCGCGTCACAACAGGCGTTACGGGTCCGTCGAATTTATTCTCGTTCGCCCACGGCCATAATGGCTGCCGCCGCTGTCATTAGAACGAGCGGTCCCTGTTGCGGCACATAATTGCTGTTCAATTCAGGAATCTATTGTTGTTATTAACACTGTCGTCGCCGCTGGCGTGGTCGGCGAGCGTCACATTTATTTACAGTCTGGCCCCCTCGGATAAATATTCATAGCCCGACGCCTCCAGTTACACAACAAACACGCGTCCGCAGCGAATTGCGTCGTCGGACGCGCTGCTGTATCGTCAGTTAGGGATCCTGGACCAACAGGAGTCCAAACGTTCCTCCAAACTCTACTACTAGTCGCGTGACTAATCCGGTACTGACACAGAGAGAGAGAGAGAGAGAGAGAGAGAGGAAGGGCAACTGTATTCTCCGTAGTTCCAGTCAATTCACCTGATCTGGCGACATTGGGTGGGACAGAGATAACAGGTTTCGAAGAGTTCATCGTCGAGCGATTACGAGAGACCCATCCATCGCAGCGAACGGCTAACACACTTATTGCAAAGGTGTATCGATAATCCCTTGACAAGGTTCGACCGGGGCTACATTTACCCTCGACAGTGCAGCACGTGACCTTTTGATCCTCCGAAACCCATTTTTCTTCCGGCGTTCCGCGTCCACCCACTATCCCGGCCACTCTCTCTCTTTCTCTCTCATCTTTTTCTATCCAAACCGTCTGTTCTCTGTCGTCGTCCGTGTCACTACGTTCCCCGTTAGTTACGCTAGTCAATCCTTCGACGAATTTCCGGCGAAAACCACCGGAAACGTTCCTCCCTCCAGCCACAACGCCTCACTGTCTCCCTCTCCCTCTCTCTCTCTCTCTCTCTCTCTCTCTCTACCTCGCCTGTTCCCGGCTCTTCGCTCGCTTTACGCTCCGGGACGTCAGGCAATTAATATTTGTATAATTTTAGCCGCGCCATCGCCGTTGCTTTTACAAAATTAATAGCAACCGCGGACGGCGTTGTTTGCAATTAAATTTCGTATTATCAGGCCCATCGCGTACCAATTAGCGGCGGTCAATTTGGACTGGCGCGAGCGACGGAATGTTTCATTTTTTACAGGAAGAAAAATCGATAACAACGCTTCTATGAAATAGGTGGAATCGATTAAAATATTTTTGTATTACGCACATAATATCACGCAGCAACTTTAATTCGAAATTACAACGCAATTCGTATCGTATTGCGAATTATGAATTCTATTTTAATTAAATGGTATGAGAGTCGTGAATTACGAATTACTTTGACAGTTAATTGAATGAACCAGCTGGATTACTAAGTTATTTAATACAGTGTAATCGAATTAAGGTGGAGTGAGGTAAGTCCGCTCTACTTTTTGCAAGGTTGGACTTTAAAGTGATGTATTTTCAGTCTGGTATATGAAAACTTGACGTTCTTGGTATCAAACTCTTGCCACAGTTATTACTCATGATATGTATTATGTAGGATTCTAATTTTGCTTGAAAATTATCATTTTGATAGGATATTGTACAAAGTGCCCCGATAGTGGGGCAAGTCCGTCTCTGAGAGTTAAAAATGCTTTCGAACCTTGTTTCAAATGCTACGGGGCAAGAAAAGAATCATTAACAAGCCTGCTATAAACTGCTTCTTATTGCATTGAATTATATAGTTTAGTTTTATAGTTATCCATTTTTAAACGAACAAGTACTTTTATGCTGAAATATGAAGGAGGACACAGTGATATTAAAACAAAGTTTAAAAATGCTTTCAAGTGCTACGGCGCAAGAAAAGAATTATTATCAAGCCTGCTACAAAATGCTTTTTATTGCATTAAATATATTGTTTTCTTTTATAGTTACCCATACAGTACGGTCTTACCCCACCGTGACACAGTACGGACTTGCCCCGTGTAGTAATATTTACGGGGCAAGATCATCTTAGTGTTTTTCTCAATAAATTTTAAAAAATACAATAAAAACGGTTTATTTAATGTAAACCTACATCAATATTTGTCGTAATTACCTAAAATAACAACACATAATATATTAATATCTTGTGAACTATTGCACGTTCAGGGTAACCTCAAAGTTATACTTGTACCTTGCACGTGACTGTTTGGCATTGATTGATTTAAGCGAGGGAAACACGTTTATTCTTGGGCGACATCTATGTAGAATAGTTCATACTAGTTCATAGTAACTTATACTAGATTAATAAATACAAGCTAGAGAAATTTCGTTCATATTATAAGAAAAATAACCAATTAACGGACTTGCCCCGTAGACGGACTTACTCCATTCCACCTTACTGTATAATTATAATTCCTGAAGTAATTCTACACAATTCTGTGAGGAGCTTCGTTGGAACAATCATGCTTCGGTTCGGATAATCGAAGGAGGGTAGATGGTCTCGATTCATTGAACAAGACAATGTTCCGGGAGCCATCTGATACAATCTCGCAGATCTAGGGCTCAGCGTGCCACAGATTGGCAAAATAGAAGTGATACAAGCCGATCGTATTCACTTAGGACTTAGCAGACACGATATCGACAACCTTGAAGTCAGTCATCTTGATCCCTCGCGCGGAACTCGCCGGATACGACGAGGGTAGGCCAGCCAATCGACGCCATCTCGGTAGAAGATGAGTGATCTATAATCTGTGTCTAGCGTATGGTCGAGATTTTACAGACGAGATCGCGAGCATAAACAGTGACCCACCGTCGCAGATTTAAGACGTCTCGAGGACTCTGTTCCTCGAGTTTACCAGGCCCATTCGAGGATTTTGAAGGGAATCTTGGCTAGTCTGGCCGGTCTCGAGGGTTCGGAGGGTCTTGGGAATAACCCAAACTCTTCAGAACTTCTGGAAAGTTCCGGGACTCCCCAGACAGTTTAGAAAGCCTTCTTTTCTCGTGCCTCCTTAGCCAAATGTAACTGATCAGTAGACTGCGGATGTTTATGCAATTTGCAATTGTTGTAGACGAATTTTAAGAGAAACTCGGATCAAATAGAATCTTATTTTCCGTGGTAGTAGCCTTTTCAGATCTGAAATACATTAAAATCGTTCTGAATTCTGTCGTATTTTGTATCCTAGTATTTTTAAAAAATTTTCAAAAGCCATAATTGCATAAAGATCCGCAGTCTACTGATCAGGCTCTTCGAGGAAATCTCTTTTATATATAATAAATAAACTGCGAAGTTTAAAACAATAAATTGGTTGGAATAATGTAAGAATTCTACAGTACTCTGAAGCTATTCGAGACACTTCGAAACAGCGACTAAAATGTTTACGACAACTAAACAGTTTGGCACATCCAGTCACCTCAAAGCTCTCGAGAGCACTCAAGTTCTCAACAGACCTAAAATCGAAGATTCCCGCGATCCCTTGGATCCTCCAGACCTAGTTTTGAGGCTCCTCAAAACTTTCCGAAATTAGCACGAAGTCAAAGACCTTCTAATCCCACGGGATCTTCAAGTTCGTGCTTCCAGATCCCTCGAAACCTCATTATTGTATAGTCACCTAGGTTTCGTAGTCTTGCAAGATTGCCGAAGCCTGTGTAAAGCCCTCGGAACAAAATTTCTAATCTCGTCTCTGTACTCCTCGTACAGAGGTAATCTGATAAAATCAGCAAATTTGAGCTTCTGGAATCTGGAATAATGTCTGAAAAATTCCGAAAAAATTCATAGTCGTGCGTGCGATCGGGTAGAACGCGCGTGCATTTTTTCGTAATTTTTCGTTGAGCAGAACAGAAGAAATAAAAGATAATTCGTTGAGAACCTCGCTCACCGTATAACTGTAAGGTAGCCGGTGCGCATAAGCTGCGAATTTTATGGAGCCGGAACAATCGGTGGATCAACCGCGGGGTTGTAACAAAGTGCGAGAGAAAAATTGCGAGCGGTGGCGCGGGTGAGAAGTGACAGAAAAATGAGGGAGGAATGGAATTTTAAAAGATTGCGAAAAGGGAGTAATAAGAGTTCGGTGGTGGAGGGTGCCGGGCGAGACGGTATGGATGGGAGCGAGCTGAATGAGAGACAGATATAGGGAAGATTGAATGAGAAACTCGCCGGGGGAAGGGTAGAGGCGCGGCGAATAGGAAGGATGCGTATGGGAGGAAAGTAAGCTGGTGAAGGATGTGGGGATACGCGGCGAATCGCATACAAAGGCGGCCCTGTTTTTTCCGTGATCATGCAAAGCGGTTAGATACTCGTAACCATAGCGCACCGTCTAACGTTCCTCCGGTGAAATGTACTTGATCGATTATGGAAATTTCGGGTGAACGAGGAGCTTCTCAGACTTCGAGAGCTCGCCCGGTCACGCGCCAGCATAGCCAGCTTTCAGTCGAAGTTATTTGATCAGGAGTTAAACCGATAGACCCGGTGTGTCCTTTGTTGTGCAAAACAGTTGCTGCATTTTCGGAAGAAAAGTCAGGCAAGCGCGCTGCGCCCGAAAAAATATTTACTCTACAGTTTTTTTCGGTACGTTCGTACAAGGGTGTTCGAAATACGGCGAAAGACAGTCCCGAGCCATCGTCTTACACCGGGACAAAACTGTATCAAAAGTTTCTGGAGGCTGGCAGCGAACTCCCCAGTTAAAAGGTTAAATGAATGGTCTCTCCGGCGTTATTATTCTTCGCAGTCGAGAAGCGTCCCCTTTAGATTTTCCCGGAGACTCATTTTTTGGCGTCGGGAACCACCCCTCGCGTCAGACGGATAAACGAGAGTCGATTTCGCTTTAGCCCCCGTTACAGAGAGCACCGTGACGAGACAAAACACGCTAGCTGCTCTAGTGTAATAATACAACGTGACATAATATAGAGGAGGCCAGTAAACCTTCTCGGTTTATTACGTAGACTTCTCGCGCAGGTGCAGCCACGCTCCCCGGGTCGAAACTATATGATACCGACTTACATGCTATAAACCCAAGACGAATTGGTTGCAATCAGTCCTCTTAAGTGATGTATTGGCCGGCTGGTTCGAATTCCGATACTCCGCGCACTTGTAACTTGTTGCTGACATGGAACTCGTGTGTTGCAAGCATTCAATAAAAGACGTCGAACTGTTACCGATCTGTCCAGCCAGTCAATTAAATAGACTCCGACTATTTCCAGCTGTATCCTTGAAAACCGAGCGTCAAACAAAAAAATGTTGTTCCCCTTTCTATACCTTCTATTTTTGGGGAATGCCTCATCCGGCCTTAATGTACCATTGCTCGCGCGGCTCGTGCGAAACGGACTGATTTCCAACCGAAATTAGCGACTCGAAAAAGGAGGACTCGTCCTTCTGTGACGTCTTCGCTCATTCCGGTGGCAGCTCGCATGCTCCAGTTTGCGTATTTCTAAATCGTCGCTGCAATTACATCGTTAGGTCCATACTGTTCAATTAAGCCTAGGCCAGACGATGCGGCCAATTAGGTGGCTCGAGGATTTAATTGCGTCGGCGCGGACCACACCGCACCACGCCGCGTCGCATCATTCCACCGGCCCAGACACCACGATGGAGGAGGATGTATTTTCCTGCGCGTATTGCCGGGCCGCGGCTTTCACCGGAAGTTATCATCGAACGCCGTCACAACGACCGTCACCGGCAACGTCCGCGTTTCCCCGCGAACAGAACTCACCATCACGTTCAATTGACGGGCGCGGTGCGCGCACGACGCTGCCGGACCATAGGCGTCGTCGCTCATACAAATTACGGGGAAACACGGAATTATTGCCGCCACCGTGGACACTGTTAACCCTCGGACAGCGGATGATGTTCAAGTCCACGGACTGCTTTATTTAGCAACATTTTGAAACGTATTCTTCGAGACACTTCTTGTAGAGACGTCAATCTTTTTATTGTTCCTAATGCTTGAGTGATAGGATTTAAGGTTGCTGAAGGTACATTTTACCACGTTTTTATTAACTCCCTTCGGAGGGGCAATAATCATTGATGCATAAATAGTTCACCTAAATCTCTAACAATTTTATTCCACTGCAAATGATATGAACTGTTGTGCGAGTTTTCTCAACGTTTCTTCCGTTTTAAATCTTACAAGTATTTTCGTAGCTGTTAAAAATTCACAATCGTTAAATTTGACAAAAACGTGGTATTTTTAAAAAATTTATTTTTATAAAAACGGCGATTTAACGCGTTTTCCCGACTTTCGGTCCCCTCCACGTCTCCACAGATCTCCGCCCTTAATTTTTTTCTTCTGGCCGGGGCCGCCGCGCCGCGGAGATAAGCAAAAGAATTTGTTCTCGGTAAACAGCGATCGCGACCGTGTTTCGGCTGCTCCTTCCCTGAATCGTAAATAACGATGATTTAAGGCAAACACGCGTTGTATCGTAGAATTTCACTGGGCGTTCCATTTCGCGTCCGCTTTCTTTCATTTCGTTGCCGTGGGGGGCTCTCTCGCGTGTTCACGTTCGCGCGCGCACACGCCAGGCTTCTCGCGTTTCCTCCATATTTTTTTTTTATCTCCCCGCGCACACCGCCGCGCCGTTTGCTCCGTGTTCCTTTCATTCCTTTTTCCCCGCGTATCCCGGGCGCCCCAAATGTGCTTGCGTATAAATATTCCGTTTCAATTAAAAACGGCCGTGTACACAAAGCGCAGCGTGCGCGAGCGAGCGAGCGCGCGCTGCCGAGAATAAAACGAGAGGCTGACGCTAATGTTTTTGTTGCGAACGCACCGTGTCCCCGTGTTCGTTAAAACGACGGTCCCAGGCCCCCTCCGGAGATACATCGCCAGGAAAACGAAAGCTGAACGAAGCGGAAAGACGTTCGCCACGGTGCCGATTAAAATATAATTAGCGGAGCACGATTTCCGGCCTGCTACACCCGACGGGTCTTTTCCGGCGGCTATCATTCTCCGGTTACGCAATCTTGCTAAACACCGGCCACGCCGAAATATACTTAATAAGGCAGAAACAGTACGAATTACCCTCGTTCGGCATCCGGCCGGTTTAATTAATACAGAAACCGAGGAACGATCGTGTTCGGCAGGTGGAACATCCTCACCTTCGCGAAACAGTTACTTCGCTTCGCACGGTGTTCAGCGGTGTGTAGAGCTACACACAGTTGACGATGGTGGAAATCAGCAATTGTTCTTTTGGGTGAAGATTTATATAACTAGACAGCGGATTTTTTATGCATTTATGACAAAAACGAGTGGATGTAATTCGAAACAGTGAAAACATTAGAAGAATTGAAAAATACTGTTACACGCAAAAATGTTTCAGATGGAAGTTGTTCAGTACCGAGGGGGATATCATGTGGTGGGATTTTTATTTTTCCCGATCGACACTACAAGGTGAGAAGAAGGTCAGCTTGATTTTTTGAAATGGAAACACCTACTTACTGTATCATGAATCGATAGACTAACGAATTTTCAGTAAAAATGTATTGACTGATCTAATATACTTAACGAGATATTATCGAAACAATTCTCTTTCTTCTTCGGATAATATCTATCGACGTATGTTATAAAAAATAGGACATTCCATTTAGAAAAAGAAAGTTGATCTTCACCTCACCATGGAGTGTCCACCGGGCAAAATAAAAGAAATAAATGAACAACTTTCATCTCAAACATTTTTGCGTATGACGTATGATCAATATTTTTGGAGATATTCGTCTGTAACGCATTATAACGTTGACTCTGTATAACTTTTCGATACTTTTCTCATTCAATATCTCTAGTATTACTTGATACGTTCTTTGAGAAACAATAACATGTTGAATAATGATAGTCCCAGCAAATTCTTGACGTACAGTTTGCTCACTGGTCGCTGCAGTTATCGGGGAAACGGTTAAGCAGAATATTACCCGGTGTAGATCACGTTGTAAGACATGCCTACTTGATCTCCCGCTCGGTCTCGTGTAGACAAGGACGACTACGGCGCCAGTACAATACAGAGTCCAATGAATATTTAGCTGACCCTCCTATTATCTAGGTTTTCGAGTTAGGTCCTTTTGGGACACCCTGTATAAGAACCGTCTATCGCCTGTAGATGCGCAAAAGACGAGTGAAAACTTGTTGAACAAGAATCCCGAGACACATCTCTCAGACCTGATAGTCCCGGTGTAAAGCAGGGACCGATGTTCCGTCGAGTTTCACGCTGAATTTCCCTTGGTGTCCGAAACAAAGAGGACCAGACACGTTACAAGCGTATCTCCGTGCAATAACCATGGCGCATGGGATACGGTAGACCCGGTATGGCGGCGTTGTTCGCATCCAAATCCGCCATAAATATCTGCCAGTTGAACTTTCTTTGCACAGGCGCGGAGGTTGGCGCTTATCCGCGCCGTGTCGGTCCGCCCGGAGTGTCTCCGTTTCGCGAAGAAACCTCGCGCGCGCGTAAGGCGTCGGAACTCAGCCACTTAAGTATAGTTAACGCAAGTAGACGAGGTACATACGGCTCGGTAGATACAGTTAGGTAGACCTGCTGCGGGGAACAGCCCCAGACGATACCCGGGGAATCCTTATCCTTCTCGGTTCAGCATCCTCCTTCAGTTTCCACCGCTCCGCCGCTTACACCCTCGTCTGTCTGCCCTACCGCCACCCCTCTCTTTCGCCGGCTCGGCGTGTGCTGCCTCTGCTTTCTCTTCTGCACGACCCGGACAATCCCTAGTGAGCCACCGGCGCCTCTACTCTCGACGGCGCCCCGGGTCGTAATTAGTTTGTGGCTTCACCGGAGTCCGTCATCCCCCTACTTTAGCCCCTGGTGAAAGAGGAACGACGCTGGTCTGGTTCGCTCGCGCGTGCTGCCTCTCTCTCTCCCTCTCTCTCTTGTTGGCTGGTTGGATGGCTGGATGGATGGCTGGCTGGTTGCCTGCCCGGCCAATCTACAGAGCTGCTGGCGCGGCGTGCCGCCTAGGAAAGAAATGGGCGACCGGAACGACCACGACCCCGCGGTCTACGTTCGACGTCGCGAAGATGCTGCGAGAGCTGCGAGAAGAGGCTCGAGACCGTAAGGGAGCTGTCTCTGGAAATTAATAAATGAAGAGGCCTGCTCCGGAGGACTCTCTTGCGAAGAGACACGGGGTCTCGTAAATATCAGACTCCACGGGTTCAACAATCGGCCTAGGGAACGCCAGACCACCGCAGTAGGCCGATTTCCCAATCTGGGTGGAAGAAACGTCATATCGGAAAATAGATTTACTATTTTATTATTTAAATCATAATTAGCAGGCATTCAATGATGGTCCAAGTTAAGTTTTATTTGTTTCACAAGGTGGAGTGGGGTAAGTCCGTCTACGGGGCAAGTCCGTTAATTGGTTATTTTTCTTATAATATGAACGAAGTTTCTCTAGATTGTATTTATTAATCTAGTATAAGTTACTATGAACTATTCTACATAGATGTCGCCGAAGAATAAAGGTGTTTTCCTCGCTTAAATCAACCAATGCCAAACAGTCACGTGCGAGGTACACGTACAACTTTGAGGTGTCCCTGAACGTGCAATAGTTTAAACGTTATTAATATTAGGTTGGGGAAAAAGAAATCCATTATTTTTACGTTATCTCAAGCGGAGAAATGATGGATTTCTTTTTCCCCAACCTAATATATTCTGTGTTGTTATTTTAGGTAAGTACAACAAATATTGATGTAGGTTCACATTAAATAAACTGTTTTTATTGTATTTTTAAAATTTATTGAGAAAAACACTGAGATGATCTTGCCCCGTAAATATTACTACACGGGGCAAGTCCGTACTATCACGGTGGGTTAAGTCCGTACTGTATCGGTAACTATAAAATTAAAGAATATATTTAATGCAGTAAGAAGCAATTTAAAACGGGCTTGTTAATCATTCTTTTCTTGCTCCGTAGCACTTAAAACAAGGTTCGAAAGCATTTTTAACTCTCAGTTTCCCCCATTTTCGGGGCAAGTGCGCCCTAGTCGACACTGCTTGAATATCCTATCAAAATGATAATTTTCAAGCAAAATTATAATCCTACATAATACTAATTCATCAGTAATAACTGTGGCAAGAGTTTAATACCAAGAACGTTAAGTCTTTACATACCAGACTGAAAATACATCAGTTTAAAGTCCAACTTTGTATAAACTAGGGCGGACTTACCCCACTCCACCTTATTGATTTCTGACACTTCCCTCTGTTTGGCACGATACAAATTGACTTTCATAATTGCAATTATTGTTTTCAATACAAACCATACAATGGGCACAGAGATGATTGCAAGCTCTCTTTGATTTAATATGCAATGTGTTCCATAATTAGTAATACGCCCGAGAAGAAAGTAATTTTATGCGCGAAAGATAGAACGAAGTCTGCTCGAAGGAAACTTCGTTCCAGGGAAGATCAAGTTTAAAGATTCATTTAGTATGCGTAAACTTGAGGAGTTCTTATCTGGCGTGTCTGGCCATTACTGGCTGTTTCCACTTCCATTAATCTACCAAATCATATTAGCGGTATCATTCGATGATAATATGTTTTATATTAATTTCCAAGAGAGCTCAAACATCTTTTTCTGCGAAATAAACCTTGTGCTACGCCATTAGCCGAGCACTGGATATTGCCAATTTATATAATGCTACAAACTTTCTCATCTTCACTGACTCGCGAAGTGCAATCAAATCACTGAAGAAGTCAACTTTCAAATACAGCATCAGTAACCAAATCATTGAAATTAAAACTTAGTACATACTCTATGTTTATATCAAATAACAAACGCCAAAATTTTGTTAAGTTTATCTGGATACCAGCACATGTAACCAGAGACCTCAAAATTCAAGCAAGATTGTCCACTAACATCCTTTGTAAGAAGTAGAAATTTTATAGAAATTAATCTTGTTTTAATAATTTTAAGTAGTCCAAAGTAGTGTAACAACATTTTTCAATTGTATAATAATGTATTCACAGTATTCATTTATGTCATAAACGAATAAAATCCAAATTATGTGTGTTACAAGTAGAAATAGTAAACGATAAATCAGCCGACGTGATGCTTCTTAAAATGATCGTGTCAAGGAAACTTTTCCCGACTGTTTTCCCACACAGACTCTGACTGCAACTACCAACCGCGCCACTCCGAATAAATCATGTTAATGGCTGAATCGTCTACGACTCTCGTAACAAATTTACCCTGTAACAACTCTTTCATGGTCAAAGGAACTGTCGCAAATGATATCAAACGCGGAGTACCGAAATTAAAGGAGTAGCAATTTCCTATAACTTCCCTAATGAAATGTTATGACCACTTATGCATCGACTATCTCGCGATTGCGACTGCAATGGTTTCCGGTGAGCGCGTACATACACATGAGCATGTTTCCCGCAATTTCCATCGCGTCGCGACGGTCCCGATGCAAATCTTCTACAAGGTGAGACGTTTGAAATTGAACACGTTTTCCAAAATGCGACATATAATTTCGTGACACTCTGTACAATTACGACAGTTCCGCGTATAATATGAAAATGGAGACGTTAATCATTCCCCTAAAATGCATAAATGTCGCGTCGTAAATCGTATCGGTCTTACAGAAATTTCGTCCGGCGTAATTCGCGTCCAATCAGCCGGTACACGGTCGCAGGGGGTATCATCCCCAATCAATGCAACGGCGCGTCTCCATAAACCGAGGACATAACAATAACCTCGGGACCGGGTTTCCCGTAATCAAGGAGGAAGGAAAAATATACGTTCGGCCCCGGGGAGAATGGCCAGGGAAGCGTAAGAGATCGAACAAAAGTATCGACGGCTAGCAATACCTCCCCAGGGGTGGGCCCGAGTAAATTGTTCCCGAAATGCAGCGTCTGTTACCCGACCACTTTATCCCCTTTTCTTTCCTCACCCAGGGCCGACCTTTGCGCGCGGTCCTCGTGAGAGAAGGAGACGCGAGTTGGCAGGGTTTCCCGTAGATCGTTGCTCGGCGATTCTATGCAGGTCTAACGATTACCTTCTCGCTTCTCTGCCCCTTCTACCATTGCCCCCCACCTTTCCCCTTGCACGGAACCCCGGGGAAACAGCCTTGACACAGCCGACGGAGACGTCGTGGGTGGATAGAGACCGTGAGACCCACACGACACCGTCGACGAAGTACCCGGGTCGTTCGCCGTGCAAAACAGGATGAAACTTTCTCGCGACACAGGGAACACCGGGACAAGGGTATGGCGCGCGCTGGGTTCCCGGGCGAAGGGATCGGGGAAACGAGCGGAAGGGAGTTTAGTAGGTGGCAGAAGCAGAGCCCCGGGTCGGTTGGTATGGGGCTATATTCATGGCGACAGCGCCAGATGTGCAGTAACGGCGCCTGGACGCTGAACGTCCCGCTGCTTCCAGGAGGATATTTATTGTGCCTCGGACATGTTACTCGCTCCTTGCCGAACGTACGTGCTGGCACGTACCCGCCCGACGTCGCTCGAGCACCGCCCGAATTCTTCGATGTCCGGCTCTCCAACCTTTTTGCACGGATTTCACGGGCAAGTTGACTGACCGATGCCGATCGACACTTCACCCGCACACCGACCACATCGAACACCAGCCCGATCCGATCCGCTCCCCGCGATCAACGGCTTTTCCTCACCGAGACCCTCGCGCCAATTAACTCTTTGCCTTCCGTTCTACCACGTGCCCGACACAAGACCGAACGTTTCCTCTTTCTTTTTTACTGTCTGACGATACCAGGCACTTCGATTTTCATGGAACTGCTATTATACAGGGTCAGTGGCGTAGTGGGTAGTGGCGCGTTACCCTACGGGCAACTTGGGCAAATGCCCGGGGCCCCAAAGCAAAAGGAGGCCCCGAAAAAATATGAGAAATGTGGAAAACGGGACCACATTATCAGCCGTCCCGGGAGAGGATTGATTTTTAGTGGGTAGTGGGGGAACCGACCACCTGTTCCCCTTAGGCCCACACTACCCCCTGCGGCGCTCAGTGGGACCTTTCGTCCAAATCGGAGACAAAATCAAAGAACTTTCGATAGAAATGAGGTAGAGCGATGAAATTTGTTTAAAATTAAAGCTGAAACTTAGCAGAATATGGGAAAAATAGGGAGATTATGGTACGAACGTTTTTTAACCTTGAGAAAATTCGTTAAACATGTAGAATTTCAAGAAATCGATTTTCCAATATCCTGAGGTCGTGAAATCATCAACGGGAAATGAAGTACAGCATGTTCAAAAAAAATTTTTCCGCGCGTGGTATTGGTAAAACCACAATTTTCCTGAAATTGTGCAAGTTTAACGAATTTTCTCAATATTAAAAAACGTTCTTACCATAATCTCTCTATTTTTCCCATACTCTGCAAAGTTTCAGCTTTAATTTAAAAAAATTTAATCGCTCTACCTCATTTCTATCGAAAGTTCTTTGCTTTTGTCTCCGATTTGGACGAAAGGTCCTACTGTGCGACGTGTGCATAAACGTATTTTTTTTACCTCTTCCGTAAAACAGAAAAAAGGCGGTCCGAACACAAACCGAGATCCAAGATCCAAATGCTATGTACGTTTTTCCCCGGGGGCCCCGAAATTCTACTTTGCCCAAGGCCCCAACTAGTTATAACGCGCTACTGCACAGGGTGACCCACCTGACAAGATGGCAGCATCTTGAATGTCTCGGTTATGATCCGAATGTTGTTAGAGTTTCTTTTTTAAATGAAGTAATATTTTCACTTATCTAGGAAAGAGTAAAGCACGTATTTATTTCAGGAGGAACGGTCTGTACAGCTCCGTTAAAGGTGTACGTTTATTAGATGGCTCTAACAGTGAACGGCGTTGCTATTCCTCCGTGACTTCTAAATCTCGCATCAGTTTGTTCCGTGGAACAGTATCGTTCAAGAGATACTCTGTATTCAGGTAGTGCTCCGTTCTCCCAGCGGATCCGGCGCAAGACAGCGAGGTAACAATTGTCAAGAAGCGGGCATCGTAAATCTGCTAAAATCGTAGGAAAGATACCTGACTGTTCCGGAACGCAGCGCCGCTTTGTTTTAACGGTGCGCTCGCTACGACGGTATGCTTAAGACCGAGTTTTAATACCGGAACCTCCCGGAAGCTCAAGTGTTCGAAGTCGACACTCGTTTTGGAACACTTTGCAACGATCGTCTTGGCAACCGGAATTTAATGTTGTTTTTTTTTTAAAATTAAAACAGTGAAAATACACGGTCTGTTCAGACTCTGGCGCGACTGAGACTGTACATTTTTTCATGTAACGCCATCTCGTTATAACTAAATGCATTATAAAGTTTAACATTGCAACAAAGACCACGCACAATTTCAAGACGCTAGCACAGGCATGTCAGACTCTTTTACCAAGGGCCTCATTATGCAGTATAAATTAATTCGAGGGACGCAATAAAAAAAAGCAGACTCGAAATAATAAAAAATTATTTTAAAAACCACGCTTATATTAAAATGCACTAAAAAGAAGAAATCAATTTTTTTAGACATTGGTCAATTTCACCCTTCTGCAAACTAATTTCACCCTTTTGCAAATCAAATTCAACCTTTTACAAATAAAGTATTTTTAAGTAAGTTTTTTATTACAAATACTTATTTAAAAGTAATTACCAATTCATTAACTTTGTAATGTGCGGAATCTGTGTGTAGATGCGCATACTCATTGTAGCCATTTTCTGATTAATAAATTTTGGAAATGAAAGTACATATTTATTGAAGCGTGTTGAGTAATATATTATATAATTAATAAAACATAATACAAATATATATGATATGTATAATTAATAAAATGTATTGTTAATAAAATGTATAATTAATGGGTGAAATTGATTTGCAGAAGCGTGAAATTGATCTGCAAAAGGGTGAAATTGATTATCAGAAAGGTGAGATTGTCTTGCAAAAGGGTGAATTTGGAGTGTAAAACCTATAAATTGTCATCAACAGTTTCAAAGTTTTTGGTCGGGCTATCAACTACTTGTCGACGAGCCACGTGTTTGACATGCCAGCCGCTAGCACCTCTACGTCATTAGTTTCCGAGGTTATATGTGACAAACTTTCTTAGCGCTCGTCGTAAAAACAATATGGGGCAAAGTAAATTTTGCGTTAAGTTAAGTAAAACAGCAAGCAAAACGTACGGAATGCTGAAAAGCGTGTACGATAGTGATTGCATAGATCGTGGCAATGTTTTTAAATGGTATGCTCGATTTGGTGACGGCAAAGAAAATATCGCTGAAGCTCCTCGAACAGCGCAGCCAAAAACGAGTCGTACCCCTGAAAACGTGCAAAATTCATCCACCTTCTGCACCTTCTAAGGTGTACACCTCGTTTTTATCCTTCCTTCTTTATTCAGCCTTTTTGCGATTATAGAAGATTTACTGTACTTTGAATTAAAAAATATAAAAGCATATACACGACGGACCGTGTATGCCAACTTAAATAAATCTATATGTCATTTTCAATTACTAAAATTGCGAAGACGCTTCGTTGGGAAATGTTCAATGAATTTATTTATTCACCCATGATATTACGAGGCAGGCGACTACATTGTGCTGTACCGGGAGTGTTAATGGACTTGTAAGAGCGTATAGGTACGTCTTCCGCGCATAGTAATGGCTCTGTAAGGGCGCGTATACACGTCTTTCGCAGTCAAAGGGTTAATTATTACCCCGACCATTGCTTCAACGATGAACGACTTCAAGTCAATCAACAGACTCGAGATACAACTAAAAGGTGTCCTTGATTAGATGCATTTTTCTTCTGACAAGACACGCGAAACATTATTTTACACGAAATACCATTTGCAGCTATTAATCGCGCGTTCCACGTTCGCCCGCATCAGTATTCCTCGCGAGGATACAGCGCCCGTATTGTCTGTATGATCGTTCGTCTTATAAATCGTGGGTGAATGTAATTGACCGCGGATGCTCGATCGGCATTATTCGGTCACAGATTTATTTCAGCCGGTAGATTCAATCTCGTTTTCAGACCGGTTCCATCAGGGGGGGGATAGGAATTGCCGAGAACGCAATAATAATTCTATGAACGGTCCCGCCGCCGTTATGCAATCGAATCTATTGGGTTGCGCATTTATTGTTGCCGTGGGTGTTATCGCGAATTGTGCTCCCCTACTTCCCTTTTCTTTTATTGGTCGCAGCGCGGGCTCGCCACGTATGCGCGCGCGTGTTTGCCCGTGTGCATGTGTTGTTTTATTCGAACGACCAGACGGTCGGCGGTTTGCAATGCTCGATTTTTCGCGACGCCTACCGTTGCACAGGATCCGAAAAAAGAATGCCGTTCCTTCTAATTCCCAGAACGATCGGCGAAACCATTTTCGAGCCCCGTGTAAACTCTCCGTGTCGGTGAAATGTATTTTACGGATGCAGAAAAATTCGAGGCATCGCATAATTTAGTGCAGTAAGTTGGCAGCGAGTTTAGTATAAAAATAAAAATGCCACGTTGTTAAAACGGACTGAAGAGTATAAAATAATTTTTCCTAGCCCCGTACAGATAGTCTCGAAAATTTGTGATTGTGAATTTTGTATAGCTATGAAGAAAATACTTGTAAGATTAAAACTAAAAACGTGAGGCGCAAGATAATACATAGTAAGGAGTGTAGAGAGTAGCTGCCGTCAATATCATTTGCTGTGCAATAAAATTGTTAGTGATTTAGGTGAACTATTCATGCATCAATTATCTATTGTTTTAAATCTTACAAGTATTTTTATAGCTATTAAAAATTCGCAATCACAAATTTTCAGGACTATCTGTACGGGGTTAGGAATCTGTATGGGGCTAGGAGAAATTATTTTACACCTTTTAGTCCGTTTTAAAAACGTGGTATTTCTTAAAAATTTATTTTTATTTAAATAATTATTTTCTGCTTTTTAGTCTTGTGGGTGTGAAATTTTTCAATCGATTTTAAATATTTTGATGAGATATGACAGAGACGTGTAGTTTTCAGACGGTATTGCGACCGCGTCATATCGAAAACAAACGCCGTGGTAAAATGTCAAAGATAAAGGTTCGACGGAGAATCTCGGTGTGACTGTTCTTTCGCTTGGTAAACAAACATTATAGTATAATAATACGTAGTAACTTTGTAAACACCGCACGGAGCTCGAACGCACACTGAGCTCCTCCACGCGTAGTGAAGTTAAACTTGAGAACGCGTAGTGTAACGGTTAAATTTAATAGTTTAGGTCTCCTAAACGCATAGGCTTTTTAAAAATTTTTTTTTTTAAATATTTCATTGTCATCCAGTTTTGAGCAATGTTTAAAATTTCAAGTCTCTAGCTCATCGGGAAGTTAGTTTAAAATCAATTGCAAAATTTGTACCGAATAGACGGACAAGATAGACAGATAAGAAAGCTAATAAAAACGTGGTAAAATCTGAGCGATCCGAAAACAGCGAGTTCGTATATTTAGCAGTACGGGAACCCGCATCACCAATAATGCAGTGTCTTATTCTAAGATCATCAATTCTTAAGCGGGAACGAAAATTAATGGAACCTAATCCGGGCCACCCTCCATCGATTTCAGCTCCTTAATGAAATCAACGAATCCGCATATAAATCATGAACGACGCGTTAAATAAAAAGTTAATTTCGTCCAATTTGGGAAGAAGTATATTCCAACAAATGAATAATAAAAATCTCATTCCGCAGTCAAGCCCTGACTGCCTGAAGAACTTCCGCAGGGTCTGGCTGAATTTGGGAGCAGTCTCATTTCGAATTTAGCTGCGAGTGCACTCCGAAGTTCTTCGAAAACAAATTTTCAATTAGTTACAAAATAAGTGGAATTTTATGACTGCGACCCTTTCCGTTCCGGGAAAACTGTTGTAAAGTACTGCGCTTTAATTAAAACTTTCATTCCGTACGTTTGCGTGTAAACAATTTTATTTTCTCGGGAATACAATAAAAGTTTCCGTGTGAATTGGAATCGTTACTTTGCTTTGAGGCAGTTGATATCGTCGTGTTTTAATTCAATTTATCATCTAGCGTACATTTCCTTTCCGATTCACAGCATTACGAAATTTTTTGATCGCCGTCGAGTTTCGCCGCAAATGTGGCGGCGTTATCGGCCGGACTTATCGATACGCGGTTTAACGAGAACCGTCACGAATTTTCCAGCGCGTCGCGCGGTGCCGCGCCGGTTGGCTCGCTCGATTTCTCGTGTTTCTCCGCCGCGCTTGTTTGCTACACTGTTAGACAAACGAATTACGCGGAAGGACTTCACGGTCGACACTTCCTGAACTTTGATACCTGCGAGTAACTCTCCGGGAAGTTCCGCGCGCTACAATCCAAGGGAATTTGTTACGCCTCTCGCGCTCTTTTCCCGAGGAAACGAAATAAGCGCCGCGCCGCGCCTCGCGCCGGGACAAACCGGTGCGGTCAATGTTTTACGAGCTGTTTCGATTTAGGAGAGAGGCAGGAGAGAGAAGAACTTCTCCTGCTTGGCCGCGTTGTAAAAACTTTATGTACAGGGCGTCTCGACTGAACGACGCTATCCGAATGTTTCCTCCATCTGCGACGGTATTTATGGTTATTTAGTTTATTCGCTTCTTGACACGAACTTTAAAGATCTATTACAGTAAAAAGAAAGAAAATGTCGAACGAGGAATATCGAGGTTCGGCGATGAATTGAAAACTTTCTTCTATAAAATGAAGCGAGGTCCACGACACACAATCGCGTGTACAGAAGAGGAACGTAGCGGCTCGGTGAAGCCGGGGGTGGGGGTAGGGGCGTGCCTCGCTCGAAATTTGCCGCGATACCAATTCATAGGAATTCTCGAAATCGTTTCCCTGATACCTTGGTACACGATTCATGGAGCCGGATATCAAGTGTGCCGCATTAAATCGATCGATAGCCCGATGCACGAATATTCGACGGAACTGCGCCGCGCCGGGGACGGTAGACAACGCTCTCGGGCTTGTATCCGGCCCAGCACTTCAGCCCGCAAGAAGTTCCGAGCCGAGGCTCTGAATGCACACGTGCAGTCCGACGCATTGTGTCACGATTCACTTTTAACCCAGTTTACCTTCTCCCCGCGGATCCCGCTGGGCGCCTGGCCACGAGCGAGTCATTCTACGTCAAATTGCATTGAATCTGCCGCATAGTCGTTGATTGCACTGGATTGCAACGAATCTCAACTTTTCTTGTCCTTCCAGATTTCGCTACAGCACCCTCGTCTCCGCAGACAACTTTTCTGAAACGCACACTGTCATCGATATTCTTTTTTCTCTTTTCAAGGTATTCTGCTGTTTGTTTCGCGATAAACATATCTCGTTCAGTTTTGTTGAAAACTTAAAGCAATATAAAGTATTACTTCATAACTAATTAAGTTTTTCTTCGAATTGTTTGATTTTTTAACACAATGTAGAGTCGAGAACATTCTTTCAGAATTTCTCCAGGTGTCCAGGTGTCTTGACTTCTGAAGAATCAAAACTATTGAAATTATCAAAATTTATTACAAAACACTGTTACACTTTCTTACTACGATTATTGAAAGCAGAAATACATTTTTATTATTCAATTTCCGTTTCTTATTATCGCTGTAGAAAATTTTTATTTTGTCATATGTTTTCATTGTCAGCTTCAGTTTGCATTATACTTCAGTTTGATTATTCTTTCATTAAAAACTTCCACCTCTAAATGGCACAGTGGCTTGCAGTAATTTATAAAAACTTACTATCTATTAATTGACTATTGAACCCTGTATTTTGCAATATCAATTCTTTTTACTCGGGTAAGCAATGAATAATTAAATCCCTATTTCAAAAATTGTGTACTTTCTTGGCGATTCTTTAAATTATTTGAAGTAACTTTTCAGTAAAACCACAGTCGACTGTTCCTTCACACTCGGCCAGTATTTATGAAGAAGAGTCATGGACACCCTCTAAAAGTTAACAACTTTTTTAAAATTCATTGAAGACGTTAGAAGAACTAGTTAACCTGTATACTACTTTTATATTAAATACTTAAAGAAATATTTTAATATACAGTCTGTTTCACAAGAGCGTGCTCGCTGTATCTGTGTTTCTGAAACGTACACTCCATCGATTTTTTTTTTTTCATTACAAGCTATTCTGCTGTTTATTTTGCAATTGACATATTTCGTCCAATTTTGTTGAAAAGTAAAAGTAATGGGTGTCTTATTTAAGTGAGAATAGCAGGATATCTCGGGAGGCGTTGTCGTTATCAAAAAGAGGCTGCTCTTTACTTTACCGGACTCAAAATTAGTGCCTTTCTCCTATAAATTATGATGTATTTGGTATGTAATCCAGTAGATTTGTACCCGGAGCGGCTACAGATCGAAGTTTCGATTCTGTAGGATCAATGGTTCAGGAGTTTTGCTTGCTTAAAGTTGAGCAATCTGCAGTGTTTCTGACAGGCAAAGGCGCCGCCATATTGGTTGGTAGTGACGACCGCGAACAGCTTACCTTGCCGTCCCGCAGACCTAATCAGCAACCAACTACCACCTAGCGGCTCTGCTCGGTAAGCGGCTCGCAGTCGTCACTACAAACCAACATGGCGGCGCCCTGTCAAAAACACTGCGGATTGCTCAACTTTAAGCAAGCATAACTCCCGAACCATTGATCCTACAGGATCGAAACTTCGATCTGCAACCTCCACGGGTACAAATCTACTGGATTACATACCAAATACATCATAATTTTACAGGAGAAAGGCACAAATTTTGAGTCCGGTAAAGTAAAGAGCAGCCCCTTTTTTATAACGACAACACCTTCCGAGATATCCTGCTGTTCTCACTTAAACAGGGCACCCAGTATGTATTACCGTACGAGTCCTGCGTGTGTTTGAAAAAGATCGTACACTGTATGCAAAATCGCATGCGGTTCGACGGGGAACGTGGACGAAGCGCGTGCGCGCGAGTTGCATACCGAGCCGCGCTTATTAAGTTGGTTCGTCAGAAAAGAAAGGGATAAACTAATGCCGCTCTGGGTTCCCGTTTCGCATTCGAATCTCGCGCGGACCGGAAACCTGCTCGTCTATTCCCGGCGTAGTGTTCCGGCCGGAGCTTGTCGACGGTGGCTCGGCGCAACAATGCATCAAACGATGCAAATTAACACCCTTGGATATGACGCGGAGCGCCGCGCCGTTGCACCGTTGGAATTACTTTCTTTTCATTTGAGTCTTGTTCGTTGACGCGGCCGACCCGCGCCCGCGCAATCGAATTAGAATTTACAAGCCGCTGGCGAATTAGTAGAATGGGCACGCGCGTGACTTACAACCACTCTCCGCGCTCGCCTTGCACGGTGATTATTCGTTTCGGAGGGAAACCGCGGGGCGGCGACGGCACACGCGCACCGGAATTTATTAAACAAGCATAAATATTGTATTGTCGCGGAGAGCTGTCGCGGAAATAATAAACACGCCGGGGGAATTTCATTTCCTTCGAAGCACGGTGTCTCTGTGATTGCGCGGGCCGTGTCCTCTTTACTTACCCTAGCCATTAGGTTGTCTAATATATTCGTTCGCGTTTCGTTGCACGGGAATTCGGTATTACCGGTTTTACGTCCAGCTCGCTTGATCAATAGCGCACCGTCCCCCGTCGAAGTTGATGTCCATGTAATTGACAGAACGGACAATTCTACAGCTCGACGTTGCTTTAACCCTTGGCATTCGTAGCTATTGGGCTGTCCGGAAAGTTCTTGCCGTTTTTGAAGGAAAATTGAAACGCAGCACACTTAAATTTTGGTGTACACATTTATAATATTAAATTGTATGGGTGCCATTCTGTTCCACAAACTCTCTCCATCTTTCAGGCAACTTGACAGTACCGGCTGTGTTATAATATTTTTGCCAAATTATAATTTTCTTGCATTATTTTCAGACGCAATAAATGTTCTTTGTGAAAATGATCCACGTAGGGATCGAAACGTCGAGATACATGTTTAAATAATTGCACATTTGCTGTCTCCCTATAATTGATCGAACCTGGCGCCGAAATCATAAATTCATACTGTTCTTACAGTTTTGTGTGTCGTCCCCAGCCATATTTGTCACGGACTAATAATAATACAGAATCACGTTCCGTGGAATGGTATAGATGGTTTTCGCCGAAGGACAACGTGCTTCATTCAGGTTTCGGATTTTCCCGATTTCTCTTCTGGCTATATCGGTCGCTTGAGATATCTATTGGCTGGAGTTGTAAATAGCTTCCATTTTTTTCGAGAGGCTGCCTGAAAAATTGACGAGGTGAGGAGAGACGGGAGAACAGCGCAGGACCGTTTTGTCCTGGGATTACAGGTGTACTCTGCGATAACGCTGTCCACACAGGAGTTATGGTCGAAGCCTGTCTTAACGCTTCATTTGTTTTTGTCCATTATTCTCGGGAAATCTTTATTCTCAATAAAAATTCGCGATGCACAATTCTCCAAAATGAATTGTTGTAAAATACGAGTTCCAATATTTTTAACTTTAGTGGACTGCTGAAAGTTGTGTAACGATTAAACTTCACTGACGGCAGTATTCTAAATATTTCTAGAACGCAAAAAGCTGCACTGCTGACAACAGATTAATTTTCATTGTATACAAAGAGCTATTAATCTGAAGATTATGGAAACGCAAAGGAATCTTGGGAATGTACAGAGCAAAAATATCAAGGGTGTTAGGAATACAAAGGGCCACAGTACCAAGCATCTTACGAAACGAAAAAGACTAGTATTTCAAGGGTCTTTAGTAATGCAGAAAGCAACAGTACCAAAGGTCTCAGGAAATCTGTCTATGGCTTCCTTTCTCTCGATTTTTAAGAATCTGAAACTTGAAAGCGAAGTACGAAGCCTTTTTTCCAGTTATGCGATTATCGCATCAAACAGAAAGTTTGTCATTTCAGTCCCGTCACTTCAAGATAAAAAGAATATTGATTTCCTCGAAAGAATAGCTATTTGAAATATGTTCTTCCATGTAGATTTCTTATTCAGCCATATACACGGTGTCTTGGATGATTTCCCGGGGCAAATGTAAGTAAAACTTTCGCGGAGAAATTTCTTCGCATGGAGCTCCGTTATTGGGAAACTCGAATTTCCATATTCTCGTATGCTGGCCCTTTGCATTTTTCTATAAAGTTCATCCAAAATTGTAATACTACTAAAAGGGCACGATTCTACATAGCGAACGTAAGTCACGTAATCACAAATTCATGTGCACGGGAATATTCTCGAACTCCCTTTCTCCGAGTGCATTTCAATATTTTTTATAGGGGATTTTCGTATTCAAAATATTCGCTGAACCAGTGGAGTCGAAACCTCTTCAAATGATTGCCGGGCGCACGTTCTATTATGTGAGCATTTGTTGTTTGAACGTTCTGTTCTGTGAGCTGTGCATTTCCTACAACAATATTGCATGTTAATACTCTAAGTGTTTACATATTTGATTCTATGGCATGATATCTATTTACAGTGCAGTATGAAATTGGTGTAGTACTGGGAACGTTGCATCGTGATGTTCCGGATAAACAAAACCTGATATAATTCGAAACATTATCGTGGGGAATGTACAAGCAATCTAACATTGTGAAATCAACCATCATGCATATTAAACATCGTGGTTGATTAATTGCAGTCCAGTTAAAATAAATTCAAAAGGTTAAAACGTACTTGCTTCCGCGGATTTCCTCATTTGCTCCCTGATTTCATCCCCTGAATCCATTTCAGTCGGGAATCTATAAATCATAGGACACCGGCATGCAACGACTGGAGCGCCGAGTTTATAAGAGCTGTATACCCAGCCGATCCCTTTTAATCCCATCTCCGAAGCTGCCTCGGATTCTGAATATTACCAGGATCACTTAAACAATGATTCCCAAGGTAGATTCGAAGAGCAAATCAATCCTAAGAACGGTCCGCTATAAATTCCATCCGAGGAGCATAAAATCGGCTGCAGACAGATTTCGTAAATCTCGGCGTCTGTTGACGGGCGAGTTTATTGCGAGGAGAGAAGCTCCTGAATAACTAATAAAATCGCTGGTTATTATTCGTTTATTAGTCGAGTAATCGTGAAATTTCTTCCCATAAAACGAGGACATGCCAAACGCGTAATAAATTCAAATAATGTTACCGAGGCGCCAGTAAAAACTGCCTTACCATTATTTAAAACAGATAAATTGTAAAAAGGTCAACCGTTGTGTATGAGTAATGTGAAAAGGATTACATAGAATAAAAAAATATATATAAAAAACTTTTTAAAAACCACGCTTATATTAAAATGCACTAAAAAGAAGAAAATGATTTTTTCAGAGATTAGTGACTATATAAATAAAAGCGTGGAGCGCTAAACTATATGGATGTAATCTTCGTGGGCTCTCCACGCTTTTATTTATAGTCACTAATGTCTGAAAATATTATTTTCTCCTTTTTAGTGCATTTTAATATAAGCGTGGTTTTTAAAAAGTTTTCTCATATCTATTTTTGTATTTTCTACTTCTTAGTCTTTTTTAAATGGATCGCAAGATATGGTAATACTGGCATGAAATAGTCAGATATACATAGAAACGCAACATATGGAAATACGCGAGATAGAATGACGCGATGACGTCTCTTGATGGAGTCCAAAATTGTCCGAAATGGAACTGAATGTACGGAACAACACACTGACTGATCTCCTTCGGTGCGAAATGGGTCAGTGGAGTGGGGATGAGTCGGAGTGGGAACGCGTAGTGGAGTAGGGAGCGCTGGCGCGCGGAGTGGGGATCGCTGAACGCGATGACGTACTACCGTTAATATTTAAATATTTTTTTCTCCTAGACGCACAGCTTTTTTTTTAAATTTGTTTTTTAATATTGCATTGTCATCCAATTCTGTTTAAAATTTTAAGTCTTTAGCTCATCGGGAAGTGGTTTAAAATTCGATTACAAGATTTGACGCATACAACAACAACACCGACAACTCGGCAAGCTAATATAAGCGTGGTAAAAATGATCTGGGTTGAAAGAAATGTCTTGATTTTGGAATAAAAATTGCTTCGAGTCCAAAGGGTTAAAATAAGATGAAATATCAAGTCTGAAATTGTATTTGCAGCATGGGCGAGAAGTTTAGGTAATGAAATACAGTCGAGGCTTATTTTATATGATCTGTGACGACTTTGAGACGTCCAGGTGGAGATAAAAACGCGTGACAAAGCTTTCTCGAGATCTGCTAGTTGGACTCATCAGTAAGACTTACCGGGAAGATTGCCTTAGATGCGGATGCATTTGGTCTCTCGAAGAATTTCCTATTTCTGCGAGTACGGCGCAGGTCGTGACCTGCAGAAATCTCTTACTGCGCCACTCTATTTTCGTCCCAAAACGAGCTAAGAGGAAAATCGCATTTCGTAAAACTTCTGACAAAAGGCTTGAACGATGCAGCCCCGGACAAATTGATAAACCACTTAGCATAGTTGTTTATTTTTGGAGGTATGCGCGAGGACATATTGGTACGGGAGACCTGGTTCACTGATAGGATTACTCGACTAATATTTATTAATGATTTTAATATTCATTATATACATATTTAATAAACTCTGATAATAACGGGCAGCATTCGAATCTCCGTCACAGCTAACCCAGCAATATTTATCATTGGGCAGCGGATCTTTATGCAAAATAAATATTTTCCTCCTAAATTGCAACAAACTGGAGTGAAATAGAAATTTAACTTCCATCTTAATATGTTCAATAAGTTGAAAATAAAATAATATAATAGTACTTTTAAATTCTTCTAATATTTTTACAGTCTAGAAATTGCACCTATTCGTTCTGTCATAAATGCATCAAATCCGTCGTCTACTTATCATAATTTCTATCGATTACGAGATATTCATCCGATCCATATGGAATCCTCGAGCGACGTAAATTTCAGTCCAGTGCCATCGAAATTTCATTTACAAGCAATTTAAGCGTAGCCCTAAAATCAAGCTCCGCAAGGTCTCGCGTCACATAAATTCCGTTTCAATCGTACCATTATCGGAACAGACGATGTAGCAGCGATAAGGCACGCTCTCTGTCTTTGTCGCGGCTGGGCACACGGCAGACAGACGATTTATCGGTACAACCGCGATGCCTCTCACGCAGAGAGAGTGGGAATCGGTATCGCGCATACTAAATATCAGAAAACGCGAGCGCTAAATCGCGCCCAGTGGGCCAAAATCGTAAAAAGCCGGGCCGAGCCACAAATTGTCTTTCGAAATCTTGGTTACAGATAATTTTTCGAATAATTTACTTCGACAACGGATAGTATTTTGGCCACGAGACGCCGATTTGCGGGCCACCGAGCAGCGGTCGCGATATCGCAGCACTGTTGCGGGCCGGGCACAGTTCTCCACGAGGTGCGATTTCAATTTCATGTAATAATTGGCATAAACGGCGCGAATATGGTAATGCGGGGAGGCGTTCCGCGGGGCCGCGAAGTTTCGGGACAAGTTCGGGTGAATGGTCGGTTATAATGACTTCCTATATAGAAAATTCAGTTCCCACCTATTCAACGTCTAGTTCTGCCGCGCAGAAAATTCCGGAAACACGCATTGCTTTGCATACATTAAAACTAAGTGCGCCGACGGCGTGACGTACCGCGCCTGCATCGCGTTCGTGATACCATAAGTAGATGCGGGACGGTGAATCGCTCGCAGGGTTCCGAGAACAAGTCTTCCGTGCACGCCGCGCCGCTGGAAGTCGTTTAAATTGTGTTATTGCGCCGCGATAAATTACAGACCCAAGGGGGTGGGTCCTGCCCCCGGGGGTGTACGGGAGAAGCAACGGGTGGGGGGTCAACGAGCAAATTTTTTTGTAGGCGAACGCGAACAACTTCGCGGCCCAACGCCGATAACTTTCCAAAGGAACGAAATGCGCCGAGGTTCCGAGCGCCCGGGAATTTAACTTTCGCCCCGTGATCTCCTGAATCTGTTTAATCTTCGCCCCGGACCCGTTATCTGCCACGAAACAGCTACGTAGCTACCGGTCGGCTTTTTACGAAATTTACTCGTAATTCATGGACCTCGTCTTCTACCCCGTGTTTACGGCCGCTGTGATATTGCCACGTTTCTCAAAAATTTTTTTAGGGACGACCACCGTCGACTCTCCAGACAAAAACTTCTGAAGCAAAGCTTGAATTCTTTTTTGTTTTAATTATTTATTTACAAGTCGCATCGAGGTCAAGATCATTGGCGACCACAAGGATTATAACATGTGATTAGAAATAGTTATAAGTACATTGTGAAGAGATCGGTTAGCAGCTGTTACATACAGGGTGTTCATTTGAAAACTTTCCAGCCGAATATCTCGAAAAGTATGAAAGATATTGAAAAAGTGTAAAACACCTGTCCAAGAATTTCGAGGGGGAAAGAGGGGGCAGTATGTTTTTTATTCGAGTGGCATTTGAAGGTCAACTTTGTTTTTTCAAATAGAAACCTATATTTTTTATTGTGGGATCTTATTGTACGTAAAAAGACCAGCAATTTTCGTACCATACTTTTTCTTATCCGCGCACTAGTTTCGGAGATATCGGGACTAGTTTTGAAAGCTCCTAACGCAAGCCTCAGTCCCGTATTTTAGACAGAGTTGAAAGAGCAAAGGAGCGACTCCTTAGCGGAGTTAAAGATTACATACCCGTAGTCCAATTTGGAACGAATAAATGATTTGTATGTGAGAAGATCATTTTTATGAGATTTAGTCTTTGTATGGATTCATTCTGTAGGTGTTTTATGTGAGCAGACCAAGTGAGTTTGCGATAAAAACTTAGACTAAAACTTAGAATGCCTCCTTGATTTCATGATCAGCCAGGAATAGTTTGATGCTAGAGGAGATTATATTCTGTCTTGAGAAGAGGATGTGTAATAAGGTAACGGATGACCATTTTTGAATTTTATTTAGTGAGTCCTGAAGGGTAAGTTGGGTGGTGTGTGGACATTTTTCCCACAGGCAAGGATTGTGAGGTCGTCAGCATAGATACAAAATTCAACCGGTTGGGGAATGATGGAAGATATTTCATTTATGGCTATGAGGAAAATAGTGACGCTCAGAAGCGATCCCTGAGGGACGACATTTTGGGAAGTCATCGTCTAGGATATACGGTTGAGTACGTTAACGGATACGAGTCTATTCCCAAGGAAATTAGCGATAAAATTTAGGATTTTACCGTCAATACCAAGATTACGAAGGATATGAACAATTCTCTCACGCCAGACCATGTCGTGGGCCTAGCTTGAATTTTGTAAGTTCAAAATAGTACCTCATCGAATTCAATCGTCTTAAATAATTTATCCCGAGCAGAGTTTCCCGTCGAAAGCGATTGTTCCATTGGATATACGAGGATTAAACGATGCTGCGTTCACGGTACGGAAACATTAGTGTTTTGGAGAGTTCTAAGCCCGGTAGGTGTTATTAGTTTACGGCCCTGGGAGGATCAAACTTCAATCAGGATTTTCCAGAATTTGCCTTTTCCTGTGAAATTAAAGGTGACGAAGAACAGGCGATCGAAACGAATTTCGGGATTACCAGGCTGGTTTCATATAATTAGGGCTTACCCTGCTCTGCATACTGTGCCCGTTCAATAACTACCGCAGGAGCATAATGCACCGGAGCTTATTAAAAAATGTTGGCTAGTTAAGCGACTTTATTGAAATCGAAGTTGCAGAATAAATTTTTCTTCCGTCAGCCTTGCTCGCTGAGAAAATGAAATTTTCAGTGGAGAACCGAGACTTAACCCGTCTGTCTATTACTTACCACTTCTACTTATTATGGAAGCGCGGATTCCGTAAATGTACAATTTTCAAATGACGATAACATCGCAGATGATTTAAAAATCTTCAGCATCATCTCGTTCCTTGATGATGCTTCCTGATTACAGGAAGACCTTGATCGTTTCTGCGATTGGTGTCACAGGAATGGCATGGATCTCAATATTAAAAAATGCCATGTTGTGCGGTCCTCCCGTCGTTCTGTACCAATAACTGTATTCTCTAAGAGAAGTTAAGGACTTAGAATTCATTTGTCCTCTACCTTGAACTTTTCCAACCGTGTTTAATACATTGTCAACTCCGCTTCACGATTACTTGGTTTCATACTTCGTTTTTCCACTGATTTTCATTCAATCCACATAGTTAGATTACTATACAGGGTGAGTCACCCAACGTTGCCACCTCAAATATCATTGTTGTTTTTAAAGATACGTCAAATGTCCGAAGGACAAAGTTGAATGGTTCAGTGGGGCTCACATGATACAAAAAATATTTTTGTTCTTATGTGATTTTTTTTAGAGATATCAGAAGCATCCTTTTTTAAACACCTACAATAATAGTCCCTTTCATTAGGAATTCAATGACTATAATTACCCATGCACGTATAAACTTTCTAAGTAGCTCCTAGTTCATGTAACAGACACAGAACATTATTATTTTGCGTTAACCATTAAAAATTCGCAGTCTACTCGTTAATCGCTCACTAATTCTCGAAGCCCCTCATTTGTAGACTTCATACTTAGGTTTTAAAAACAACAAAGATATTTGAGGTGGCAACGCGTTAGATGACTCACCCTGTATATTACCCTTGTCCGTCCATTGTTAGAATATGCTTCAATTATATGATCTCCGAAAAGCTTTAATTACGAAATAATGCGTGAGAGAGTGCAGCATAAGTTTCTCAGGTTTTGTTCATATAAGATAAATAATCCCATGTCGATCTTTGATCATGATTACTCTACATTATTAAACACAGTCAACCTGGAAACATTGTCTGCTCGAAGAATAGTATCCGACCAGTGATTTATTTTTAATTTGATTAATATTAATACTGATTGTCCCTCTCTCCTTATGCAAATCAATTTCTATGTAACTGAACGTGTTTTGAGATCTAGAACCGGATTTCAAACATTTAAATCCAAATCTACATATGGACTGATAAATCCTATTAATCGCGTTGTAGCAAACTCTAACACACTGTATAATAGTATTGATCTTTCTAATGGGTCGTTCCACACATTCGAAAGAAAATTACGCACGATTATCTGATAATACCATACCTGTATTCCAACAGTTTTTGTGCATGTCCCCTCTTCGTTAATTTATGTTACTTCTGTTTTATTCTATTGTAAACATTTGCGTAATGGGACTACGGCCCGTTTATAATAAATATAATAATAATAACTTTTTTAATATTGGTCCGTTTTTTCGAGAAGTCAGAACAATTTGTTTCCTACATGACGCGAGAAAAGAATTTTGTAGAAATGTTGCGACTGGTCGGAGCTACAGAGAGAACACCCGCGATTTCCAGGAAGGAAGTTGCATAATGCAACGCGCTGCATCGGACGCAGGCGATTCAACATGACGAAAACACTAATCGTGCGTTGTAACTTTATCACAATGGCCTCGGGAGCATTCATTAATCAGAATGTCCGGGCACGTGTTATCGAAACATTACCAGTTTGTATTCGGAAAAGTTATAATCCTAAACTAAATTTGCCACTGCGTCCAGCCGGCTGCCGCGGAAGTATAACAAGCAGATTCTGCGACGCCGTACAGAAAGTTCAGCAGCCATGGACTCTCGGAAGCTCGAGAGCGTGTCACTGCTTCGGAACGTTACGATCATGGTCGTATAAGTCTTCCGACTTGATTAACCCTTATCAGCATCCACGTTCGTTAGCTGTAGAACACTTACTTGCTTTAGTGCGCCGGTTCGTACGTGCCCCGACCGTGTCCAAAAACTTTCAGACAAAGCAAAATTCCGGATAGAGCTCGCTGTTAACGATCCAGTTTATTTGTTCGGAAAGCGGAGATTTCTGAACGTGGAATTTCGGAAAAGTCGTGCAACTTTGGGGATGCGCAGACCAAATGAATTCAAGAATTTATTTCAAGTGTGTATGGTCCTTTAAAGAGTGTGCAGATATTATTAGGTGTACAAATAAATTCCCGGCCTGATAATAAAAACGTATTTACGTTGAGATCGCGCTAGTGGCGAGCGCCACTGGCGGCAACTTATGCCGGGCGAAGATATTTTGTTTTGTGGTTCGAAAAAAACGTCATAGTAGCAAACGTCAAAGAGTGATTTCTCAACATAAAAGCCTGCTCTATCGGGTGATATAGTTCAATTTTCCGCTGGACCCTTATTTTTTGAGATAAATTCAAAAGTATCCTCATATATTGGTGCAAAGTGGTGTTTCTCCGTCTTTAATGATTGTTTAATTTATCATATTAATATATCACTATATTCGGGAAAGTCTACAGAATCTTTTGCTGCAAAGAACAATTCAATATCTTGTATAATAACATCACAATATTTGTTTAAAGTTGAAGAACTAAACAGTGTAATTAAATCACTATTCTTCTTCACTATGTCTTATCGTTTTGACGCACCGGTTTTTCATGTAAACTGATATACATAACTCCTAAAACACAACGTAAATAATAGCAGTTACTTCGTATGTTACTAAACAGAGGATACTCTATACAGATCTATATACAAAATCTTTGTACGCATCATTGGTATTGAGAAACATTAGAAATCTAGGGGTGTCTTACCGTTTTGTCGCGGAGTGTACACACTTCCAAAGAAGTCAAAAAATGCCTCGCAGACTTAATCGAGTCAAAACCGCCATCGTTTTTTCACCAAGGGATTCGTCGTCTGCCCGTGAAGTAGAAAAAGTGTGTTTTGACAAATGGAGAGTACTTTCCCGGTTAAAACATACTTGTATTTCGGGTAAGAGAATATTGAACTCGACGAAAAAAGGCCGAGAACTTATTTGTACACCTAATGTACTTCGATTCAGTGTAGCTCCGTCGCGGTTACGTTTGTAACGTTTAATGGAAAATGTTGCGGTAACTTCTTCCGGCAGTTCTCTTTTCCAGCTCGGTCGTATTTCCGTCGCCGACAACAAGCGCAAGGGAAACGATTAAGTTTTATTAAATCGTGATACATAAAGGCTCTTTCGCGTTTATGGCCGAATAAAAAAATAGAGTTAACTCCGCGTTTTCCCTTAAAATTGGCAATTTTAGGATCTCCGAACGGGAAGTTTTTCCATTACAGTGCCCCGCGTTCTTCGTTTTATTGCCGCGGAAACCAAAATGTAACCGCGGCTAAACGGGAGAAGCTATTCCAGTAAGAAAGCTTGTCCCGGCTACATTCAACGATGTTTTTTACAGAAATATTAACTAAAAACTTCGGCGCAACAGATGCTTGCAGTCGCGATGCCGCGTCGCAGCGCGGAACTTGAGCGGTACCTGCCCCGGAAGTTTTACTTCGCGGGAAATATCCCGAGAAAAAGTATATTTTCGTAGGTGTGCCGCTCCGCGCGGGGAAGTATGCAAATAGTTTATTCGGAAAGTTGTAGCTTAGCGCAAACTGTATCGAATTTCTTAGGGGAATACAAACTTCCGTGCATTGTCGAATACAAAATGCACTCGAACCTCCCCCGTGATATTGGTACTACACCTTCTTTCGGGGGAATGGAATCGAGTCAAGAAATATTGAATTCGAACACCGTCTTATTCATACAATACATTCAATGCAGGATAACCTGGATGGAGGTTGATAATGCTCGAATAGAAAAACAATAACGCACGGTAACGCACGCACTCCAAGAGTATCGTCAGCATCGAACGGATCTCGGACGAAAACCGCAGTAAGGGTGGAATAATGTCTTGGCAAACGAAACGGAAGTTCGCGAGTGTCCGACGCGCGAGTAAACAAACTCGCCGCGACCCCGAACGCGGAGCACCGAAACCAATTTGTTCCATTTACCTAATTCAAAGGCTCGATCCACCCCCGCCGAGGTAGAAAGGGCGAGGGGGAACAAGAAAAACCCGGTGAAAAAGTTGGAGGGGATGGGAGTAGGGGAAGGAGGAAGTGGAAGCCGAAGACAGAGAGGAAAAAGGAAGAGACGGAAGAAGTGGAAGAACAAGAAGATAGTTAGCTTTCATGAACCGCAGAGGCTTGAGGGTGGTGCTCGCGGTGGTGAGCAAGTGGTTTATAGGTGTGCGAGTTTGTGCGCCGGTGGTGGTGCGAGCCATCCTGTTCGGGGAAAACGTGTCGAGAGGGGTGGCTAGGGTCGGGAGTTATATCGGGTTACCACCACCACCACCGCCAGCACCACCATCGCCATCGCCCAGCATCACTATCACCATCGCCGGCGCAGCGCGGCGGCGTGGCGAACTTCGCTTCGGTGCCCGCGTCGTAAACAAGCCCGGACTGACCGCACGAACACGCGAGGAGGATCGACGCGAATGGAAAAGAAAGGGAGAAGAGGGAAAACGCCGGCGAAACGTTTTGCAACCGGCTGGCTGCTACTTTCTCTCCCGCTTTTCCCTTTCTCGCCGATACTCCCGGACGCCAGTTCCACCCTTGTCTCTCCGAGGGTCCTCAAAATTCTGGGAATTTATTATTTACTAAATTATTGTGTGCGGCGAGCCGAATCCCTGGTCGGAGGCTTCATCCTCGCGACGAGCAGAATACGATGCAATCAAGAATAGTTTGACACTTCGATCTTGACAGCCGCGACATATAATTTCTTCGCACACTGCACACGTCGAGATCGGTGCAGTCGTGTTAATGACGACTGCAGCTTGTTTTCGAGACAATGCGAGCGTGTTCCCGGCTGTTGATGAATTATCATTGCAATTGGACCACCGGATTTTGATTTATCGCCGCGCATTTTTCATTAACGCGTCCTGGTTCCCGAATTCAATGGTGATTGATATGTCGTAAATTTGAACATGTCGCGCACCAGTCAATGTCCGATTGTTCGTAATGCCGGCCGTTCGTTGAGCTCTTTCAGATCGCCCTGTGTAGGCAAGGTCCTTGACAGCATATTGCAAGGTCAGCGAAATCTTTTTTCATCAATACTTTGTTAAACTAACATTTAATTCCCGCAAACATCGGTAGCGAGAGGAACGGACGATTTGTAAAGCGATTGGCCACGCGATAGTCAGCTCGATTTTCTCCTTGTCAGCCTTGTCACCGCCACGTTAGAATATTTTTCTACGTTAACGCAACACGCAACAGTACCGGTGAAGTGCAAGTAACATACGTCGAAAGATAAGTTGTACACACGAGAGGAGTCGCGGGTTTGCGCACGGTCACCCTGAACCGTGCATTTTACATATTTCACTGGGAATATAGTCCACTCGGTCAACGGAAAATGTTAGTTTCTTCTTCTGTGTCAAAGTGATCGATACTACTTCTATCGACTCTACACTAATATTGATTGGACAGCGCCCACGTTCACAGAAACGCAATAAAATTCGCTTCCTTTGTGATGCGAATTCCTCTGGGATTGCGGGTCCTTCGTGCAGAGTGTGTAACTTCGCAGAGACCAAAGCAATTAACAAAAGTGAATAACAATGTATTTCGATTCCATCGTACCGATTCGAACGGTCTAAAGGTGTGTTCTCCTTCGCGCGTCTGGACGCAGCGTTTTGTTATCCATACTTACTCTGCTGTGCCTCTGGACGCACAAGTTTGCGTTCTTATGATGCGATTTCGTATGTGTTTCCTCGTTTTTCACCTGCTTTTTGAAGAAACACGAAAGAGCTTTACTCAAACTCAAACAAGTGCGCCGATCGATTTACGAAAGGTGTTCGGTGCACACGTTTGTGTTTGTATTTTCGCTTCGAGACCTCTGAATGTTGCGCCAGACCCGAACGCGCGCATTTTTTGACAAAACGCTGCGTCCAGACGCGCAAAGGAAAACACACGTTAACGGAATTCTTCTGTTACCAGATTTTTGCGAGATTTCGTGTTCTAGTAGAATGACCAAGCATTGGTCAGACAGACTACGCAAACTGCGAATGAACGTCAGAGATATTAGTTCCTCGAAAGGAACTCTCGATTAATACGTTGACTGGCGAGCCAGGCCTCGTAAAGATCCCGCAAAATCGAAACAGTATATTTCACGGAACAGAAACTGAAAAGTTCAAATTTATTAGAACGGTAGCTCCTTTCACCTTCTTGCATCGATAGTCGCCGGCGAAATTTATATCGTTCGATATATCACTACAAAAATTGATTTTCCAGTCTGGCCGAAGAATTGTGTCACCCATATATCGGTGACGCGACAGCCGAAGTGTTCAACGAACTTTCGCGTCGCCTTTTTCCGGCTATCCCAAGCGAATTCTAACCTGTAACTGTGGGTTTTGATGTTCTCGCGACAAGTGGGAATTTGATGAAGATAAGATCCCACGTACAGGGGAGAATATCTCATCGAGAGCATAAATTTATAAATGACATTCTAACGTGCGCGCCGGTGAACGCGTCGAAATTGGGCCCCTCGTGATATACGATCGTTAGCGCGTTAAATTCGAATCACCAAACCGTTCACGATATTTTAACAAAGGAATTGGGCATGCGGATGCTTCAGTGCTACGTCACGATAACTCTCCCTATCGCACTGCCATCTTCGTGACCTGATTTTTTTTTACAAAAAAAAAAAGAATGTTCGAACCCGCGGGCTCTGTACAGGGTGTCCCG
Organism: Lasioglossum baleicum; assembly: GCF_051020765.1. Classification (NCBI taxonomy): domain Eukaryota; kingdom Metazoa; phylum Arthropoda; class Insecta; order Hymenoptera; family Halictidae; genus Lasioglossum; species Lasioglossum baleicum. The sequence continues at coordinate 4,569,429 of NC_134938.1, forward strand.
CTTAAACGCGGCAGCGTCGTCGGCGAGTCAGGGACGCGGGGAAATGTTGTGTCGCGAAAACTATCGCGTAGAAATAATGTTCGACCGTGTGTATTTTTGTGCTGGGCGGATATTACGTTTTCAAATGTTCCGGGGTATCGAATCGGACGTGGCCAAGCGCGCGGAAAATGGACGCGAAAGCTTGTAAGCAAACATGTTGCCTCCAAGGCAGATATGAAATAACCCCTAAAAAAACATGGACGCGCGGGCTGCGTCAATGCGCGCGATTAAAATCCGCTGAAAGCTCTGTTTGCACGCGAAAGGTAAACTCAATCCTGTTTCCCTTCGGCGAAAACAATGATCACGTAGTAACAATTACAGCTGCTACGCCCACGAAACGGTTCCCCTCGAAAGTCCGAGCAGATATTGCCCACTGGCTCGGTACCGACTTTCGACGTATTGCACACGAGGGTACTCTGCCCGAAATTACCATAAGGCCACCTGATTCTCTCGTGAAATCTTATAATTATGTCATAGTAATGAGAAGCTGATGCACAATAGCATTTTAAACCATTTACATGATTACATTGCTATATACCATATACAAAGATTCTCAATTGGGTTTAAATCTGGTGAACAAGCTGGCTTGTTTGTCTTGATGCATGAATTGAGGCGTTATCATGCTGAAAAATGAAATTGTCAGTCCCAATTTCTTCTATAAATGGTATTAAGACCATCTCCAACAGCTCCGTATATTGTGTCGAATTCATCTTATGATTAATTCAAGTTAAACGATCCAAGTTAAACCTTTTCTCATCGGAGAAAATGATATTTCCCCATTCTTGCGTCCAGGACATATATCTTTGTGCAAATTCGAGACGAGCTTGTTTGCGTCGTTCTTTGAGTGCTGGTTTCTGCAGCATTTTTGTCCATTTAAATCGCCCTGAACTCTTTAAAATTTGCTGCACACGCCTTATTGTTAGAGATGGTCTTAATACCATTTACAGAAGTAATTGAGACTGACAATTTCTTTTTTTCTGCATGATAAGGCCTGAATTCATGCATCAAGACAAACAATGAGGAGGTTAGACAACAAAAATATGAGGATTTTGACATGGCCAGCTTGTTCCCCAGATTTAAACCCAATTGAGAATCTTTGGGGAATAATTGCAAGAAAAATATATGGCAATTGTAAACAGTACAACTCTGTTTCTGAGTTATGGATTGCGGTGAACGAAGCGGTGGACATACATCGAAGCAGAAATTCAAGATTCAAGATTTCATTAATGCCTAATCGAGTTTTCGACGTTATTCGAAGAAATGGCAATTATACTAAATATTAATTTGTAAATTTTTGATAATCTTGATGCTATCTACTTAAAAACGTGTGGCTTTATGGAAATTTCGCAGTTCGTTTTTTGTGAAACTATAGAACTTTACGTTTTTCTGCAAACAAATAATATATCTATGAATGTGTAATCATGTAAATGGTATCTTTTATTAATCCTAAAATGCTATCGTGCATCAGCTTCTCATTGCTACGACATAATTATAAGATTTCACCAAAAAATCAGGTGGCTTTATGGTAATTTCGGGCAGTGAACGTATTCGGCTCGACCGAAGTCGTTTGCTTCAAAATTCTCCTGAATGAAATATCGACAATTTGAAAGTAAGCGCCGCGTATAAGTACTTTCTGGATCCGCAGTACGTGCCATACCGTTTCGAGCAAACAACAAGCCGAAAAACAAAACTGCCGGACGGGCTGACACAATATCCGGTGAAATATTCGACTTTGTCACCTCCCGCGGAAAAGCGTCGACAGTAAACCTTCGCGCAGGCTGTCGGCAGGTGGGCGGAATTGCGTCACGAGCAATTTGCGAACATTATCCGTGCAGAGGTACGAAGACGTTTGGCAACGAAAGGAAGGACATTCTTTCGAATTACCGTCGTTGTTGTCTGCCAAGGACTCGGAAATTGCATTATCACGGAATTGGCCGGAGCCGGGTGCGGGGGGTGAAAAATCCCGCGAGCAGAGCCACGGATTCATTTGCGTGTGTCCGTGCTGTGCGCATGGCGTGTACGTCCCGGTCCCGTCGTCGAGCCGGAAAACAATTACCAGACCGTCAAAAGAAAACGGAAAGGAAAGATGAGGAGCGTTTTAAAACCGTGGAGGAGCGAAGAGGGGTGCGTGGTGGTGGTGTTCGACCGGGAACGAACACCTCTCTTGGAAGACACACGGTGTCTATTGAAACACGACTCTGTTCAAAAATTTAGCTAGACCTAGAAAGAGGTTGGCTCGGCCGTTCTGCGGGCAACTGGCGCATCCCTGTCTTCGACAGCTGTCGTGTAAGCGTCGACTTTGAAATAGTAGCGGCCTTAAGGCTGCGTTTATAGTTCCTGACTCGCGTGCTTTTCGTCTCGCGTGCTTTTGGTCTCGCGAGACAGCGGGTCAGAAATTTCGAGCGGGGTCGACGGGCCCACTGTGCCCCCCGCTGTGCGTGGCACAAAAAAAGGTCTCCGAAGATATCCTACCGCCTTAAAGGAAAGCTATCGGTAGTTTACCTAAACGAACCGTGAAGCCGTAGAGACCTTTTTTCGTGCCTCGCACAGTGGGCCCGTCGACCCGCTCGAAATTTATGACCCGCTTGTCTCGCGAGACCAAAAGCACGCGAGACGAAAAGCACGCGAGTCAGGAACTATAAACGCAGCCTAAGTCGCCACGCCGGCCAAGACTTTCGCCGAGCAAGGAGGAACGACGCGCGACGGTCGAGGCTGAAATTCTTGAAGTTCGACTTTAACGCCGGCGACCCCATTTCGAAATAGACCGTCTATTAGCGAGACCTTAATATTTCAAGGGTTTTACGGAATTTTTAAAAGGAGTATTTCAACCAGCCCGCCATCGACACCTGCGTATCATTACCGCGCACCTCAAAGCAGACCGTGACCAGCGACGTTAGGCTGGACCTTATTCTTCATGGAATCTTTAGCAATCCTACACTTTCTCCACTTCACGAAACAATGATCTATGCGAAATGTCGGATGAATTCGATGCCGGGAAATGGCACGTCGAACGCGAGCTTCTGAAACGTAAATGAATCGCTAAATGGAAAGAGGAAGGTCAATGTCGCTATTTCTGATCACGCGAGATTGCTGTTATCGCGGAAATAGATTTTTATTATTTATCGGGATGGATTTAAGGCAGTACTTAATGAAAGGAAATAAATAGAAATGGGCACGTGCGATTTAAAGCAGTGGACGAATTACAAAGACTCAAGGACATCAGTGTATTAATTTCAGCTTAATAAGACAATTAAAAGAAAAAAGAATTTTCTATTTGACTCAGCTGTGTCCTGCAATCAATACAAACGTTTTTATTTTGCATAAAGATCCGCAGTGTATTGATCACAATCTGTCCCTCTAGAAATGTTAACAATGAGAAATAATATTGATGGTCCGCGTGTATTTCGAACGGGAAGTTTGCAAACGCTTGTATGCAACTTGAAATTTCAGTAATAATATTTCAAGATACTGACGTGGGATAAAATTGAATACCCCTCGGGAATGGGTTCGGTAAATTCAAAGTAAAACGGAAACGTATTCTATTTTATTGGAGTTTATATTTCATCAATTTTTCTGCGAACCCGTTGGATATAAATCAAATTCTGCTGCGCAATAATTCAGCGTAGATTGAACGGCGCGTGACAACGTTGTAATTATTAACAGATTGGCATGTGAACGTAGAATTTTTGTGAACAGGATTACGAAAACAGATAATCGACTGGATTTCCCTTTTCGAGATTTCATTCCAGAAAAATAACATGTAACCGGCTAGAGTGTATTCGAGATTTTATTTCCGTATTGTTGTGTGCTGCGGATGCATTAATCCCCCTCCAATGTAATAATAATTTATTACGCAATGCGCGAATATTGCGATAATACGAGGCACGAAGGAAATTAACGATAGTATAGTAAAAAAGTCGCGATTCTTGTCATAGAGCCTGTGTTCTGCACGGACCACTATCGCATAGCGACATTATTCTTTTATGACTGCGTCTACCGCGCCGACCGGCCGAGAGTACAAACGAAAAGCCGAACGTAGCGATGAGAACTTCTAACGGTACAAAACTTCTTTATTTCTCATTATTTTATTATGGGACTTTCACTAACTTATTTCTGCCATGTTTCTGATTAGAATAAGACCAAACACGATATAAATTCAACTGTATTTAGTGGTTTGGCGACTGTCCGCGTCTCTTTATTTCCCCTACGCTGTCCTTCGTCTTGCCTGAAACTTTCATCGTCGATTAAACCACTAAATACAGTTGAAATTATATCGTGTTTGGTGTTATTTTACTCAGAAAAATGCCAGAAATAAGCTGGTGAAAGTCCCATAAAAAAATAATGAAAAATAAAGAAGTTTTGTCATTGGATTAGTAGTGTTTCACACCGATATACCCGAGCCGCCATCAATCATTGCCGCCCTGCGGCGTTGGCCAGCAGTGGAGTAAGCAGGCACCTGATAACTATCGCGTACGCGGTCGCTGACAAATATGGCAACTGTACTGCAGGTGTATTCGAAATGTTCTTCCCCTAAAATTTTAAATGCACAAAGTCTGCAGCCTAGTTACTATAGAAATCTCATTCTCCGACACGCGCCGTAAGAAAAATTTTTTCGGTCAAATTATCGGTAGTTCACCTAGATTTCAGGATAGGTGAAGAACAGTCGTGCATACGTGTAACATACGAGTTCTAGTTGGCACACGTTCCGCTTAGGTTCCGAAAGTCTCCGCCATTCTGCTACCTTTCCCGGCTATATGAAGTCGTTTTTTCTCGTGACCGTGCATGAACGTTTTTGCGAACCAAGGGAACATGATCGCACAAGTGTCTGCTGATTCAACCAGGTTCAAGTTTCGATTTTGAACATTTATTTTCGAAAAATTGTATTGAATCTGAGGGCTGAGGGGCTGAGGGAAATTTGAAATAGCTATTATGCAAGATAAAAATGTAGCAAACGTGTTGGGAGCAGTGTCGACAGGATATTCGCAGAACGGCGGAGGATTTGATTGCCACGGTCAAAGGACGGTTTGCTGTGAATTTTAGTCTAGAGACACCTCCGGGTAGAGGTCCTTTAATAAACAGCAGACCCGCATTCATACTAGAACATTTTCCAGGCAGGAGAATGTCCTTGGAAAAGTCGATTCATGCTCTGACAAGTGGAGGACCAAGATTGCCCTTGTTCTCGACAAATAAAGCCTTCTTTATTCGGATCAACCTAGAAACGAAAGATATATTTTACAGATGATACGGCCACTTTTCCAAAAATTTGAGATGGATGTTGTAATTATGTTCATTCACCGGTCAGCCTAATTGGGTGAATTTTCTGAGAAACTGTACGAGGTTTAAACGGTTGCGGTGTGTTAATGAAGCGGTTCGTGAATGTTGCGTGGCATAGTTTAGTGGAAAAATTATTTGAGGAATGTGGAATATCGTAGAAGACCGAGCTCGCGATAATTTCAAACATCGGCGAATTTTTGTCGTGCCTGAACATAACGTACCAGACGATTACCGTTCTTCTTCCAATTTAATATTCGACGACGTGCACCTCGCTACATAGAAACGGAACGACCTGTACTATGAGATCCTCGAGAGAAGAAGAAACTGCCGATTGGATTGCTTGTCCGGGACTCTAGCTCAGATCTTTTGTTTGCTGGACAACTGTCCTAACAGATTGAGCTATTCAGGCCATCGACGAATTCTTTCTCAGGTTGATATTCAGAGTGGCTCTCCGAGTCGGCTGGATAAATTCGGTCTTTCTTCTTCCAGTTCAGCTAGCCGAGTTTCGGACAACGCGAATACGGAAGAAAGGCATATTTAATTGTTCTATAAATCTTTTTTTTGCTGCGCACTGGATGTTATTGTTATTGCTACAACTGAAATCATTCATCTGATGGTGCAAAACCTGAAAAGTTAAGGTTCGTCATAGCGATCGCTAGACTGGAGGTCTTTATGGGTTTGTACCTCATAAAAATTTCCGAAAACAGTAAAAGTGAACGTCCGATAAAATTTTAGTACAGTTCCTGGCTGTTTGTTATCTGGAAGAATTACTGCTACAGAAAATGGACTCTATTTTCTACGAAAATCGTCTATTAACATCAGAATTTAAATCAAAAGTTAAACATTCTGATTTATTCACAAAATGCGAAATTGTTTCAGTGTAGGGTAAAGTGCCCTAATATGGTATAGTCGCCTATTATGGCACTACCTTATATATATATATATTGACATTCTTGGTGTGGGTGCCGAATATAGTGTCATATTAGGGACTCAAGGTATACCATATTCAGAACCCCTTTCGCTGGAATCTGCAAAGGACACACCACAAAAAAATATTTTTCCCAAGTTGTATCAATTTTTGAACAAACTTGACCCCAGAATCTTATAGGGCAGAAATGCTTCTACACCTGGTAATTTTTTTGGTCGAAAAAAGAGCATTCTAAAATAATCACAAAATGACCAACAAAAAGAGGTTCATATTTGGGCACTTCACCCTATCACGAAATGGTTCAACCATAAAACGCGATAGCAAGCAAGCAATCCAAATATATCAATCGGTTACACGTAGTTCAATCATGCTTGTATCACGCGTCTGACCATTGACCGCTATTACTACTTGAAACGAATGCAGAGGGACTGCTACATGGAATACCAGTTCGTTTGAGGTGAATAAAATATTACAGCAAAATGTGGTAACAAAAAAACTTTATACTCAGACAACAATGATGAAATTGTTTTCATTTCTAATCTAATCAGTAGGGTAAAGATGGGTAGGTGCAATTACAAACAGTAAACTAATTCGAAGGATTGAAAAATGTCAACATATTAATTTCAACATATTAAAATTATTAACGAGGAAAATAGATGTTCACTTAGCTCCTGTATCTTGTGATTGATGCACAAAAATTTGATTTTGCATAAAGATCCGCTGTATACTAATCAGACATGAAAATCGCAGCAGAGGAATCTTAGGTATTCTAGAAGTAATAATTTTTATAGTCCACAGCGCGAATGATATACCAATGTAAATTTCTTTATTAAAATTTATTAAAATATTAAAATTTGTTCATAAAAATCTCGCGGGTAGATATTTTTTTAATCATACAGAAACTCATGAGCCAGGATTTACCACAGGACCTACTCCTTCTGCGGTTTTGTATCTCGAAGAACTTAATTAAACTTGTTACACTGAAACTCTTATCTGAGAAATTAATATTTAACTTTGAACAAAAACTGTGTCACCCATGTACATGCACATGTATGTGCAACGTTTTAGCTTTGAAGAATATATTACGAACCTAATCTGTTCAATAAAACCGTGTACACGATTGAATTTTTATTTTACTAGAATTTATTAAATTGCACAATATAATTTTTGGTCCACTTGACAAGTTTTCCAGAATCGGAAATTTGGTGTTCGAATACTTTTTGGGTCCACTGTACTTTGATTCGAGACTATCGCGGTCACACCCGTGACTGATACGGACATGACTCACCTGCAGATTTGTGCATGCCCAACCCTGATACGGGCCAGTCATTTACTTTATATCCGCCGAAGCGGACAATTTATTTGATGGTATCTTATCTTGGAAAGTATATTTTCTGGTAGCAACAGCTTTCCGTGTGTGCTGATGACTAAATAACGATAATTGTTACGGCTGCTCCTACTATCATTTCCAGCTGATTGAATCAGTTTTCGTGTGGATACCATCGTGCTCGATCCCTTCGCCAACGTTTCACTTTGACGAAGCAAACCCATCCAAACCGAATTTCGAATTGTATTCATTTTAGACATATGGTATAAAATAGTTTACGAAACTTTAAACCTTAGCACTCGAATGGTGACTCTGAAACGCCACTAAAAATTGATGTATATCATTACTGGACCGCGGACCTTTATGCAAAATAAAATTTTTATAGGGTAAACTGTGCTATCGCTGGCACTGCAGTAGTTATTGGCGCTTTCGATTTAAACGGCAAATATTAAGAATTCCTGGTATAGAAAATCATTTTATATTGCTTCTTATTTATATTTCAAAGCAACGTTGCAAATGTTCATAACAAAGTTCCACATATGCATCGAGAAAAACGAAAAACGAAAAGGGAAGATAAATCTAAAGATAGTTTGTCCTCACAGAAGAAAATGAAAATTGCAGGCTTAAAGACTGATAGAGATATCGAACTTAAAAATACTGATGATGAATACGATGACTTACCGTTAAACGAACGGATACACTTGAGTATATTAAAGATATACTGGACGCGGCAAAGTTCAAAAGAGGCAATAAAAATATAAAAAGGATAGATGCCAACAACAAATCTGAAAATACTGTTCTTAATATCAAGACGGAGAAGAAAGAAGAAAATTCGGAAAATGCTGCAGTAGAGAAAAAGAAACCAGAGATCGTACCAGTCGAAATGATTGTCCCACCATGTACATCGTACATTCACCACAAAAGGAAACTTTGAAATGTTTTTCTTTTTTTTCTTTGGGCATTATCTTCGTCTCTTAAATTATTTCTACATATTAAGCTGATGATATTAGTTCAGACGTAAATTATACATTATGCAGAATCTGAGTCTACATGCAGTACAAATTATTTTCATTATTTTTCTTTATTAAGTTAATAATTCCTATTCAGTTCTTCAGTGCTAATACCTGATACATGTTGTGTCAATAACTGAACCAAATGTGCCAATGACTGTACTATTTGTCTTAAGATTGTTATTCACTGAATATATTTTATAATAAAAGATTCATGACCCGTGAAACTGTTTGATTCTGCCGAAAAATCTCTATTAGCTTATAATAATAGCAAGTTAAGCTCGTTTAAACATTTCAAAAGAAGATAAAAAGATTTTTGCTACGATTTTGGTTTAGGGTGCCAATCATTGTACAGTTTACCCTACATCAATTGCAAGCTGTAGGATCTAAGTAAGAATTTATGTTACTCATTAATGATTGTTATATGTTAGAAATAGTATATCGGCATTGTTAAACTCGTTTAATCGTTTTCGTGTCTTGAATTACACCTACTCGTTTTTGTCATAAATGCATAAAATCCGCTGTCTAATCATTAGTCAAAATATTGTCTAAATAGGTCCATTTTTTTTTAGTAGATCTCCCCGATCCAGAAACGCAGAATCTCGCTGTAGTACATTCGTTCCTTCGTATCAAGACCCATTAAACTCCAGTTTGCAAAGATTCAAATCGAGCGACCGCGACCCCTCGACAAATCGCAAGAAGGCGGGAGCACAAAGCGAGCCACTTTACTCCACGTGAATTCCGCGGCCGTGACGCGAGCAATACACGCGGGGCGAATTTTCGAACGCGAATCAATATGGCACGCATCCTCGAAGTAGGACATTCGGCCCGGATGCACTTTACCGTATGTCGGCGTCGCTCGCGGTAAACATCGTACAAATCGGCGGGCGGCGAGTATCGTTGCGGAAAACATTTAAAAAAAACGGAACAGAAAATCCGCGGGTCGAAACGTCGGTCGTGCGATGGGCTCGGATCGTAAAAAACAAAAATAAAATTCTTCGCGTTCTCCATGAGATTTTGGTTACACGCTCTCTTCAAAGTCCACAAACTGTGTTATACCATAAATCTTTGTGAGTCACCCGATATTTATTGACGCAACTTTGGAAATGGCGAGAGAAATGCTTGTTTCGGAAAAATCGGGTTTTTCCAGAAATCAGAGTCGGCCGCAAAAGTGTCCGTCCACCCTTTAAAAGCAAATAAATTTTAGAAAATCGGTTCGGAAAAAGAAATGAAAAATTGACACTGGTTGAAATTGCAAAGGCAAAAGTAATGATTAGACTGCGGATCTTTATGCAAAATAAAAAATGTTTGCATTGATTGCAGGACACACGAGCCAAATAAAAATTGTATTTTTGTTTTAATTATTCTATGAAGCTGGGACAAATATATTGATGTCCTTATAAATGTTTTTAACATGTCCACTGCTTTAAATTAAACCGCAGTCTAGTAATGATTTAAGTGTTCAGGACCTCCAGCTGTGGTCGACGCGAAGTACGTGTGGCCGCTGGTTTCGCGAGGGAAATACAGTTCGAAGTAGGTTTTGATTAACCCTCGGCCAAAGAAACGTGCGAGGCGACACGCTGGTGTATGGGGTAACTGTCGGGGGAAGTATCGAAGAAGTCGCATCCGCGCGACCATAAACCCAGTGGCGTCGGTTGCCTCGGAGAAGAGGTATCGTCGAGCACTCGGCCCCAAGGACAAGGGCCGAGATAAGGGAAGACAGGAAGAAGGCATCTTTTAAAGAGATTCAAGGACTCCCGGTTCACTCGAGTATCCGTTTCGGCGTCCTCTTATGAGAAAATCGATGTCGACATCGAATCGAATCGTCGCGCTGCGTCCCGATGACGAGCGCAGTCGAGTAAAGTGGGATATAAGAAGAATCGGGATAAGGGACCGGTCTCGGGGTTCAGCACGGAGCCGGGATCGACGTCTTAAGGTGAGTTTCAAACCCGTGAAACCTCTACTCGATAACGCTATAAATCTAGAGAAGGGAGCAGAACGTCTCTCTGTCTCCCCACCCCCGCTTTCTCTCTCTTTCTCTTTCTCTCTCGCCGCAGCTGTAAGATTACCGTAAGCCAGGATCAATCGAGCCGAGTGACAAACGTTTGTGAATAAATTCGACGTCGCACCGTGGACCAGACTCTGGCTGGACAAAATTCGTTGATAATTATTATAGGGAGAATTCACGTAATCGGATTGATGAGAAAATACTAAAAATTCATTCAGAGAATCATGAGAATCAGTGTTGTCGAAGAACAAACTAAGAACTTCATTACTTTCTCTGAATGAGCACTGACAAATATTAGGTCAGTGCGAAAATAATTGGGATTTCTGTCGCTTTAACCTTTGACGTCAATATTCAGATAAATTGTAAAGCCCAGTTCGGTATATTGATTTGTGCAAATTGCTTTTGCTTTCACTGCTTCGTGATGTCCATTTGACACGGTTGAATTGAAGATGTGAAAACGCAAGTACATGCTAGTGATTTTATTGAATGCGTTCGAAATGGGATAGACATTTACGGAAATTCTTGCCAGAAACATTTTATAAACGTTTCTCGCTTACGCAGGGTGAAAAATTTGATATGTGATTATCTGTGATAGTGGGTGTCTCAGCTGAAGGAGGCCGCCTAAATATCTCCTTTATTTTTAATGGCACGAAAAAGATATTTATGGCATAATTTAAATGGTATCGAAGGAGGAATATCATAGACGAACAATTTCTTTTGTCCGCTTATTTTTGCATAGTTTTTCTAAGCTCATCGTTATTTTCTTATCGGGAAAACATATTTTTTTGATTCCATTCAGTTAATGACTTGAGCATATTCAAATGTATTTTTTCAGTCGCTACAAGGTGGAATAAAAAAAAATATGTTTTCCCGATAAGAAAATAACGATGACCTTAGAAAAACTATGCAAAAATAATCGGACAAAAGAAATTGTTCTTCTATGATATTCCTCCTTCGATACCATTTAAATTATGCCATTAAAAATAAAGGAGATATTTAGGTGGCCTCCATCAGCTGAGACACCCTGTATATTGTATATTTTGCGATACGATAAAACTCCCGAAAAAAAGACGACTTCCTGTCTGCGAAGCCGAAATAAATATTTCTATTTCATTTTCCACTCACGTAGCTAGCCGGGCTGCTAAGAAATTCTTAAAAAGAACATTTCATTTTAAAGAAATTAAGGTCATCGCGCATTTTCCGCCCGTGCTAGGAAAGACGTCTAAGAATGCATTACAATATGTTACAGTTTCTAAAAGTAGAAAACTTCTTTTTTTCTGAATTAAAGACCCCTACACTATGAAACGATTTTAAAGATATTTTCATCGAATTGGGTTAATTACAATTAGTTTAAAGTTGCATCGTTATCTCCCGACATGAACTAAAATGAACTTTCCAGTGTGAACCTAATAATAACAGATTAAAAAGGTTCTGAAAATTAAATGCAATTTTTCGAAAATTTTCATCTACCAAACTAATCCCAGCTTTACCGGAAATAAACTGAAGTCGTTTGGCCCATTAGTAAAAAAGTTTCTTCTGATTTAAAGTGCGTTTGGTCAATTATGGGAGTGACTGTACCTACGTCTAGCGACCTACATAAGCAGAAACGAAGTGAGCCGAGTATATTCTTTATGAATCGAGAATGCTATCGAAATTATGAAGTTCAAGCGAATTCGCTTTAATCGTAGGGAACTTTCGCGACTCTCGATAGCTCGAAGATGAACTTCAAATTGGATACAAAAGTTCCGGGTCGTTTGTATGCGATTTAGAACTTCGATAAACATCGGGGTTTGTGAATTACGGCGAGCCTGTCGCAATTAGCCGTTATTTAATTACCAGCATTAAAATGCTTGGAAAAACAAGCAAGCCCCGGGAGTTTTTAACAAATTTAAAGAACATCTGGATTTTCTCAACGCAGCGGATGCGCTGCAGGAAACTTGGCCCCGAGGGCAGAGAGGTAACTTCTACCTAAGAGCGAAGAAAACAGATGTCGAAACGCGAGACGATTGTACGGTGTAATATCAAATGATAAATCGATAATGCGAACGGTACACTTCCGGCCGCGCGTATGTACCTAAATACCCTATTGATCAAACGCCGGGAATCGCATATTGCTGCGGATGTTTATAAAAATTTCATATCCCTCGACCAATCGGCAACTTCACCGGATATTCGCTCCCTTCTCTCAAATTAAACGTTGCACGGCGATCGATGTAATCGGAAGGGATGCTAATTAATATATTTCAGCCCTTTCGAGGAAGCACAACATTTCCGGAACACCCTGTACGTGGATAAAAATATCGGCCAAAATCCTCGCGGCCTAGTCAAATCAAGATTATTAATTTAAAAACGCGTCTTTCCGACTTCGACCTACAAAACACGGCCGAACCGTATGGCACATACTAATTCAAAGCCTCTACATTTTTCTTAAAATTTGCGGTCGGAATGCTTGTCGAGAGCACTCGTTGAACTCTTTTAAATTTGTGAATGTCTGAACTTCGCTCTCACGATGTTTTTCAGCTTTGAAAAATATCGCAAAATCCGCACGGACCAAATCCGCCGAATAACGTGAGTGGCTAATCTCTGCAAATCCTTTGTTGGCCAAAAAATGTTTTGCTCTCGTATATTTACCAGCAGGAACGTCGCAGTACTATGAACTCCAGTGTTCCTTCTTCCTCTGGAAGAAAAGGATTTTTCCTAACTCATTTCGTCCTATTTAATATTCAGCACTTGAATGAATAAAACTTTTAAATATTTCTGCTAAACATATTTCTAAAGTACTTGGTTAACTGACCCGTCCAATCTATTTACAAATCCGACTCGGAACATTGTATTAAGCTGAAAATGTAAGGCAATACCATGCTCGGCAACCGGCTAGATGTTTTTGAAGTAATTCGATATGTTATTTTAAGGGATCGGTCTTTTAGCAGAAAGTGCATCGAGACTTTTTCCATGGAGACTTTAGACACAGAAACTAGATCTTTTACTTGTTTCCAGTTAATTCACATAACTGGAGAGCACTGGTGGAGGAACAACATGCTCGGAATAGCAAGATCATCTTTTGTTTTGCTTTTCTTTGTAAATCGCGAATGTTGCAACTGACCTGTCGACATCATACGCTCATACCGTAATATAATAAGCAAAGAAGAATGAAATGAAACAAATACACATAAGAAAGACCACAAGAATCGTAAACCATGGTTAAATTCTCAGAATGCTGCAAGCACTGTCTCTCTCGAGTGCGGAACATTTCATTCTTTAGAAACAGCTCTAAATGGCCGGGAAGAGATGCTAATCTGTTCGGAAGAAGTCAGGTGAGCATGATGGATGCGACAGGATTTCATATTTTAATTCAACATTATGATGCAGAAGAATCCATGTCTATTAATCAACAGGGATTGCTTCTGAACCTATTTTTTGGTGCACACCTTTCAATTTCTAAAGAATACGATGCAGTTGACACGATTCGTTGCGCATTTCAAAAGAAATGCTGAATAAACCGCTGTCAAAGATTTTATTTAACTTTTACTTAACTTTTTCTTCTCACGCACAACCAGATTAAATCCCGAATAGAAAGTGCACGTTTCCAATTAACGCCAACCAGGGAGAAAAGGCTTGAAGAATTTTAATTCACTATGGGCCACAGCATTCTACAATAAAACAGGTATTTTAATAGCATCCAACCAGGTCGCCGATTTATATGCAAATTCCAATTTTCGAAAGTTATTCTATGAAAATCGGAAGATGGTAGATTTCAGTTTCCCTTCGTTCTTTTTATTACCACGCTTATATTGGCTTGCCGAGTTGTCAATGTTGTCGTTGTCGTTGTATGCGTCAAATCTTGTAATCGAATTTTATATCACTTCCCGATGAGCTAGAGACTTGAAACTTGAAACATAACTGAGAACTGGATGACAATGCAATGTTAAAAAACAAATTTTTAAAAAAAAGTTAATATTAACCGTCTCACCTCGCCGCGTTACGGTTGATAGAACGTCATCGCGTTCTGCGATCCCTACTCCACGCGCCAGCGCTCCCTACTCCACTACGCGCTCTCAGTCCGACTCATCCCCACTCCACTGACCCATTTCGCACCGAAGGAGCTCAGACAATGTGGTGTTCCGTTGATTCAGTTCCATTTCGGACTCCATCAAGAGACGTCATCGCGTCATTCTATCTCGCGTATTTCCATATCTTGCGTTTCTATGTATATCTTACTATTTCATGCCAGTATTACCATATCTTGCGTTCCATTTAAAAAAGACTAAAGAGTAGAAAATAAAAAAATATATTAAAAAAACTCTTTGAAATAATTTTTTTAGGCATTAGTGCACGCAAATAAAAGCGTGGAGCGCCCACGAAGATTACGTAAATATAGTTTAGCGCTCCACGCTTTTATTTATAGTCGCTAATGCCTAAAAAATTATTTTCTCCTTTTTAGTGCATTTTAATATGAGCGTGGATTTTAAAAAGTTTTTATTTATATATATTTTTATTTTTTGCATTGCCCAGAAACAATTAATCGTACTATAAAGAAGCTGTTAACCAACGAAGCGATTTTTATGTAAAGCCGAGACGAATGACGTTGCTTTCGCGGAACATTCGTGGTAGCTGGAACAGCAAACAAAGCGTTGGTTTATTGTCAGTGGTGTATTGCTGAGCAACGAGTGCTGCGGATGCGTCGAATTACTCCCGAGTAAACAACGAGTTAGGCGTTGTTGCAGATGTCTGCGATTCTCGCGGTGTGTACGCCGGGAACCGAGCCGAAAGTATAAACAAATTCCTGACTGCGAATTGGGACTAAGCATGTCAGCAAGCTGGTCCCGTGAAAGTTTCCGCGGCAACGTCGAGTTCATCACTCCCAAGATGCGCAGAACAAACTATTTTGCGGCCTCGAGATAAATCACGCCCGAGACTCTGTCGCCGGGAACTTTGGCCTGCTTGATTTTGCATTTCCGCCGATAGAACCGAGTCCACGTTTCTTGTTCACCGGTGACCCAGGAAATTTCCCAGGAAAAACTGTTCCCCATCGTCCGGAAACCGCGCCCTCGATCCCGTGACGTCATCGATCGCCAATCGTTGTTCCACCCGTGGAAAAAAAAACCATTTCGGAACGACTTGAATTTTCTAATCGAACCGCGCGAGAGCGGATTGAAATTTCCCGACGTTTCGTGTTCACTTTTAACCAGTTCTCGGATTCTCCAGGCTTTATTGCTCACGGCGATGTAATGAATACCGACGGGATTTTCGGCTGGCGAACGTTGCTGCAGGAAATAACACGTGATCCGAAACTTCTCTTTCCTTTTTTTACATAAGTTTTGAATGGTTACAGGTGTACACAAACATTTCTGCGGCTGGTCTGACAGCAGTTTGAAAGTTTTATTCTGTTTGATTCGCTTTCCGGGAATATGCTGCGTGGACGTTGCAACAGAAATGTTTCTACGTATATAACAGAAAAATTTCAATTCCCAGCCAATCTCAATTAGTGGTTAAACGTTACAGTTTCAGCTTTTCCAATAAATATTCTGGAACAACTGGTTCCTGTACAATTTTTGCTGCAGACTTCGTAAAAGTGCATACAGTTTAATGGAAATACACTTTTTAAAGATTCCTCGGAATAACATTCGTTCCCATAAAAATTCCACGGGTACATGTGCTATCTTAAACGGGACATGTAACAACCAAAAGATAAATGTTGACTTGAATCTCTGGGAAAGAACAAGAATTCTCTGCGGAAATGTTGAAACGGAGGATGGATTCTTGAGGGTGGCTTCTCGTGTGACGACAGTGAAAACGATTAAAAAGATTTTTTTAAAGATAACTAAGCAAACAAAATGATCAAAAAATATTCTGGCCCCATTTTTTGCAGTCTGAACGTTGAATACCGAATGTGTACCGGCAATTTCTAAGAACAAGCACGTCAATTATAATCGAATTTGACGAAATAGCATCCGTCGATAAACGTGATTCGTTTTGCAATCAATTGTTCTACAGCGACGGGAATAGATTCCTGGATTGACCTCCTTTCATGTCCAACTTATATTTCCTTACAACATCTCGTTTAATTGGACAAATACTATCTCGGCCGAATACCGATGTGGAAAGCGTTTCTCTTCGGCTTCGTCATCAACGTAGAACTCTCCCCATTTTTCAATTACCTTTCGAGGGCTTCGACCAGCGGATAACATTTCAAACACTGATTACTCCTCCCCGCGGTTATCAATTACAACGCACCCCATAGGAAAACCTTCAAACACGTACCACCTTGTTACCCCCGTTCATCGAGCAACTTCCTACCCCTCGTTTGCGTCGTAAAACCACCCCCGACGCAGTGCTCAATGTTATTCGAATAAAATGAGCGTGAGTAAGGAATAAATTTTAAAAAAACTTTTTTAAAATCACACTTATATTAAAATGCACTAAAAAGGAGAGAATAATTTTCTCCTAGTTCTTCATAAAATACCGAATCAGTTAAATGATTAATAACATTTTTCCCCAAAATTTCTACTGCTTTAAAATTAGTGTCGGAATTGATAGAGAGATTTGATAAAAATTTTAATGAAATAGCGACATTAGTGACTATAAATATAAAAGTGTGGAGCGCTAAACTATATTGACGTAATCATTGTGGGTGCTCCACGCTTTTATTTTGATAGTCACTAATGTCATGATTTTATTTAAATTTATATTAAATTTTTCTGTCTGTTCCGACACTAATTTTATAACAGAAGAAATTTTGAACCAATTGCTTAAAACTTTGGGGAAAAATGTTATCAATCATTTAACTGGATTCGGTATTTCATGGAGAACCAGGGAAAAAATTATTTCTTTGTTTTTAGTACATTTTAATATAAGCGTGGTTTCTGAAAAGTTTTTTTTATATATTTTTTCTACTTTTATTGTCATCGGAAGCAAGTGTGTATACAAAATTTCAGCAAGATTGGACCAGAGTTGGGCAAAAATCAACTAATAATTAAAAATGACTAATAGTCTGATTGAGTGTTAGTCAAAACTTGAAAAAAGTTTGTTGAAACTTTTTGATTAGTTTAGTCATAACTACATGGCACTAGTTAGTCACAGATAATCACAAATTCGTTATTCACTTCATTATTTGTTGAGAAGAACTTTTGAAGTTCTGAAAACTGTATTTAAACCTATCGTGAATAATTCTTATCTATCGACCTGCATATATTTTTGTGACTGCCATTTCTATATCTGTGCAAGCGTTAAATAATGCTGCAAGGCTCTATCAAAGATATAGATTTATTTTTCTTTCATTTTGCTTCTGATAGATTCTTGATAAACCGAGCGGATGTCTGTGTGATTTTAGCTTCTATCAACTAGACCATGAAAATCTCTATTTGCATGAACATTCGTAGTCTACTTATAAGTTCAATAATAGTTGATTCCATTCGTTGTTCTGCCGCATGGAACAGGTGTGGAAACTAATATTGACAGTTAAATTTGGTAACGCATTTTCATCTCCACCAGCGATTAATGCTAATTTGAGCTCCTCAATCGCGACGACATTTATATTCGGAGTTGAGAAATGTAATTTCCTGTTCTGTATACGAGATTTCTTTACATCAAAAATCGGAAGACAATATGCCACTCGGCTGTGGCGTTTTAAAGTTAGAACCAGGTCAAATAGAACGAACTCGCCGGCTCTGGGAAATTTGAAACTTGATGTTTGGTTGTTGTCGTGCAACAATAATGCGCTGTTTATCCAAAACGCGCAGATTGATGCGAGCTTCGAAAATTTGTTGGTTCATACGGTGTGCAAACATTATTATCACATTATTACCGTTATAGGTCGTTATTACGCAAACAGAGTGCGCAGCTGACCGGTAGAATAAATATAAAAATGTTACTGATATAATTCTTCTTTAACGTGACCGTAGTTCGTATACCAGAGGCTAGGGGCCAAAAATTGATTCGGATAGACGAGGCTCTGTACCGCATAAGTCATAAACCAACCTTTCTGGAGCAGAGAGAGAGAGAGAGAGCGCTCGACGGTAAACACACGATAAGATCCCCGCGTCAGACGATCCGGCAGCCCGACCTAATTCGGGGGGCTGCCATTAAGCCTAAGGATCGCCGGTAATTAATTCGTCGAGATCGGAGGAGGCCGAAGGATCGGGCACGTAGCACGGTTAGCGCGAGTAGCAGGAGCAGGAAAGCAAGGAGTTCTGGGTCCGTTGCGCCGACTCTTAGGCTTCCGGTATTCCTGGTTTCGGCCCTTGCGTCGCCCTGTGCGCCCTAGTCCTGATCCCGGCTGGCAATACGGCCCTTTTCCTCACGGGCCATCGGTGGAGGTTCGTTCGCAGAGTTTAACCAGGGCTCGCTATCGACCTCGCCGAGCAACCTCGGCGTCTGCGTCGATGTCTGCGTCGCGCAGACGCCCCGACACGGGCCGGGTGGTTCTCTCCAATCGATTTCAGATTTTCCAGCATAACGAGGCCGACTGCTGCCCAAAAATTCCTGTACGCGCACCGACCTCCCGTTCCTCTCCGCCTCGCCCGGCTCCGCCACCATCTCTGTCTCCTCTTCGTCCGAGCCACGCTGTCAACCCTTTTTCAACCGCCTCTATGCCATCCCTACGTTTCTTGCCCTTTACGTTTTCTGGGGTTTTCTGGCGGACCGAAGTGGCCCGCAATCGATTGTCGATATAGATAATTGGGCGGTATCTATCCGCGTTCTACCATTGAAAATTTCTCTCGCCTTTCTTCCCCTTCCTCCCTCTCTCTCTCTCTCTCTCTGTCGACTACCCACCCCCTCGTTCTCCCGCCTCGCTATCCCCAGCTTCAGGGGCCGCCGTACGTTTTTGTTTCCGCGCGTTCGGATCGTTCGCGCCCCCGTAATCCGGTAGATCCTTTATCGGGCACGTAAAAGAAATTTCGCCGTCGGAGTAATGCGATTCATGAAACCGACTGTACTTGTTTCCCGGCGTGCCCGTTTGCAAAGTAACAGATCTAATTTGGCCGTGATAAGCGCCGCCTTCGGGAATATCTTTCCTCTGATTTATCTTGCGGTTTCTCCCGCGGCTCTTTTCCAACGAACGCGAACCCAGATCCCGACCAGCCGGGATAACCATTCGACGCTAATTCTCGACGAGGATTTCGAGCCGATGCGATCCACGATACCGTAAACTTGGTAGAATTCATCGAAACAGTTTCAGATCGTTTCAAATGGTATGTAAAAAAAAAAGCTATACTCTGTCAAATTGCTGAAAACAGCGGCGACGTTTTCGTTCGTTTCAGCTTTAGTCGAGGAGTTGAAATAGCAACGACTAAGAAAACATTGTTGCCGCAGATCGAAATGCTCGTGGAACGGGGAAACCATCTTCGAGTGACTCTTACATTAACTCCTTTAATCAAATGAGATTAACATAATGAAATGGAATTCTGTGTCACGGATAGTACCATTTATTTTTTCACTCATCCTTTGTGCAAGCTCACAACGAAGTTTCGCATAAATTCAGACGTTTTCAGACTATGCTAGTATTCCGGGTTTCGACAAAAGTTCCTGATTCTCGGGGAAGTTTTTCAAGCACGCGCGAGACGCTATGGCAACGACTGCAGACGTTTATGAGTTTATGGTTCGTAAAAATTTCCGAAGAATAATAAAATCGAGACTTTCGTGGAGTCTCGATATCGTTTATATTATTCGAAAAATATTGAGACTACTTCTCGGCGCAGAAAGAAATTCTATTCGTCCCAGTTTCTCGGTAGACTATAGAAGATGTAGAATCGCATAAACATCTGCAACCTAGATCACGCCTGTCATTATGCGGTGATACGCTATACACGTTCTAACGCGGTTGTTCGGTTCCATTCGAGTAATTGTTCGAATCAAATTTGTATTGTTGTTCCAAGATCTTGGTGCACGAATTTCGCGCAGTAAAATTGACAAAGGAAATGTTATAACGAGAATTGTATATGGAGAATTGGCGACACAAATTATTCTTCACTGTTATCGAGGTGAAATTTTCTTCGAACAATGCCCAACACTGTTTGTAATATCAGTTTTCGACAGGCGCCTCCGTAAAGTGTTTAGCAGAACTTTATTGAAGTATTCTACCGATCGTATTCGCGGAATGCTAAATGAGGTAAAGGCATTGGAAGTTGTACTGCGACGATTCTTATCGCTCGGATCATAGGCGAGCCGGATAAAAGCGAACTCCTGCAAGAACGGCAAGAATTATTGGAGATCCATATAGATTAGGGGAGAGGAATTTAATTTGAATAAATTGGAAATATTGAATAGGTTCGAGCCGAGCTTTCCGCTTGGAAAGCTGAACTACACTTCACTTTGAACGCTGCTTTTCACATTTTATATGTTACCAATGTAAACCGTGAAAGAAGGTCAGAAAGTGTAACTATGCAATCTGGGTCGGGCGGCGTGCATAATACCTTTCCGAATAACTTTTCAAAATTATTGAGAAAAAGTCCGTGGCGAATCTATTACCTACCGTAATTAGACCTGAGATAATAGCCTCTCCTGAAATTGCAGATTTTCAATTTCATCCGAGTGCGAGTAAACACAATTAACTTTTCCCGACAGAAATGCGCCTCGCTCACGAGAAAGAAGTGCTGTTACGAATTATTAAGAGTATCGGATGCAAACACCACTGATCGATATAGATCGGAATCACCTACGAGAGCTCGCACTGCTATTATTCCAATCTTATTATTGTCATCGAAATCCGCTGTCTACTCTTAAGGCGGTAGACTCGTTTCCAGGATTGCAAGGGTGCGGAATTCGCGTTCTCATTTCTCGATAATACAAAAATGGGGTTTATCGCCCTCAAAAGTCTTATTTTTACCACCACGTTTTTATTAACTCGCTTTCTTGTTTGTCTGTTCGGTACTTTTGTTTAAACCAACTTCCCGATGAGCTAGACTTGAAACTTTAAACATAGCTCAGAACCGGATAACAATGCAATATTAACTCGCTTTTAACTAAGAAGAGAATCTGGCATTAATTTTTTTTAATATTGGAATAAAAATCTAATTAAATTAATTTCCGGCACTTCCAGTAGCTATGAAAATAGATACAGTTACTCGAATTAATATTCGGACGTTCTTAAAAAGACGGTAACTTTTTTAACATTGTACTATACGGCTTGAACTTTTTTGGGAAGCTAGAGCAATTAGTTTACTACAGGATGTGAGAAGAAATTTTTTCAAAAATTGCAACTGATCGGAATTGTAGAAAAAATACTAAAAGTTGCATTTTACAAGTTCTTTATGTGGGCGTATATTGAAAATTTAAAAAATACGTTTTGTAGATCTGTGTGAATTAAACATTTGCAATGAGCAACAAACGTTCAAAGATGGTAAAAATTGCAGATTTTCACGCCCATCTAAGAATTCTTACATCTTTCAATGCCTGTCGTCTTTTCCCCGCATCAACCGATTTTGAGGAAGTTTTCAGAATATGATTAATTGACACAGATCTACAAAACGTATTTTTTAAATTTTCACTGTAGACCCACGGAAAAAAAAGTTGTAAAATGCAACTTTTAGTATTTTTTTCTACAATTCTGATCAATCGCTATTTTTGAAAAAATCTTTTTCACATCCAGTAGTAAACTAATTGCTCTAGCTGCCCAACAAAAGTTCAAATCGATAATACAATATTAGAAAAGTTATCGTCTTTTTTAGAGCCTCCGAATATTAATTCGAGTAACATGCGCAGTCGTATGCTTCTGAATAATGCAAATCACGCCTTTAACCAAAAAGTAGGACTTTTGAAGACGATAGCGCCCTAGATCAATCTTTTATCTAGCGTTTTTGACTATCGAAAAATCCCCTTTTTCTATTATCGAGAAATGAGAACGTAAATCCCGCACCCTAGCAATCCTGGAAAAAGGAGTCAACTCCCTTAACATTGCCGCTTTCAACTGGTATATCGTATAATAAATATAAATAAAAAATGTACAGCTAGGCAGCGCTGAACGCTGAGCTAAACATTTTATTACTATGTGTATTTTACGGGCGATATTTGATGGCCTACTGCACTGTGACCTTGAGTTAGGAACCGACCCTAATCGAGAAGGAGCGTCGGTAGGTTCTCCGTTGAAATTTCAAGCTTTGACCAGTTTATGGTCGGAAATGCCGCACTGCGCGACGTGTCCCTTCGTGGCACTTGCTCGTGTCCGCTGTATCATGTTTTGAGAAGATAGTAGAAACGTCTCGATTATGGTCAGACGTGCCCCGCATACAATTCCCCGGTCTTTCAGCGGTTAAAGTGATCGGTATCGTTCCGCCTTTACCTTTATCATGATCCTGACACGTTTGACCCTGTCGGCATCGATATAGGGAAGCGATATATATATATATCTGAAAAGTGCCACGGGATTTTCCCGGAAGCTACGGGACTCGGTTGAATTTGTAATACAAGGCAATCGATAGCCGAGTGGGGTCTCTTGACGAGTCAACCGGAGATCGCGTATCGAGTGACACTGCCGTTTCTACCTGATTTTCAAACGAACGCGTTCCTCGCTTAACAGAAGTGCCCTACCCCTGTCCTATTGCACACGCACACGAACAGAAGACACATGTGTTCTCCCAATTTTTCCCCTGTCGCTCGCCCGGCAAAATACGTTCCATAAATCATCGAACACTTATGAAAGGGGTGCGCGATCGAAACTAACGCTTCTTGAGAGCCATCTAACACGATATATGAAGAATAATCGGTGTAATATCGTATTTTATTACGTGCGCCGGCGAGCAAACTATTGTATCTTTTAATAACCGTTCATCAATGTAACCGGAATATCTTGGAAAGTGTTTCAACGCCTTACTGCTTCAACCACGTGAAAATTCTAGTCTGAGATTTTTCAGTAAAACCGAAGTTAAAACAAACAAAAATCCTCTTTCTTCTGAACTTTCGAACACATTGTGAATCTTTTGTTGCAATTGTAACGCTTGTTCTGATAACCTCCCTTGTTAATACGGAAAATAACAAGGTGCCTCTTCACATCCGAGTACATTATCTGTATATCTATTATCGATCGAAGCTTGCTGCAACGTGCCAAATAATCTCTACCGCAAGCTTCGATTTCCGGACTACCTCCGCCTCGCATAAGTCGCCGCGGCGCGAGCTTGTCTTCGAGATCACGTCGATCGTTCTACATCAATCGCGAAAAGATTGTGGCCCTTATCTCCGTTCGAATGACCGGCATCAAATGACTATCAAAATCTGGGATCGTGATCATCGAGGAGACCGGGTCACTCGAGGATTCGAGGCACGGTTACAATCGTTCCCCCCGGTTCCGCTAATCGAATCAAATTGAATTTCCATCCTCCCTTCGATCGCGCGAACCCCGATGGCCCACTGTCGGGCATCGGTCTCCTGGGAGTCGATAAAAATTAACAATTGATTTCGGAGAATAAAGCTCGAGAATCACGCGCCTGTGATTAATAACAACAAATGTTTCTGCGCAGATTAACAGCTGTCTCGTGGCGTGTCGTTGATCGTCTCCTACTTCCTTCCGGAAGATTTTTCAATTTGGGGAACGGCCAAAAATCGTGGCCTCGTGAGGACGGAGGCCGACGAAGTTGCACGACGGATAATTTGCCGGTGATATACAGGGTGAATCACCTTACGTTATCACCTCAAATGTTTTTGTTGTTTAAGAAGTGATGTTGGGTTGTATAATAAATTCTCGCGTTTTTTGTAATTTATTTTATTCCCGTAATTTTGTGTCTTGTTAGGTAAAGTATATGTATATGTGCATTCGCAAGTCTTTCTTGCTCTACAAACCTATCTGCTTATTAATTAATTTTAATCAATTTTCAGGCTTTCTCCAGGAGGCAGAAAAATTCATTTTTTAAGTTGTGTGACACCCAAGCTCCAAGTTTTTGAGTAAAGTTAGCGATGGTCTATCATTTACCATCGCTAATCATTTTTTACTCAAAAACTTGGAGCTTGGGTGCCACACAACTTGAGTGAGATGTCGAAAATGAATTTTTCTGCCTCCTGGAACTTCTATCGAAAAAGTTTGAATATTGATTAAAATTAATTAATTCGAAAAATTGAAGCAGATAGCTTTGTAGAGCAAGAAAAGACTTGCGAAGGCATGTATATACCTTACCTAACGAAACACAAAATTGCCGGAATAAAATAAAATACAAATTTTTGTGTTTATGTAATTTTTTTAGAGATATCAATGTCACCTTGATAGTCCCTTTCATTACGAATTCAGTCATCATTGTAAATGTTTAAAAAAGGGTGTTTAAAAATGAAGGTGACCTTGATATCTCTAAAAAGAATTACATAAAAACAAACATTTTTTCGTATTGTATGAGCCCCATTTTACCATTCAACTTTGTCCTCGAGACATTTAATATATTTTTGAAAACAACAAAGATATTTGAGGTGATAACGTTAGGTGACTCGCCCTGTATATCGAAAAAGAGGATGCTCTCCGGAAAGACCCAGTATTGTATTTACGCGCAGTCAGAGAGAGACGCACGAGTCGGAGTGTTTCATAATCATGGACGAGTGGAAGATTCGGCTAACGACCGGTGTACGTATGTACGTTCGGATGGGTTCGATCCGACGAAACACAGTCGACGAAACAGACGAATGCTTTCCGGCGGTAAACAATGATGGAACTACAAAGGAGGTCAGAGACGCATTTGGCGAACGTCAGCTTTATTGTTCCGCCGCGGCGGAGATCTGAAGCAGCAAAAGCTGATTCTGATTGATCGCAATCAGAATTTCCGTGTTCGGCCCGGGGAGTAATCGTATACGGGAAGCACGGGAATTGTAAGCCTGAATCCGCGGCCTCGGATGCAAATAAAAAATGCATAAACATGCGCCGGGGATATGATATCGGGATGGGCGAAAATCCTGAAGTGTAGAAGGGGGAGGCGGGTTGGGAGGTATAGAGAGGATGGGAACCAGAGGCGGGAAGGCGGTGCGACGGATTTGAAATTCCGGGCAATATTGAAAATTAAAATTCTAGCACGATATTTGTTACGCCCGACTTGATACGCTTTAATATTTACACGACGCTCACGAGCTTCCGAGGAGCCGCGCAATGGCGCGGCGAGTCTTACGGGAAACGGTTCCACGATATTCGTAAGTCACCGTGCACTTACTCTCGGTCTTCGGGCGAACGCATACTTGCCGCTTGCAAATATTAGATTGCTGCGCGAGCGTTGTCCGCGGATTACTCACTGCATGCTAAGCAAGCGCCGCCGCCGTCCGCCGTCTTTAAGAAATTACATTGTGAATGCTCATAGAGCACTTGAACCGGATCGCGAGCATACTCCGTGGAACAAACAGGAACAAACAGAAAATTAGTCGGGGAGGAAGAGATCTCTGCTTTCGTCTTTGTAAATGTCTACAAGGTGTCCCGGAAAAATGTTGAACTTCCTTGAAAACTTTTTCCTTTACGAAAATGCTCCCCGCGGCTACGTCACCGGAGTTACTAAAAAAGCACACGAACCAATCAGGTGTTTCATAAAAATTAATTAGATTTTCACTCAATGTTGATTCCGGCGTGCTTCCTCATTTTTGTAAATTACTGCTATATACCCTGCTAAATAAAGTACATACATATTTCGCGCAGCAGGTTCCATAACTGAAATCACAAACGCAGCGGAATTAATTAAATTTTTGTTTGAGATGTCTTTAATTCATCTAATTAAACGCTACAGTTAAAGTTTACATTCCATACTAAGTATAAAGTAGAGGAGTCTGCGTCAAAAGTAATGATACACTACGCTAATTTAGCTTCAAATGTAATTTGAAAGCTTGTTGGATATAACTAATTTCCCATGTTGTGAATAAAAAATTGTTATTTCGATATTGACTGTAATTAACGAAAATTTTAATTAAAACCGGAGTACGAGCTTTGGAAATGTCGCAGACATAATTAAAAGTTCAAGTATAATCTGAAAGTAAAAGTTCAGATTGATGTAACGTCATGTGCCCCTTCAGTTTTCGTTAATCCTGTGGTGGTTATCGCCTAACTTTTTCCCCTCGATTCGCGTTCCCTCCCCTCATCTGGCGACAGTGAAGCAGAGTTGTGCTAATTCAATTACATTGTAATTCAATTACGCAATTGTAATTCAATTACGTCGTAACTGAATTACATAATTCAAACTTTTCAATTAATTCAATTACTAAATATATTAATCAGATGTGTAATTGAAATACAATATAATTGAAATACAATATAATTGAAATACAACTCTCCAAATTATAGCCCAGAATTTTGATGAAGTGCGATATATCTTTGTGTTTCTTTCATATACTTGTTTGCTGACTCTGCGGCGTAGTTTCCATTTCTCGTCCTCGTTCATAATACGTAACGCTATTTCATCTTTACGGTCGAAATATAAAAAATGTATAACGCAGAAGTTATTTCTGTTCAGATATTATAAAATAAGTATTATAACAAATTCCTTCTGTTTGAAACCTTCACATGGATTTTTCAACCTCTTCTTACATATTACTTTATTATTCTTTAATTTATAATTTTAATTTAATTACATCGTAATTCGTATGCTTAACGTAATTTAATTACAATGTATTTTACAATTGTACTCCAATTGCAATTACGAATTACATTGTAATTTAATTAAATGAAGATCTGAATTATACATTACAATATAACTGAATGACAATATAATTCAATTACTTTGTAATTATAATACCTACAATTGTAATTCTGCACAACTCTGCACTGAAGGAAGGGCCCAGGGTCTCGCGTCCCTTCTCTATTCGTCGTGAATGTGTCCAGTACTGGCAGAGAGGGGGTAACTTCGTTTTCCACGGGATCGTCGGTAACACAAGAATCGCGAGCGATGAAATCCGATTAAAATTGGTTGCAGCATGGCGGGGTAGAAACAAAATCGTCCGGTTCGCGCGGGAACGAGTTTATCGGTCAGATATTAATTTCAATTCTTCGGCGCCGGTTATTGACTAACAGATGAAGCGGCGTGGCAGGAACGCGGACTGCGGGACGATCCCCGCAGCACAGGGCTAATTAAAATCGCTTCCTGCAAAGAACGTTTGATACAACCCCGTCGTTTAAAGTTTCCGCGCGCTGCCCTTCAGCGGGCGTTCAATTTGATCAAATTAGTGCTTACTTTGAGCGTAAAGACGTGTGCCAGCAACGGTTTCTGTTTAAGTTCTATTTAAACTCGGCCGCGTTCGTCCACCTAGCCCATTACCGGTCCGCAGAGTGTCCTTTTAATAATCCACCATGTGTGCGGCCTCCCCTCCCGCCCCCGTGTCGGGGTGATATACCCCGGCGCAGTTAAGGTAAATATCAGATTGGCCCGGAATACGGTCGCTAACTATTTCGCGGACGCTTATTTGCCGGAAACAAATGGTTTCCGGCTGAATAATTGGCGTGACCTACTTCAAAAGGTTTACTAATTATGGCGAAGATGTTATCTCATTTGCATAGGACCGAGTAAATATAACGGGCGGGTTGCTGCTCTCTCCTTCGGCCATGCGGGGAGGCTTATCTTCGACGGGGAAATTTTCACGACCCGACACGTTCTACGTGTTACACCTATCCACGGTATTTTGTTTAATAACGTTTTCATAAGCTTTTCGACGGGGGACCCGGCGCCGGACACAGTATCCGTCCCAATTTCCGTGCCTCGTTGCGTCCGTATAAATAGACCGCGCTTTAGCCAGGCCGTGTGGCACCGGCGAGATCAGTTTCGTTTAATTAATTATTCAATTATACAAAATTACCTTTCGCCCGTGTTCCCCCGAAGATCAAGGAATGCGCTGAATTTCGCGGGCACTCGTACTAATTTTCCGTTTACTTCTCTCTCTCCCGTCTCTGTCTCGCGTCTCCTAACTTTGTACATTGAAAGTTACGCGAGAGAGGACAGGTGCCCCGATGTAAAATTCAACCGTGCGCCACTGTAACTCTGCGAGTAATAAGGTTAGCGCGTCGTTCACGGATCTGAAATAATTTCCCATAATCCGCCATTCGTCTTTCGTTTCCCGTTCCGGCCGGACACGCGCCGCTCCCATTCATCCCGTCCCCCGCCCTTCGTCCCTTTCTTTTCTCCCGCGTCCCCGGATAATCGATGGGAAGAGCCCGCAGGGAAACGAGACCACCAAGATTCAGATTTAACCTAATTTGCCGAACGAATTGCTCTGTCCCTCGTGATTGGTCGTATAACGGTATTGGCCGTAGGAACGGGGTTGCGACGGGCTGTTGATTCAGAGGGGGGAAAGGGCGAAAGCCTCGGGGGGTGGCCACGGGCTGGCAGACAGGCTCGACGCGTCGGAGGACGGCCGAAATCGGCCGCAGATCAAAGTAAATTTATGCTTTACAAATTCCACGGGTGGGGCAGGGGACAGGGGGGCAGGAGGAGGAGACGAGGCGCGAATACATACACCGTCGAGCAGAGTAACGCAGAAGTATCGACAACCATACGGACAATGGAGATTTAATACCGACGGCCGTGATGGGTGATCACCGAGCCGCGCTCTGCTTATCCCAACTCGTCAAACGTGGAACGTAATATACGCCCTCCATGCTACCTCTCTGGATTTATCCCTGCTTCTCTCTTCTCCTTCCACCCCCTCACTCACTCTCTCTCTCTCTCGGTCTTGATGTGATTTGCGATCGACGTTTCATTTAATCCTGCCCCGATTGATAGAAACTGATCGAGCCGCGCTCCGAAAAGAAACGCCGATTAACCCATTGCCCTACGATTTATTTTACGGTTTCAGTGATTAGAACTTTTTTCTAGATCATAATCTCCTAAAAAAGGAGAACATTTATATGTATTGTATACCTGTAGTTACTCCAATAGCTGTACATTAACAGTAAATGTACCACCACCGGTCACATGACCGGCTCCAGATTTTTTATTTCACGATTATTGAAATCATAAAGATGCTTTCGTGGTAAATGATTAAATAAATGCATTTAATAGCGGAGATATTATAATATGAACCGCACAAAGTTCAAATAAATTTAATCTTGTTATCAGGGACCCAAGATAACAGTTATTCTAAAATTTTCTACGATAAAAATCATTAATAAAAAGTTGATTATTATTGAAATTTAAGATAATCTATTAATTATTAACAATCTGTAATAATTTCCTTATAAAATGTATTAATTGTAAGGCAAGAGGTTAAATACGCGATCCTTCCGCTCGAGGAAACCGGAAATGTGTAGATATCTCGTAACGGACTGGATTCGTGCTATCACTTCTGAAACCCAGTTAATAGATTATTTATCTACCGACAAATATTTGTACTGCTCACGAGCAGCGTTCGGCGGCATTTAAATAAAAAGTTATTCGAATAAAAGTGAGAAGAATAAAAATAATTTTTCGTTATTCGATCAGTTTATTCAAACTGAATAATAGGAATGCTTAATATGTTGGGTAGATACCAGAGTTGGGCAAAAATTTAATCAACGATTGACGAATCAATTTCTGCTTCAATCGTTAATCGCAATTAACAATTAATCTCTTAGTTTAGTCGTTAATTGCGGTTAACGATTAAATACTTATTGATTGTTAAAAAATTGCGGTTAACGATTAAATACTTATTAATCGTTAATTGGGAATAACGGTTAAATGTCTATTTTAGTCGTTATAACCGCAATTAACAATTAATCTCCTTCTTTAGTCGTTAATTGCGAGTAACGATTACATTCCTTTCAATTGTAATCGTCAATCGGATAATTGATTAATGATTAACTGCTGAAATTTCGAAATAAAATACGGAATCAAAACTATATGAATACTGAAAAAATAGTAAACAGTGTTTAGGTGTATTGTCATTTGGTCTATATATTATATATAATACAAACTCTGTTTACGTGCTTTTGTTTTCTTTTCGATGATTTCTTTTTTTAATTAACGATTGACGATTGACTTCATCAATCGATTAAATCAATTGTCGATTTTTCAACGACCACCATTCTTAATCGCACACATTAATCAATCAATCTTGATTAAAATTTTAACCGATTAATGCCCAACTCTGGTAGATACATACTAGGCCACGAACTTTATCCCGTAAAATATTATTATAACGAAGATGTCCACTAACAGAGTGTACTTGCTGCTGTGTATATCTCACGGCTATCAAAGGGGTAATAAGACGGCAATAATTACCGAAAACTTGAGTGCAGTTTCAGAAGGGCAGTAATGATGCTAACAGCACAGAGAGTTTCCAGATAGATACCTATCTAGCTCCAGTAAGCTCTAGTGCTGCACAGTTTTCGATAATGATTACTGCACACTGCACAGCTAACTTACTAGACTCGCGCAATCAATATCTCGCACAAATATTGTTTAATTTGAACACGATCCAGATTATCTATAATTAACATCAATGGATTGTACAGGGACACAGCATACAGATATTACAGAGTAATACTTTCAGATTGAAACAGTAGTTTTTCGAACATTTAAATTAATTTATCTCTAGTCTCATGAATTTTGAGGTTGTGGCCATAAAAATAAATTCGAACAACATTTTTTCGATCGTCTGTTTTGATAAAGAAGTAATTAACATTCTTAATTACAATCTACCAGCACATACAAAGATGTTAGTTCTTCTATGTCGAAACAGACGTCGAGTAAAAGTTGTTAATAAAGAGACCAGGCAAAACCGAAAGTCGAAAAATAAGGAGCACCGTATTGTGTAGTTTGGCAGGCCGAACGCCACACATGGGTATCATCGTCCCGGTCGCTAATCAATCTTTTTACATCGCAGGGTGCACGGCTGGGAGCAGAATGGCACCGTGTAGAAACTGGAAACGCTGTCAACGTATCCCGACAAAAAGGACCATCGTCTTGGTACGTGGCTCGCCGAGAAGCAGACGCGGCCCGGTGGCTCCGCCGGAGCCAAAAGAAAAGAAACGGGGCACGTACGCGGCAGAAGAAGTGGCGTTGCCCATTTATCGGGACGATTTACCGACCTCCCATCCCTCTGTGCTCACCCTCCGGCCACACCCCCCGTGCCACCCCGACTATCCGTGAATTCGAACGGTTATATCACCGGAATTTCATTTCTGTCCGACCGCGGAACATTACCGTCCGTTCGTTCTGTCGCACGAGTTGTGAGAGATTTTCCTGCCCTCATAATTCCCTCTCCGCCGTTCCCACCCTCCTCCTTCATGGACCACCACGGATTCCGCGGAACGACGTACTCAATAGCCGCCAAAAGACCACTCGTATATTTGTCGAAAATACCAAACGCGCGCAAGATGTCGCCTGGTAATCCTTGCATCGTTTTCTTGTACATTCGCCCCGGTTGATTTCGATCGCGCTGCAACACGAGTCCCGGGCGAATCCCCGGTGTCTACCAGCCTCGACCCCTCTCTCGCACCCCCAACGTAACGATAGGACACCCCTGGATTTTCTGCGTTTTGCAAATCCAACGATGTTCGCCAAGACAGAACCCTTTCCGCCAAATTTCGTGAGGGTTGTTACGGGCAGTGGCGCATTACCCTATGGGCAACTTGGGCAAATGCCCGGGGCCCCAAGCGAAAGGGGGCCCCGAACACAAACCATGATCCAAGATCCAAATTCTACCTTTTTCTCGTAAAGTTATTTAGTTGGGGTTAGGGGCCCCGAAATTCTACTTTGCTCAAGGCCCCAACTAGTTATTGAAAACCAATTTTTGCACAGATTATTAATTAAAAAACTGCTACTATCCTGCAGACGAAGCAGCTGACACAATTCAGTTTGAGATAGACGTGAATACGAAGCTTTGCGGCGGAAGAATGAATAAATGTACGTACCTGGGGACCTAGGCTGCCCAGCTAAGGTATCTTGCCTTAGACGCTGGGATATCCGATGATTGGATAAGGAAGGTATATGTGTGCGGGAATCGGGAGCGGATCAGATAGCTGCGGGAAAGGTAGCCACCTAGAAACTGAAAGTAACGAAGATAATAATGAAACAATATCGAGAGGCAAGCTCGAATGCACATAACGCGTACAGCTCATCCCCCCAGGTAACAGATTAATAACTGCTGTTACGAAATCTGTTATCACAACGGTTCCTTAATGTTACTAAAATTTAGTTCGGGTAATCTTTACTTTACCGGACTCAAAATTAGTACCTTTCTCCTACGAATTATGATTTACTTGGTATGTAATCCAGTAGAGTTGTACCCGGCGCGGATGCAGATCCTCTAGGATCAATAGTTGAGAAGCTATGATCGTTTAAAGTTGAGCATTTTTGAGAAGTAAGGGAGCCGCCATATTGGTTTGTAGTGACGACCGCGAGCCGCTTACCTTGCCGCCCTCTACCTCGACCTAATCCTAACCAACTCAGTAAGCGGCGTGCGACAGTCACTACAAACCAATATGGCGGTGCCCTTACCTGTCAAAAACTGGAAATATGCTCAACTTTAAGCGACCATAGTTCCTTAACTATTGATCCTAGAGGTTCGAAACGTCGATCTGCATCCGCACCTGGTACAAATCTACTGAATTACATACCAAATACAGCATAATTCGTAGGAGAAACGCACAAATTTCGAGTCCGGTGAAGTAAAGAGCAGCCTTTAGTTCAGTCTCTATTTCTATCTTTCTTATTTCTCTCTATCTTTGGCCCAGTCTGTACAAAGTAGATGAGAGAACCCATTCGAATACGAATTTGCAAGCAACGTGGTATGTACAGAGATACTGGAACCGCAACACAAACCGCAACTGGTCAGAACCATCCACGGCCGTAGCAAAACCTGCATGATGATAACAGTCGTAAACAGTAGCTTTTGGAACTGTTTCAACCCCTCGTTAACAAACGTATTGTATTAACGAGATATTTGTCGAGCGCACCCTTCGTAATTGGTATATGGAATTATTCTTAATTATTTAGTCGATGGCACACTATCGCTGTTGCTTCCCGAGTAAGATTGCGATATACTTCCATCGGAATTACAGTTCGTGATGCCTACGATTAGGGCCACTTGAACCGTCAAACTTCAACACCACCGTGGATTATGTTTGAACGACCGCCAGTAGTTGGCCATTTTCGCGAGAGACCAGCTCGGCTCGTCGAGGATTCGTCCCACGTGTAGTTAAAGATAACAGGTACCGCAAATATAATTATCCTAGAAGCCATTCCGAAACGATTAAAACAACGTTGCGTAGTTCTTGGAAGAAAACTGGCATTGCTGCTCTTAATTACACCTCTCTCCGTGGATTAAATATATTTTTCGTTCTACCATTTCTGTTCTCCTCAATTAACTCGGCCGGTCAAATCGAAATTAAAATAGTATTAAAAAGTTATTACTTCGGCAAGCTAAAGAAGGTACTTATGGTTATTAATTTGTTTCGACGAGCTTTTCTGAACAAATGGTGTCTTATTTTAATATATTAACGTTTCCCGGAAAATATTTGGCCAAGCTAATTTTACAGAACGTCGGTAAACAATCACGCGGCTGCCCACGGGTACGTCGATTAACTGTCGCTCGTTAATTAACATAGACGCTTTGCTCATATCACGATCGCCCCCCTATGTCCACCCAATTAATTAGTCACTGCGATAAGCTGGACCAATACGTCAGCGGTTCCGAGCGATGCTGAGCGGAGGGGATCAAAAAGTAGCGGCGATCTAGATTGCTGAAAGCAAACGGGACCAGTAGCTTCATTCAGGATCTAGGATATACTATTTGACAATGCATCGACAGCCCGCGTTGCGGCTCAGTTAGCAGCGACTGGGCTGCGATTAATGAGTGGGCTAATACGAGGATCATCGATGATCGACACAGGAATTTTAGCCCCAATCAAACAAGATTGAGTTTTTGAAACGTCGCTAAATTATCCCGGTCCAATTATCATTGGTAGCAGCTGAGAGCACGACACCGTCGCGTCGTTTCGACGAGGGGGTCAACGTCGAACGCACGTAACGGTAATAACATTGCAGTCTATGACGATCTGGATTACAGTGGCCATACAGCGCACTCGGAGCCCAGGCCAGTGTGGCCAGCCTGGGGAAATTCAGGGGAATACAGTGATCCCCTCTCTGCCTGTACCGGATTAGTCACGTGACGTTGTGACACGTGCAGGACAGAGAGGGAACGCGTCACGTGACTGAGAATGGAGAACGGCGTCGCGGAAGGGGTAAGACAGAGTGGGAGTCGATGCGCGGCTGTAACGCGGCCGAGTGTCGTTCCCGGCCAGGATCGTAAAGGATAACGCGAGTTCGAGGAACCGGTTTCAATTTCTAGTACGCTTCCTTTTTGCGACGGGCGTCAACGAGAATTGCCGTGGACCACGCCGCGGGACGCCGTTACGACAGCTGAGATCTTCCGCCATTTTTCGAACGGAGAATACGGTGTTTCTCTTAGCGGGATGTCCTGTTTTATTTCGAGAGCGAACGGGTCTGTTTCGGATGCGGAGCACTTTCAAAGCGAACGCTTTTTTTATGGACGATCCTTCTCGATGGCGCGATCGCAGCGGAGGAAATTTATATATTTTTTAACGCTTTATAGGATCCGATTCCCGGAGATAAAAGGTAGTTTTTTGTTGTGGAATATTGGTCATTTTTTTTCACCGGCGCGACACGGCGCTCGTTCAGCATCACGCCGATGAAGATCACGTGGTTTGCATAAAAAGAGTCGGATTAATTTGCGCGCGTTGTTTCGTTTCCCATAGTGAACGGTACGAGTTACATACGGTGTATATCAAGTGAACTGTAAAGGGTTGGCAGAAGCAACTTCCATAAAAATGATGAAAAAGTTCCTCTTTCAGATTCCGCGAGACTTTTATCGTGGCATGTACGTGTACGGTGGTGGTTCTCGCTTAATAGACGCATTTTTTCCCCGTGCTTAATGGAAGCGGAGTTATCCCCCACCAATTCGCGAAAATGCTCGAACCTTTTTCTCTCTATTTCACTCCCACGCGATGTTTCTCACTCCCGTCTCCGATGCACTCAAGAAGAGAGCGAAACGAGGGGAGATAACAGCCGGCAATTCCCGGAACACCTACCTCTCCGGATAAGGGACGCGTCGCGTACCTGAGCCTGTCTCTATTAAACGGGGACTACAGTAAGTGAATGAATGAATTTATTTAATAGTCCCCTGTAAGAGAGGAACTTCATGATATTGGTAACTGTAGAACGGGAAATCTAAATACCGTGTTCGGTACGTTACAATTAGCGACGCTGAAACGGAACAACGCTAAAGCGAATACACACACGTTTACGCGACTTTTGTCGAACAGGAATTCAATAAAAATTTCATTCCCTTTTTGGAAACAAAATCTTCTCGTGCAGTATTCTCTCCGTAACTGTGAAACACTGTGTCAACTTTCCCAATTTTTCTTGTTGCTTTGCAAAATGCTTTTACCGTTCGCAATCAAGAAGCTTTCGAACTGCAATTAGAATTACGAGTTCGCTTCCGTTTCTCCGTGTCGACGTCGCAACGGCGTCGCGCGAATACTCGGCAGCGGAATTCGCGGGTATCTCGAAAATTAGGGACATGTTGCCGAATGCAGGGAATGTTTGCTCAGCGTATGCAAAATTTAGGAAACCGCCCAAAAAACACCATTATCTCGAATCGCAATTCTAGCAGTATCCGGAATCCTTCCGGTTTACTTTAGAAATTACAATTAGCATTAAGATCACACCGATCCGAGAGTCGCCGGAACTTAGCAACCAAACGAATTACGGGACTACGGAAAATAGGAGTTGGCTAACTCCCGAAACGCTGTGCTGCCGAATGAAACAGGACTTGTTGGAAACGTTCGCAATACTATCGAACTTGATATTTATGCGTTTCTCGACTTGGTGTAATATGATCTTGAACTTTGTAAGCAGTTCCCGCGTGTCGGCGACTGCTCGAGAAAAAGGTGGAACTCTCCTGGAACTCTTCTGGATGGTGTTTCACCTAACTTGACCATATTAAACATCTCGCCTATTGTTTATGATAGGAGAAAAGGTCAGAGCATAACATTTTTAATACATTTTCTACAGCGGATCTATGTAGAAAGAAATGCAAACCGTTTCACTCATTAACACATTTCTGCCTGGAGAACTGTTACAATTACGACTGCACTAAAATAGAGACCAGCGTAATAAGGTTTCGCAACAGAACAAACTTCATTATAGCGTGCGTGAAGAAATCCGAGGAAATTTAAGAGTGCATAACCACTGTGAATATCAGCTTGCAAGATTCTATTACATCAAGGAAAACATATTACGGCGTAGTCGAATAAAATCATAATAATAATCAGCCTGTTTTCGGTCGTACCACCAGATACTGATCACACTGCAGAAATATCGAAAAAGTCTAATTCAGAGGTCCTTAAATTGTGGACCCTCAGGGGTCCGCGAAACAATTTTGACATTATTCAAATAACTCATTTAATAAAAATCCTACATGGTCAAGACTTTTTGTATTTGTTGTTACTTAACTAGTTATTGACATAACTAAACAATAATTGGTAAAAATTTAATTCTTATCCAATTGCAAATACATTTTTACCAATATTTATTACAACGTAGTGTTTATGAGATTATTGTGCCAAAAATTAAGTCTCAAGAGCGACGTAAAATGCCCAGAGTTGGGATGGGGTCCGTAAAAAAAATGTTTAAAAGGGGGGCCTCGGACTACATAAGTTTAAGAACCCCTGGTCTAATTATTTAGTCGAGGTCCTGTAATTGAAAACGAAGTAATAAACAGCGTTCCAACCAGGCCGCGAATAAGGATAGCGACAGTATAGGTATAAGGTAGATACTTATTATTTACTGTCAGGTATGCTGTACATAATATTTCTTTTGCCTTACAAATATTATATAAAATTACAGTCGATCACGGAGAGTAACCACGCACACCGTCTTGCGAACGCACTGATATATTCGCGCAGAGACAAGCGCACGGCACACGCACACTCGCACGCACACGTCGGCCATGCACACACGGCAAAGTAAACGTTATTACACAGACTCGCGGATGAAATCGGTAAACCTTCTCCTAGCTGAAGCACACACATACATATAGACAGAGACAGAGTGTCAGCGAGCCTCGTTGCTGTCGAACGCACGCACGCACGCACGCACGCAAGAGCGCGCGCGCTCGCGTTTTCCGCTGTCCTCGATCTCATCTCCTTTCTCTCGGACTCCTCGACAGTCCGCCCGATCGGAATTATCCTCGATCCGAATCATCGATCGCGGACCGACAACTCTAATTCCTCGTCGCTCCCCGGCATTTCTCGATGGAATCGAACGGAAACGTTCCGAAAGCGAGCCATTACCTTGAAACGAGTCACGCGTTACGCGCGACGGGTATTTCGCTCCAGCTTTACGAGACACGCCAGCGGACAGGTGATCGTGGGAAATGTGACGGACCGATCCCTCAACTCGTGGGTAATAATATCAATCGGATCACGGGAATTATTTCGCCGCACCGACGCACCCCTAAATGAACTGTTTCCTCCGCTCGCAATTTCGCAGAGCAGCTCGGCGAACATTCCGCAAAATCTCTTCTCTGCCCTGTAAATGTGCTTTTAACCCCTTACCGTGTAGTACGTATCGTTTTCAGCTTTTTGTAGTTATTAGGAGAAGGAGGGATAAATTACAATTTCAGCAGTGACACTCGGACACAGAACAAGCAGGGGGTAAACTTTACAAAATTAGTACCTTTCTCCTACGGATTATGATGTATTTGGTATGTAATCCAGTAGATTTGTAACCTACGCGGATGCAGATTGAGGTTTCGATCCTTTAGGATCAATAATTGAGGAGTTATGGTCGCTTGAAGTTGAGCATTTTTGGTAGGTAAGGGCGCCGCCATATTGGTTTGTAGTGACGACCGCGAGAGCCGCTTACCTTGCCGCTCTTCTCCACGACCTAATCCTAACCAACTCAGTAAGCGGCGTGCGACCGTCACTACAAACCAATATGGCCAAAACACTGCAGATTGCTCAACTTTAAACGACCATAGCTCCTCAACTATTGATCCCAGAGGTTCGAAACTTCGATCTGCATCCGCGCCGGGTGCAAATCTACTGAATTACATACCAAATCCATCATAATTCGTAGGAGAAAGGCAGAAATGTTGAGTCGGGTAAAGTAAAGAGCAGCCCAAGCAGGAACTAAGCGAACAGAATATAAGAATTCAATTACCGCCGCGAAAGTATTCCGTCGTTTCAGAATTTTTATTCTCCCCGGAACAATATTTCGCCCGGCCCTCTTGTCGATGCAAGCCGACGAACGCCCATAGGCGTTCCCTGCACGTCGTGCTCGCATCGCGCTCCGTGCCCCGAAAGGGTTAACTTATTTTCTCATTCCACGCGTCGCTGTTTAACCCCGTCACTTTCAAGAGAAGAGAGACGAGAGTGTAGTATTCACGAGGCGTGCAGGTCGCGGGCCGTTCCATCATCCTGCAATTCCACGCGGGAAAATTAAAGCAAAAAGGGGCGGGGAAAATAGAGAAAAAAAGGAAAAACGGTATATGAAAGAGCCAGGAGGGAGAGGCAAAGCGGGTGAGAGAAAGGTGGAGAGAGAGAGAGAGAGAGAGAGAGGAGGTGTGTAAAAGGGAGAAAAACGAAGCGCGTGCGTTGCGTTATTTAGTCAGGACGCTGTCTGGGCGTTACTTAGAGCGAGCGGAGAAAGAAAGAGGATATAACTCGAGCAACTACTCACGGCGCGCCTCGAATTCTTGTCCGCGTTTATTGCCGGCGTATCGCCGTTTTGCCACGACGAGAAAAACGTCGAGCCGAGAACAAGGTATCGTGCATTACGGCGGCACCTTGTCCCGATCTGCCTCGCTGTGACCTCGATAAACGCTCGTTTCCTCGGTGCTCGAGCAAATCCAACGATCGAGAGAGGAAGATCCCCTGGCTCAAAGAATCCAGGCATCCGGCAACGACTCGGCGGTACGCAGATTCGTCGAAAATAAATGTCGCCGCGAAAGTTTTTCGAGCGCTCTCCGGAGAATTTCGGTTGGCGAGATTCTCGAAAGGATCCTAATGAGCTGATGTCTCGGGGAGCGAGATCAGTGTTCGTGGGGAAGCCAAAATTCTCTGGTATTTCGTCGTGCTCCGATTTTCCTGGCCTTTCAGAGTCTTTTGGAAATCGAACTCGTTAACTTAAAAGAGTGTCAAGTGTGCAATAAGAATCGTTGGGAATGTTCATAGGAGATCAAAGAGTTATAATTATAGTATGTGGATCATTTCAGTCGCCGGATTAACACTTGTGTCCCCACTCTACTTTTCACGTCACGAGCAGAGAGAAGTACTGGCAGAGAGAAGGGAACTTCTTCCCCTGAATTCGGACGGCAGTGTGACATTTCGGAAAGTTTTCGCATATATCGAGACATCACTGTACTGTTCCCCAGGACGAATCGATCGAGGTGCCCGGGCCATACGCGAGATAAAGAAACGAACGAGGGGTTTCGAAAGGAAGAAAGTCAAGTTTGCGGTTGAGGGCCCCGAAGTCCGAAGAACTCGTCGACAAAGAAGAATGAAACGAACGGAAGAAAGCGAGCGAGCGAGCTTCCGATCCCACCGGTCACAATTATGTGCACGCGCGGCCGGGGGAACGTCTGCTCTTAATACGCGCTCGAGATCCGAAGATTTCCATCGGATCCACCGAAACAGTCACCGCGAGTCCGGACCAAGTTCCACGTGCTCGGAACGACCATTACGGGTCGGAAGTTTTCAGCTCCAAGTTAAACTGCGCTCTCCGTTTCGAGCTGTGTCGGGAACTGGAGCACCGTGTAGTGGTCAACTTTCCCATAAACGTCGACGAAATCTTTGCTGGTTGTATTAGCTGTTCGTTCTAAGGTGCAACACTGATTTTTGATATTGTATCTTCGTTTTATGTGTAGACGTTCGATTTTACTTTCAATGTCGTTCCGACAGAGATGAAAAGCAGAGTAGGGAGGCAAGGCTCGTAAGGCGAGGGGTTAAACTGAGCACAAAAGAGGAACAAGTCCGGCAACAGCGGATAGGAGGAAAACGAGCAGTGTCCAGTAAGATCCACGAAATTATTAGGAATTCAGGGTGGAGAGCTCGGAGGGCGGATCGAACGGCGAACGAGGGAGAAGGGGGCGAGAGAAAGGAGATCGAGCGATCGTGGAATCGTTGAGAAAACCGTCCCGCAGGAATTGCGGGGAAGTCGAAGAGAACGAGGTCGAGCTGCCTCGAGGAGAAACTTGGAAGTCGAAGCCACGCCGACAGGAAACTACCTCGTTCTTTCCGTCCTTTCGCGTGCCTCCTAAGTATACTATAGACGGCGCGTACCACGTATATCCCTACGTGGATGGCGCTTTTTTTTTTGTTCGGCTTTTCACGCAGTTTTCCTAAAGGACCGCGGCGGTCTCGCGATACACGTCGATCGAGCAACGAAGAAGGAGAGGTGTCTCGTTCGGAATTCTCTGTACGCTCATACACGTCCATGTACTCGCACGTGTGTACATACACAGGATGGATCAAAATTTGTCGCAGAGTCGAGAGAGTAGCATGAAAAATCGAGTACTAGTTGCTTCTACCAGTCTTCGTTCTTTCGAGAGAGAGAGAGAGAGAGATCGGGCGTTCGTTCGCACGAGCCTCAATGACAGACGTGCTCGTAGAAATGCTGATAGACGTGGACATTTAAAATGCTCGGATCACAGAAACCGCGTAATTTCAAACGAAACTGTACGATTGGACAAAATGCAAACAGTTTCGTCGATTGACATCGCTTTTGTACACAGGTTGTCGAGGATAGTCGGAACTAATTGCGCTAACCAATTAGTTTCCTCTGCCATTCCACGCCGGAGCGTTTCGTTTACAAGTAATTCGCGAAAAGTAGTGTCAGCGCCGCGCTGTCGTTGAGTCGTAAACAAGAAAAGATTCCAAGCTCGCTAAAGCACCTTTTGCCTATCACAACGACTAGACTGCGGATTTTATGCGTTCCCGACCAAAACAAGTAGGCGAAATAGAAAACCTGAAAACGATCGGAAGAATTGAAAAATATCAATTTGTTACAGTTAGGAGAAGAATTCTATCTGGTTCTTGTT
The DNA here is from genome assembly GCF_051020765.1 of Lasioglossum baleicum. NCBI lineage: Eukaryota > Metazoa > Arthropoda > Insecta > Hymenoptera > Halictidae > Lasioglossum > Lasioglossum baleicum. The sequence continues at coordinate 4,610,990 of NC_134938.1, forward strand.
TCTTGCATTCTGCATAAAGATCCGCAGTCTAGCGATGACTAACAACATAGAAATTTCGTGACAACGTCTTGAACACCCTGTACGATAGAATTTCAATGAAAAGTTTATTAACCGAGATGAAAGTCGTCCGTCGTACGTTCTCGAACGAAAATCTAGTTTACCAACGCAACCTACCACACATTTTGACACACCCTGTACATATGTACACCTGATTCGTATCGATATATTCGTTCCTCGCACGACGTAACGTCGCGCCTCACCCCTGCCTCGCTTTCACCATATCACACGTACACGCTCACTTTTTTCTTCGAAGAAAAATAACAGGAATGCGTATATTCGTATACATATACACACATATCCTTCTGCATATACCCAGGCTGTCCGAAAAATGTACTTCCCCGAAAGGGACGAATCCCTACGTCATCCGAAGTAGGAAGAATCACCCCTTCACCAAGGAAGTACAACATTGTTGGGGCACCCTGTAATATTCAGTATTCAGTAACACGATACAAATCGGAAGTGCGCTCGGTGTCGCGACGTTTCGGTGATCGCCGCGCAATCGGACGACGAATCGATTCCTCCCGCGATCGATCGCGGGACACCTTGACTTCCGGGATAATCGAGGACCTGCATCGATTTTCCTCGACGTTATACCGAGAGGCTACCACTACGTGCGTCAAGGATCGTCGCCGGTTCGTGAGCAATCTGCGAGCAGAATCGTTCAAACGGTATTCTCGCTACAATACTACTCGGAGGACGTTACCGACTGTCGGTACGAAGAAGTGGAGTAGCTACAGTAGTGCCCGCTTAAGTGTCCGCCGCTTCCCCTAATTCGAAAAGTGGGACCTGGGACTGAGCTTGAATTCGTTCAGTCTCGACTGCGAACGTTCAAGTGTGCACTACTGTACCGGTATCCTTGTTGTAGGCTCATCTATAGACCGCGTAGCTTCTAACCGGGGAATACTGTGCACGAACCGACAAGAGCCGTCGCAGCGGTGCTCCCAGTACGGTACTCCCTCGTTACAAGATCGCTCGGTGCAAAGCGGACGTTATCGGTCCGTAATCATTGGGAGAACTAGAAGTAGTTGTTACAGCTAATTGAAAGTCCATACCCTCGTTATAGGCTTCTCAGAAGGCCCCGACCGGGAGGCTTGTAACTGGGAATACAGTGTCAGTCGGTGATAAGGAACGATCGCCGAGAAGGATCGGCATGGATGAACTAGGTAGGCTTCCTCGAGGACAGCGTGAACCGCTGCCGGACACTATAACAGTAATAAGCGTATTTGAAGAATTCGGCCAAAGCGGAACGTCGCGTCTCTCTTCTCCGTGGTCGTTCCTCGATCCCGTTGCCCCTTTCGTTGTTCGCTCGTCCGAGCAAGATCGACGCAGGCGATCGAACACGATCGTTCCGCGAAACGTCGCGAGCCAGTATCCTCGAAGACACAAAAATATAGAATGAAGTTTATGAGTATCGATCGTCGAGTCTACTCGATTGGGACAATCTCGGCGGGGAGAATGGAGGATGGGGGTGTGTGTACGTGGGGAGGGCGATATTGTCATGAAGAGTTTCACATCGTTTTCCTTTTTGCGTTTTTTTCTTTTTTGCGGGTTTTTCTTCAGCGCGCTACTAGCTTTGTTGCTGCGTACCTTAATCGCCTATTTACAAAGAATGCGTGTGTCCCCGGCGCCACGGGACAAGTGAGAGGTCTCGAACGATGCGATGACGAGTTACAGATTACACAATTATAACGTCGTTTTCTTAGTCGCTACGGGCTGCTCCACTGAAATCAATGGCGAACCGAGAGGGCGGTTTCTAACACGTCAACAGAGCGTTCGATCTTTGGGAAAAGCGGCTTCTCGTGGATCGTTTCGAACGCGAAACACGAGAGCGACAGATTATCTTCTCGGTTCTCGCGAGAGGTGTATTCTTTTTCTTTTTCCTCCCGGTTTGTCGGCGGTGTTAGAAGGATCGTCGAGAGGCTGTTACACATCTTGTCGTCGTCCCCGTCGGACCTCGTTGCCACCTTCTCTCGCCCCTTCGCGATCGAGATTGAATGATTTACCTTTGTCCTTAATTAGTATCGTTAGTGTTTATTCTTCTTGTCACTCGTTTTCTTTTTCTTTCTTTCTTACTTTTTTTTTTGTGCGCTCGATACCCGCGCGAAGCACCTTGCACGATAGAAGCGTAATGCGTTTACGTGAAACGATAATTTACAGATTAACGATTAGCATTCTTATCCGTAAGACGGGGGTGGGAGCTACCCCCAACAGCCACCGCTGCGATCCCCGAAAACGATTTTCTCACCTCGTTCGGAGATCGTGGGCGAGATTTCCCTCTTATAATTGGACTTGCGGATGTTTTTATACAGGTTCACCCTTCGAATACACATTGAATCGGTAAAAACAATTTAAAATAGAGACATTTGTGTTTATTTTGTTTTTTTTTTGTTCTTGTTGTATTTATTAAGTTGAAAATAAAATAGTAATTTCATGGTATTTTACTAAAATTCGTAGGTTATTGTGGTCGACGCGCGAATACATAAAAATCGCAGTCTACCAGGAAGTTCCTTCCTCGAAGAGAAACAGACGAACGCGGATATTCGTCGACGACACAACAACCGATATTCTCGATAAAAGCGACAACAGACTAGTCGAAATGAAAATCAACCTTTCCTTCCCTGTTTTTTTTTCCTTTCTGTTTCCCTTTTAGTTAACTCTTGCCCTTTTAGGAAGACGCTTCGACGAGACAACAAATAGAACGCGAAAACGTTTGCACGGACACCTCCTACACTGAAATCAACAATAACACTTTCAGCATGAAGAACGTTCAACGATTAGCTAATGGTGATTAACGCGCACGGTACCGATTAAAAGTTTGAGGTTTGTACAAATCGACGTGTGAAAATCAAATGAATTGCAGCAATGAAATAATAATAACGCGGTTACTTTGTAATCGCATCTTTAAAACAAATAATTCCAAGTTATCGAGTGAAACGAGCAACAGTCGTGTGGAAAGTGTGAATCAATTGGATATCGGATGAGACTAATATTACAATGGAAAAGTTCGCACAGCCTAGATTATCTCTCTGTTCCAATTTCACCGTAAGACCTAAACAAATTCCTGAATCACGTTCCCAAACTTTTAAACGGTAACGCAAGCGCGAGCGCATTTCCGCAACGAAACTTTCAACAATTCAAGAGCGTGTAATGAACGAAGAACAACTTCGACATCGTCCGTTCGTGCGATCGCACGCGACGCCGCGGTGTCGAACATCACGGGAACAGAACGAGAGTAAACATTTTCAACGTTAAAAAACATTACGGCCTGGGACGGTGTAGAGTTCCAAAAACGAAACGTCACAACTAGCTAAACTATCCTAATCTCTCTGTAAAAATCGATCAACCGTAAAACGAAGAATCTCAACCCGCTTCCGCGCTTCGAATGCGATCCCGGATAACCGAAGACGGGCTTAAAACAGAAAGTAGACGGGACATTTAAAACAGTCGTCGTCAATCGATCATTCTAAAACGAACGCGAGCACCGGGTGTCCCGATTCTTCTTCGACCCGGGAGTATGGTGGTCGCGATTGTCGACACCCTTTAAAAATTAATAAACTAATCGTTCTAACACCTCGAAAAAATCTCTAGTCGGTTCAACTTTAAAATGGCTTTTAAAGAGTGCCGGGACGCGCCGAGAAGCCGAAAAAGGCGTCGAAACGGTTTTTGAGATGTGCCATGAAATATGTATCAAATTGGAATTGAGAGTTTCCGCGGTATCCGGCGCGCCGAGCGACCTAAGAGAGGGCCCGAAGCATTTTTCCCGACGGAAACGCGTGTAAAATTAAATTTGTAAGTTCCTCAGAGGAGCGGCATGTCAAAGATGGGAGCAGCTGGTTTTTCTCGGGTGTGCGTCGAGACGTGGAATAAATTGAAGTCTCGCTAAGATACAACGCGTGGAAGGCAGAAACTGAAAATATTCTCCGATATCGAAGTACTGGCTAAACTGAAAAAAGGGAATTTTCCCCGTAAGAAATGCTTTCGGTACGTTAAAAAGGGAAAAATATTCGCGGAAATTTCTTTTCCCCCGCCTCGACGTACACTCCGCGCCGAATAAACTTCGCTGGCGAGCAATAACGAGCTCATTGTCCGAAAATTCCCGATGTTAATCACGCTCCCGCCCGACAATGCCGCGGGGTCGTTAAAAAGAAACGGGACACCCGGTGTACGGACTTCGCGAGTCGATAGAAAGAAGAATAGAACGGTTCGGAAAGAACGTGCCGCGCGCCTTTTTCCGAATTTTTCCCGGCTTAAACCTAAGTTAGTTGGGTAAAAGTCACGCGCGACCCAGTCACGTAACTCGACGCGAATAGAATTCGATTCGATCGTTTCGAATTGTTCGATTACGCGCTGGTAAAAGAAATTTGTACAGCTTGGAACATAACGGCGGAAAGATTCTTCTCCTTCTCGCGCGGATGGGGGCTGCGCCGCTCCGTCTCTGGTACAGGCTGGGACGTGGTAAATTCGGCGAAGCTGTCTCGGTCCGATTTGAACTTGTTCGGACCAGCTGATCGGACTGATGTTCTGTCTGTATGTAGGGTTGCCACGTCACATGTTCCGACCTGTACTAGAGACGGCCATGGCTGCGCTGCATAGTCTCTCGGGACTATTCGCAACCCATTTGCCCCCGGCGGGGGAAAAAAAGTCTTGAAAACGAGACCGGAGCGACCGACCGCGCGCTAAAACAAGAAACTCGCGAATGGAAGACGAGCGGATAGAGAATTTTTGGTCGAAAAGCTCGGTACGCGAGACTTAATTAAGCGCTTTTCCCGGTGCAAAGGTCGTTAACGATGAATGAAAGTACATTGAAAATTATCTCCCCAGAAGAGGTGACTTCCGACAGTAATTAAGAAATTCAAGAAAGAATTGGGGGGTTAACCGGATGGTAGAAAAAAAGAGGGGTGAGGGGAAATAAAGCAAGAGAAAAATGAAAGAAAACGCACGCACGCGCGCGCGCGCGCAGCCCGTCCCTCTTCCTTTAAATTACGCGCTAGTGAGTTATGAAATTGCCGTGGAATTGAAATAATTTACGGTCCGGTTAAAATTAATGCAACACGCGGTTCGAATAAAACGGCGAAACGATTCCGCAGCCGCCGTGGGCTGCTATCGGTGGTTGTGTTGCGTTCAACACGGCCGTTGGCTCGAGATAAAATTATATTTTTAAAAATCACGAAATTCTAACTAGCAACACCGAGAAAAAGAAGAAAACAAATGGAAATAAACAAGAGAAAAGGGAATCCGTGACGTCGCGAAACCGTCGAGTTTTTAATTCCGATTCGCTGGAATCCCTTTATTCGACCACCGATTCTTTCGGGATCGTTCGGCCGCCGGGGTTCACGGCTGGAATGGAAATGCTCCCCGAAAACAAAAAGATGAAGAACCAGTCGCGTCGGTATTTTAAAAACTGTTTGGGGACACGGGAACATAAAAGAAAATGGAAACTAAAAAGAGAAAGGAAAGAAAAAGGACGACACCGGACGACAGAGTGGAACTAAAATGAAATCGTAATAAATCTCGAGTAAAAAAAACCGTCTGCTCAGTCCTGTGCGCGCAAAATCTCTGTATATACATATAAGTATTCACATATATATACATATATATATATATATATATCTATGTATAAAATAAATATATATATATGCGTATATATATATATATATAAATGTTCGTCGATGTACACACGTTTCTTCGCACGTGCTCGTTTCGCGGACACGTCCGCGCGCTATAAAGGAGAGACTCTGCGTGAAAATATATATATATATATATGTATATATATATATATATATATATATAGCGTATAGCCTAAGTAAACAATACAAAAAAGTGGAAGTAAAGTAGAGAACCGATCTGAATGAGGACGAACGAAAATTGGCAGTCCCTGTGTATATGCGTATGTTTGAATGTATATGTTTGTATGTATGCATGTATGGATGTATGTGTACGCGTATGCATATATGTATGTATGTATCGATGTATGTATGTATAATATCGCGTAATATTATATATGTATATATATATATACGTATTACCGCGACGAACAGATGCGTGTAAAGCCCTACGCGAAGAAATATATTTGACAAGTAGAAATATAATCTTGGTAACGTCCCTCGCAGAGTTAACAATAATAACAGATCCTTACGAGAAGATGATCATTAATATATAATATGTACAAGCTACGGTTTTGGTTTCCTCTTTTTCCTCGTTTCCCTAGCTCGTCCTCTATCTCTCTACGGTCTTCTATTTGTCGTTCGTCTCGGTTTGCGGCCGAGCGAAATCGCTCGGGACCGACGCAACGCGTCGCGACGCGAATTCGCTTGCTAACACACTCGACGGAATTGCGCGCGCGCGCGCGCGAGATTCGATCTCATTGTCAACGCCCGCGTGTCCTTCGATCATGCGAAAGGACACCGAACGCCCACGTGTACGAGATCCGTGATTGTCGAACGAAGCGACACAGACGCTCCCGTGTATTGATAAGGAAAAAGAGCCACCCTATCGCGCGCGTGGGTGCGCATATGTATGTATGTATGTATGGGTGTATGTGCGCGCGCGCGCCATGTGTGTGTCCGTTAATGTGTGCATGATTCACGCAACAGTCTATAAAATCTGTAAAACAGAGCGGCGACACGAACAAGGATGAAAAGATCGTTTCCCTGAACGGGTCGTGAAGGAGAAAATCAAGAGAGAAAAAAGAAACATACGAGTGTGTGTCTGTGTGAGTGAGTGAGAGAGAGAGAGAGAGAGAGAGAGAGAGGGAAAGAGAGAGAAGAACGAGAATCTAAATGCGACTAAAACGCTCGTAACAATAACGGGTAATCGTTTCCTTGTTTTTTTATCTTGACATATGCTTTTCCCGCCGCTGTTAACGCGGCGAAGGAAGTACGCTTGTGTAACGCGCGACAGCACCCACGAAATGGATGCGGCGGAAACGTGTCGTCGTGATCTGCGAATGCTTCTAAACACCTACATGCAGCCTGATTGGACAGTCTTCGATCGAAGAGGAATGCGCTCCGAGAGAAAAATAGATTAGAAAACGAACATTTAGCACAGGTTCCCATTCCGCTTTCTCTTCTTATTCTTCTTCATCTTCTCTTCCCCCTGCCTTCTTATTCTTTGTTCTTTCACCACGCGAGAAACAGGCTTTCGCGCACACGTAATATAATCGTTCTTTAGAAACCTCTGAAAGCTTTGCGACAGAGTGAAAAAACAAAAAGAATATATATATGTATATATGTATACATATACAATATGCATATACAAATATACATATATATAGATGTGTGTGTGTGTATATATACATACATGTAAGTTCGACCGAATTTTGATCAGCTTAACTTCGCGTGGAACAAATTGCTAGACCTACCTAATTGTCGTGTTTTCTTGTCGGTTTGCTTTGTATGTATTTTTTTGTTGTTTTCTTTAACTACTTAGTTTAAATTACTAGCGACTTGCCGATGAGACCAGAAGTAAGACTCGTCGATTCGCTGCCGTCAGTCCGACGCTTCACAGCGCGTGTCATGTTGCTACACATATCGATCATCCGTCATGGTAACGCTCCCCCGTCGATGATCATACCATTACCATGTCCTCGTCGGAGCTCTGCCTTTGGATCGGTTTTTTCCTTTCTAGACCGTCTGCGAACAACCATCAAACTAAAAGGGTTACTGTTTTGCCTTTTCACGTAATAATCCTAAGCAAAGCTATTAAATTACGTTGCCGGGGAGAGTTGTAGAAAATCCTTATTTTTCGTTTTGAAAATTGAATTTCTGTGCACGCATTGTGCGCGAGATATTCCATCATAAATCCAGATGAAACGAGTTCCCTCGCGAAGCAACTTAAATGGAAGCCAAGGATAGAAATATTCTTTAAAGCGGAATGCGTTGGCGCTTCGGGTAGTTCGAGATCTGATCGGGAATAGTCGAACAAAGGGTTCCGCTTTGAATTTCGACGAAGAAATCCGATCGACTGATTCCCCTCCCCCCCCTACCGTGCTTGCGCAGGATGTTTTCCACTTTGAGAAATTCGTACGGATATACCTTCAAAATTATTGGATATATCGCAGAGGAAATTGAAAAATACCCATTGATGCGGGGTACAATATGCACAGCTTCTCACGGACGGATCTTCGTCAAATGATTGAATAATATTAATTCTTTTTGTGAAGAATATTGAATAAGTTCCTCGCTCTTCTTCGAATATGAGATTGGAATATAATTGGAGAGGAGCCGCTCGGAAGGTCGCAAAAGGTGCTTGATTTTTTCAAGTGACTCTGATCCACTGTAACAATTATTCTATCTGAAGCGCAAATGTGAAAGGCTATTCAGAATTACTTAATTACTTGATTATTACTTGTGCCATCGTGTATTATACAATTAAAGTGCAAATTCAAAGTAGTTTTTTCACATCTCATCTTTCACATGTTATATATTGGGGTAGGAATGAACGAAATTTACCTGGAGACGATGGACGCAGATCGTCGAGAGACCCATCGTCCAGATCCGTGGCAGAGGGATGTAGGTCGTCGTCCGAAGAGTCTCTGGTTAGGCTGAGAAGATTCGAGGTGAGCAGCTCTTTCTCCTCCTCGATTTCCTGTATGTGATCGACAAGAAGCGCCTCCTCTTCGTCACCTCGATCCCTGTCTCGATCCGCGGTACCGCCTCTTGCAGCCGCGTTCGAAACCGCCGCGTTCAATTCTTCCGGGCTGAAGATCTTCGAGGACCGTAGACTGGAAAGACGATGGGTGGCCGTGTGGCAGGCGGATTCGAGAGTGTGTATGTCAGCCAGGGTAGCCCGCACGACCCTAAGCTTCTCTTGTACGATTGTCTCGACGCAACAGGTCTGCCTGCCGACGTCCTGCAACGAGTCCTGAGCAGGCAAGGTCCTGTTGGTCCGCAGGATGCACGGGGCGAACACTATCGCTAGGGCCGACGAGGACATCCGGTTGTCGACCTCGTGAAGCGCCACCCTCGCCAGATGGACAATCAGCCGCTCCATTAGATCGAAGTTAGGCTTCGGCAGCTTCTTCAGTATTGCGAACAACGTGCTGATCCGGTCCCGCGGATCCGTCAGGTTGGCGGCGTGCAGAAAATCATCGTAGTACTCGAAGGTCAACAGGGGCTCCGGCATGTCCCGAAAGAAGCTCTTCAACACAGCCGCGAGCACGTGCACCTGGTAATTCTCGAAGTCCACTTTCTCCAGATCACCCTCGTCCATCTTCTGCTTCAATTCCTTCACCTTCGAGCTGACACCACTCTTGCGGTATATACCCTCCGTATAGAGACCGTGCATCTCTATGGTGGTGATCAATCGATCAACCACTAGCGGCACTTTGCCATCCCCGCAGTCCAATTTGTACAGCTGCACGCCAAACACCTTCTGCGAGTTCATTTCGTGCAGCGAGGCCTCCTTTCCGCACTCCGCCGACGCTTTCATGTAGCACTTCTTGTGACACGTCAGCTTGCAATCTAAACGTAAAGGAGCGCACATGACCATTCATAACGAATGATTGATGGCGAACGGCGCGCCGCGACTGCTTTGCATACTGCACGCAGATCCGTATGGTCATTATCATACAATATTTAGTTCTGTTCGCAACCTTCTTTTTTTCTTGTTTTGCATATTTCAAACCTTAATGATACGCTAGACACAACGCGCGGGGACGATACGGATCTAGTGCAAAGCAGGTGGAATCGCGTTTCGTATCAACAATATAGTATAATATGACAATGTAAGATAACACAATACTTGTCTACAGACGGTATACTTACTCTGACACACAAGACCGCGCTCGATAGGCCACATAAAGAAAGACGTGCAAACTTCGCAGGCCGTAGGTATGTTTATGATGGTTAGCTGGAACATATGATTGCCGTGCCGCGTCGGTTCCTCTTGCTTCCGCTTCTTCTCCTTCTTCCGCTTGCTTTTACTCTGTTTCTCCGGTGCTTCGGTTTTGACTAGCGTCATAAATTCGTTCATGAAACCGCGGAACGCGTTCACGCCCATGGTCACGGGAAAATCTGCGCTGGTATTCTCCTGCTTGCAGACCGTCTCCATCACGTGCAGGAAGTTCGCGATCAGGTCGGTGTACTTGATGTTGCCCTCGACGCCTTGCTGAACGGCGACGCTGTAAGTGATCACCAGATCGTCCTTGAACTTGCGCAACGCCTGCTTAAACACCCGGTCCACCTCGCTGGGCTTTCTGCCTTCCTCTTGGCTCTCCATTATATAGATCTTCTTCGTGATGAACTCCTGCATCAGCGCCAGTTCCTTCGCGTCCGATATAATCTTGTCCGTGCTGTCAGAGAATGCTGAAGTGCCGGTCAGGCTGAACTTAGGTGCGATCGTTTGCTTGGTCGCGTCGTATGGTGTCCGTGGCGGTTTCCGGTTTTTCCGCCTGCCGGGCGTGTTCGTCAAGATACACGGCATCTTAAGTACTCCGCCGTTTTGTATACATTTCACGTGATACAGTTGCTTGCAGTCTATACACTTGTAGCCTTGCGTGACGAACGCGTCCATCTTCTCGTGGCAGCAAACGCACACGTCGTCCTTAGCGAACCTCTCCACCTTTCTGAACCGATGTCCAGCCAAGGTGAACAGATTGCCCTTCCATTCCAACAGATTCATCCCTGGCGCTAGTTTCAGATCGTTGCCTCTCGCGTCGATGCCAGGCTTGTCCTCGCTCAGACCGGATATCTTCGTAGCTGGATCCGAGTTTCTTCTCTTCAGCTCCAGAGTAGGTATAGCATTCGATCTCATACGTTTACCGGTCTGTTGCGTCTTCGACGCTGACTCGGCCTTGTTCACCGGCCAGTCCGTCACCGATCTCGAAGGAGTCTCGCGCGGACTTTCCTTGCGCGTCCACACGTTCGCGGACTTGTTCAAGTCGCTCTCTTTGATCGTGCCTAGGAAGAGGCTCTTCGCGTCTGCGGTATTCGCATCCGACACGCTCTCGCCCATGGACCAACATTGCAAATCGCGAGGGGGCCGATTTCGTCTCGCGCTTCGGACGGGCACGTCGGGCTCGGATTTTTCCTTCGGCCGTGAACTCTTTTCTTTAGGCGAGGATACTTTCGATAACTTCAACGAGTTCTCGTCGTTTCCCACCACGTCCAGTTTCATAGTCGTGTCTCCCTCCGAATTCTGCCTCCTCAAATAGGCGAAGTCCTTCAACTCTTTGCCGAGGCCGCACAATGGGGGGACCCGTCTAATCGGAGGCGCCGAGACGCTGTCCAACTTCTCGCTAGACATGCTGTTGTCGCTCAATCGACGCTGCTCTCTTCCCGATGTTGAGCTTTCCATGTGAACGAAACGCTCGCTCGCGTCCAGTTTCACGTTGTAGTTCGCTGCCTCATTAGGCTTCTCGTGTTGCGCATGGTCGTTCTTGTACTGAGAGACATTCGGGGACCGCGTCAACGTTGTTTTCTGGTGGCCAGTCTGCATGTAATCGCTATAGTTCGAATACTCTTGTCTGCGACGCCAGATGTCCGGGTTAGGACTCTGCGTCTGTTTCACGTGAGACTGCCGATAGGTAACGTCCCGCGGATTCGGGAATGGGGGAGCAATGTTGAAGGCTGGCGGCGCACTTTGCACTGTACCCGGGACTTCTGTGTCAGTTTCACCGTCGCTATACCCTGTTGACGAACTGTCCGCCCGTTTTCCCACGGACGACTGTCGGCTAGAACCGTGTCCCAAGCTTGTGTTCACCGACACCCTGGAGGAATCGTCGTCGCATTTCGTTCTAGTGCCCGATACAGGCTTGCAACAGTTCTCCTGCGACTCGGAACTGTTCACGCTAACTTGCGATTCGTAGCTCCTCAAGCTTGTCAAGCTCTCCAAGCTGCTTTTACGTTCGTTGAATTCCTCGGAAGAGTAAGGTTCCGCGTTCTTCAATATGGCCGTAGACTCGTACAGCATTCTTGTGTTTCGCGTTACCGCTTTCTGCTTCGAGTACGTCATTTTCGAGTCTAGGCTGCTGTCCCGCGCCATAGGATCCGCTCTGTGAATTAATAATTTGCTCAAGCAAATTATAAAAATGTTAAAGCTTTCAACTATGCAAATGTACTTACCTCGCCGGTGTGAAACGATTTTGCGATTCCTGTTTACGAACCGCATTGAAATCGATCAAACCATGATCCCCCATTATTGACCTAAATAAAACGAAGATATATTAGCGATATTTACAATTGCTTATGCAAATAGCGTATCAATTAATTAATCACTTACTCTTCGCTACCCCTGAACACTACCCCTGAATTGTACACCTTGCTGTTGTCATAGGCAAGTTCCCTGTGATCGTGAGCTTCCTTGTAGTCCCCGATTTTATCAACGACCATATTCTTCCGTTTCTTCAGCTCGGCAAAAGCTTTCCTCGCGTTGTTCCCCCTGACGTGAGCTTGAAAGATGATTACACAAGACTTCAACTTTTTGTACCATATATGATGTTTGTACGTTCTCCAAGCAGACTGAATGTGGATAGCAGCTTCGATCCTGGCGCGCAAAGATTGAGCAAGCCTTTGAGCAATGATCATTCTCCAGAACGACTGTATTTGTACCACAGCGTTCTTCAATCTGAGGAACTTTCTCCTCTCCAGACAAGCGCGGAACCACTTTTGTATAGTTGTGATGCTCGTAATGATTTGTTGATGCAGCTCTATATCCAATTTGATCTTTTCTGATTCTCTCAAGAAAACTTTAGTCGTTCCGAGCTGATAGTTGTCTCTGTTCAGATTCAACGTCAACAGAAAGTCCCTAACGTCGGACTGCGAGCTCAATAGACCTTTGGGTAGCAACATTCGATACAGCTGAATAAATTCTTCGTACGTTAGTCGAACATTGAACCCAGCTTGCCTAATTCTGACTGTTTCCAGCATTCCTGTATATCTCAATTGTCGTTGCACCGTCTCCTCGTCGAATTTATTCGGTACTTTATTCGCGTTGCTTTTAATGCATCTGATGAAGAAGGGATTCGCCTGGTTTAAGGTGTCCATAAGACTGTGCAAACTTTGTTGAAACTGTGCCGAAACTGTCATGGGCTGTTTCCTTGCTTTTCCAGGTCCAGAGCCATAACTCTGTGTCCTACCGGCAAGGGTCTTTACAGTTTGAAGATTCTTTAAACCCTTCTTCCCGCGTTCTCTTGGCCGAAACGATTTGTTTTTCCTGTAAAAGCGTCCGAATTTAATTCGTCGGTAACGAGTAGCGAATTATAAATTCCTTTTCCCATTTTTAAACATTTCCCTTCAGAATTGTAAGTTGCAAAGGAGATGTGTGTTGCACATTTTAATTACTTACATGTTCCGCTAAGACTTCTATCGTGTTATCAATTTATACGATAGAAAAACAGGAAAAGGAGAATATACAATTATTCCAATGACATTTACGGCATTGCAAATATATTTAACAAACGTAGTACGAAATGTAAGTAACAAACATTTAACGAAATGTTGTTATGACTGGTGAAGCTCATGATAGCAATTTAAAAGCGATAGTATTATGACAGTGTATATAATTAATCGGTAGACTTTTTGGAGAAAGTGAATTCTCTTTTCAACTGAATGTAAGATGAATGTGAACTAGTAATATATATATAAAGCGATTTGCATATTTAAGTAACTACTAACGTTAGTATTCAATCTTCTTATTAGTCTACAAATATATAGTTGGTTAGGATTCTGTCCCTTAAATTCTATAGTGAAAAGTTGATATCGTGCAATTAATTAAATTGAGATGCTAGTAGCGAGAGAGCGTAAATTTCTAAAACGAGAAGCTCGTTCGCAAAGGAATCTTTGAAGTGAATTGATTTGCGTTCAACACCGTGTCATACAAATTAACCCATTATTATCTATTATGTAAATCGTTTATATATTACTTCAATAGTATCCCACAACTAGTTAAGGTTTTTTCTCGAGCACATTCGGAGTAAAAATGGGCTAGTTTATATACATTGAATTTGAAGAGTGAAAGAACTACTCTGAAGTTAACATGCATTACGACGTAGTTAAAATTATGACAAACGATTAAAAACATGGACAACTAAGATAGTACAAGTAGGGGATAATGATCGTGAATATTATAGCACATTCAGAGGAAATGACTTTTACGATGTACTTTTGTAAAGACGTGAGAGAGCTTCCTAAAGTAATGGACATATCTGTGAAAAAGAAGCTGTGATATTATATTGCATGGGAAGACCATTAATAATCCTATTAAGATGCTGTTTATCTATGCGAAAGAAATCCTTTACCCAGATATTACTATAGAGCACACACTACCTTTGTAATTCGTAGAGAGCAGTGAAATTTTTTCATATATATATAATATATAGCTTAAATAAGAAGACGTTAATGAGTATAAAGTAACTGCGGTTTTACATACATGACTATTTGATTAGCGCGTTCCATGACGTTTGCTTCGTCTTTTGGAAGCACCCTCTCTAGCGGAGTATGAGTATCTCGTCTGAGTTTATTATTACTATGGGGCTGGTCTTCCCTACCCCTTATCAAGTAACCCTTCATCATGGTCACATTGGACGGGTGTTGCGTTTGATTAATGTTTCGGAATTGTGGCCACGACAATCGGTTGTTGTTTACATTGTCGTTGTTTTCGAGTTGTATAGAAGATAATGTGGTAGTGGGTATTGTTGATGGTATGCAGACACTGCGCTGCTTCTGATAGCTTGGCGGACGATTATGTTTGTGCGAACTGAAAAAGTCTCTCATTCTTAGTTCCATTTTTTCTCTTCCAACCCGATCACTATTGTTTTTATATATTATATAACTACATATTCTAATAAACATTAATTTTGATCACAGCGAGAGTTGAATAATTCGGTGACGGTGACTTTTCCAAGGATCGATCTCGTGAATGACTCTAATGGAATAATGCGAATCTTAGCGATTGAATATGAGTTGTACAAATAAAAAAAGTTACTTTAAACTGTTAATCATGCTCAAGAATAATATAGCAAGTATATAATATATCGTTAAATGACAGAATGTATTTGTATAGCGAAAGTCATGAAGGATTGCACTCTAATCACACTGAATACAAAAGGTGCATACATATAATTCTAAAAAATATTTTGTAACACACAAATACTGGAAAAAGATTGTATGGATTTACAAGTTCCTGCAATCTAATATTTCTTGCGGAGAGTTCTCTCAACATTTCACGCATTCTCGGTGCAAATTCAATGTTAAAAACGAACATTGTAAACCCATAGAACACCTTATTCTAAGAAGAATGTAATGTTTGCCAAAACGACACATACAGTGGATCTAAAAGACCACTTACGCGATTCGGTTAATAGTTAGATTGACTGTCGACAACGTCACAAGATGGCTACAGGGACAAAAGACATGTGGCCAATGTAAATATAATTAACGTTTGCTTGAATTTTAAACACATAGGAACTTCTTCAGCTTGATGCAAATATATTGTTAACGGACAACGTATATTTATACTTCTGTAGGGTGAGATAATAGAATATGCAGATCAAACATAGTCGAGAAAACAAGCGTCACAACATTGGCGTCTGTTTCTATCACGATCATTGTTATTTATCTAACAAAATGTTACTGAGTTGTAAGTATACAAGCACTTTGAACTTTCTTTTTTTTTGAGTCACCCTTTTCAGAGAGCAAAAGAAAACGAGAAAATAGACAGAGAAAATCAATGTATACCTTATCAAGTTTTCATTCGGTGTCCTATACCTGTTTTGCACAGATGCTTTTGTACCATCGGCTATAAAAGAAAATGTTCGTGACCAATATTAATAAAAATAATAATAAGACCCTCTCATTAAAACGCTCAAATTTAAAATAGTATATGGTACTATACCTCGACCGTGTCTGTGAGCACGACCAGCTTCTTGAAAAGCAAAATGTGCCCGAAAGAATGCCCGTAGTATCGCCCATCTAAACACTGCTACCGGATCTGCACCCACTAATTCTCGGACAAAAGCGAGGGAAGAATTTTTCAACACGCCAACCACACCATCGGGTCGCATCAAGTCCAAGTTCTTTTCTCTCATGTTAGCAGCTTGATACTTAACAGCCCCTGCATAATGTCGCACGACGAAGGCTGCTTCTCGTCGCTGAGGTGCTTCGTAAAATGGATTGTCTTTATGTACTGAATTAAATTTTTGTAGTAACGTTTCGTTCGTTGCGCCCGGAAAACTGTTACAGATATTGTTCATGTACAACCAAACGAAGATTTCAAACATGTTATTATAAAATAAAGATCGATCTGGAAACACTTACTTGCACTGATCATCTAAGAGACAAAGAAGACCGTTCGGTTTCCCTTCGATTAAATTTAAACAGCCTGAATTATCACTATATCCTATGTCTGTCCATCTAATTCCTTGTTTTCTGTACTCTCGTTGTTCGTATTGAAAAACATGTTGATTGAAATAGTGTTGTAATTGTTCGTTCGCATAATTTATACACAACTGTTCGAAGCTATTGCACGTTTTGAAATCTTCGAAACCAAAGATGTCTAGCACACCTATGCTATTGCCTTGATGATCTCTGAGTGTGTCTTTCTTCGAAAGCAGCGCATGATTCACCTGACATAAAACATATTTTGTGTATTCGCACGGAATTTATTGTCTACTTAAGATCACCAAAGTCCGCTTAACGAAATAAATTGGTACCTGTAGAACGATCCAGTCGAATAGAGCTCCATACAGACATTTTGCCATAGCATCTCTCGCCGCGACTGCTTCCGGAAGCCTATAATTAATAACTAAAGTTTCCCCAGAAGCTCTTGCACGTTTCGCTGTAAGCGCAGCCAGAAGAGTCTCCTGTTTCACTCTAAGCAGTTCGGATATTAATGCTACTACTTCAGGATTCTTAACTCCTACAGCTTCGTCGTGATGATGATAAGATTTTCTAGGTTGAAACTCCACATTGCCTGTAACAGCGAGATACGATTAGTTACGTTCAAACCGACGTGTTAATTAATTTGCTAATCACCGAGTAGAAGAACAGCTGACAGAACGGCGAACAATCGTCTCTGTTTTTCTGGCGTGAATCCAACCATTTCCATGGATTGTTTCAGTCTTGAGAATTCGTGTCTTTCATCGATATTTTCCAATCCATAACAGCCACTTTTATTCAAATAATTATAACGATCGGAATTTTCTAAATGCAGAAGTTGTTTCTCTTGTTCGTTCGCTCCGGCCAAAAGATAATAAAAGACATGGTAGTTCCTTTCATTTCGTCCCTGAGAGACTATTCTAGACTTTTCCAGAAGATACTTTTGCACCACAGCCCTGAATATTTGAGATCATAAATTTCGGTGTTCTATCGAACAGGTAAAAAAAAAAGAATGTGTTTATGAATTCCTTACCCGTGCACCATTCCATTTTCCTTGTAATTCACTTGGATAAATTTTCCGAAACGGCTGCTATTGTTGTTATGCGCTGTTTTCGCGTTACCAAATGCTTCCAACACGGGGCCCGCACTAAGTATTGTCTGTTCAACACCGCTACCGTGCGAACCTTTCTGACTAAGTGCGGTCAAATGATGCAGTAGAAAATTTGTTGATTCCGTTTTACCCGATCCACTCTCGCCGCTAATAACTATACATTGATTTCGTTTCTCTTTAAGCATACAGTGATAAGCAGCATCAGCTATGGCAAATATATGCGGAGGTATATCTGGCCCCAATCTTCTATTTTGATAAAGTTTCACATATTTCGGATTGTAGATAGGATAAAATTTAAATGGATTCAATGCAATCAAAATGCTTCCGACGTATGTGTATATATTTCCAGCCAGAAACCTAGCTCGAAGGTTGTCCAGCAGCGTTTGTTCGTTGAGATCTGGAAGTTGACACAGATCTGGATATTCTTTGTCTCGGGGTTGATACAGGAATCTATTGAAATAGTCCTTTAGGAGTTGCGGATCCATTGGAAACCTACTATCCGACCATAAATCTGGTTGCTTCTTTCGCAAGTAAAACCTAAATCAGAAAAACATTATTTAGGTGTATTAAAGTATCAATTCATCGGTGATCTTTTATTTACCTATAATATTCTTGTTGCGCTGCATTTTTTGGCCATAATAACATGAGCGCCACAGGGCACTCGCTCGGCCCGAGTCTTCTTTCCTTACATTCTTGTCCAACAGAGTTCCCTACCACTTCCGCTAATTCGTATCCATTGGAAATGTTGGCGTCCACTAAACTGAGTCTTTCAATGATACACTCTACTATCTCAGCCGACGATGTTTGTTTTGTAGCTTTGATCGAGAGCGCTTCATAGTCCGGGCTCCATTCACCCACAAATACTTGCACCACCCCTGAGCAACAGCTGTCCATCTTTTTAACCCTATAACATTTAAAGAAATAAATAAAAGTAAGTTTTAAAGAATTTTACGAGATAATTCAGATTTATTTAGAGAAATGATTTCACCTTGTTTTCGATAGGGTTAACAAAATTGTCCTCTGTCATCCATACAGAATTTCAAATGTATCGTTTCTTCTTTTCTCTGTTTCTCAATTATATACACCCACTGATGCGGACGTTTAAAATAACTTTTACACATTTTGTTTAAAAATGTTCACTGTTACAGTCTTACAGATATTACTGGACTTATTTACAGATATCGTTTACATTAACTTATTATTATTCTGAATTTTGTCAAATGCACTCAAAATTATTCGATACTCATAAACTAAAAGATCATACTTATATACATATATATACTACATATATATATCATGTCAAGTCTTACACAAGCAACAGTTCAGCAAAATAAAAATTTGTGAATATTAATTTTTCTCCATTGTAATATGTAGTTTACAGAAATAGTAAAATATATCCAAATCTGTCTTAAAGCTTCTTCTTAACTTCATCGTTTAATTAGGACAAAATACCACAGAGTATTATAATCGTTATAGATCATATTCATTTTCTTTCTTTTTTTTCAGTATAATAAAATAGAGAGTAAGTAAAATTCTTTTGCTCTGTTTTAAATTTCTATGTTCAGTCAATTTTCTATAGATCCTTATCGATATTGTTCCTAAGCCCTTGGAGTATTTGTGAAATTTATAGAACGATGCGCTTTAATTCGAGTATCGCATTATCAACACTGAATGTCCAGCAAAACTTTCCTGACAGCCATTATATTTTGTCATGGCATTCACGGTGTACAGATGAAAAGAATATAGGTGTGCTATTGTTGGCAGGCAGTAACTCTGTTTCTCTCTGCTGAGACAATAATCAAAGGTTCTCAATGCTTTATAAACATTCTGGTATCTCTCGAGTATTGTAGTACATTTATTGCAAAAGATTACAGTTGCGTTTGCATTTGTACGTATTATAAAACTTTTGTGCGTTAAGGAAGTATCTTATCTGGAAAGAAAAAGAAATATATTGTCGCATTCGATATAATTAATGTGGCAGAGATCAATTCTCCATTGCATGGAATCATTTACCAGTGGCTAACATTTAATTCTTTCTCTCATATTAATTTCAACTGATTACAATTTATTTCAAGCTAAATGAGTAATCGTACAAACACATTATCTACCATACCGATATAACACGATAACTATAAACACCAGTTACTAACTCTAACCTTAACGTGAAAAAAAGAAAAAAAGAAAATTCGAGAATTGCACGTGTCTTTGTTCGTTTAAAAATTCTTTCTTCCTCTTGCCGAGGTTTTTTTTCTCAAGCGATACATATGCGATGGGCGAATTTAAAAATATCACTTCGATGTCTCCTTTGCCTCGACCGGTAATTTTTCAATTTAACGAATATCGAACTTACCGCGTCACGTCTTAATCGCAAGAAGTAACTCGGAATAATAATACAAGATTAAACTGTGAACGATAATCGTGAGACATTGATCATTCGCTGGATACACAAAGAATTAAGAAAAACGACATACGTTCCTGAGATACCGATTTGCCTCGGACCTGACGGCTGACATTCGCAGGAAAACCGTGTTCTGACGCCGATTGGCGGGTCATGGACCATACCACCAATCAGCGGCCGATCTGCTAGTGTGAACGTCAACAGAGTAAACCGGGCTTAAAGCGATCAGGAATTTCTCGTCCAGGCATGACACTTTACTGGTCGTTACGTATCATTGTCGAAGAATGTAATGAAAACATGTAGGACTATTCGCGGAATACGGTCGCACAATTACCTCCTTCGCTGATAACAAGATGCTCGATGTGACACATTCTCATAGATCACCGAAGTTCTCGCATACTTGAACATGCTTCCGCGGGCTTGAAAATTTTCACTGTAAATGCACTGCCGTCTGTTCGCGATTCCTCGGTTCTCCTTTCCCTGGATCGTTCGTTCGAAAAGTATTTCGATCGTTTCCAAACACCGTTGCTGTAGCGTGCTATCAAAAACAACGATACGTACAACTGTGGCTCTCGCGCACTCGACACACACTGTCCCTCTGTTTTCTCGCACCTAGAGAACACACGTACAATACGGGCGGATTGACACTTCAGTAAACAAGAGACACTGTCACCGATGCTTCTGCGCCAGCTTTGTCGTCGCTGGTCCACCCTGATATTACACCAATATTCACGATTAATCGTGTTCCCGATACGATAATACCGATGACACGGATGATGGGCCCTTGCCCAGTTTATCGTCCTTCGTCTCCTCTCGGGATCTTGCGTCCCGATACGTCCACCATTTCGATTTTTCCAATCACGTGGTACGAATGGTCTTCTCCCATTGGCCCGTGTCCTGTGGCCACGTGACTATACTCTATACCACTGACTTCCATTCAAAGGAAAGTTCCAATCGGAGCCATCTGTTGATCATTTCTCGTAACATCTCGTACACAAAGATAGGTCACCGACGAATCTCATCGGTGGATAGTTCACCGACGAGAAGGATATATCTCGTCGGTGATAGTATCACTGAGTATCACCGAAGAGATACTATTAAAGACTGCCAGCCCCTGCACCAACGAGATACAGACTGCCAGCCCCTGTGTTATTCAGCGGGACAGTAACCGGGCGCGACGGGCGCGGGGATAACGTGGAACTTACAGTGAACTAAAATACCACATCGCTAAAAGTTCTACCACCGACGAGATACTCGTCAAGTATTAGAAGAAGAATGAGATATAGTATAGAATGCTCACATTACCCATTCTGTAATTGCCTTATAATACTATCACCGACGAAATACTATCTCGTCTCTTTACCTAAATAGAACCAGACGATATATGACCTTGTTCACGCCCGGGGAAAATCAGCTTGGATAATACATATATTCTATCTGAATGAAGGTGAAATTGCAAAATGTTATGGAAGACAATAGGTATAGGGATAGAATTTATTGAAAAATCAACATATTTATTAAATGTGCAGCTATTAGCTCGATATTATCCTTTATTCATAAGACACTAAAAGTTCTTACGAATAGAGGATAATAACGATTGCCCAGGTCCCACCACGAGGAGGTTGCTGCACGAGAGACCCGAAAGGGAGTCAGAACGAATGCAATATTCCTTCTGGCTCCCTTTCTTACAACAACGGACTTATACTAAATTACGCAAGTATGTCGAGTAATTATCGCGGAGCAAAAGGTGTGAATCGGAGAAGAAGTCTCCGATCCACGGGGGATCAAAAGCGAATCAGGCAGAAGGCTCTGATTCTTTCAAAGTGAGAAACAAGAGCGAACCAGAGCAGAAGGCTCTGTTTCGATGGTGACGCGGCGCGTACAATGCTTGCAGCCCAGCCCCGGCCAGAGCCGATACCCGACGTGTCCTCACCAAGAGAAATGGACAGTGAGAAGTGTTCAAACGTAATACCATCTCTCTGTCAACTACCTGCCACCAGGCAACACAATGCGTTGAGATGACGTGGGTAGGATGACGAACAGAGAATTTCTCTGCCAACTACCTGCCACCAGGCAACACAATGCGTTGAGATGACGTGGGTAGGATTACGAACAGAGAGAATGGCAATACGAGTGAACAGGTCTCAATGAACCACCCCTCTCAATGTATCGACGCCGACTAGCGGCTCCAACCGGTCTGGTACATACAAGCAAGGTCCGACACAGCAGAAGGCTGTGTCGGAGTCAAAAATACGAGTCGAGTAAAGTGACGTTACGGCAATAATTACTCGACATATTTAGAACGACGATATACAATCTTAATAACTAACGCACGCAAGTCGATGGAATTATACTAAATTACGCACGCAAGTCGAGCAATTATCGCGGAGCAAAAGGTGTGAATCGGAGAAGAAGTCTCCGATCCGCGGGGGATCAAAAGCGAATCAGGCAGAAGGCTCTGATTCTTTCAAAGTGAAAAACAAGAGCGAACCAGAGCAGAAGGCTCTAGTTCGAAGGTGACGCGGCGCGTACAATGCTTGCAGTGCAGCTCCGGTCAGAGCCGATACCTGACGTGTCCTCACCAAGAGGAATGGACAGTGAGAAGTGTTCAAACGTAACACCATCTCTCTGCCAACTACCTGCCACCAGGCAACGCACTGCATTGAGATGACGTGGGTAGGATGACGAACAGAGAATTTCTCTGCCAACTACCTGCCACCAGGCAACGCACTGCATTGAGGTAACGTGGGTAGGATTACGAACAGAGAGAATGGCAATACGAGTAAACAGGTCTCAATGAACCACCCCTCTCAATGTATCGACGCCGAATACCGGCTCCAATCGGTCTGGTACATACAAGCAAGGTCCGACACAACAGAAGGCTGTGTCGGAATCAAGAAAACGAGTAACGTGAATTTAAGACAATAATTACTCGACTTACTCGGGTGCGGCCTATCGGCGATTCGGGTACCCCGGGGACGCGACTCCCCGTACTCACTCACGGATGCGGCCGTGAGTGAGCCCCTGGGGGACCTCCCTCGGCGAATAAAACTACAACTTCGTGGTACGTCCTCTTCTTGGTGTGTCCTCTTCTTGGTGTGTCCTCTACTTGGTGTGTCCTCTTCTCGGTGTGTCCTCTTCTTGGTGTAACCCCTTCATGGTGTATTCTAGCTGAAAAAGACTAATAATATAGTTAGACATAACAATACATAACCCTGCACACGAGTGCAAACCTAATACCCGCTCACGAGAGCCAAACAAACCCCGCACACGAGTGCGAATTTAACTAGCTCATGAGAGCCAACCTAACACCAGCTCACGAGAGCCAAACAAACCCCGCACACGAGTGCGAATCTAACCAGCTCACGAGAGCCAACCTAATACCAGCTCACGAGAGCCAAACAAACCCCGCACACGAGTGCGAATCTAACCAGCTCACGAGAGCCAACCTAATACCAGCTCACGAGAGCCAACCTAATACCAGCTCACGAGAGCCAAACAAACCCCGCACACGAGTGCGAATCTAACCAGCTCACGAGAGCCAACCTAACACCAGCTCACGAAAGCCAAACAAACCCCGCACACGAGTGCGAATCTAACCAGCTCACGAGAGCCAACCTAATACCAGCTCACGAGAGCCAACCTAACACCAGCTCACGAGAGCCAAACTAACCCCGCACACGGGTGCGGCCTATAGGCGATTCGGGTACCCCGGGGACGCGACACCCCGTACTCACTCACGGCACCATCCGTGAGTGAGCCCCTGGGGGACCTCCGATCGGAGGTATACCAATTTCAGACAAGATATGAAAATGTTTCGAAGCGGGACTTGTGAAAGTTCCGATGCAAACAATTGGAAATTCAGAAATACAAATTGTCGAGATGACTGATTGCAATAACAAACTCAAGGCGAGCCAAGGGTAAACGAAGAAAGCATCGATGTACCCTTGGCCGACAGCAAGCTACCTCAAAGTAAATTCACATACAATTTAATGAAATACATATGTTTCTATATCCCGCAAGTCTTAAATTCTATTATGGTACACAATCTTATCGAAAATTGTAAATGTGCAATGTGCAGCTATTAGCTCGGTATTATCCTCTATTCATAAGAGTTTACAAGTTCTTACAAATAGAGGATAACACCGATTGCCCAGGTCTCACCACGAGGAGGTTGCTGCACGAGAGACCCGAAAGGGAGTCAGAACGAATGCAATATTCCTTCTGGCTCCCTTTCTTACAACAACGGACTTATACTAAATTACGCAAGTATGTCGAGTAATTATCGCGGAGCAAAAGGTGTGAATCGGAGAAGAAGTCTCCGATCCACGGGGGATCAAAAGCGAATCAGGCAGAAGGCTCTGATTCTTTCAAAGTGAGAAACAAGAGCGAACCAGAGCAGAAGGCTCTAGTTCGAAGGTGACGCGGCGCGTACAATGCTTGCAGTGCAGCTCCGGTCAGAGCCGATACCTGACGTGTCCTCACCAAGAGGAATGGACAGTGAGAAGTGTTCAAACGTAACACCATCTCTCTGCCAACTACCTGCCACCAGGCAACGCACTGCATTGAGATGACGTGGGTAGGATGACGAACAGAGAATTTCTCTGCCAACTACCTGCCACCAGGCAACACAATGCGTTGAGATGACGTGGGTAGGATTACGAACGGAGAGAATGGCAATACGAGTGAACAGGTCTCAATGAACCACCCCACTCAATGTATCGACGCCGACTACCGGCTCCAACCGGTCTGGTACATACAAGCAAGGTCCGACACAGCAGAAGGCTGTGTCGGAGTCAAAAATACGAGTCGAGTAAAGAGACGTTACGGCAATAATTACTCGACATATTTAGAACGACGATATACAATCTTAATAACTAACGCACGCAAGTCGATGGAATTATACTAAATTACGCACGCAAGTCGAGCAATTATCGCGGAGCAAAAGGTGTGAATCGGAGAAGAAGTCTCCGATCCGCGGGGGATCAAAAGCGAATCAGGCAGAAGGCTCTGATTCTTTCAAAGTGAAAAACAAGAGCGAACCAGAGCAGAAGGCTCTAGTTCGAAGGTGACGCGGCGCGTACAATGCTTGCAGTGCAGCTCCGGTCAGAGCCGATACCTGACGTGTCCTCACCAAGAGGAATGGACAGTGAGAAGTGTTCAAACGTAACACCATCTCTCTGCCAACTACCTGCCACCAGGCAACGCACTGCATTGAGATGACGTGGGTAGGATGACGAACAGAGAATTTCTCTGCCAACTACCTGCCACCAGGCAACACAATGCGTTGAGATGACGTGGGTAGGATTACGAACAGAGAGAATGGCAATACGAGTGAACAGGTCTCAATGAACCACCCCACTCAATGTATCGACGCCGACTACCGGCTCCAACCGGTCTGGTACATACAAGCAAGGTCCGACACAGCAGAAGGCTGTGTCGGAGTCAAAAATACGAGTCGAGTAAAGTGACGTTACGGCAATAATTACTCGACATATTTAGAACGACGATATACAATCTTAATAACTAACGCACGCAAGTCGATGGAATTATACTAAATTACGCACGCAAGTCGAGCAATTATCGCGGAGCAAAAGGTGTGAATCGGAGAAGAAGTCTCCGATCCGCGGGGGATCAAAAGCGAATCAGGCAGAAGGCTCTGATTCTTTCAAAGTGAAAAACAAGAGCGAACCAGAGCAGAAGGCTCTAGTTCGAAGGTGACGCGGCGCGTACAATGCTTGCAGTGCAGCTCCGGTCAGAGCCGATACCTGACGTGTCCTCACCAAGAGGAATGGACAGTGAGAAGTGTTCAAACGTAACACCATCTCTCTGCCAACTACCTGCCACCAGGCAACGCACTGCATTGAGATGACGTGGGTAGGATGACGAACAGAGAATTTCTCTGCCAACTACCTGCCACCAGGCAACACAATGCGTTGAGATGACGTGGGTAGGATTACGAACGGAGAGAATGGCAATACGAGTGAACAGGTCTCAATGAACCACCCCACTCAATGTATCGACGCCGACTACCGGCTCCAACCGGTCTGGTACATACAAGCAAGGTCCGACACAGCAGAAGGCTGTGTCGGAGTCAAAAATACGAGTCGAGTAAAGAGACGTTACGGCAATAATTACTCGACATATTTAGAACGACGATATACAATCTTAATAACTAACGCACGCAAGTCGATGGAATTATACTAAATTACGCACGCAAGTCGAGCAATTATCGCGGAGCAAAAGGTGTGAATCGGAGAAGAAGTCTCCGATCCGCGGGGGATCAAAAGCGAATCAGGCAGAAGGCTCTGATTCTTTCAAAGTGAAAAACAAGGGCGAACCAGAGCAGAAGGCTCTAGTTCGAAGGTGACGCGGCGCGTACAATGCTTGCAGTGCAGCTCCGGTCAGAGCCGATACCTGACGTGTCCTCACCAAGAGGAATGGACAGTGAGAAGTGTTCAAACGTAACACCATCTCTCTGCCAACTACCTGCCACCAGGCAACGCACTGCATTGAGATGACGTGGGTAGGATGACGAACAGAGAATTTCTCTGCCAACTACCTGCCACCAGGCAACGCACTGCATTGAGGTAACGTGGGTAGGATTACGAACAGAGAGAATGGCAATACGAGTAAACAGGTCTCAATGAACCACCCCTCTCAATGTATCGACGCCGAATACCGGCTCCAATCGGTCTGGTACATACAAGCAAGGTCCGACACAACAGAAGGCTGTGTCGGAATCAAGAAAACGAGTAACGTGAATTTAAGACAATAATTACTCGACTTACTCGGGTGCGGCCTATCGGCGATTCGGGTACCCCGGGGACGCGACTCCCCGTACTCACTCACGGATGCGGCCGTGAGTGAGCCCCTGGGGGACCTCCCTCGGCGAATAAAACTACAACTTCGTGGTACGTCCTCTTCTTGGTGTGTCCTCTTCTTGGTGTGTCCTCTACTTGGTGTGTCCTCTTCTCGGTGTGTCCTCTTCTTGGTGTAACCCCTTCATGGTGTATTCTAGCTGAAAAAGACTAATAATATAGTTAGACATAACAATACATAACCCTGCACACGAGTGCAAACCTAATACCCGCTCACGAGAGCCAAACAAACCCCGCACACGAGTGCGAATTTAACTAGCTCATGAGAGCCAACCTAACACCAGCTCACGAGAGCCAAACAAACCCCGCACACGAGTGCGAATCTAACCAGCTCACGAGAGCCAACCTAATACCAGCTCACGAGAGCCAAACAAACCCCGCACACGAGTG
Source organism: Lasioglossum baleicum (assembly GCF_051020765.1). Classification (NCBI taxonomy): domain Eukaryota; kingdom Metazoa; phylum Arthropoda; class Insecta; order Hymenoptera; family Halictidae; genus Lasioglossum; species Lasioglossum baleicum. The sequence continues at coordinate 4,638,143 of NC_134938.1, forward strand.
CGAATCTAACCAGCTCACGAGAGCCAACCTAATACCAGCTCACGAGAGCCAACCTAATACCAGCTCACGAGAGCCAACCTAACACCAGCTCACGAGAGCCAAACTAACCCCGCACACGGGTGCGGCCTATAGGCGATTCGGGTACCCCGGGGACGCGACACCCCGTACTCACTCACGGCACCATCCGTGAGTGAGCCCCTGGGGGACCTCCGATCGGAGGTATACCAATTTCAGACAAGATATGAAAATGTTTCGAAGCGGGACTTGTGAAAGTTCCGATGCAAACAATTGGAAATTCAGAAATACAAATTGTCGAGATGACTGATTGCAATAACAAACTCAAGGCGGGCCAAGGGTAAACGAAGAAAGCATCGATGTACCCTTGGCCGACAGCAAGCTACCTCAAAGTAAATTCACATACAATTTAATGAAATACATATGTTTCTATATCCCGCAAGTCTTAAATTCTATTATGGTACACAATCTTATCGAAAATTGTAAATGTGCAATGTGCAGCTATTAGCTCGGTATTATCCTCTATTCATAAGAGTTTACAAGTTCTTACAAATAGAGGATAACACCGATTGCCCAGGTCTCACCACGAGGAGGTTGCTGCACGAGAGACCCGAAAGGGAGTCAGAACGAATGCAATATTCCTTCTGGCTCCCTTTCTTACAACAACGGACTTATACTAAATTACGCAAGTATGTCGAGTAATTATCGCGGAGCAAAAGGTGTGAATCGGAGAAGAAGTCTCCGATCCACGGGGGATCAAAAGCGAATCAGGCAGAAGGCTCTGATTCTTTCAAAGTGAGAAACAAGAGCGAACCAGAGCAGAAGGCTCTAGTTCGAAGGTGACGCGGCGCGTACAATGCTTGCAGTGCAGCTCCGGTCAGAGCCGATACCTGACGTGTCCTCACCAAGAGGAATGGACAGTGAGAAGTGTTCAAACGTAACACCATCTCTCTGCCAACTACCTGCCACCAGGCAACGCACTGCATTGAGATGACGTGGGTAGGATGACGAACAGAGAATTTCTCTGCCAACTACCTGCCACCAGGCAACACAATGCGTTGAGATGACGTGGGTAGGATTACGAACGGAGAGAATGGCAATACGAGTGAACAGGTCTCAATGAACCACCCCACTCAATGTATCGACGCCGACTACCGGCTCCAACCGGTCTGGTACATACAAGCAAGGTCCGACACAGCAGAAGGCTGTGTCGGAGTCAAAAATACGAGTCGAGTAAAGAGACGTTACGGCAATAATTACTCGACATATTTAGAACGACGATATACAATCTTAATAACTAACGCACGCAAGTCGATGGAATTATACTAAATTACGCACGCAAGTCGAGCAATTATCGCGGAGCAAAAGGTGTGAATCGGAGAAGAAGTCTCCGATCCGCGGGGGATCAAAAGCGAATCAGGCAGAAGGCTCTGATTCTTTCAAAGTGAAAAACAAGAGCGAACCAGAGCAGAAGGCTCTAGTTCGAAGGTGACGCGGCGCGTACAATGCTTGCAGTGCAGCTCCGGTCAGAGCCGATACCTGACGTGTCCTCACCAAGAGGAATGGACAGTGAGAAGTGTTCAAACGTAACACCATCTCTCTGCCAACTACCTGCCACCAGGCAACGCACTGCATTGAGATGACGTGGGTAGGATGACGAACAGAGAATTTCTCTGCCAACTACCTGCCACCAGGCAACACAATGCGTTGAGATGACGTGGGTAGGATTACGAACAGAGAGAATGGCAATACGAGTGAACAGGTCTCAATGAACCACCCCACTCAATGTATCGACGCCGACTACCGGCTCCAACCGGTCTGGTACATACAAGCAAGGTCCGACACAGCAGAAGGCTGTGTCGGAGTCAAAAATACGAGTCGAGTAAAGTGACGTTACGGCAATAATTACTCGACATATTTAGAACGACGATATACAATCTTAATAACTAACGCACGCAAGTCGATGGAATTATACTAAATTACGCACGCAAGTCGAGCAATTATCGCGGAGCAAAAGGTGTGAATCGGAGAAGAAGTCTCCGATCCGCGGGGGATCAAAAGCGAATCAGGCAGAAGGCTCTGATTCTTTCAAAGTGAAAAACAAGAGCGAACCAGAGCAGAAGGCTCTAGTTCGAAGGTGACGCGGCGCGTACAATGCTTGCAGTGCAGCTCCGGTCAGAGCCGATACCTGACGTGTCCTCACCAAGAGGAATGGACAGTGAGAAGTGTTCAAACGTAACACCATCTCTCTGCCAACTACCTGCCACCAGGCAACGCACTGCATTGAGATGACGTGGGTAGGATGACGAACAGAGAATTTCTCTGCCAACTACCTGCCACCAGGCAACACAATGCGTTGAGATGACGTGGGTAGGATTACGAACGGAGAGAATGGCAATACGAGTGAACAGGTCTCAATGAACCACCCCACTCAATGTATCGACGCCGACTACCGGCTCCAACCGGTCTGGTACATACAAGCAAGGTCCGACACAGCAGAAGGCTGTGTCGGAGTCAAAAATACGAGTCGAGTAAAGAGACGTTACGGCAATAATTACTCGACATATTTAGAACGACGATATACAATCTTAATAACTAACGCACGCAAGTCGATGGAATTATACTAAATTACGCACGCAAGTCGAGCAATTATCGCGGAGCAAAAGGTGTGAATCGGAGAAGAAGTCTCCGATCCGCGGGGGATCAAAAGCGAATCAGGCAGAAGGCTCTGATTCTTTCAAAGTGAAAAACAAGGGCGAACCAGAGCAGAAGGCTCTAGTTCGAAGGTGACGCGGCGCGTACAATGCTTGCAGTGCAGCTCCGGTCAGAGCCGATACCTGACGTGTCCTCACCAAGAGGAATGGACAGTGAGAAGTGTTCAAACGTAACACCATCTCTCTGCCAACTACCTGCCACCAGGCAACGCACTGCATTGAGATGACGTGGGTAGGATGACGAACAGAGAATTTCTCTGCCAACTACCTGCCACCAGGCAACGCACTGCATTGAGGTAACGTGGGTAGGATTACGAACAGAGAGAATGGCAATACGAGTAAACAGGTCTCAATGAACCACCCCTCTCAATGTATCGACGCCGAATACCGGCTCCAATCGGTCTGGTACATACAAGCAAGGTCCGACACAACAGAAGGCTGTGTCGGAATCAAGAAAACGAGTAACGTGAATTTAAGACAATAATTACTCGACTTACTCGGGTGCGGCCTATCGGCGATTCGGGTACCCCGGGGACGCGACTCCCCGTACTCACTCACGGATGCGGCCGTGAGTGAGCCCCTGGGGGACCTCCCTCGGCGAATAAAACTACAACTTCGTGGTACGTCCTCTTCTTGGTGTGTCCTCTTCTTGGTGTGTCCTCTACTTGGTGTGTCCTCTTCTCGGTGTGTCCTCTTCTTGGTGTAACCCCTTCATGGTGTATTCTAGCTGAAAAAGACTAATAATATAGTTAGACATAACAATACATAACCCTGCACACGAGTGCAAACCTAATACCCGCTCACGAGAGCCAAACAAACCCCGCACACGAGTGCGAATTTAACTAGCTCATGAGAGCCAACCTAATACCAGCTCACGAGAGCCAAACAAACCCCGCACACGAGTGCGAATCTAACCAGCTCACGAGAGCCAACCTAACACCAGCTCACGAAAGCCAAACAAACCCCGCACACGAGTGCGAATCTAACCAGCTCACGAGAGCCAACCTAATACCAGCTCACGAGAGCCAACCTAACACCAGCTCACGAGAGCCAAACTAACCCCGCACACGGGTGCGGCCTATAGGCGATTCGGGTACCCCGGGGACGCGACACCCCGTACTCACTCACGGCACCATCCGTGAGTGAGCCCCTGGGGGACCTCCGATCGGAGGAATACCAATTTCAGACAAGATATGAAAATGTTTCGAAGCGGGACTTGTGAAAGTTCCGATGCAAACAATTGGAAATTCAATTCAACAGTCAGAAGACCAATCATAATTCTGCACATGAGTGCGAATACAACCAACGAAGCAGCTCACAAGAGCAATTGTAATCCTGCATACGAGTGGGACGCTCAAAATGTAATTTTTATAAAGAATAAAATTGATAAATTTGAAGAAGACTCAATAGTCATCATTGAAAGTCTCGATAAAAATTTCAAAAGTATGAAGGACGAGTTTAAAAAGACAAAAGAAGTTTTGAAAAATATTAGTAATCAAACTTACCGTTGTTCCTTGAATTGACAGTTGAAGGTTGGCCAGGGTAACTGTAGATGACCTCTAGTCCACCTCCGGTTCTCCTGGCGCTCCTGGTCCCGCAGCACGTCCGCTCACCCTGCTTCCCCCGCCCCGACTGACTGACCACCGGTGAGCTCTCGCCGATCTGCCGAGCTCGAGTGGCGCCCCCCACTCCGCCGAATATCGATCGATGTCGATCGCCGTGACAATTATTGAAAAATTTATTATTTCCAGCTGGTTAATGTTCATAACAATTCTATTTGACAGCGATGTCCACAAGCAATCCCTTGGCTATCTGACCACCTAATTTTTTAGTCAAAGTGGCTAATAGTTTTCGTGATACGTAATAACTTTTAAATCATAACATTCGCACGCATTAATTTATTCGATACAATTCACAGATAAATTTATTATATCTGGCTGTTTAATGTTTATAACAATTCCTTTTTCTAACGATGTTAACGAGCACTCCCTTGACCACCTTGCCATCTAAATTTTTCGTGAAAATAGACAATAAAACTCGAAATATAGAATAACTTTTAAACCATGAACATTCGCACGCATTAATTTATTCAAAATTGATTTTTATTATATAGAAGATAATGCCATGAGACATTTATTAATTCTAGCTACATAATTAATGTTTATAATCATTCCTTTTGCCAACGACGTGGACAAGTACTCTTATCTTAAGAGAATAACTATAACCCCGCACACGATTGCGAAAACAACCAACGAAGCAGCTCACAAGAGCAATTATAATCCTGCATACGAGTGGGACGCTCAAAATGTAATTTTTGTAAAGAATAAAATTGATAAATTTGAAGAAGACTCAATAGTCTTCATTGAAAGTCTCGATAAAAATGTCAAAAGTATGAAGGTCGAGTTTAAAAGGACAAAAGAAGTTTTGAAAAATATTAGTAATCAAACTTACCGTTGTTCCTTGAATTGACAGTTGAAGGTAGGCCAGGGTAACTGTAGATGACCTCTAGTCCACCTCTGGTCCCTCCGGTTCTCCTGGCGCTCCTGGTCCCGCAGCACGTCCGCTCACCCTGCTTCCCACGCCCCGACTGACTGACCACCGGTGAGCTCTCGCCGATCTGCCGAGCTCGAGTGGCGCCCCCCACTCCGCCGAATATCGATCGATGTCGATCGCCGTGACAATTATTGAAAAATTTATTATTTCCAGCTGGTTAATGTTTATAACAATTCTATTTGACGCCGATGTCCACAAGCAATCCCTTGGCTATCTGACCACCTAATTTTTTAGTCAAAGTGGCTAATAGTTTTCGTGATACGTAATAACTTTTAAATCATAACATTCGCACGCATTAATTTATTCGATACAATTCACAGATAAATTTATTATATCTGGCTGTTTAATGTTTATAACAATTCCTTTTTCTAACGATGTTAACGAGCACTCCCTTGACCACATTGCCTTCTAAATTTTTCTCAAAAATAGACAATAAAACTCGAAATATAGAATAACTTTTAAACCATGAACATTCGCACGCATTAATTTATTCGATACAATTCACAGATAAATTTATTATATCTGGATGTTTAATGTTTATAACAATTCCTTTTTCTAACGATGTTAACGAGCACTCCCTTGACCACCTTGCCTTCTAAATTTTTCGTAAAAATAGACAATAAAACTCGAAATATAGAATAACTTTTAAACCATGAACATTCGCACGCATTAATTTATTCGATACAATTCACAGATAAATTTATTGTATCTGGCTGTTTAATGTTTATAACAATTCCTTTTTCTAACGATGTTAACGAGCACTCCCTTGACCACCTTGCCATCTAAATTTTTCGTGAAAATAGACAATAAAACTCGAAATATAGAATAACTTTTAAACCATGAACATTCGCACGCATTAATTTATTCAAAATTGATTTTTATTATATAGAAGATAATGCCATGAGACATTTATTAATTCTAGCTACATAATTAATGTTTATAATCATTCCTTTTGCCAACGACGTGGACAAGTACTCTTATCTTAAGAGAATAACTATAACCCCGCACACGATTGCGAAAACAACCAACGAAGCAGCTCACAAGAGCAATTATAATCCTGCATACGAGTGGGACGCTCAAAATGTAATTTTTGTAAAGAATAAAATTGATAAATTTGAAGAAGACTCAATAGTCTTCATTGAAAGTCTCGATAAAAATTTCAAAAGTATGAAGGTCGAGTTTAAAAGGACAAAAGAAGTTTTGAAAAATATTAGTAATCAAACTTACCGTTGTTCCTTGAATTGACAGTTGAAGGTAGGCCAGGGTAACTGTAGATGACCTCTGGTCCACCTCTGGTCCCTCCGGTTCTCCTGGCGCTCCTGGTCCCGCAGCACGTCCGCTCACCCTGCTTCCCACGCCCCGACTGACTGACCACCGGTGAGCTCTCGCCGATCTGCCGAGCTCGAGCGGCGCCCCCCACTCCGCCGAATATCGATCGATGTCGATCGCCGTGACAATTATTGAAACATTTATTATTTCCAGCTGGTTAATGTTTATAACAATTCTATTTGACGCCGATGTCCACAAGCAATCCCTTGGCTATCTGACCACCTAATTTTTTAGTCAAAGTGGCTAATAGTTTTCGTGATACGTAATAACTTTTAAATCATAACATTCGCACGCATTAATTTATTCGATACAATTCACAGATAAATTTATTATATCTGGCTGTTTAATGTTTATAACAATTCCTTTTTCTAACGATGTTAACGAGCACTCCCTTGACCACATTGCCTTCTAAATTTTTCTCAAAAATAGACAATAAAACTCGAAATATAGAATAACTTTTAAACCATGAACATTCGCACGCATTAATTTATTCGATACAATTCACAGATAAATTTATTATATCTGGATGTTTAATGTTTATAACAATTCCTTTTTCTAACGATGTTAACGAGCACTCCCTTGACCACCTTGCCTTCTAAATTTTTCGTAAAAATAGACAATAAAACTCGAAATATAGAATAACTTTTAAACCATGAACATTCGCACGCATTAATTTATTCGATACAATTCACAGATAAATTTATTGTATCTGGCTGTTTAATGTTTATAACAATTCCTTTTTCTAACGATGTTAACGAGCACTCCCTTGACCACCTTGCCTTCTAAATTTTTCGTAAAAATAGACAATAAAACTCGAAATATAGAATAACTTTTAAACCATGAACATTCGCACGCATTAATTTATTCGATACAATTCACAGATAAATTTATTATATCTGGCTGTTTAATGTTTATAACAATTCCTTTTTCTAACGATGTTAACGAGCACTCCCTTGACCACCTTGCCTTCTAAATTTTTCGTAAAAATAGACAATAAAACTCGAAATATAGAATAACTTTTAAACCATGAACATTCGCACGCATTAACTTATTCGATACAATTCACAGATAAATTTATTGTATCTGGCTGTTTAATGTTTATAACAATTCCTTTTTCTAACGATGTTAACGAGCACTCCCTTGACCACCTTGCCATCTAAATTTTTCGTGAAAATAGACAATAAAACTCGAAATATAGAATAACTTTTAAACCATGAACATTCGCACGCATTAATTTATTCAAAATTGATTTTTATCATATAGAAGATAATGCCATGAGACATTTATTAATTCTAGCTACATAATTAATGTTTATAATCATTCCTTTTGCCAACGACGTGGACAAGTACTCTTATCTTAAGAGAATAACTATAACCCCGCACACGATTGCGAAAACAACCAACGAAGCAGCTCACAAGAGCAATTATAATCCTGCATACGAGTGGGACGCTCAAAATGTAATTTTTGTAAAGAATAAAATTGATAAATTTGAAGAAGACTCAATAGTCTTCATTGAAAGTCTCGATAAAAATTTCAAAAGTATGAAGGTCGAGTTTAAAAGGACAAAAGAAGTTTTGAAAAATATTAGTAATCAAACTTACCGTTGTTCCTTGAATTGACAGTTGAAGGTAGGCCAGGGTAACTGTAGATGACCTCTAGTCCACCTCTGGTCCACCTCTGGTCCCTCCGGTTCTCCTGGCGCTCCTGGTCCCGCAGCACGTCCGCTCACCCTGCTTCCCACGCCCCGACTGACTGACCACCGGTGAGCTCTCGCCGATCTGCCGAGCTCGAGCGGCGCCCCCCACTCCGCCGAATATCGATCGATGTCGATCGCCGTGACAATTATTGAAAAATTTATTATTTCCAGCTGGTTAATGTTTATAACAATTCTATTTGACGCCGATGTCCACAAGCAATCCCTTGGCTATCTGACCACCTAATTTTTTAGTCAAAGTGGCTAATAGTTTTCGTGATACGTAATAACTTTTAAATCATAACATTCGCACGCATTAATTTATTCGATACAATTCACAGATAAATTTATTATATCTGGCTGTTTAATGTTTATAACAATTCCTTTTTCTAATGATGTTAACGAGCACTCGCTTGACCACCTTGCCATGTAATTTTTTCGTAAAAATAGACAATAAAACTCGAAATATAGAATAACTTTTAAACCATGAACATTCGCACGCATTAATTTATTCAAAAAAGTAAAGTCTTTTCAAAATATTTTTGTCCAGATCGATTCTTGGAACATTTATGTATAAAAAAGTGAAAGGTAATAATTCTCGTTTATGAAATGTTTTGAAATTACAAACTGAGGTGTCTCGTATAAAATTTGAAACAGGAATTGTTGATTTTCCTAAAAAATTATGTTTCAGTAATATATTTCTAGGAATTCTTTGTCCTTGAGTTTTGCTTTTAATAGTGAAACCAACATCGTCTGAAATATCTGCTCGGTACAGAATGTAACAATTCATGATGATCAATATGGTTCCGTGACGATTTGCCTTCTCACCGACGAGAATCTCCTCAGTAGCCTTCTGCACCGACGAGATCATGTCGATGGCCTTCTGTTTCTCACTCCAGTCAGAATATATCTTAGAGGGCGTAAGAGAACACCGAAATATTCGAGTGACACGAACTCCCATAAGGCTGGCAGTCTTTAATAGTACAGATCTGATCGGTGATAGTATCTCGTCGGTGGTGGAACTTATAGCGATGTGGTATTTCAGATCACTGTAAGTTCCACGTTATCACCGCGCCCACCTGTGCCTTCTTGCCTATGTTGCTGAATAGCACAGGGGCTAGCAGTCTTTAATATCATCTCTTCGGTGGCCGAACGCATTCAAGTTAAGTAGATCAATAAAGATACGATTATTTGAATATATTCACACTTGCTTGTGTGTGTGTTGATGGTAACATCATATTAATACATACGAAACCTCCATGTTTTAATTATGTTTTAATTAAATTTAATTCATTTTGCTTGTAACAACGTTCGTTTAAAACGAAGTCGATTCTCTGTCCTTTGAACGTCGTGATAAACAGAGTTCACTGTGTGTATCATTGTTTTACAGTCAGACTATAATTTATAGATATCAAATGCAATGCAAGCGTGTAATTTTAAAATTTAACGCGGCACGATATAGATGACAGCACCAGTTTCGTCTATCAAGATGGTTGAAGGACGTAATAGAGGTCGACTCCCCTTTCGTATAATTGCTTCACGTGTAAAACTAACTAACTTTAAAAACTCTGCGCAGGATTGTATTAGGTGTACAAATTAATTCGTAGCTTCGTTTTCACATATCTGTAGTTGCAAGGAAAAACGCCGCATGTTACAATTTCAAAAGATTTGAGTTTATGCATTCATTGATCTTCGTAGTATAGGATTGACGTATTTACCAGAAAAAAAGGCATGAAAACAATTTCGAAATGTTCGAAAAAATAATACAATTTAATCGATGTCCTAAGTCGAAGTGATCAAAACTTTAAACGGCTATATCTCGAAAGTGAATATATTGTTTGTCCATTTTCAAACAACCAAAACATACTCAATTCTTGAAAATAAAAAATAATCCCCATCATTTTCCATACAGTTGCACCCTTTTACAGGTGATGGATGATCCCATTAAAAGATTTCGATATAAAACAAAATTACAAATAATAATTGTGAGGGCCACGAATTAATTCGTATACCTAATATTGTACTTAAATGAGGTAGTATACATTTTCTCCGGAGGTATGAGAATAAACTATAAACAACAACGTTTCGACCACCGAAAAATTTGTTGGATGACCCCTTGGCAGGATGTAAAACGGGAATGTAAGAGAAACATTTTTAGCTGTAGTTAAAGAGAATTGCAGAGACATCAGACTCATCGTGGAAGATACTCGTTAAGGGAAGTGTCTTTTTTAACACGGTGCAAGTGCTATGCAACAATACAGAATATCGCATACCTAGAGTAATAGGAGCGAGATGGACAGTTGTAATATCTCGGATCTACTCCTTTGAAAGAAAACAGTGATCAGTTGAGAGACGGTATAGAAAAACTTTTTTATATTCCTTTTAGATTGTTTCTTATATATTCCCACGCTTATTTTACATGATATTGTACCATCGCATCGTCGGCTATCGATTTCTACATGTTTACGAGGTCATCGATAGTACGTTCCTATGTCCTGCAGGATTTCGATATCGATTTGCACTATCCTAGCATCTTTGTTTCGGATTCTACACACCCGTTCGTGTCCTTCGTATCAACACCTACGAATTTAGGGTACCCGTCATTCCATACTATACAGCAGAGATCCCTTGCATTGTGTTCTATGATCTCTCGTAGTCCCGATTGAGATTCTCGCCTACAGGATGTGTCCAATAATGCATTCTCTACTTGTCATATCACGCAGGATGATTCAAAGTTGCGAAATCAAGTAATAGCTATACATTCTCGTTTTAATCATTTTAGCAAGTCACAAATAAGATCTGTGGTTGTCAGGAATTGATTTCACTTGCGAGATATTGTCGTTTGAAGTTTTGATCACTATAATGCTTTGACATACGATATCGGTTAACCCGGCGTTAGTTAGGTGGGGACTCACAGACCCCAGAGATTTTAGATTGATTGTAACATTGTAACAACGCGTGACAGTTGTCCAGGTTTTTGAATAATAAAAATTTAATTTCGTGGATCTGCGTTTTTATTCTGATAAATTACAAGCCTCTTAAGCAATACCTAATCTTATATTTATGAAAAAGGTATTTATATTTCCATAATACAATATATTTTTTCCTGGGGTCTGTGGGACCCCACCTTACCACTTACAATACATTTTCCCACCTTACCAATGCCGGGTTAAATAGCATTATTTTTTGTGCCTTTCGAATTTCTTTCCATGACTTTTCTTCTGGTCAATATATAAATCCTATACCATATAGCTCAATTAATGCATAAACTCAAATTTTTTGAAATTGTGACATGCGGCGTTTTTCCTTGCAAAATATAATCGTCCGATATTTTCAATGTTTTTCATCTGCTCATTTTTGTCTAATAATCGTTGATTCAAATCGCAAGATTAATGATCTTCAACGACAGTCAATGTCTTCTGTTGACTGCTAAATACTGTGTCTACAGGTTTATGCGATCCGCTTTTCGTACCTTACCGTGCCGAGTGCAGCTGTTGCCATTATTGTTGTATCCCATCTGCACTTAATCCCTAGTATTTGCTACATACATAGGTTCGCATGGTCTTAATGCTAGTTGTATCATGGAGCCCAGCTTTGTTGTCATTAGTATTCGATTTCCTGATTGGAAACCAATCCCGGAGCTTGTGTGCTTGTCGAAATCAATGTATATAATCGGAAACGTTGTTAGGGCGGTAATGTTAGCCACATTTACCTTTTCTAATTATTGCAAATGCCTTGAAACGAGGATACGCTCTCGATTATAAACAAGTGCTCTTCGTTATTATCGTTCTCCGATCGGTTCAATCATCTTTTAAAATGATTTTGCTTGAAATAGTAGTTCAGGGATATACTTCCGAACTGCACGTTATCCCCAAAAGCAATGTTGTGTACCACCGGCGGCAATCAAATTACGAAATAAAGCAACAACGAACAGGGATACCGCATTCAAGGAAAAGGCAACGTATCACAATGGAACCCAGGGAAATCAGTGGGAGAAACTTCGTTGGCGAAGTTTCGTCAAGTTGGACGAAGAAAATGAACGAACCGCGGTTTCTATCGCAAGTTTCAGTCTTGCGGAAGACCACTTGGAACCTGCTTCGAATATTAATCAGTTTCTTTTTGTGCAACTTCCCACCCATAATTCATTATAATGTCGCACACCAACTACATTATGAATTTTCTCCGTATCTATACATCGCCGTTTATATCGCATCCAAATAAGTTCATTTTTCATCGAAAATTAACAGGTTTCATCCTACAACTCGCTGCTTCTTCCTATTTTTAATTTCACTCTATTTCATTTATCTATTAATTCTCATCGTCGGATGCAGCGTGCTGGAAGCGTGAGGACCTCTACATAACAATTTGAAAGTTATTTTCGAAACCCATTTAGGCCCCGCTTTAAATTGTCCTATTATAAAGTTACAAGAAGTGACCCTTTAAATTTTCTCCCATCTGTTGCCCCACAGCCTCTGTACAATGTGTATAACATTTTCAAACATAAAGGTAGTCTGAAAAATGTAGTCTCTATCCTTGCAACTTAGGTCTTTCTTACAATAAGCGACAGTCGACTTGCAAGCGAAACGCTTGTGTATTACGTCATTCTTGCACTTAGAACGGCGGACGTGGGCGAATGATCAGATGTCGAGCAGGAGTTGAGAGAGAATCCGGGTAAAATGGTTTCCGCGTGATGCCTGAGACGAGTAAGACGACCGCCAACACGACGCATTGAAAGCAAGCCACAAAAGTTCCGCTTTTCTTCGACCGTGTACCGACTACTTTTCAGAAATATTTTCCTCGGTTCGGGGCACGAGGACCGATGCGCCCTTTCTAACCGTATGTTACGCCATGTATTTATTATTTATATACAGGGCTCGCTGGGATGGGCAGCTCAGCTATACCTAGCGAACATATTTTTGCGAGATTTTTCTCGCGTCTCCACGGTGCACCAGAATCATAAAATTGACAAAATTTGACCTCCATAAATTATGCAGTATCTATTACAAGTGTCTCCCACTCCACGCTTCTATCCCGCATGTGCACACTGCCACCCCTAGTAGCATTTATGGTTGGCCAACGGTGACCAATGGTTGGGAGTTAGTTGGGATATGGTTAGTGGTGTTGCCTACAAATCCCCAACATAGGGCCTACGACGAAAAATTATGTCAATTTGCCATCGAATATCCAACGTTGCGCCTACAATTATTATAGTACTACAACATTTAGATATATCGTTATTTTCAATTATATAAATCGAAATTATGTACAATTTGTCATTTTTGCGCGATGGTTGATCCACCAAAGTTTTATTATAAGCAGCCTTGGAATTTTTTAATTTCTTTAATTCTTCCATTTTCTAAGATTCTAAGGAAAAGGCAAGGGTTAGAGTTCATGTAGTATAAGAAAACCCTTTTCGATTTCTTCAAAATGGGCCTTCCTTTTTACCACGCTTATATTAGCTTGCCGTGTCGTTGTTGTATGCGTCAAATCTTGTAATCGAATTTTAAACCGCTTCCCGATGAGCTAAAGGCTTGAAACTTTAAACATAGCTCAGAATTGGATCACAATGTAATATTAAAAAAACAAATTTAAAAAAAGCTGTGCGTCTAGGAGAAAAAAATATTTAAATATTAACGGTAGTACGTCATCGCGTTCAGCGATCCCCACTCCGCGCGCCAGTGCTCCCTACTCCACTACGCGTTCCCACTCCGTCTCATCCCCACTCCGCTGATCCACTTCGCACCGAAGGAGCTCAGTCAGTGTGGTTTTCCGTTAATTCAGTTCCATTTCGGACAATTTCGGACTCCATCAAGAGACGTCGTCTCTCGGAGTCATCCCCTACTAGGGTCGTGACAGATCCGGTGCAGACAGAGAGGGGGTAACTGTATTCCCCTGAATCCGACTGGACTCCCCTGATCTGGCGACACTGATTTCGTGCAAGCTTACAAGCACTGTGCGCCGACTGTATCGATAGAACCCGTGCACGGCGTATCTCTTATTGATAACACGATAGCATAGCAGTCTATTTATAACAGCTGCCATTACGTTACCCCACATTACTCCGGCGTAGTTCCTTTTTCGAGAATACAGACTCGCCGTCGACGAGTTATGCAAGAGGGCTCGGCGTGCATCAAATATTCTACGTCCCCGCGTAAATATCTATTTTCTATTCATAACCTGTTGCCATACCGTGACAATACACGAGAGAGGGAGAGAGAAAGAGATTCTTTCCCTCGCGTGTACATGCCGTTAAACATAGGGACACAATATGTCTAGATACTATTCGCAGGAGCCTGTGCAACGTGCACCCCTGGCTGATACAGTGGTTCTAGCCGTTCTAGGTCAGACATGTCAGCGACTACATAGGAGCAACCAGCCATTGTGCCGAGGATAAGAGTTGGTAGGATTACCACGGAACAAGAGAAACGATTCCACTGGTAGCACAAGTCAGCAGTTGATGCGTGTACCTGGCCGAGGAGTAATGAACCCGTTAGCAATACCTAGAGACGTAGACCGAGGGGTTTGTTTGCGGAGACCCAGCCAATTCGGGCTCCGACGAAAGAAGACGGAACTTGAGCCGTGCTGTCTGCCAGGGGCGGAGCAGCAAAGAATTTTTATGGGACATTGCGCCACGATAACGCTGAGAATATCATTAGTCCGCCCGGATGATAGATCGTTCCAGTCCGGATACGGTTCCGCAGGAACTGAAAATTCCAGACGTTGCGTGTCCCCCGGCTTGTCCAATTTTATATTACGGTCGCTCCTCACGCGAGCGGGAACGCTTTACGTGCAGTTATCCGAATGAACCAATTTCCTCCCTTAACTGCGCGCGTTCGAACTATTCTCGAGCCTGATGCCGCTCGACCAACTCTGCTATATCGGCGATTACGCGCGCTAACTAGCGTTTACACAGGCCCGTCCAAACAAATCGAGAACTTTTTCGCAGACTGCCCCGCAGTGCGTCGGAATGCTGCACATTGTTGTGCACAAAATTCCATATTTCAAAGAATTCAATAAGTTGTGTTAGTATTTTACTGTACTACATCCTATGAATTTTAGACTTTACGTTCTCGACTTTTGTCCACTGCTCGTCGCACAGTGCGCCGGAGAGAAATCATTTCGATTTTCCGGCTCGTGTATCAAAGGACTCGCGTTTCAGACGATTCGCGAACGAGCTACTCGTCCCCGGTGGTTCGATGCGTCTTAAATCGATTTCGCAACGCCGGGAAATTAATCGAAACGCGGGAGGAATCCGCTCGAACACCTTTTCCCGAGCTCGCGCGCAGAGATGAAAGCTGCGAAATGGCTGGAACGGCGCACGGTGCTTGAAAAATTCGCGAACTCTGCCAAAATTCGTTCTTTGAATATGTGCATAGGAAAAAGTTGAATACAGGGCGGCGGTCCGACATTATATTGCAATTGAGCCGCGTAGAGCCAAAGGGATGCATGCGACGTTTTTCTGATATCGAGGAAACGGAGTTTGAATTTCAAATATGTCTGAAAATTTCAATCGGAGTCTCTACGAAGATCTATGTTTAATAGTTGACATGCAGTGACACGCGTGATCGATTTTAACGAATCTGTGGATTTTTATGCGAAATGATAAACGCATCCCGAGAATTCTGGAACGACCGGTCGCCGGTAACGAACCCATTAAAGCTACAGATTCCGAGCTCGACGACGCGGCGTGTCACGGTTAATCAATTTCCGGCGCACGGTTCCCCACGTGGCGATTCCTGTGCGCGAGATGCGTTTAAACGCAATCTGGCACGATGCCTATCACAATAATTAACACAACGTGTACTCACGCTGCTGCGTATTGCTCTACGCGAACGAACACGCCGCGCTGAAAAAGAAAACAAGACACCGACTTGGAAGAGTCGTTACATTCGTTGATCATTAATCAGTTTACTTGTTGGCCAACTCTGCTTCTGTCGAATTGCATCGGACGAGAACCCGACTTTCGATCGATCGCGATCGGGCACCGGTGCATGTACGGACGCAGGTACGGGCGCGGAGTGGTCTGAAAAGAGAGCCGGCCGGGTCGGTGCATCAATCGAGCGTGTAATCGTCGATGGTAACGTCGAATTAGAAATGAGGAAACAATCGGAGCGAAATGCACGGCAGTTCCGCGGGGACGGTCGCGAGGGGTGGCTGATTTCGCGTCCGTTCGCCGAAACGATCGGTTGCCGTCGGTAGGGGTCGCTATAGTTTCGGCCTCGTTGGCCACGGCGCCGACTCAATGCAACCCGCTTGACGTAGCAAGATGGCGGCGGCGAGTCGGAGGCGTCTCCGTCCGCACAGTGCTCGACGTCGAGCAGTCCGCGTACGCTCGCAACAACGTTTCACCGCATTAATGTGGTAGTGCATCCGGAGCACCGCACACGTCCGCGGCCACGGTGCAGTCTTGTCTTTTCGTACACCGTAGTATAATCAACAATCATCAGGGGGAAACAACGTGCACGGAACGTCGGGGATCAAGTGCGAGCACAACGACGGAGCGCACCGTTAGACCAGTGTGAAACTCGATCGTTTCGTTCGCGACGATACGTCCCGTTCATTTTTTTTCTGTCGTGGTGCGTGTTCCTCGTCTCCCCCCACATCCTAGTCGTACCCTTGTCGTTCCTCCCTCCGTTTCCCTCCGTTTCTATCTCTCTTTCTCTCCCTCTCTTGTTTTACACCATTTCCGCTTCATACCCGAACCGACCGAATCCTCGACCAGTCCCCCAACCCCCGCTGCATAAAGTATATCCGCGTGTTTCTTTTCTTTTTTTCGGTTTATCCCTTATCTATCTTGCTTGTTCGGGACTAACTCTTTCTATTTCTCTTTCTTTTTTTCTTTCTCTCCCCCTCTCTCTCTATATATATCTATCTATCTCTCTTCCCTCCACCTTCATCGGCCTCCCTTGCGCGTGTATGGTTTAACCCCCGGTGCACCGAGATCGCGGTGAAATGCCCGTAACCGGTCGTGGCTCGCGACGACGACGAAGACGAGGCGGCTGTCGTTGGTGTACGGTTCCTTGACGAGCACGGGATACGTGCGAACCGGCGCATGCACTGCAGCCCCTGCTACTATGATAATAACGAGAAAGGTGGCACGGTGGGCGCTCCTCCTGAAGCGAGAGGCGCTCGGCCGAACCTACGGTGCAGAAAAGCGGTCCGAAGAAGCGATACACCGCGGTGCCACGGCGATGCTGCCTCGTTCCGGCCGGGTAGATGACAACATCGACACCGACACCGACACTGACACCGACACCGACACCGTGGCCACCGACCTGAGGAGGACCAGCAGCTGCGTCGTGTTGGCGCTGCCGCCGTTGCCGTTCCCATACCACTGCTACTACTACTACTACCACCGTTACTATCACCCTCGTGCCGAGTTCGCCGCCTCCCTGTTAAAGTCAGACCGCCTCACGCTCGCCGACAACCACGAGGACGACTCGCCGCTAGGAATCCCGAGGATCGTGCACGGATCGACGACAAAGATAGCGTCCAACTGTCGAGCAACGTCGCCAGCAACAGCGCTAGCATCAGCCCCGTCATCGTCGTGCAAGCCGAACGCCGAGGAGCAACAGGACGTGGCACACGGGGAACAGGAAACGAAGAGCGTGGCGAGAGAAACAAAAGTGGTGGTAGCGGACGCCGAGAGCGTGGACAGTAACCGCCTTAGCCGGCAGAACGTGCTGGGTGCACGGTTTTGCGCGTGACCAACAGCCCCTCGCTGTTACGCCGAGTCGATAATAATCGCGGTGTGCGATTCCGCGACGGTGTGCCGTTCACATGTAAACGGTTACGATTCTAACGGTGCCCATCGTGTATAAGCCAGTGAACAACGGATATATAGCGCGTTTATCGGCGTGTACCGATCAAACCACCGGCGAGCTTTCACCGGAGATACACTCTTTTTCTCATTCTTTCTCTCTCAAACCATCCTCCCACTCTCTCTCTCTCTCTTGCTCTATCTTTCACCGTTCACTTCCCCTTACTCCCTACCCCTCTTCCACGCGCGCACACCGGTTCTCACGGTGTGTCGCGGAACCACCGAACGGAATACAAAAAGTACGCGCGTGATCATTGTGCATTCGTGGAGAAGTATCAGTGTCCGAATAGAGAGGCGCGAGTGATACAATTAGAGAGTCTTCGTGGGCGGATCGTTGTCGTTGTTCGTGTACAGCACCCCGCGCGATAACAACGTGCGATAGCAACGCGAGCTAGACACGTACGATACGCGCGGGGACGAGTGCGTCGTGGAGGAGAAACGGGTTGATCTCGCGCGTTCACGACGACAGTAACGGAAGAGAGAGAGAGAGACAGAGCGTAAACAAGCGGCAAGGAGTAACACACACTCGCCGCGAGAAAGAACGCGACGAGGATTATAGACAGTCGAGATAGACGGATAGAGAGGGACGGAAATCACAGAAACAACACACAAGATAGACAAAGCAGGAGGAACAGAGGACAGACCAGCGGGAGAAGCGTGCGACACCGTTGCGACTCGTGTACTCCTGCCCTGAGATTTTCGATTCGTGTGGACGCGCCATACTCGCGACACACGTATACAATATTGTATCTTTCTCTCTATCTCTCTGTTTATCTGTCCCCCTCTCACGCTATCTGTCCCTCTGAACCGCTATCTCTGTATCTCTTCTGCTGTCTTTCTCTTGCTCTGTAATATTTACTGATATACGAATATATACACGCATATATATAAATATCTATTTATTTATATACGTATATATATAGAGATATATGTATATGTATGTACAAGAACGCATTACACGAATACATATATTCGGCCGGACACGTATTATACCATATATATGTATATGTATAGTATATACATATATTATGAACATGCACGTTTAAACGCACGCGTGCAGCACACGTCAACCGCGTGCTAGACAGGCGCACAGTGCGAACAGAAAATAACCGGTGCCGGGCGGAACGAAAACCTGTACGGCGAGATATACGCGAGTGTGCTCCTTCGATCCGGCGTGTTTCGTCATACATATAGCTGCATCACTTTCCAAAGGATCCGAACGCCGCGTCAAGTGCCGCTCGGCCAATTAAGCGAAACTCTCAACGTTAAGCCGATTTGCCCGAACATCTTCGAACATGTCGCTGCTCAGCGTCACGGGTGAGTCTTTCTGCTTCTTATTTCATCCCCGCTCGCCACCCTTCGAGACGCATGCGATCGCGAACGCCGCGGCGCGGTGATTTCGACGGTTCTTTTATAAGCAATATTCTGGAACACTGTGAAATACAGCTGTAGGAACAGACGATAAAGTATGGTCGCTGTGAAACGCGCCGAATATTTTACGACACCTTCCTCGGAGATTTCACAAACGTTTTTCCGAATAAACTGTTTCGGGGTGGGCGAATAATCCACGCTGAACCCGTGGAAACACTTGGAGCCAGCAGGGGCTGAAAGAATTTCAAGAATTCGATAATAAAATGGGTCGTTAAATGCATCGGGGAGCCGCGAGGATTCATTAAAACTATTTAACGGGGACTTCTCCCGTGTAACGACAGTGGAAACAAGTGATTTTCACTTAAGTAGAGGGATTGGTTCGGATAAAAGGAGTGATTTCTCCCTTAAATTACGGCTGAATTGTTAGCTATGTCTGATGTTGCCTCATGCTTCTCATTTGTGTTTTTAAATAGACCGTTGAATCGCAGCCTGCGCAAACGGTAAATTTCTTCGTTGTTTAAGGGAACGAGTCGGCTCGTCGCTTTTTCGACATTTTTCTGGCCTTTTTACGGGTCGCACTTGCAGCGGTTCTTGACATGCATTTCGTCGTTCTGCTTTCTGTGGCATACAATTAGGACAAGCGATATATTGCTCCGGACTGGAAAAAATGTTTGAATATAACGCCATTTGTAAAATGACATTTTCATAATTTTCTTGTTCAAAGGTAATTACCAGCAGAGTTGGGCAATAGTCAACTAATATTTAAAAATGACTAATAGTCTTTTTTAATGTTAGTCATAGCAAAATAGGCATTAGTCAAAACTTTTTGATTAGTTAGTGATAACTAATTAATAATATTAATGTATGTTAATCGCACAATAGTGACTGATGACTAAAGATTGATGACTGATCATCAACTACTAATTCACTAATGAGCAATAGCTAACGATTACTTAGAGTTGTGACAAATTATTTGCCATTTAGTTATCACTAACTAATCAAAAAGTTTTGACTAATGACTAACATTCAAAAAGACTATTAGCAATTTTTAAATATTAGACTGTCGTAGAGACTGCGGATTTTATGCGTTCGCGACAAAAATGAGTGCGTCAACTGCAGAACAGTAAGAACATTTAAAGATGTTGAAAATACTACTGCATTCTTTTAAAATCATTCAAGTTATTCAGGAAAGAAATAAATGTCGTACAATTAAGGCAAACAATTTTTATTTTCACAAAAATTCGCAGTATTGTAATCACTAGACACCGACACAAGTAGAATCAACGAGCAATGGTCAGACGTGCCTGCCAAGTCTACTGCGACTACTCAATACCAAAAAGATTCTAGATGTACAAAATGATATTTACATAATATTTTCTTATTAATTATTCTCTACATCGATGCAAAGTTTACAGCTTTTCCAATCTACGTTACTCGTGTTTTAGTAGCCAATCGTTTTTTCCGCTCGTTAAGAAGAAGCCGTGAATTAATTTCATCGGGAAACTGAATTTTTCTCTTGGCGATCGAAGAATACATTCCAACATCGATGTGTTATTTCCCAGCAAATGGAATACAGTTTTCCCCTCCGGCAACATTACTTTTCATTTCCAACAATATTGAATAAAGCGCGAAACGCGATTTTCGAACGCAATTATTGCGGAAACTTTGTAACCGCGAAACAATTTTTATTCTTCCTCTTTTTACCCCGTGGAAATCGTGTTTATGCAAGGACGCGGAATCACGCAGATTATTTTTGAACTTTAAATTACGCGCGGTATTCCTCGCGCATGCAATTACTGCAATGGTCAAAGTTTGAAATTGCCCTTTGGACAATGGCGTTGGTGGAAGATCCGCAGGCTGTGCTCTTTATCGGATAGCCATTTTTGGATCCGCTATAATATATCATTTGAGATTACCGAATAAATTATTGAATAATTGAACAGCTATTTAGTTTGTTAATATTTGTGCGACGCAAAATTGACATCGTGTTTGCGAAGGTAACAGGGATTTTCCCTCAATTCTGACTTTTGTATTCGGCTCGCATGGTCCGGGTATTGAACGGTTTAACCGACTAGTTACTTTCAACAGATATTTCTGGGCTAGGCAGGTTCGGCCATTGACCACTATCGGACCTCTAATGTATCTTTACAAATATAGTCAGCGAGTTTCCGCGTACATTGATCCTGTCTATAAGCAAACATGTCTGTGCACACTTTCTGGAGGATATTCAAACGACCGCGTACGATTGATTTTTCAGATTATTATTCTCCGACAGACTTACAAACCGCGGTTGCACTGGACAATTCGAATTATTTTCAAAAGTTAGAATTACCTTTCAAATTGTCAATTAAGATTAAAAAAGTACTGCCTCTGTCCCGTAATAATAGTAGCAGTTGATGAATTTAATTTGTCCCATAATAATCGAAGCAAAAGAAAATAAATATAGAACGCAACATTTATTATCAAAAAACTAGATCACGTTAAACAATAAATTGAAAATATTAGGTTGGGGAAAAAGAAATCCATCATTTCTCCGCTTGAGATAACGTAAAAATAATGGATTTCTTTTTCCCCAACCTAATATTACTCCCAATTTTTATTTTGAGTGTTCAGATAGAGTTTCTGGATTTTTCAATAATTTCGTTACTGCATTCTAAACTTGTAGGTAGGATCCCTTAGCTGCGAAGCTGTGCTTTCCCTATAAGCGTGAGCTTAAAATGATTGGAGCCATCGTTCTTCATTGCTTCTAGCATAACTTGTTCTTTTTCATCTTACTTTTACAATAGGTTGATATTCAACTGAAATGAAACAATCGATTTCGATCAGCGGATGAAATTCGAAAAATAGTTATAATTCGTAATAATTAGGTTGACCTAAAAATTGAAAGATGTGTCAAAACAAATGACAGTTGTCATGAAACATTGATTTTGATTGAAGGCTTCGCAATTTTGCGCTACAACATAACTTACAGCTGCATTCGCCAATAATTCCCGTTTAAATATTCACTTGCTACTACTATTATGGGACAAAGTTAGTAACTTTTAGTATTTCCTCGTAAAAAAGATGATGAACATTTCCAAAAAAGCGTCGTTCCTTCGAGACCAATTTTATTTGTG
Source organism: Lasioglossum baleicum (assembly GCF_051020765.1). Taxonomy (NCBI): domain Eukaryota; kingdom Metazoa; phylum Arthropoda; class Insecta; order Hymenoptera; family Halictidae; genus Lasioglossum; species Lasioglossum baleicum. The sequence goes on from NC_134938.1 coordinate 4,660,754, forward strand.
GTTCGACGCACTGTTTACCGAGCCCGTAAGCTCGCGTAATATTCAAATCGATTAATAAGTATAATGAGGATGCGGTATTCGTATCAGATGCGAGGGGGATGCGCGAACAAACGGCCGGTAATTTAATTGGGACCGGGGATATCGAATCGAAAAAGGCGTCGGGCGTGTGTGTCAGTCACCCCCTATATAATATGTGGGTTAAACGAGCGGATCTCGCCGCGGATCCCGGCGACGACATCGCAAATAAAAATAGTCGGCCAATCGATCGACGAATCAGAATTCCCCAGTTCGATCGATTCGACGTCAGACGCAAGCGTGACACGCGGCGACGGGTACCGGTACGATACGCGACGAGGATCCAGGAGCGGGTCCGACGAAATTCTCGCGAACCTCGTGAAGCTTTTCCCGAGAAAAATCAATGGTGCCGATGGCATGCCTCGAAGGAGGTATCCGGGCAATCTTTTCCCGGGAACGGAACCGGCTAAACACACCGATGACGTATTAGCCGGTAAGTAACGAGAGACGGATTCTCGATGGTTCTTTTATCTCTGTCCTATATCTGGTCATAAATATCGTCAACCCCCGGCGTCTTCCCGTTCATTTAGTCACGTAGACGCACGTGCACAGGGTAGACCGGGTTCCGGATGTATTGGTTCGAGCGGCATGGGTGTGTGCGACGATGTACGTGTAGGTTGCGACGTTCTTCGAACGGTGTGCAGTCGGTGTACACTGATAACAAAGCGCACGAGTGTTCGTCCATGGTTACGGGACGGCCAACGGAGAAGGCGAAAGAGAGCGAAAGAGAGGCCACGAGCTGGAGAGAGCATAGTGCAACGGTTGACCCCGGTACACGGGGTCATTCCCTTCTTCAACCACCACCACCTTCTCCGCTACCACCACCACCACCACCACCGATGTTCCTCCCTCCCTGCACGATGCCTGCCACCCGGTTCTACCGTTCAGCCAACGTCCCTGCTGCCACCCTCGCTCCACCAACCCCTTCTCATCCCTTGGCTTGCACTCCGGCAACGCTGCCATCACGACCACGCAACTCCACACTCTCTCTCTCTCCTCTCGGTCGCCCGGCCAGGCCGATCCAGGAACGAGGTGCCACGGGAACGTAAACTCCCGTGCATACGTTGCCTGACAGCGACGATCTCACGGACTCTAGGCTCCACCTAGATCTTCCTTCGCCTGTCAGACCAGAAGACAGGTAATAACTTACCAGATGTTTGATTTATGGTAATGTTGATACCGACGGGCTGCGGAGTGTATCGAATGATTGGAGCACCGCTGCTCGAGGGCCGACTTAATGATCCTGCCGGTCGATGAGGCTCGGTGTGCCTGACCGACACGGTTGATGGCCCCGAGAGTTGCGTCAGGGGCTTTTATACTTTTCGGTTTCCATTCTGGGAAGATGGAATTCTCTCCGAATATCTCCTCGAGTGATCCCGTTCGTGATTACTCGACCACGGGGATGCTAGGAAACGTAAGGACGAAAGGACTCGAACAATCGCGAGATCAATTAGAGAACGACAGCTTAGATGATAAAGAAGTCATCGGCACAGTCTCAGGCGCGCGTAATTTCTCCTTCTTTATTCAGCTGGAGTCGACGACGACGAGGCGTGTCGTTGCTCTGTGAACTCTTTTTCCGTTCTGTTTCTCAATCCCGAGGTTCCACGATGGCCGGGCATTGTCACGTCCGCGACGAAAGCGTCGGGGAATTCGCACTTTCGTGATCACGAATGAATTAACGCGGCACCGTAGCGTTCCGACTCCCACAAGAATCGCGCGTTCCTCCCCCCTGGCCGGCCCGTTTCGCTTCACTTTCATTTTTCTAATAACTCGCGAGGCACACGTAATCAGAAGTGTCGTGAAAGCATTCCTTTTTATTAGTCTCGTTCTCCTCGACGTATTTGGATTTCGAGGTGACCCGAATAACCTGCGTCACCCCGCCGGTGCCAGAATACACCGAGCTAAAGATACATCCGAGTGAACCGGAGAGAGGAGCGCGAGAGAAACAGACGGAGAGAGGCGAGGATGCTCCCGCGAAAGAATTTGACGTATCCGGTACGTTTATGACGCGTCTTCGTCAATCTCTTAAGAGATCGATCCTTTCCGATAATAAACAGCCGGCCCTCGAAACGCTTGCTCCTCGCGCGGCGCGGCACCACGCCGAAGAAACGTGGCACATCGACGTTTTTCGTCGCATCAGTCGACCTATTTCTCTCTATCGTCGATTCACCGGCGGCGAATGAATAAAGCTTGCGAGCCCCCGAAACTGCGCCCAGCCACGTCTGTCTCTCTCTCTCTCTCTCTTTCTCTTTTTCTATCGCAATAAATATCACCGGCAACATAAATTCTTGTTGCATTTAAATTTCATACGTGTAATCTCCGGCGCGGCAAATCCGCCAGGATTTTCCTATTAATCTTGCTCCCGAGTTCTCGATACTGTTCCCACCATCAATTCCAAGGGAATCAATAGGGGGTGGAGGGAGCAGAAAAAGATTAGCAAGCGGTGGTCGCCGGGTACTCTCGAATCCAATTTTTCAGCTTCGACTTTTCGCCCGACGAAGATCCTCGATCGTGATTTCTCGCGAGTCGAATCCTTTCCTCGGTGCAGGACTAAAGTATTCGCACGCATCGTTTAAAAAGGAATAGGGTAATTTCGGGGAAGATGCACCACATTTTGTTTCCTGTTTATAAGAATTTTATTAAGAAGAATTGAAAGTGTAGACAGGCATCGTTGAATTGTTTATTTAAATCTCTTTAATGAAATATAACGTTAAATGACTAAAACTTTTATATTAATATATTAATATACTGTGTAAAAAAAGTCGAAAAAGTGCATCTCTCCCTAGTGCCTGGGGATAGATGCACTTTTATTCTTTTTTTTTCTCTACCACACATGTTATATAAATTAGTATACATTGTACATGTTTCATTAGATCATCTTCTTTAGATGTGGTTGAATAATAATCTTCCAAACATTCGATACAATGATTATCAGAATCTTCAGGACTGTTTATGATCTCAGTTTTAATTTATCGCTTTGTAAATAATTGAAAATAGGATGCTCCTGACGAGAACAACTGCCTAGTATGATTACATAAATTACTGGTGCATCTATCCCTAAATTGAGGGAGAGACGCACCCACACAAAAACAAGAACCAGAATAAAAAATTTTGTCAAAACGCGATGAAAAATCGTAAAGGAGAAACTATTGGCACTATTTAAGTCGATACTGATAGTTGAAACCATACAATAAGAACGTAATTACATTTGTACTTACCACTTACAAAAATATTTCATCAAGAGTTCGGAGCACTAAGAAGTTTTTATGCTTCTGTTGCACGCGTAAATGATGTGATACACGTGTTCTTCGAAACGAGGTTACTTGCATAGATTAAAACGATGTAAATGACACGCGGAATACAGTTTAAAATCGTCCAGTATTGTCACAATAAAAACTGGTGCATCTATCCCGAAATTACCCTAACTCCTTTCATCGAATAGGAATTTTTCCAAACAATAAATTTATAGAAATAAATGAACAAGTTGAAATCATTCATTAAATTAGATTGAACGGAATTTTCGACGGAATCAATCTCGGAATCTTGTCGAGTGGACGAGTAAGTGACTTGGCAAGCATGTCCGACTATCGCTCGCTGATTCTACTAGTGTCAGTGTTTATAAATATTGGGGATGGTGTAACATTACCCATTTGCCAAACTGACACGAAATATAGACAGAGGAAAATAATATCGATACGAATCACGCTAGCCACAATATCATACCACCAGCAACACTCGCAGGAAGTGGAAACAGCGCGCATTGGTCAGACAAGTCGGTCGAACCGCCACAGTCAATAATTTCTTATATTTTGATGCAAATTATTATTTCTGCATCGATTAGAAAAGACGAGAGCCGAATTTCGTTCTTTTTACCACGCTTGTATTAACTTGTCGTGTTGTTGTTGTAAACAATTTAAACCTCTTCCCATAGTCCAATCTTGCTGAAATTTTTGTATGTACACACTCGCTTCCGATGAATAAAAGTAGAAAAAATGCACTAAAAAGGAGAAAATAATCTTTTTCCTGGTTCTCCATAAAATACCGAATCCAGTTAAATGATTAATAATATTTTTCCCCAAAATTTTAAGCAAGTAGTTCAAACTTTCTTCTGTTATAAAATTAGTGTCGGAATAGATAGAAAAATTCAATATGAATTTAAAAGCAAATAAAAGCGTGGGGCGCTAAACTATATTCACGTACTCCTCGTGGGCGCTCCACGATTTTGTTTATAGTCACTAATGTCATGATTTTATCCAGAGGTGGGCATTATTTGGCGCGATCAAATATTTCAAATACTATTTAATATTTTAGATTGTATTTTGCTTAAAGAAAATAGTATTTTAAATAAGATACACAATTTCGAAAATAAAATATTTCTATTTCAACAATTTGATCCACAGAATAAAATATTAATATTTTAGCAATCTGAAACATGAAATAAAATATTTTACTTTTTGCATTGTTATATAATACTCTGAGAAACCGCATAAACATAGCCTATCTTATCGTTAAGAAACGATTTACAATCATAAATGTATATTGAATTCGAACCATTATTTTGAGCAATAATATTTAAAATTCAGAGTGAAAATACAAATTATTTCAATACCCTTCCAATAAAATACTATTTTCAAAAAAATGACTGCCTCAAATAAATTATTTTATTTGCAAAAATTACTGCATCAAATAAAATATTTTATTTTCAAAGTTGTACACATACTTTATATAATAAATAGGATTATTTATTATTTACTACTTAAAATACTATTTTACCCAGCTCTGATTTTATCTAAATTTATATTAAATTTTTTTATCTATTCCGACACTAATTTTATAACAGAAGAAATTTTGAACTAATTGCTTAAAATTTCGGAGAAAAATATTGATCATTTAACTGAATTCGGTATTTTATGGAGAGAACCAGGAAAAAAATTATTTTCTCCTTGGTGCATTTTAATATATAAGCGTGGTTTTTAAACAGTTTTTTTTATATAATATTTTATTGAGATACAGAAATGAAATTTGGAAATCTGTATTATGAACTTTTACCTTTTAATTTTCAATTTCATGTTCTTTTCATTTGGTTTATCGACATATTCGAGCTCTTATCATCCCACCATTTCAAATGTCACCCACTCAATTATCTTATAAATGCATAAAATCCGAAGTCTGACAGTCACGAAGCATGGCGCATTTACTGTCAGTCGGTTTTATCGCGAGGATGTCGATACAATTGTAGAAAGAGAGAGAGAGGGAGATACAGAGAGTATATAGTTTTCTCGTTGAAAGGTTTCTCTTTAGATAAATGATATCCACTTTCAAGGAATAATTCACGTGTGTATAGCTTCCTGTCGATGTATATACATAATCTCCGAAGTGGCAGCACGGAAACCGAAAGGTTAACGTGTCCCTGAATGATGAACATTGTCCGAAGCATAAGGGCATGTTCGTGGATAATTTATGAATGAACGGAAGAAGAAAGAATTGAGAAAGAAGAGTCCATTCCGTTTACCTCCGAATACGATGTATTTGCCTTTTCATTTCACGCTTGATTTTTCTTGTCCCTGTCTATATTCTTTGTCGCCCTGTTCAAAAGGATCGCGAATCCCACGCTCGAGCGTAGGCACACGTATACTCGTGCACACAGTACACGCACGTACACACGTGTATATATATGCATATATTTTTCCTTCTTCTTTCCCATTCGCCGCGCGTATAACGTTTTCAATGACAATGTCTCCGGCAGAGACCTACTTTTTGCAACTCGCGCACTTAGAAAGGGAACAACGTTGCATTTGAACGCCTGCGTTTTTCACCATGTACCCGTGGAAATGTGTCATCGTTAATGGAAATGCATCGCCTACGATAACGAGGACAATCTATTTTACACTCGTAAAGGCCGACTAAACTTTGTTTCGACCTGACCGATGGCGCTCGTTGCCTCGGAAGAAATATATTGGATGCTCTTTACTTTACCGGACTCAAAATTTTTGCCTTTCTCCTACGAATTATGATGTATTTGGTATGTAATCTAGTAGATTTGTACCCGGCGCTGATGCAGATCGAAGTTTCGAACCTCTAGGATCAATAGTTGAGAAGCTATGATCGCTTAAAGTTGAACATATTTCCAGTTTTTTTGACAGGTAAGGGCGCCGCCATATTGGTTTGTAGTAACGACCGCGAGCCGCTTACCGAGCAGAACCGTCGGTCCTTGCCCCCCCCCCAGACCCAATCCTAACCAACTCAGTAAGCGGCGCATGACCGTCACTACAAACCAATAAGCGGCGCCCTTACCTGTCAAAAATACTGCAGATTGCTCAACTTTAAGCGACCATAACTCCTCAACTATTGATCCTAGATTTTCGAAACTTCGATCTGCGTCCGCGTCGGGTACAAATCTACTGAATTACATACCAAATACATCATAATTCGCAGGGGAAAGGTACTAATTTTGAGTCCGATAAGGTAAAGTTTACCCAATCTATTGCATCGCTCTATACAGAGTGTCCCGAGAAATGACGTATTGAACATATTTTCTCGCCTTGGAGATCGTGCGAAGAAATAACGGGAAAAGTTCCATTCAAAATGGCATCTTTAAGCAGTATCCTCTGCGAGGGAAACAATCGCGTTGGGTGGAGAGGTCTGTTTCGAAGAGCCCGAGAGAAAATTCCCGGGAAATATCGTTGCCGGTAGAAGACAAGATCTAGGAAGCGTTATTTCCAACCTTCGTTCGGGAACGGTAACTACGGGACGTTCGATAACGTTTTCTATTCTCGTTTTAAACGGACTCGTTTATTCCTCCACTCTATTCCCGTACTTTTGGCGTCTAACTCTGTGTCTGCGGGACCAGTGTACGAACAGCATTAAGCAAAGAAAAGTTCTCACCTGAGCGGTCTCGAAGCTCGAGCGAGAAGAAACAGCGAGGGGAGGTACATTTCTCGGGGCGCACTCGCGAATTCCGCCAAGGGAAATTCACGGAATCGAAGCATTTATGGCCCTCGTATAACACGCGGCCGCGCAAGGAAAATGCAGTCTCGTATTACCGTTATGGCTTGTATTGTCTAGAACGCACGGAATTAAATTCTTCGGCAAATAGCAAGGCTATCGGATATCGAAGCCATTTCGCCTCGTCGCCCGACGAACAACCAGTTATCGTGCATTTTAACAAGCAATCCTTTCCCCGAATCGCTCTCGAGGCTGAAGCTTCTTTCGCGAGCCGGCCGTTTGTAAATATCACTCGTTGTTGAAATGGGTTTTCGGTCGCGATCAACGCCGACGTTGATCATATTTCTTGGATTCTGCGTGACGCGATCGGTCAAATAAATTGAAAATATATTCGCAAATCTCTTAAACTGCTTGCACATCATTCCGTACAAATTGATGTAAGTGTCCGGTCGCGAAATTCGCTTTGACCTTGATTCTCAAGGTCAATCTGTATCGCTGAATTTTCGCAGGAACAATATTTTCGAAAATCTCCTTTTATCCTCGCTCCTTGGTCCCGTTTAGGGCTTCGTCGTGCTCGCCGCTTTCGGCTGGGGGTTCACTTAGGTTGATTGGAAGGGCGGGCTTCTCGCGGCAAGCAAATAGAAGGCGATTTTGAGAGGCTGCCTACTAAAAATAACGATCGGGCACATCCACCCCGCAACGGGGAGGGTCTACGGGTTTCGTAGTGGCTCGTTGCTCACCTTCGACGGGCTATCCGGTGGCTTGACATCATCAACGATACGCTGTGGACTCGGCCGGAATGAACGTTAGGAACGCTTTGATCTAAGTTGCCGGTGGCACTTTGTGTCGCTACATCCATGCCCCGGCGCCGATATACATATATATATATATATATATATATATACTATATGTATTAGGACATCGCGAAAAGGTATATGGCGCTCTAAATCGAGCGCCGCCGGTTAATGCTGCGCGGCCGTACGACAGGTGATTCGATGAAACTTGGAAATTCCTGGCCTTTCGGCGCCGCCGACACGCGAATTCCTTGTTCCGCTTTCGTTTTAAAATACAGAAACCGCATTCGCCGAATGCTTGCCGCTTGTGTTGAATACTTTCCTAACTGTTCTTCGAAATAATCTGCCCTGGACTTTCGATCCGGGTGAACGTACCGGCAAATGACCAGTTAACCCTTAATTGCCACGCGTGCAGAGGGTTAAGATCATACACAGAAAATACACAGGCCAGAGATTTACCAGTCTGCTTCGTATAAAGAACACAAGCGTCGACAAGAACAAGGTGATTGGTCGCAAGGAAGACGGCCAAACACTGCAGCGGGCCATTACCATATTTTCCGGAAAGTAATATCCCGTGGAAAAGTAAATTCTACAGAAGTGCTCCACGACACGACGAACACGACGATTCTCGAATTATGGATAGCATTTAATGGCAGGATGCCTAGGTTTTTTTTTCGAGCCGAGGACATTTTTCTTCGAGGCGCAGAAGTTGCACGCGAAACGGACTTTAATCTCCGTCATAAATATGCATTACCTGAAAACCATCCCGAGAAGCGGCAGTTAAAGCTGCGACGAGTAGGTATGTTACGAATTGCAATCACCTAAACAGAGCGTATTCGAGCAAACGAACGATCCCAGGAACGATCGGAAGTATTGTAAATCTGGCGATTGTGCTGTCTGCTATTAGCGACGAGATCGAGTTCGACAAACGGAACGAATAATTAACACTGAACACATGAGCCACCTGTGCTTTCATGTGCATAAAATTAAGAAGAAATGTTCAGTTTTCCTGTTAAAATAGTTCCGAGTGCAAAGGATTCAATTACAGTAAATCCTCTATTAACGCAAAAGGGCCGCACACGATAAACGCAAAAAAATATCCCCTGTAATCGGTGTAAACCACTACTAATGCGACGCGGAGAGTCGTAGTCGTCGGCATAGTTCAAAGGCACGTGCGTCCTCACAATGCAATACCAATATTAAATCTTTTTTATTATTACTTATTTTCTTATGAAACTTTCACCAATATATTTGTGCCATTTTTCTGATTAAAATAAGACCAACAAGATATGATTTCAACTGTATTTAGTGGTTTAATTGACGATGAACATTTCGGGCGCAAGGAAGGACAGCGTATGGGAAAAAAAGAGACGCGGAGAGTCGTTGTTTCGGCCTCGCGCGGTCTCTCTATAGACTCGGTCTTTCAAGCTCAAAGAAATAGTTGTCCGTCTACGAAAAATGCAAACGAACCTCCCCGAGGCTTTTGCGTTTATAGAGGATTTACTGTAAACCAATCGAAAATTAAACAAATCACAAAGTGAACAAGCGTGAAAGAAATTTTGCGTGGTTGGTTGGAACTTTTTGTGACCGACTGCGTATCTGCTCGCTGGATCAGCAGCTATGTTGCAAGAACATCGCCAGACATTTTGTCAGCAGGATCATAGGTCGTTAGTGGAATCGCTTTCTCCGAGTCGGTGACTCCGGGGCTGGCCTCTCCCGGTGGGGCTGTGCATGGTAATTTATTAATAATTATCTAGGTGCTCTTGGGTCGTGCACCTGTAAACGATACGACACACCTCTATTTTCGAGCGTTCGGAGCCAGATAAGTAGGTATCGTGGGGTTTCTACGCGGCTGGGTAGGAATCCAATATGAGGATCCTGTGGGAGCTTGTAGCCGGAGGAAGGATCGTCCTTGGTTAAGGATGCGGGCATCGTCATTATAAATGGGGTGCTTTGAACTCGAGAAGAGGGTTGACGAAGGGTCGGGGATGCGGGGTAGGATGCAATAGCTCGACTGTCGCCAGACAGCACGCTACGGATACTCTCTGGCTCTCTCTCTTTCTTGTTCTTTTTGACACTCCCTCGGCAGCCTGTTTCTCCTCCTCCCCTTATACCTCGCCCATCCTGCTATTTATTTCCGATAAACGGCGAAAATCCGTGATGTGCAGGGATCGGAAGCGTCGCATGGAAATTTCAGCCCGCGAGTCGATATATCGGCTTTAGATAGCGTTACTACGCGGCCCCGTAAGTGATTTTCGATCTTTTCAATCCAACCACCTTTGCGACCCTTTAGCGAGTTCTAGGCCTATTAAACTGTTGAAAATGTGTCTGCAGAAAATTTTTAGCATTTCTATCGTTTCGATTTATCATAAGCGTGGTCCCTCGTGTAATCTGTGTAGAAGGAGGATCTCGATTTCAAGTTCTATTACCGAGATTCTCCCGGTTACAACGACACGTATACACGGCACCCTATTTAGCCTGCTTAGCCTTCAATTCGCGGAAATCGCTTCGCCTTTCTCTTCGAGGAATCCGAAAGCAGAATGGAGCGCGACGTTTCCATTTACCGGACCGATATTTTTATTACTGCGCGGCCGTTTATTTTGTCCGACGGGACCCAGCGGGAAACGAGTTTCCAGAACTCTTTCCAGGACTCCGCCTCGACATATAAGATTCTTCGAGACTTCGCGTCGACGCCATTTATGAGAGGAGCCGAGGAAAACGCGACACGTCCCCGTGTTCTTCCTATTATCGGCGTCGATCCGTATGCTCACCTTATTCCACAATACAATCTCTCCGAGTCGCATGGAACAGCATTTCCGCGGGCAACGTGGACAAAATTATTTTTATTGGATCGGCGAACACGAAAGTTGTTTGAATTAAACAAGTTAATCCCTTGAATTAGATCGTTGAAGCTGATTAAGAAACATAATATCTTTCCACGATGAGACACGTTATCTGCGCATTGAAAATTAATCTGCTCGTGGCTCTCCATATTCGCGGAGCGTGTTTCTCCGCGCGCGCGGTGTTCCTAAAAATAATGAAATTAATTAATTCGTGACCTAGCTCCGTCGAAGCACTCTCGTTGAAGAGCAACGCTAACTCTTAGGGCGTCGTATTAGCTTCGAAAGCTCGCAGCGAATTCCACGCCAGCGGATATAAACCGACACACGACGGAGCCAAAGTTTTCCCTACTTGGCGGGGTCGCGGTTTAAAATTTTATAAACATTGCTTTCGACACAATCGCACGGGAAATGGTCTTCGATGTATTTCGCGTCTTCTCGAAACGGGATTTCTGGCCTGCGCAGACGGGAACTAAGAGTATCCAGAGGAAAGTAGGTCCCGCGGCAATATGTCGACGGTTATTGGTTTCATGGCGGAGCCGGCAATCGAAAATTTCACGACAGAAGATAGAGAAAGAGAGAGAGAGAGGAGAGGATGGATGTTGGTTTGAACAGCAGGCCCGGTTCACGTGCTAGCCGGCGAGTTAATTACGCGGGAAAACAATATTATCGAACGAATAATCGGACAGGAGAGGGAAACTCCGTTAAGTGCTGGGCCGACCGAGGGGCGCTCATTACCAGCCTTCTCCGCGTAAATGTACTGCGCGATATAAATTATTTAGGCGGCCGGCCAATTGCCTGGATTCAACCGTTCCCTTGTTCCCTTGAAAATTTTATTCCGCCTCTGCACGCCCGTTTAACCTCTTTAACATGCGCACGATTCCGACGCGCCGCGCCGCGACGCAGGCCGAGATTTTCAGCTCGGCCGCTGGAAAATTCTTTTTATTGGAATATATGGGGGAAGCCTGTATACGAAATCTGGGACAGTGTGTATCGTCGGGGCGATTAGAGGCACGATAAAAGCGGCGGTACCACATTACGCCGCTTTTTTTTTTTGCTCATGCTGGTCTCATAATTTATCACGCTTACGCTGTTACGGGGACGATGGTTATGGAGGTATTGATACGGGATATCGAGGAATTAGTGGCGTAGACTGTCACCCCGTTCTACCTGGGAATATCGGGAAATATTGAGCTGAGCTCGTTTGCGTTGAGCTCTCCGTTACCGACAGTGAGATGCAAAATTGAACCAACATAACCGTCCCTACGGGAAATCAGTATTCACGTGGCACAGTAGAGCAATAATCAACTAATATTTCAAGAAAAACTTTTTCAAACCACGCTTATATTAAAATGCACTAAAAAGGAGAAAATAATTTTTCTTTACATTAATAAAAGCTTGGTGCGCCCACAAAGATTACGTTAATATAGTTTAGCGCTCCACTGATGCCTAAAAAAATTATTTTCTCCTTTTTAGTGCATTTTAATATAAGCGTGGTTTTTAAAAAGATTTTTAAATATATTTTTTTATTTTCTACTTTTTCTAGTCTTTTTTTAAATGGAATGCAAGATATAGTAATACTGCTATGAAATAGTAAGATATAGAAACGCAAGGTATGGAAATACGCGAGATAGAATGAGGGGATGACTCCGAGGGACGACGTCTCTATTGATGGAGTTCGAAATTGTCCGAAATGGAACTGAATGAATGGAACACCACACTGACTGAGCTCCTTCGGTGCCAAATGGGTCAGTGGAGTGGGGATGAGTCGGAGTGTGAACGCCTAGTGGAGTAGGGAGCGCTGGCGCGCGGAGTGGGGATCGCTGAACGCGATGACGTACTACCGAGCGTCGCGTGGCGAGGTGTGACGGTTAATATTTGAATTTTTTTTCTCATAGACGCACAGTTTTTAAAAAAATTTATTTGTTAATATTGCATTGCCATCCAGTTCTGAGCTATGTTTAAAGTTTCAAGTCTCTAGCTCATCGGGAAGTGGTTTAAAATTCGATTACAAGATTTGACGCATACAACAACAACGACAACTCGGCAAGCTAATATGAGCGTGGTAAAAAATGACTAATAGTCTTCTTGAGTGTTAGTCATAGCAAAATAGTAATTTGTCAAATCTTTTCGATTAGTTAGTGATAACTAAATGGCAAATAGTATAAGTAAATAATAAAAAAATAGCTCTAAGTAATCGTTAGCTATTGTTTATTAGTGAATTAGTAGTTGATGATCAGACATCAATCTTTAGTCATCAGTCACTATTGTGCGATTAACATACAGTAATATTATTAATCAATTATCAGTGATGACTTGACCAATGATAACTTATCACTAACTAATCAAAAAGTTTTGACTAATGACTATTTTGCTATGACTAACATTCAAAAAGACTATTAGTCATTTTTAAATATTAGTTGATTATTGCTCTACTCTGTCACGTGGTTATTAATACTGAGTTTTTATAAATAACGTGGAATAAAAGGATAAAGTATTTTTTTGTTGTTTATTTATGGGAAGCCATAATTATGTCCGACACACTAATTTTCCCCCCTACTTCTAATAAAGGGAAAGGTTTCCGCGCTCGTCGTATCGGCACCCGATAAACTCGATGGTATTCCGGCGGGGAAAAAATTCATTGTACCGGTTGTACAGCAATTTTCACCGAGAAATATTTACCAGAAACGCTTCATGATTGAAACTTCGTAACTACGGCTATTCATAATGCAACCGGTTCAGAAAGTTCTACGTGTACCGTCGCTGTAGGAACAACGCCATTTTAAATATTCAGCGAGACTTATCGACTACCGGTGTATTATTATTCCGTGAGAATTTTCGGTGGTTCGGTAGCGTGTATCGTGTTCATTAATACGGACTTCAATTCGAAAGTGTCGAAATTTTTCACTCGAATCTGATCTCGTAAATGATTTGCCATTCGCTCGTCAGATCGACTGTTCGTCGTAATTTGATTTATTTATTCGATGTGTTAATACACGTTGCTATTTATTTAAGTTTAAAGGTCCATAAATGTTAACTAAATTAATTTCGACAAAAAAAACGAGTTTAAAGTTAAGAAGAATAGAAGAACGCATGTGGTATTGACATAAAAAGTGTAATAAAAATAACAATTGCAATTAAAATCACAATAAAAATAATAAAAATTAAAATTACAATTAAAATCTCAATAAAAATTGAAATTGAAATTGATATCGATGTCGATATTGATATTTTGATATTGATGTTGATATTGATGTTGATATTGATGTTGATATTGATGTTGATGTTGATGTTGATGTTGATATTGATGTTGATACTGATATTGAAATTGAAGCAAAAACTCTAACTCTATTTTTTAAAATTTATTTCCCTTCATAATATAACCATATTTAAACGCATGTTTGTTTATAATCGGGATCCGGATAATCGAGATCCTACTGTAGAATGAAATATTACAGTCTATTTCCATTCAAGTTTTCACTGATATTCTCTGCTTTAACTTCCGCCTCGGGGAGAGAGAGAGAGAGAGGACTGGGGGAAAGATAAAAGAGCCGTTCGCTTGTTTCTGCGAATTCTTTTAACGAGGTAAAATAATACGGACTATATTGCGGTGGACCACGAAAGTTATTTCAGTTTGAAGATTGTTCGGTCTTACGGACCGATCTTGTAATTACTTCTCCTCTTATCAGCGTGCTTCCCAGTGTAAGTAGCTGCACAATTTTCCAGGCTAGCAGGCTACAGTTTATTACCGCAAAACGCGCCATGCTTCTCTCGCGAACCTCTCGAATATTTACTACGAGTTCACGCGAAATGTATACTTTTCTTAACCGATGCCCAATCCCCGGAGAAAATCTGGCGGTTGGTGAATTTACGCGTTTAGCAGAGAATGAATTCTTGATATATTCGATGGTCTTATCTCGCACGAAACATACCGGGGACAGCGATATCGATTTGTCTCAGTTTACGAGTCCAACGACCCGCATTAACCAAAACGAACGAGGGAGAGCTGAAAAATTCCGTCTCGTGGGTAATTTATTGTATGACTAGAGGGCCCTTGATTTTCTTACCATTCGTATTGTTAACGACTCCGTTCGGGGACGAAGTGTTATTGATTATACAAACTCTGCATACCACGCTTAATCAGGCCGCGAGAAATTCCAAGTTCTAAATACGAGAATGTTGGTTTTCGCGATGGGACGAATACGGAGACGTAGATGGAGAAAACGGAAAATGTCTTGGTCGATTGTTTCTTAAAATACGCATGTCGCATCAATAAAGCCATATGTTCACTCAAGGGTGATTCTGGAAAAACCGTGATGGACGATTATCGCAAATGTGGTTATCTTATCTTCCTCGTACGTCGTGTCTGGAACATTTAGAACGCCATTGAATCAGATTTATAGGCATGATTGTTCCTCCCATGTCCAAGGCGATCGATGGAATCTCCCCCTTTTAAAAACCATTTTATACATTTCAGATAACGCGAATCTTTTATTGCGTTCGATTGTTTAACGGCGAAACGCGATAGCGAAGAATATCGAGATTAATTTCTTCCATGATATTTAATTGTCGAGAATGTTACTTGCTTTGAGTATGTAATCGCACATGGAAGAAGACAACAGTGCGAACGAGCACAGAAATCCGATGGGTTACTCGGTTCGCCATTCAGTTTGGCATGATTTCGCGCGGATGATTAATTTCGTGGATCAGCTTAAAGCGGAGCGACCGGGGTGCACTATTGATTCGACGTAATGACGGCACTCATTAATGCCTACCTACAGCCAGGTTTTATCGATGACGAGTCGCCGCGCCGCGCGAGTTAGATCGTCAGCAGAACATGTAACTTCGCAACTGAAGTAATTAATTCGTCCCGTTTGGGTACGTAGGTTCCTTTGATTTATCTCATTAGCGATTCCGTAATTGCGATGAATCTTGGCATGTGTCCTGACTATGAAAGGAGGATTCAAAGGTCAATCACGCATCGAGAAATTTATGTGGGAGCTAACAATCTCGTCGGAACTATCTTTAACCGCCGATTAAATTACCATTTCGTGGAACGCGATCGATTCGACGCTACATTCGAGATTTGATTTCATCTCGAGTCTCTCGAAACTCGGATCAAATCGCTATTTGTCGAACAGCAGTCATTTAATTACCCTGCAGAAAGATTCGTTCACTTTTTCTACATATTTCCTGACGATTCGGATTCAAACAATAAAAATAATTGGAAAACGCGTCCACGCCACGAGACGGGATCTCGTGGCATCGCGCTGATCGAACCGAGAGCGCGAACAACACTTCCATTGGAACAGAAACCAGATAGAGAAAATATGGTATGCCGCGCGACAAAAGCTGTGCTCGTTCCTCTCTTATTGTCTGCCGGCGGAAAAATGCCGGTTCCGGGCATCCGAAGTGGAATTCCTTTGCCGGAGGAGTTTTTCTCGCGTCTCGCGATCCAAACACAGTGGGAGTTCTTCGAAATCCTTTATTTAATTGTTTATGCGAATTGCCATATGTTCAACGCTATCAACGCGCGAGTCACTTTCTCGTTTCCAAGCAGAGTGTTCCGCGAGAGAAGAATAAGCAAAGGGGACGTTTATACTGATTTACGTTGACAAGTTAAAAAGCTGGAAGTAATACGAACTTACAGCGTGGCGGTGTAGGGTGTTTTTGTCAGTCATAAACAGAAGCAAATAGTTTTTGTGCGTGTCCAAGGTTCTGTGTTTTTCCTGGCGGATCAATTTTCTGCGCGTCATTGTTTCATATTGTGTTGCGATGGAAGATTTAAGGAGCGCTTGTACATATATACGCCATTACGCGATAACTTTGATAAGATACGGCAACATGCACACTCCATCCCCAATAATGACGCACTTTAAGCAAAATTAAGGCCACACTGTAAATGTTTATGCAAACCTCGACGTATTCTTTGACTCGCTCGAAAATTAAGAAATCCATTGCAAATTTATATTTGCGCTTTTTACCCTCGATTCGTGCTCCCTCCCCGCACCCGATGAATCAGCGGTCGGCTGACCCGACGATACAACAGTTACGGAGAGACTACTGTAAACCGACAGACACCTAAAGAGGATCGAGCCGAGCGACTCCATCGCGTGGAAAAATCCTTATATCCCCGAACGATCCTCGCAACGGTGTAGATCCAGCGAGAGGAGACACTTTAACATTTTATAGCGAGCGGGATGACGGTGCAGGGTTCGTTTCGTCGGAGAGACGCACACATAAACAAGTCGGCCATCATAGGATCCAGGATGGCTTGATAAGGCGTGATAAGGTATCGGATTTGCGTGTCACGTAAATATTGTCTCTAATATGGCCGGGTTATAAATAACGGGCTGGTTTTTCCACAACCCGACATAGTTCGGCCCGCGTTCTCGTACAAAGTGGGCCAGCAGCTTTCAAAAAGTATTTCTCAATTTATTTTGAAGATATTTTCGAAGGTACTTCTGATGGGCACATTAATATTTCTATTGTTCAAATTAATTCATCGGAAACTGAATAATTTACCGACAATTTCGATACTTCATCTTCCAATGTAATACTTTATCTTCAATACAATCCTTCCCCTACATAAGGCGGATTTCCCTCACGTTAAAAAAAAGGATTAAAAGTGACCGAGCATTACTGTAATAGACTGCGGATCTTTATGCAAAACAAAAAATTGTTGCATTCCGGGTGAGGGTTAATAAACGTTGTAGATTTATGATAACGGAACACTAGTTTATTAATAAAACTCCTCAACTATAACTCCGGTCACAATCGGAAGTCTGACGGTTAAATTTCTACTTTAGTCGTTAATTGCGATTAACGATTACATTCCTTTTAATTGTGATCGTCAATCTCGGATAATTGATTAATGATTAACTGCTGAAACTGAGTTTAGGTGTGTACAATATGTACAAACTCTGTTTACGTGTTTTTATGTTTCTTTTCGATGATTTCTTTTTTTAATCAACGATTGACGATTAACTTCATCAATCGATTGAATCAGTCTCCGATTTGTCGATGATTTCATTTTTTAATCAACGATTGACGATTAACCTCATCAATCGATTGAATCGATCGTCAATTTCTCAATGATTGCCTTTTTTAATCGTACACATTAATCAGTAAATCTTGATTAAAATTTTAATCGATCATAACTCTGATCATAAATGATCCCAACTCAGTCATAAATGCATACAATCCGCAGTCTACTAATAAAATTTTGATTTCTGGCCACTTTTTGGGAGCTGCTGGTCTTGCTGTGCCTCGAAAGAACAGAGTAGAAAAACAAAGAGGGAGAAAGACGGCGACGGCGGGAAAGTGTAGGGTGGAAAGTATCCCATTAACGTATGCGAGCTCGCACACATGCTCCGTCACCGATCGCGAACGTGCCCGGCCCGTGGCTACAGATACAATGTGAAACGTGGGTGCAACACAATGACGACGAGAACGCAGAGACAAGAACTTCTCGACCGGTATTCATACGTAGACGGGCCATTGTCTCGAGTTGTTCGTGGGTAAAAGACACCACGCGTAACTTCGTACCTCGAGATACAACCCCCGCGTACCCGTGGTTCGCGCATTTTCCATGGAATTTGTCGGTCCTCGACCATCGTTCGCCCCCTAACCGAACAACCCCCTTACCTCCCGCGCTCTTTCAGCCGACGATGCGACGCGCGACGTTTCGCTTCGGCTGCCAGCGTCGTTGGAATACAGACGTAGACGGCGACCGTCTTTGATGCGACCGAGACGTTTTTATTTCCTCCTGGTGCTCGGAACGTGGAAGAGTTTTACAAAGAGACACTCCGAGGACACGGTTCTGTAGCGTCGCGTCGCTCCGCCCGCTGATAAGTTTGCACGCAGATGGGGATCTTCAGCTCGTGGTAGATTGTTAGAGATTTTCTTTATCCTTTGTTGTCGGCACGCTATGAAATGCCGCGTGTCCCTCTTTACAATGAGTCAAAATAACATCGGCACACTTCTTAAAGCATCTTTTCAATATTTAACGATTTCGATTTGTTTTAGAAATTGATTAGTTAAGGGGCCTATTCATGACCAATCATGTTGCGCAGCATGATAGTGATTGACTAATTGCGCAACCTGTTGTTGTGTAAAATCAGAATTTCCTGATATTTTGTGCACAATAAACGGGTTGCGTTTGTACTGTGTTGTACTGTGAATGACAGTGTTGCACAAATATTGTCAGTAGAATGGGATCGAGTACCCCGCAAACAGGTTCGAACTTTGATTGATTGAATTCGAACTCTCTATACGCACTTCGAAAAACAGAAATAGTATGCACTCCTAAGTATACTCGAACCTATGCCAGACAGTTTCGAACCTTTTACAAGTACTTTGGTAAACGGAAATAATACTTGCAAGTATATATTGGAATCTTGGTCGAACGGATTCGAAACTTTTATGAACATCGTACCGGAAATTCTCTGATTTTTCTAATTATTATTCTTTTTACCTTTGAAATCAATTATGTTGCCCTCTAATGCATTCTTTTCTATTCTAAAGCTGAATCTATCTCTCGAGCACGGGATGCCTTGACTGATATAGCCACTAATTATGTTAATAATGATAATTCATCTACAACATGTGATAGTTCACAGACGCAGATGTCCGTAAATCGGCACAATAGCGAATTATCAATTTGGTTATCCTTTGACAATGAAATAGCAATTACAAATACATACGATACCTGGCTCATCGTCTGCTGTGTTAGAAGTGGAAAATTACCTAAATTACAATATTTATTTTGCCGTGAAAATTCAATGAAGTACCCCATTTTATCAAACATCGCACGTGATTATCTTTCTATAATGGCCACTTCTGTACCTTCAGAAAGAGTGTTTTCAAATGCAGTAAAGCATGGATAAAAAAAGAAGTAGGATAAAACCAAGTATTCGATTCCTTTCAACATCGAAGTACTTTTCAAATATAATCATTCAAACATTATTGTTTTTAAGTAGTAATCGAAACCCATGAAATGAAATTTGGTTATTGAAATTGACTCGGATTCGTGAGTACATATTGAACTTGATCCCATCCCTAATTGTCAGACGAATCTCATCACTACGGAGTGAAAAACTGAACGATTGCTCAAATTATGTGTCGACGTGAATACAATTTGGATTTGCGTAACATCATGCTGCACAATAATTGTTGGGCAACATGATTGATCGTGAATGGGCCCCTTTACCTAAAAGAATAAGAAACGGTCCGAGATATCTTGCCCGACGTTATTCTTTACGCTCGCGTAATAACTTTCAAGCCGATTTAGCGTCTGGTGAATTTTTTCTCGCGGTTTCCCCGTTGCATATTGGCTTTTAATCGTGCCTGGCCGGACGCCAGCTTGTACAGATATCAAATGGCATCATGCGCGCGGGCGAAGGTAATTTTAAGTGGCCCCGGAGTAATTAATTCGGAAAAGAAAAGGTAATTAAGTGATATGCACCTGTTGGTAGTATCCCGGCGGCCGCTTGTTGCGAGTGTCGAATACATATTTCGTCGAACGGCGTCGAAGTGTGTGCCAGCTTCGAGAAATGATTATTTTCCATTCCGTGTCATCGATATTGTTTCGTTCGTACTTGGACAGGGTACATGAGTTTTTACGCGAAACCACAAACAACCACGTGCACCCACAGGATAAACGTTATGTTCCCTCGTATCGCCGATAGATCGCATCGCTATTGTTCCATTGTCCCGACCCCTGCACGAATTAATGTTCACCTATTGAATTATTGATGAACGAACGGGTGGAATGCTCTGGCCGCATTAAAAAAAAAATGAAAACGCGAATTATGGAAAAATACGGCGCGCACTAATTTTTCTGTTCAACGTTTACGAGCATTAGCCAGGCAGATTTTATGCATGCACGCCCCTCGAAACGTGTTACAGAACATTCGAAAAGCATTAGCAGCTTTTTATTCGCCGATTTATATTGGGGCGACTCGCGACTCAGACTTGTTTCCAAGCAGTTTTACCCTAGCACGGCATTACGATTTCGAGCAATTGTAACGCGGTTTCGTGTCGATACCCCGCGCGAATACATCAGGAAAAGTGTGTTACGTGCGGGTCGGTCGAGATATCGAGTTCGCGTCAAAAATTTGATAGTCTAATAAACTCTGTTCGTGACACGAACCTGTTAAATGAATTGTATCGCTGTTACCATGCTGGAGAAACGTTCCGGTATATCAGGATTTATTTCGATCGCTTTCCAACTTGTACAGGCTGATTCATTACTAGACTCCGGATTTTTATGCATAATGAAAAATTTGTGCAGCAATTGCAAGCCACAGGGGCTTATATATATATATCAATTTATATTTTTCATTAATCATTTTAATGCAGTGACTAATATATTAATACTCTTAAAGTTTTTAATGTGATCACTAGAACTGCGGATTTTATGCATTTATAACAAAAATGGGTGAGTCCAATTTAAAAAAGTTTACAGATGAAGAGACTTTCGAAACACCAATGTATTATTTTCAGCCCACAAAAATTATTAAAGAAGGAAAGAACTTTTTCCTCGGCTCCTGTTGCTTAAAATTGATGCACACAAATTTCATTATTATAAGGATCCGCACTCTACTGATCACTGTTCCGAATTTCATCTACTCATTTTTGTGCGTTATAAATGCATAAAATCCGGAGTCTATTCATTACACTTCGCCGATGGGATAAAAATTTTTCTTCTATGTATCCAACCACCTATAATACTATGACCTTCGTGTGACCTTGAGCACAAAAATTCACAAATACTATCCATCTGAACTATTCAATATCGCTCGAACAAGCATTTTGACTTTCATGTTCTCGGGTCGAGTAACCTCATATTTCGCACGATCCTGAGTTATGGTAAATTCTTGGATCCCCTCTCTCTCTCTCTTGGCCTCTACCTGTTGAAAACAAACTTTCAGTGACGAGGAAAGCCGAGTACGAAAGGTCAAGAGTAAATTCAACCAACATTGTTGCACACCCGAATAGTCACGTTAAAGGGTTTAAATTTCAGCAAGCCCATTTCCATAACTTTATTCGCAATTTCGAGCAGACCTGCCAGAGGGCCAGTGCTTTTAGAAACAAAATGCTAGATTCAAAAATATTTGCAGAAAGATTATACCGTACATTGTTACACCAGTAAGCGAACTATCCAAAGCAAGTATCCAATAAGTAAAGCTATGGATTCACCGGATACCTTCAATATTTCCTTCTTACAGTTTTAATGAAAAGGTCACGGAACGACCTATATATCCTATCCAGAAACCAATACACCTTATGAATATCGTAAGTTGCTGGTTTCCTGCATACACGCGTGCTCGTCAGCGATTGAACAGTGTTTTAACGAAGGGAGCTTCGAAGCAATGACCTGTACTAATAAATGTCAGGCAACGCTCTTGAATCTACCCGGACGAGTAACTGGCCTAAGGTTAACTGCTATGTACAAGAATGGCTTCAGCGAAGTTGCTGTAGTGTACGTGCGGCTAACGTTCATTCTCGCACGAGCGAGCATGTAATCCGTACCGTTGCTAGTGTGCATTTTGCCACCTGAAAAATAACCATTTTCATGGAACAGTTTTCTTTAAGGTGGAGTGGGGTAAGTCCGCCCTAGTTCTTGCAAAGTTGGACTTTAAACTGATGTATTTTCAGTCTGAAATGTAAAAACTTAACGTTCCTGGTATCAAACTCTTACCACAGTTATTACTGATGAATTAGTGTTATGTAGGATTCTAATTTTGCTTGAAAATTATCATTCTGATAGGATATTGTACAAAGTGTCGACTAGGTCGACTTGCCCCGAAAATGGGGCAAGTTCGTCTTTGAGAGTTAAAAATGCTTTCGAACCTTGTTACAACAATGATTATGAAGCCTGCTACAAAATCCTTTTTATTGCATTAAATATATTGTTTAGTTTTATAGTTACCCGTACAGAGTACGGACTTACCCCACCGTGATAGTACGGACTTGCCCCGTGTAGTAATATTTACGGGGCAAGTGCATCTTAGTGTTTTTCTCAATAAATTTTAAAAAGTACAATAAAAACGATTTATTTAATGTAAACCTACATCAATATTTGTTGTACTTACCTAAAATAACAACACAGAATATATTAATAACTTGTAAACTATTGCACGTTCAGGATAACCTCAAAGTTTTACGTGTACCTCGCACGTGACTGTTTGGCATTGGTTGATTTAAGCGAGGAAAACACCTTTATTGTTGGGCGACATGTATGTCGAATAGTACATACTGACTTATACTACATTAATAAATACAAGCTGGAGAAATTTCGTTCACATTATAATAAAAATAACCAATTAACGGACTTGCCCCGTAGACGGACTTACCCCACTCCACCTTATAAGAAATATTTTTATTTTACTGACCAGAGAACCGACCCGACCCAGCGCCCACCTCTAGTATTCGTTGCTCCACATTGTTCGGCGACATTCGTTAAACCGCAATCAATTGAATAAATATCCCTGAAGTTACCGGCGTAATATGATAATTATAATATCGAGGACACTCCCTTTGCCGTCGATACGGCAGCAGTCGGTCAAGTGCTTTTTATATGTCGTTACCGATGCTTTCCTCCGGAAGAAATTGAATTCCCTGCTCATGTTCGTATAGTTTGATCGATGTGTATGTGCGCCTTTGGAGTGTCCGCTTGTCCGTGTGCGCGTGTGTGAGCGTAGAACTATCTACCTGTCTACGCGTTCAGCAAGTGCATATATGGAAGCCGTTTCAAGGCGAGCTCATTGTCAGCGAAGTGTCACACGTGAATTGCGGCGAATTGATTTATTCAGATAGCAGTTGTTCAATAGAAAATCGCGGGACGACCAAATCGAATTCGCCGGGAGCGCTGCCTTCAATTTCCGCGTATATGTTTACGGCTTCAGGATGCATTTAAAGGAGGCTACCATTTCTGAAGCTTGTACGATCGTTAGAGGCTAAACTTCACCTTACAGGACCACTGATTTTCGACTTCTTTCTGTATAATCCTGTAGATTTTGACGAGGATATTCCGGCAATCCAAGTTTTAACGTTAGGAACTCATTGGTTCAAAAGTTCAGCAATTTTAAGCGTTTCTAAGGGCGATGTTTTATGATTACTCCCTCTGTCCCATAATAATAGTAGCAGTTGATGAATTTAATTTGTCTCATAACAATAGTAGTAAAAGAAAATAAATATAGAATGCAAGATTTGTTATAAAAAAACTATGATAGATTACATTAAACAATAAATTAACACTAGAACTACCGGATGAGACCAAATGACTTGCTCCTGATTTCTTCTATTAGCAATATTAAAATTATAAATATGTTCTTCTGAGAAATTGTTTTAGTCAACTTCTGTATTGAAGTACATGTTTAAACAAAACTGGTACAAAATCTAAACAAACGCAATTTTGTCATTATTATAAGGCAGTGTATGCCAATTGCGTTTAGTGCTCGGTAGTTCCAGTGTTAAAAATATTACTCCTAATTTTTATTTTGGGTTCTCAGATAGTTTCTGGATTTTTCAATAATTTCGTTACTGCATTTTAAACTTGTAGATAGGATCCGTTGGCTGCGAAGCTATGCTTTTCCTATATGCATGAGCTTAAAATTATTGGAACCATCGTTCTTCATTGCTTTCAGCATCACTTGTTCTTTTTCATCTTACTTTTACAATGGGTTGATATTCAACTGAAATCAAACAATTGATTTCGATCAGCGGATGAAATTCGAAAAATAGTTATAATTCGTAATAATTAGGTTAATCTAAAAATTGAAAGATGTGTCAAAACAAATGAGAGATGTCATGAAACATTGATTTTGATTGAAGGCTTCGGAATTTTGCGCTACAACATAAATTACAGCTGCATTCGTCAATAATTCCCGTTTAAATATTCACTAGCTACTATTATTATGGGACAGAGGGAGTATATAATAAGAATCACGATGCTCAGAGGGGCATATTCGGTTTGAGATTTGTCAGAAATGAACACTGTCTTTCCGGATTGAATATTCGCGACGTTCTGTAGAGAGCATGGAGGTATAGCGATCTACAATTATATTTGCATCGTATGCTTAATTGTCCTCAAGATTCTGGAACACTGTGGAAATTGCTGCTGATTTGCTAGTCTTTGAGCTCCAATTTGATTGCTATTCGCAATGCATATTTCATTACCGTGAAATGTAAGCACTACCTAGTTTCCTACGTAGCGTCTCAGTGTTCCGCACAATAAATACTACAACAATAGCTTGATGAATGAATTTTTTCATAAATTTATCCCGCGTCGTCGGAGGAAGCATTGCACATACTTGGTAATTTTACTCGTGAAACGTATTAGAGAGCAAAATAGATCTATCCGCGAGCCAATTTGAATCGCGAAGCGGCACAGAGAAGTTTACATAAACATAATTACTCGTGCATCCGCACAATTTGTCAACACTGCTGTTCCGCCCACAAGCTCATTCACCGGCCGAATGAAATTACCTATCAGCCAGTGTACGTTAAAACAAATAAGTGGCATAACCTACTTTTGTTTTAATTATTTCGAAAGTCCTGTCGGGCTGCGTGTGCTTTTAATCGAGAGCCAGCGCGGTTTCATTTCATTTATGTACATGCTCCGGGCTCGGACGCAAGTTGATTCGCGTTGATTTAGCGAGATTAAGTGGCCCGCGAACTGTTAATATTGTCTGCGGACAGGCTACGTCGATGGCTCCGAGATACGCTACGGGACAAGAAGCACGCAGTAAGATTTACACGATTTTCATTTCGTTTTCACATCGCGACTGAAATTTATTTCTACACACCATTTCAGGATTCAAGTGTTCATTCGATACAAGACGACGAAGACGTTCCTTTCGAAATAAGAAAATCGCTATTCCTTCGAAAAGAGAAGCTTGAAGTTTTAAAATAAGTCCTTTATTATCGTTGCATATGAAATGTCCGATTTTAGAATGCAACTCTTAGAAAATGCTATTTTCGATGCTATTACAATCTGTAGGTTTATTATACATAAAACTTTGAGGTACAATGCTAATCCTAAACACTAAACGTACCACGACCGGTCAAAGGACCGGTTCTGGAATTTTTATTTCACAATTAATGAAATTATAAAGATGCTTTCATAAGAACCGTCATTTTCATAAGAAAATAATAAGAATCGCGCAAAGTCTAAATAAATTAATTCTTGTCATTTTTATAAGGCAATCGCGTGTCTGTTACTTTTATAGTTTCATATTTAATATTTACTGTATAATTTTACTTTTAAATAAAGTTTATTTCAACGTCAACCAATGGGACTGTCGTGTGCTCCTTTTATATGTCTGAAAAAATAACTTATTGACGATAGCACTATGTGATTTTTGGTCAAAATGTGTTGATTAATTAACGTACTAGGCGTTGATGGTAAAAGAACTACAAAACTGAGATTCTTCTAAATGAAAAACGCGAATGAGCATAATATAGTAAATCCTCTATAAACGCAAAAGCCTTCGGTGGATTCGTTTGCATTTATTGTAGACCGGACACTATTTTTATGAGCTTCAAAGGCTAAGTCGACCGTAGAGGAGGAAACTGTGACTCTCCGCATCTCTTTCTTTTCCATACGCTGTCCTTCCTTGCGACCGAAACATCGTTCATCGTCAATTCAACCACTAAATACAGTTGAAATTATATCGTGTTTGGTCTTATTTTAATCAGAAAAATGCCACAAATATATTGGTGAAAGTTTCATAAAGAAATAAACTTTGGGCTGTGCCGACGACTGCGACTCCCCGCGTCGCCTTAGTAGTGGTTCACACCGATATATCCGAGCCGAGGTCAGATTACTACAGTGGAGGGGATATTTTTATTTGCGTTTATCGTGTACAGAGCCTTTTTGCGTTTATAGAGGATTTACTGTATCTTATTTTTACCGTAATACAATCCAGAAACTTAAAATTTGTAGATAGAATACATTGGGTACAAAATTGCGTTTGTTCAATGTCACTGCTAAAAATCAGACATTTCATATGCAACAATTTAATATTATAGCTATTAGTGAGCTCCACCGTGAAGAGGGGATGACTGATTTCCACGTGTTTCTGATTTCAGTGAAGAAGGCGCGGTTCGTCTGCGAGGAAGGTTCGTATTCGACGTGCCCCGGAAGAAAACAGAAGAAAGCTAGTTGGCGGAGGTTACCAGAGCAAGGAACCACGACTGAGTTCCTCGGCTGGTCCTCGAAGAAAAGCTTCGACGAGCTGGGCGCGGAGACGCGACTGCCGCGAAAAACAGTGCCGTAAGATCTGTTCCGGTCCCGTTGTCCGACCGTTCCGAAAATTCGGATCGAACCGATATATTTTCGCGAAAAACGCCGTGCAACGTCGTCTTTACTCACGCTCCAGTTCTGAGGCCCGCACAAAATTTGTTACACTCCGGCTGGAACGGTTCCAAGCGAAAGGTTGTGTGACTCTTCAGCCGGAATATCGTGATGTTCTGCTCATGCCGAAATTATTTTTCCGCGGCGGGGATCCTCGCGACTCGACGCGACGCGGTGACGTGACGAATACCGTAGGAACACTTCGCGTAACCTTCCACATTTCCGGGAATATATCTGTCCCGCTTTGTCTTAGAAACACGCGAACCGTGCTATCAACTTGTCTCCGGAAACGTACTCTCAGCTCCCTGTATCGCAAGTCACAATATATGGAGTAAACTTCACCTTAGCAATCCAGATGTATTTAACATTTTTTGTATAACCCTGTAGATTTTCACGAGGAAATGACAGAAATCCAACTTCCCAAGTTAGGAACACGCTGGTTCAAAATTTGTGCAAATCTTCTGAACCAACGAATTCCTATTGATATTAAAAATTACAGATAGTAAATCGTGTATTAGCAGAAACAGCGGATTCATTTCTTCTACAGCGTTCGCTTAAAAATTCCGCTCGCGAAGGGATAGAAAAAGTGCATAAACCAGGGTAGTTTCATTGTAGATTCTCCGTCAGCCATCGTAGAACTTTCTCAGTGCCCAGGTGGAAGCTTCAGGAGATTATTCAAACTAGCGCGAGAAGACATTACGGCGCTTTTTGCTGCACTTATTTCACGAAAAACTTTAAACGTTCTCGCAACCGTCGGCACGGTTGATATGCATCTTAAAACGTTCGTTTCACGCGTGTCACGCGACTAACGTTAGAGGCGTTTCATTCGAGCGTCGTCGTCGTCGCGACGCGTCGCGTCGTCGAGTCGGCCCGTTCTAAACGCGAGTGAATTTATTATAGCGAGTTCAAATTTTGCTGATTTGCATTCGACTATTTCTCACTTTCGTGCCGCCCTCGTTATCACCCTCGAGCAGCTTACATCCGCCGGAAATATTGCGCGTTTCTTTCGGCCGTTCGCTCGCCGGCTTTTTCACCCCTCTGCCCCTCACCCCATCCGCGAGTTTCCTTTTTGTTTCAACGATGGAACAACGGCGCCGGACGCCGGACTAAAATTAACTGTTTGCTATTTGCTCGCGTGTAATAAACCCACGCACGGGACTCTAGCCCTTTATTATTTAACACCTGATAACTTGCACCGCCGAGCGCCGGCTTTTATATGAGATGCGAGCGTTTAAACTTTCCAGATCACAGTCATTTTCCGTCACGTCCCGACGGTCTACCTTCGCGCGTTTTACCACCGCGCCTCCCCTCCCCAGGCAACTTCTGACATCCGTGCACATGTTTCATTCTAAATAACGGGACAAGAGTGCACACAGAAATAAAACTGTATATATGAGCCGTTTATCTTGAAAGTGGCCTAAGTCCATTCTCGAGAAAGATCAAGCTAGCAATTTTAATATTTACATTTCTACGTTATCTTTTTATTCTGAAGCAATTTGTAACTAATGTATTTAAGATCACAAAGTTTTTGTAAAAAGGAAATTAGCTGGTTAATAGACTGATAGAATGATAGGAGGATTTTTTAACAAGGATTTAATAACAAGAGAATTTCGTATCAACAAGATTTTTGGAGGATGCAATTTTCGATAATCTTGATGTTATCTACTTAAAAAACGTGTGGTTTTATAGAAATTTCGCAGTTCGCTTTTTGTTAAACTATAGAAGTTTACGTTCTTCTGTAAATAAATAATATATCTATGAATGTAATCATGTAAATGCTATCGTGCATCAGCTTCTCATTACTATGACATAATTATAAGATTTCACCAAAAAATCAGGTGGCTTTATGCTAATTTCGGGCAGTGTATACCACCGGTGCACCATGACTTCTTCAAATCCCTCCCGATACATAAAATGTAAATGAGGAGTAAATTGTTAAGTATTTTATATAGTTAGAAGATTTCCTGAATTGCATAAATGGTGTTCTTCAAGTTTTGTAATGAAATATAAAATAAATTGAATATTGTTTTTTCAATTTGAAGTATTTTAAATTATATCGAATGGACTTGGGCTGCTTCAAATTTTATGACAAATCTAGTTGTTAATTTTGAAAGTGGCTCAAGTCCATTCTTGGGGAGAAGACACATATTATTCACTTAATATTGCTATTATTTTAATAGGAATTGTAAATTTAACTCTCTTAGATACACTTAAGGAGTGTGATACATTGGTATCCTATACGTATATTTTTAATTTCATTGAAACACTTAGGCCACTTTCAAAATAAACGGCTCATATATTGGTGGAGTTAACAACAACTTTGTTCTCGCAGTGATTGGAACAGATTATTTGTTCTTGTTGAAAGAATTAAAGCAATGCAAATAGAATAGAAGGTGTCTAACTACGTGTCATTAAATCGTTCGATCCGGGACACTGTGCGGCTATACGCGAATCATTATTCTCCGTGAACGTCGACCGCGAAAAATCGCTGCGCGGCTCAACGTTCGCAGTCAGCGTTTTCCTTGCGCTCGCCGTCCCCGTTTAAAGGAACGCGAATTTCCGATCGTAATCGTAGATTCAGACCACCTTTTTGCAGTATCGATTCGTTTTATTACTGCCCGCTCTTCATAAATAGCGTACATATAGTACGGCCTCGTCCAATTCTCCGCCACATTCCCGCTCATAAATCAGCGGCCACTTGAATCAGTAAACCTTGAATAACGTGTATCGAAACTCTTGAAATTTTATAGTGGAATTAAGCAGTACTCACTAATTCTCCATATTTCCCAGTGAATGTAGAGCTTTCTCTGCCTAGCAAGCAATTGAAGTATTCTTCAAAACTAATGACCTCTTCGAAAACTGCAATCAACCCTTCTAAAGGGATTTTTTAAATCGTAATTTTTAAAAATATAAAACTTCGGAAATACTACTTTTCGACGAGAAAAGAGAGCTGATGAATTTGCCTTTAATTACAGTCGGATCGATGTTAGAAAGTCGACTCGTGACTCCTAGCCCCGTCAGTTGCTCCCGAGAGTAAAAGTAACTTGTGGACACTAACTTGGCTACTCTTTGATTCTTTACCGTTCAATAGTCGACTGAATCCTCGGGAGTAAAGTTCTAGAAAACGAACCGTAAAGTGAACATCAAGCGTAACAACTGTTCTTCAGAGTTGCTCTCACGTGGACACGTAGCCTAACTTTTAACTTAGAATCGATAAAACAATTGAATGAACATACCAAATAATGAAATGACCGTTAAGCTATTCGTAAAAATAGATGAAAATATCGCGTGGCCTAGACATCGGCTGATAAATGTTTCCCGACGACACAGTTTGTTATACCCGGCCGAGTTTCGAAGGATTATTGGAAAATATTTCCACGATAATTGTCCGTTTCCGTCTAATTATGTGCAGAAGAACACTCAAAACCGTTCGAACTTTCCATAAATAACGTTTAATTGTCCGCGAAACGACGCCGCATCGTATGAATGCGGTCATATTTGATTTCTACCCTTAATTCCCCTGTTCTGGCGACACTGCACTGACTTTGGGAACGCCCTGTATGAAAATCACGGTTCTGCCGAATCCCACTCGCACAAAGCCATGGGCGAGAGCAAACGAAATGTTCGCCCACTTAATTTCCACGCGGCCGGGGAGCTGAAATGTCAAAGAGCCTCGGCTCTCGTGTCCCATTGGAAAGGTGACCGTCATCCTACGCGGCGCGGAGTGTCGGGAGAGCTTCTCTGGCCACGTTGAAAAACGAGCGCGGCGCGTCCCGTCTGGAGTTACATTTAATTCCGCCATTGGCACGGAACAAATCCCGGCAGATCCGATCGTAAATAATTTTTCGACGGCTGCGGCGGCGACTGATGTTCCGGCGATCCTGACCCCGCGTATTCGTCAACGTCGACGTTCTCATTTTCCGTCGGGCAGATTTCCTTTTACGAGCGGCGTCGCTATATTTTCCAGCGTAAATTCTTGTAAAAATGACGACGCGTCTCCGCCGTCCTCTTCCCCAATGAATCGAAGCCAGCTAACCCTCGGCGATCAGCCGCGCCCAGCTCGTGAAAGCGAAACTATCGGAATCGCAACGACGTTTACCCGACTGATACCGATCGACAACGATTTCCAGCGGCGCAGTTCAACTCCTACGTAACACTGAAGCTGCAGAACGTCAAGTCTACGACAGTCACTGTGAAAGGGGCCAATCCATGCTGGGAGCAAGACTTTCTTTTGTAAGTATACCCTCGCGATCTCATTGTGTACCAAGGGCGAGAGCGGTTCCTCGACGGATAAGTGCACGCCGATCGTCCCCGAAGTTCCAGGACGTACAGCGCTAGCGGGACTTCGAAAAATCTTTCTAAAAATTAAGTATTAGGTGTGCAGATAAATTCCTTCGCCTTTTTTTCTACGGTCATAACTTCTGACTGAATTCGAATTACAGTAATTCTTCAATCGGTGTCCAACAGCCGTGTTTTGCACCGACGGAGTTGGTTTAGGGGACACTATTTTTTTATGACTGCGTCCACCGCGCCGAGGCTTCAATCGAAAAGCCGAACATAGAGAAGGACCATAGAGGATGATAGAATTGTTTGTTTTTAATTATTTTTTTATGAAACTTTCACCGATTTATTTCTGGCATTTTTCTGATTAAAATGACACCAAACACGATATAATTTCAACTGTATTTAGTGGTTTAATCGACGATGGAAGTTATATCGTGTTTGGTGTCATTTTAATCGGAGAAATGTCAGAAGTAAGTTAACGTAATATAACAGACAAGATTTTATTACATTTCACGTACATAAAAGGTAATAAAATCTTGAATTTGGGAAAAAGAAGGGGAAAGAACTTATTTGCACACCTAATACAACATTTCTGGAACACCCTGTATAAATAGGGACCCTTAGCCAGCAGAATGGGATAGCGCGATTAGCTAATTGCAAGCTATGTGTCGCGTTTGATTCTTTTTGCCTTATCCTTCCCCTGATATTCTCCACTACCCTCGTTCCTATCGATTTACCCGGCTCTTCGCATCGTCGACGGCGAAAGCGGTCTCGTTTTTTGCCGCGGGTATAATTACGAACTTAATAATAATTTCGTCGGCGACCTTTTAATTGCTTCGCCGTGTTCGGCTCGCGCTGTACCAATCATGTCGATTCACCAGCGCGCTGGAACGCTCGAGGTTGTTCGGAATTTTCACTGTTCGCGATGTAAAACGAGAGACTTCTTACGAAGCGATAGAACTGTTCGGTTCAATCGAGAATTGAAAAATCTCCACCGATTATTCCAGCGAAAGTGACGTGATTTTTCGACGACTAATATTAGCGCTGGAAATATGCACGTTTAATAGTCCGTGTTTCATCAGGAGACGATTAATTTTATCCCGGGCGACATTTTTAATCACACTCTCGAGCGTTCCCTGTGTTATAAGGAAAAATAAGAGCACGTCATGTGCTCGAGATGAAGAACATGTTATTGATCGAGCCTGGAAAATATATAAGGCGGACAATCGGGGGAATCCCGCCGGAAGAAAATAGGAGAATTTTGGATCTTAGTTTTCTGAAATATCCCTACCGGCGCCGCTAAATCCTCACTTGCCAAGTTGCGAACCTTTAACCTACTTTCCCTTTGACGCGCGGCTACGTGTGTGCCCGTGCCGCTTTTAAATCGTATTTATTTAACTCCTCTGACGAAATAACTGCCTAAAAATACAGACACGAGGATGTACCGATCAATTTCCTTCTATTTAGAGTAATCGCGTCAACTATGCAAATTCTGACAAGTGTCTGTTCTTAAAACCGCCACCTCTAAAAATACCTCGGAAGGGATCTTCTACTAGAGCAGTAATATCGATTAGCAACCACTGTTAACCCTCGAACGGTCGCGTTAATGACTATTGTCATCCGTACGAACTCATCTGTCAATCGTCTACTGTTTGTTGAATGGATTGTGTATCTTTTTAACACATTGCCTTGTTAACAAATCCTTCTAACCCTTTGCACTCGGAGCTATTTTAATTTGGAAATTAATCATTTCTTCCGATGTGGAATCATTCCAATCTACATATTATATATTGGGTTCTTTAATAAATTCCCGCGTTTTTTGTATTTTATTTTTTTACCGTAATTTTGTGTTCTGTTAGGTAAAATATATACAGGGTTTCTCAAAATTCCTTCAACATCTGAAAATGGGAGGTTCCTGAGTACATTTGAAGCAACATTTTCCTTTTCAAAAGTGGGGTCTGCGGCTTTGTTACAGAATTATTATCGAAAAACACGGACCAATCAGAGCGCGACCTAGACGCGTGTTGGCACAGTCGGCCCGCCGCGCCAACTGTCAATTGGCCGACTGTGGCAATTTGCGTCTAGGTCACGCTCTGATTGGTCCGTGTTCTTCGTTAATAACTCCTAAACAAAGCCGCGGCTGACATTGGTGCAAAGGAAAATGTCGCTTGGAATGGTCTCAGGAACCACCACCTTTCGGGAAGTTCACGAATTTTGGGACACCCTGTATATACTTTACTTAACAAAACATAAAATTGTGGGAAAAAAATAAAATGCAAAAAACGCGGGACTTATTACACAACCCAATATAATATTGGCTGCTCTTTACTTTACCGGACTCAAAATTTGTGTATTTCTCCTATAAATTATGATGTATTTGGTATGTAATCCAGTAGATTTGTACCCGGGGTGGCTGCAGATCGAAGTTTCGATCGTGTAGGATCAATGGTTCAGGAGCTATGCTTGCTTGAAGTTGAGCAATCTGCAGTGTTTTTGGGCGCCGCCATATTGATAGTGACGGTGGCGCGTCGCTTACCAAGTTGATTGTGATCAGGTCGGGGAGGTGCGATAAGGACCGACGGTTCTGCTCACTTCAAACCAATATGGCGGCGCCCTTACCTGCTAAAAACACTGCAGATTGCTCAACTTTAAGCAAGCATAGCTCCTGAACCATCGATCCTACAGGATCGAAACTTCGATCTGCAAATACATCATAATTTATAGGAGAAAGGCACAAATTTTGAGCCCGGTAAAGTAAAGTTTACCCCAATACTTAAATGTTTAGCAGTTTTTAGTGGCGACTCTGGGTCACCGCTCGAGTGCTAAGGGTTGAAGGGCGTCGCCAGCCAATTTCAACGTGTATCATTCGATCGTAAAATGTATTGTCTTATCCGTCTGTTATTTAGCGAAACGAACGACATGAACACGGGCCTGCTGGTCGAGGTCTGGTGCAAGGGTCTCCTGTGGGATCGTTTCTTGGGCTACTTCTACGTCCCCCTGTCGGAAGTATCGTACATGAACGAGGTAACGTCTAAGCAGTCCTACAATGCATCCAGCACGGTATCGTCCGGTGAACAAGAACAACAACAGCGACACATTCCCCCCGACAGCATGCGCGACACGAACAGCAACACACAGCCACCAGATATCACCAACACGGTACACTAATTGATACATGCACCTATCAAGATCTATGTCTTAGCGCCCCTCCATTCCCTTCCCCACCCCTTTACGGATTAATTTCAGCAATGCATTCACCCGCGTTCCCGTACTTCCGAACGTTTCTCTGATAAACTCTAGATTATCCCAGGACAAGAGGGGTTTCTATTATTCAGGTACGTCGATTAACCAGTCCCGATATTCTAAGCGTACATGCGGTACGTTTATCGTGATAGACTGAAACCTATCGTGCACGTTCGCATTGAATACATTAAGTGACCCTTGTTTCCCTGTCCTGATCCGGTCGACGCCGACTTGATAAAGAGGGATAAATATGGGAAACCAATACGGTCAGCTACTGTTAGTTTCTAACATTGCCACAAAACGCTGTCCAATCAGCAAACCACTGTCCTTATCACGGAATTTGGCTAAACTTCACCTTACAGCACCACAGATTTTGGACCTTTTTTTTATACAACTCCGTAGACTTTGACGAGAAAACGCCGAAAATCCAAGTTTTAACGTTAGCAATTCACTGGTTCAGCATAACCTGTAAAAACTAGTAAATTCCCAACGTAAGAACTTGAATCATTGGCATATTCTTATAAAAATCTTCAGGATCATATGAAAGAATCGCGTTCCCATATTTCAAACGATAATTAGCGTAATAAGCAACAGCCGAAAGGAATAACGGGACTTTATCGGAGCTGGAATCTTTTCAAGAAGTAGCCCACTTTCCGTGTAACCATCCAATAAACAGTAAATTTAAGGTAACAGCGCTCCGGTTCTGAATTTAGTTCGGGTATTCGGGAATCATGGTATTCTAAGTATTCGCATGAACGTATCGTTGATATCCGAGCAAGCGTTTCGCAGATACAGCGATGCTTAAGCTTTCCGAAGGAACAGTATCTTACAATCAATCTGAATCTAGCTCTAAGCAACTATAAAACGCGAGCACGTCTGCCTGTTTTACATTTCGCTGGTAACGCGATACACCTCAGGGCAAGCATGGCACAGTTCGGCGAAGAAGTATAGATAAGATAGATATACCAGCCACGAATAAGTAATTTCAATGTTTTAAAAGAAAGATAATTGTTAATATAATCGAGCTGCACGTCGAATTCATTTGAAAGTTCCCGCGCTACTTCACTTATTGTTAGAGTTTGCGGCTAGTGGCCACGCGACTTCGCGGCGCTGCGAGCGCAGCGTGGAATTTCGACTTCGTTTCGTGAAGTGACATTAGTGTTTCAAATTAATTGGCAGTCCTTGTAAAACTGAAAATTTCAGAAAATTATGGACATCCGTGGCCAAGGGGATTGTAAAGTGTTAAATAAACAGAGGGAAATGTTGAGAGCAATGGTCAGCTTAAAGTAAGTGCTTAATTCACGAACTTAATATTACAATTTAACCTTGCAATAACATTGTGGTGCCCCAACAAAATTTCTATATACTAACTTCGTTGGATCGTTTGGGCATTTCAGTCTTAAACAACCTACTTAACAATCGCCTTGGCAAATTTTTATGGAATCTTAACTTTTAATTACTCGCGTATAGTATTTGCAATATGACAGCTTGAAATTCAGTGTTTCAGGCGTAAACAAAGGTGTCGACTACAGTAGAAAATATTTATTTCGCATTACGGTAGCCATTTTATCGAATAAATATGTATTTATGTTGGAACGCGATATAAGCTAAGAATATATAAGAGCTAATTATGATTATACATTTACTTTAATGGTTTAAGATGTTCATTAACGAAAGTCGACATGCACACCGCGATCGTTAGTCTTCCAACAATTTTCCCGTAAATAGTACGGGATCGCGCTCCGTCGAGCTTTAGTTTCTATAAGAGAGAACAAAAAGTGTCGCGAAATAGGGGTGCGGAAAGTGTGACGCTATGGTGATATTTACGGGTTTACGTCCATCTAGAAACGACGAAAATAGGATTGTATTTGATACTTTTCATGTTTAAAACTGTCAGTTATTGAACAACTTTTGCTATTATTAACACGTGTCGGTTTTAACTTCTTGTACATCTCGGTAAAAATAATTATAACAAACAATATGTACAGTGAGAGTCAAAAGTGAGTATGCACCTCGAGAACACGGCATTTATTTATTTTACACTTTTTGTATCCTTAAAACGATTTACTATTTTCCCTAATTCTCGAAATGATTTTCCTTCGTTTCTTAATTTAATAATAGGTTTCCTCATGTCTTCTGAAGTTTCTGTACGTTTTTTACTCATCATTTTATTTATGCACTAAGAATTTCAAAGTAATCAACACTGATGAAAATTTACACGAATTCACGCTCATTCAGACATTACTGCTGCTGGAAAGCTACTTTACTGGACTATCTTTCATAACAGACTAACTACTTTTGCTGCGTGTATTCACTTTTGACGCGTTGGTAACAAACCTACTTCTCAGATAGGCATTTGTTTACAAAACATCGGAAACGTAATTGACTAAGATGTGTATTTATATACGATTGTGACACTAGAAATACCATGTACTACATTACAATTTTGATTTTCGCGAAATATGCTGTGAATATAATGTAAAATCTCATATATATGGTGTGTAACTCATTTTTGACTCACACTGTATGTATATATGTATGTACAGTGGATGTAGAAAGTATTCGTACGCCCTTTAAAGCAGAATAACATTTTTATAATTGTACAAAACGACCTGATTTGTTACAGTGTTTACAGTGGTGTAAAAAGTATTCGTACGTCCTTTAAAGCAGAATAACTTTTTTATGATTGTACCAATCGACCTGATTTTTTTATAATCAGAAGCATTGGTTTATGAAATGATATGCAAAAAAGATATTAAAAAATTGTAATTTACGTGTAAAAAAAGTCGTGTAAAACTACGATTTTTACCATTTTTAACCGCTTGTAGTTCGAGTGTATGTTAATCGATTTCGATGAAATTTTCAGCATGTGTGTAACTAACATAGATCTACAAAACATATATTGTAAATTTTCTTTAAGGGCCCAAATAAAAAAGTTCTAAAAAATGCCTTTTCCATTCCTGTATATGTAACCTTGTAAATTATAATTTTTGGAAAATCTTTTTTGCACATCATTTCGCAAACCAATGCTTCGGATTAATTATAAAAAAACGAGGTCCATTGGTACAATCAAGAAAAGTTATTCTATTTTAAACGACGTACGAATACTTTTTACACCCATTGTATATTATTTTACATTTGATTGATCGATTAAATCATACCATTCAGACTCGTTGCCATTTAATAGGTAGCTCGAGTGCGTCATTAAAGTTTGTTCCCGTAATATTCTCAGCAACAATAATGTGTCTAACGTGTACACTAAATCACAGAACGACAGAATCGTCACAGTTACTCTCGAAATCTAGATAATACTTCGAAACTCGTCTAAAGTCGTTCGCGTAAAGTCTTCAGTCCTTAATAACATGGCAATATGCGCTTTTCGTTGCTGATATATTCGAGCGTATAATAAACTCATTTTAGAACAGTCCAAAGCTTCAACGATAAAACATCAAGGCATGAAAATGCTTACGTTTCAGTCGGGATCACTAAAGACGCGAAACAGTGTTAATAAAATATAGTAACAAAATCTTTTGGCGTTCGTTATCGCACATCCGATCGCGTGTAGCTGTATACCATACAATTTGCGCTTATCACTCACGGCTGTTGTCGTCGACACGTGAACGCTGCCGCTGGTTTTTACATGTAAGTCGTTTATCTGATAAACCCCCGGCACATTCTGTGTGACCTTACCGGCAGAGAATTTCTGTACAACACATTTTACGAGACCCGGCCGTAAATTTGCGGTTACATTCGCTGCATAAAATTAATAAGAAAACTTCGACTAAATGTTTTGCGCTATCTGACCCCGTTTTCGAATTAGGCCGCCCTTCGTACCTCTCGCTTTAAACTTAACGATCCCGTTTAATATTTTCTTAATGGATATATGTGCGCAGATTCAGTTACTTAATTCCAGTTTCACCGCCCGAACACCTTAAATATACATATACGGTCGGTGTGAAAATTCT
This sequence comes from Lasioglossum baleicum, assembly GCF_051020765.1. NCBI lineage: Eukaryota > Metazoa > Arthropoda > Insecta > Hymenoptera > Halictidae > Lasioglossum > Lasioglossum baleicum. The sequence continues at coordinate 4,699,263 of NC_134938.1, forward strand.
TTCGACACTCTTAAAAAGACGATAACTTTTTTACAACGTGTTTACTGTTCGACCGAGGAAAGTTCTGTTGTGCAAAGCTGGGCCACGCAAAATGAGACTGAAACGAGTATGTTTACACGCGGAACGAGACCGAATCAATTGGCGGCAGTCGTACCGGTCGATGGAAGTGTGTAACGAGTTCGGGTTAGCTTCAATGATGCCGTCGAATGCGCCGGATTGGTCTGTGCATCGGTCCAAACTGGTCGATATCGCGATTACCGGCGGACACTGTGTTTGTCTCGTCCGTGATCACCGTCGGGCCAGGAAATAAAATGTAATATCTTGAAACTTCCCGTTCCACGGACACGTCGGGAATTAATTTAATCGCCTGGCAGGGCTAACCTTGCCGAGCGAACATTTAACCGCACGTCCAATGGCGCCGCACACCAGCACACAGTCTGCTGTTTCAACAGTCTAGCTGGACAGAATTGAATTTTCATAATCTGTCCGGATGTATAATATCACGTTAGAAATCGATAGCCGCGCGTCCAATTTCATTAGAGAATCACTGTGTTGGGCAAAGTTGCGTAGAAAATGTTTGAAAAATTCGCATTTCGCGAGATCCTTTGCCCTTTCGAGAATCACAGCCGGCTGATCACGTTACCCCTGATACGGGTTCAAGCGATCGGCTTATTCGCGGCTCGCGTTCATGCTCGTGACAGAAACGCAGGAACTCCGATATCGGACAGCTTGCTGGCCATCATAATCGATCCCTGGATTAGATTCGCTTCATGTTAATGCTGAGCGGTCTGATCGGTTGTCACTCGAGGCGCTCTTCCCTCGCGATTCCTTCGCCAGTGCTGAAAAACGAGTTCCTGTTCCTGTTACGATATGCTAGCTATAAAAATACTTTCCGAGATGCTGGGGCGTCACGAATCCGGGTGTAAAAGCGAGCAGAGACAGACCTCGGCAAGATCCTCGTCGATCAATAACGTTACTGCCCCGAAGAAAGAGAATAATTCAACCGGTCTCATACTTTTGCCCGGCAGAATCCGGAAAATCGGTCGCGGAGCGAACGATTGAAGTTTCACGAGCGAACTAGAAGTCAAACTCGTAAAAGAACGAGATGTCTGAGCGTGGATGGTCCTTCTCACAGTCAAAGGAACCGCCTCTCATTGTCCCAACCGAATATCGGGGCCATTCATCCACGATCGATCCGACGTTCGAAAGGAAAACCGTGGGTCTCCGCGGCGAGGTACCGAAACGCGGAATAATTATCCTCTTCCACCCCTCCACCCCCGTGAAAATTACGAAAACCGTGTCTGACGTCGGCCTCGATTTTCCCCACGATTCCATCCGTCCCCGACGGATTTACAATTCATATTATGGTAATTCCCCGGTGTTAATAATTAACGACGAACGTTAATACCGGTCCGAGATGTAATTTTACATATCGTTTGCTCTGGCCGGCTGTTTCTTCGCCCCCGGCGAAGTCATTGCACACTCCGCGACAGTTCGAGAGTCGATTACGTACAATCGACTACAATCGACCTTTATTTGTGGTTCTACCCGAAAAATTCCGGATTTGTCGCGACGGCCCTGTATTCACGAGGGTCGAGAAACTCGGGCGATATCGATTTCCATATAAAGGCGACCGTTACTTAGACGTCGTCTGACAAATTGACCCTGTTGAGCAATTTTGCGCGGCGAATGATACGTTCGTTACGTAGGCGTGCGCCGTCGTTGTTTCCAGCACGTCTTTTACTCTTTACGGCGTCCGGCTGAAATATCGCGTTCCTTTGTCATAATCATAAATCCGTTGGCGATATTTTTTATTGGCTCCTTACGGATGAAAAATATCCTCTCCTCGCGATCGTTCTTCCAAGAGTGTACTTGTAACACCATCTCGCACACTCGATTCGAGAAATTCGTGCCGTTGATTTGAGCAATTTGTCGCGGCAGATTAAGAGGGTGGACTCGTTGCTAGGATTGCAAGGGTGCGGGATGCGTCTTTTCATTTTTCGATAATGAGAAGATGGGGTTTTTCAGTAGTCAAAAGTGCTAGATGAAAGATTAATCTAGGCCGCGATCGCTCTCAAAAAGATTCTTGCGCGATTTCATAGAGAAATGAACGCTGATAATAATGCACTTTGATACAATGAGGGCCCATGGGGGACTCGAAAGATATCCTTCACCAAAGATTGAAAACATTGAAGATTCTATTTAGTTTATTGAGCATTGTTATTTCAATAAATTATAAATATTAAATCTTAGTGCAAGAGATATACTCTAAATACAGACAAATACTATTCATTTGCAACAGAAATGGACACATAATATTAAATAGATTCTCCAGGGTATCAATCAGAAAAGAGGTAATTTTTTCGGTGGCAAATAGGATTCATAAAATGTTGATTTTTAAATGCTCGTTCTGATCACAATTTTCAATAAATCTCATTAATTTCATCGTTTTCGAATGTCATGAAGATTTAGGAAGCAATAAACATTCAATAAACATCGATCTATGGGCAAGTTGCTTTTTTACCAAATGAACAGCTAGATCGAGCGCGTGGACCAGTGTGCGACATCTTTGAAACAAAAGATGGGAAAACTGCGACGAAATTAAGATCCCTTGCATCTGGAATGTGCAGACTGTTCCCGGAGATTCTCGAACCACTGGACTATTTCTCCCGAGCAGAATATCCACCTAGAAATTCCTTTATCTTCCATTCTTTCTTCATTTGCGAGACACGGTCCACTGCGTCCTCATACGGCGATAAAGAGGAATTTATGCTAATTAAATTGGACGGCTTCTTTATCAAAGGGAGGCGGTGGAAGGAAAGGAGACCGTGACGAACGGTGGAGCTGACAGTACGTTTTATTTAAGCAATCCAAAGTGGCTTAACTGCTCCGAGATGCGCGTCTTTTGTCCAAGAAATATCCACTCTGTCTGAGAACCCTGGTGCAAGCATGGATTAGTATTTAGAAAAGTTACGTTCGAAACTTTCGAGTGTTCTTCTTCTCATTGTTCGGCGAACGAAACAATTTTCCACGCGTGAATACGCTTCTCCTTCCTGTTTAATATTCATCTGAAATATCATCGTATGCGACTGTTCATGTTTTTACTGTTGTATACAAATGGTGCTCATCGACAGAAATCGTTCGATAAAAGTACTTTTAGACAGACTTCGCGTTTCGCAGTGTCATGCATGCATGAATATTCATAAATCCATTTTCGAGTGGTTAAACCGTAACGGTGTCACCGCCTTCGCGTGATTCGATGAGTATTTTTAAAGCGGGAGCCGACTTGAATGGCAGGTTCGAGGGGTCGATACGACGTTTCTTTAGATATTGGGTCATTGCGGGAGTCCCGATTTACGTTTTATTTTTAATTTCATCTTCATTACGAAAATCAGTCGATTAAGTAGTTACCATTGTGTTTTTGCCAACCTTCTGATAGCGTTCGCACGACCTTTTTAGAAAGACTGGGGTTCGTGAATGTTAAATGGCTCCATAAGAACCGGGATAGAAAGACGCTGGAATCTGGGGGATCGAGGGTGCCGCGCGAGGGTATGCAACGAGGAAAGTGAAAACCGAACAGCCCTGTTTGTTTTTTCCGCACGAAGTGCACCAAGTGCATCTTATCTTTCGACGGAGGGTCGAACAAATTAAATTAGAGGGCAGCCTTACCTCGGATGGGGGTGCAATTCAGTCACGTGCGATAGAGCTACCCCTTCCACGGACTCGAATACTCGCGTCGCTCTTTGGCTAGCCTCTCCTCCACCCTTTCTCTCTCTCGTACGCGCGGATTCGTCGTAATCTCCTTGTAAGCGATCAAGCAAACGATAGACCTTAATCTTACGACACACATTCTCCCTCTACCATTGCTATCAATACTTCTTCCATCAAACGTGAGACGCTCTGTGCTTATACAGGGTGTTGCATTGAAACGTGAACGGCGGAGGACGGTCTCGATATATCTTCGGGAATGAAATGTGGCTTGCAGAAAAATCAAAGGACACTACGTTTCGTGTAACGTAATTATACGCTTCCAAACATGATCGATTGAAAGAGATCAAAACTAATATATGTATAAAAATCTATGACGTACATATGATACACGAACGCGCGCGTATTCCAATGTAATCAACCGCACGGGGTAAAAACGTTTTCCATCGCGCAACCTTTCATCCCTTTGTGCGTGCGACAAACGGAAGCGTCGAAATCAATTGATGACCGAACGTCGACGAAATGCTGCCGCCCACTGAATACCGTAATTTTTCATTTACGCAAACGGAACGCGATGGCGAACATATTTGACACCCCTGAAAAAGTTCACCCCGGTGGGTGCGAAACGAAATTGAAAAAAATGACGAATAACAGCAGCTCCTTTCCGGAGGTACAGGGAGAGGAGGAGGTGCTTTGTCGCTGCATTTACCAGAAACTCCGCGGAGAACGGGGTAAATTGAATTACGTGGTGGCGTAGGGTGACGTATTCTCCGCGGGACAAATATAGCGACTATCGTTGGGTCCTCTAGTAGTTTCGCAAGTGATACCCTGGTTAGATAGAGCCGGCTGAAACAGTAACGGAGCAATCTTAATTATAGCCGACTTTTCTTCTGTTCTGGAGCGCGGTAAATTGAATAACGAGCTGGTGGTAATAACTGCTCTATTGATTTTAAAAGTGCCGCCATATAAATGGTTGTTATGTTGAGCCTTGTCTGCAATAAATACAAGCGAACACCTAACAAGGGGAGGACCCCAAGTGTCCGACTTCGATTTTGATAATTTTGTGCGAGACGATGCTATATAGATCCCTAATTATGTATGCAAAATATTAGGTGTAGCTACTCAATAGTTTTAAAGATATAAACAATTAAAGTTTCATACCTTTTATTAGCCGTGTAAACATGAAACTTTAATTGTTTATATCTTTGGAACTATTGAGTAAGTACACTTAATATTTTGCATACATAATTAGGGATCCATATACTATTATCTCACAAAAAATTATCAAGATCGAAGTCGGACACTTGGGGTTCTTCCCTTGTGAGTATGTATAATAATAATAATAAGAAAACGAAATTGACCTTCGTGTGACCTTCATGCGTGAGATTGCGAAGTCGTGTTCGCATCGGACACGATACGAAGTTCATTTTATTCAGTAGTGTTCGGTGACTTTCGCACGAACGATCACCTGGATCTCGGTCGAGCGAGGATTTCGATTACCACCTGTATTTGTTCGACGGAGAATTCGTTCGGGAGGGTTCCGTTCCTTTGGTTTCCTCGGCTCTCTCGAGTCAACTCGAAGTCGGTGCCAGCAGAAGCTATCCGTGTGCTATACGGCAGCCGTTTTTCCCTCGACCACCCGATCCATCGCGGTTCCATCAGCATCGCCGCTGACAATCCCCGAGTCTCCTCCGGCGGTGACGTCACTTGGCGCATAGCCAGCACAGAACGCTCAATGAAACAGTCGAGGAAGCCAAGGCGACGTGGTTGACGTAGCTTTACGACGGTGTTATGCTGCGTGCACACATTCGAGCCGTACTGTGGCAACGACCTTGACGAAAGATTTCCTGGATTTGTTAGCACGCGTACCAAGCATTCACCAATGTAGACTAACGGGGAATAGGGTCTCGTTATACAGTACACGGAATTTCTATATGAACGATATCATTCGCTATCAACCATTAGTACAGGGTGTCTCGTTGGAATTCAACATTTTCTGCTTAACAAGTGACTGAGGAAGTATACCGTTGTTTTTAGAGAAGGACTCCCATGCTCTTGACCATCTTCTGCTAGAAAATCTACAATATATTTGACCCAGATTCTAATCAACCATTTCTGGTTTATGATGTCTCGTTGGAATTCAACATTCTCTGCATATCAAATTACTGAAGTAGTAATTATTCCCTGTGAAGAAGTGTAGCTGTCTTTTTAGAGAGGGACACCCATGCTTTTGATCATCTTCTACTTCAAAATCTACAATTTATTTGATCCAGATGCTTATCAACCATTTATGATTTATGGAGACTCCTTGGAATTCAACATTTTTTGCTTAACAAATGACTGAAGTAGTAATTATTCCCTGTGAAGAAGTATAGTTGTTTTCAGAGAGGGACTCCCATGCTCTTGACCATCTTCTGCTACAAAATCCACAATTCATTTGATCCTACTCTTTTCTACTTTAATTAATCTCTGTGAAGAAGTATAGCGTTGTTTTTAGAGAGGAACCCCCATGCTCTTGACCATCTCTGCTACAAAATTCACAATTTATTTGATCCAGATTCTGATCATCCACAGCCTTCCGCTAATCACTACGTATAGCTAAGTCGTTAGAGTGCTTTCGCGTAATCTTCTGGGATTTCGATGTCTTATGCAACGATTTTCCATTCCTAATTTCTACCTTTCAGTATAAACTTCAATTTCCTTTCGTGAAGTACACTTTGACACTGCTTCGAAAGCCCTGGAAAGATCCCGGACACGACAAATGAACTATGAATTAAAATGTAGGTTAATAATAGAATCCTACGAGTTTAAAATTCAGAAAATAATCACGCAAAGGTGTTTTCACACAACTGGGCGGTTACTGCTTACGGACTTCGCGTGTTCTCGGTTGCCATTAAATAAAAAAGGAGAAAACCACTGTTTTCGCGACTCCGTTGTTTCGTCGAGGATTTCGCGAGGTCGCACGAGCACAGGGCCGTCGAGATAAATCCGGGATTTTTTCGGGCAGTTCCACAAATCAGATGTAGGTAGGGCAAATATATAAACAAATCAGTTGTTGATAAGGTATCTCACTATGAACAGGGTTCGTGTGCAAGCTCGAGAAGCTCTTGGCAGCTAGTGGAGGTTAGATCGAGTAATTCAATTCTTTATACCATTCACTAGCTTTGTGCAAACCGGTGAAGGAATATATTGACGTTTACCTGGAATTTGAACTGTTTTTCTTTATACAACGACTTTCCCGGATTTACCTCGACAACCGTGTGTGATCCTTTCCACTAGCTTCTCGGCACGCCCGTGATCGTGGCCACGGAAACAGGATTGATGAATCACAGGCAAACTCGTTCTTTCATGTTTCTGGACGATCGATCGGAGAGCACGGCGCTCCAGCGTAAGCGACTCTGACAATGAGACGAACGACCAGGCTGTACAGGCTGCACCAAAAATTCTGGCGCTTTTCATTTTTCTGGAACGGTGGGGCATATTTTCAGATCATGTAACAACATGTTCTTCAAAATAAAAGACAAATGTACCACACAGTAGCCAGAATAAATAAATAAATACCGGATAATATTTACATTTCATTTTTATGCGGATTGTCTGTAAACAAATGTATCACTGTGCTCGATAGTTGTGTATTTAACTATTGGGTTGAACACAAGCGATGAACTTTAATCAATAAAATATTTTCTTATTTATTCTTTTTGGGAAAAGATCATCGAACAAAATGGAAAATATCTTATTCATTAAAGTTCATTGCCTGAATAAAAAAATTCCGCTCTATTTCACCTTAAAATTACTTTCTTGCCAACCCAATATTTAACGATAAAGGGAATTCGTTGTTTTGTTGATACTTTAATCATTAATTCAATGGAACATTAAATACGTGGTTTACATAATTACGATTGTAAACCGGTGATATTGATTGACCTATTCAGTTTTAATTGGCGAGCGTTAATTGCATTAAACATCGTTTAACTCTGCAGCATCTCGAACGATTCCAAGCAGAGAAAGAAAGTTTCCTCGTAGAACAAGTTCAGCAATATTGCGTTGGAGTCTGATGTATTAGCAGATTTTCTCGTCTGAAAAATTGCATTCCTTCGAATCACCTCTCCCTTGCACAACGTTGCACAATATATAATGCACTCTCTGCTCTCCACACGCTGAAAATGTGAGATGGATTTATACATGGCAACGTAGAGAAGGAAAAGGATAGATGCAACAAGAACGACAATGACGGAGGAAGAAGAAACATTGAAAATTTAATAACTAGTCTGCAGATTTTAGAGCACTGCAAAAATTTTAATAATTTCAAGATATTATTCTCAACCTCTCTCTCTCTCTCTCTCTCTATCAAAAGTGCATTTTGAAAATCAGATGTGTCGCATGAGGATCCGCAGTGTAATAACATTAATGCGTTACCTCGACTCGATAAAAACATCAGCCAAAATAGCAAACGTCGCGCACGCCATGCTCGCAATGCAATTAATGAAATGTGATGCAATGCAGTGCAACGGACAAGACGGCGGATTTTCACTGGAAATCCTGGCCAGTGAGATAGCATCTTCTGCTCCTCAGAAAAACCAACTCGCGTTTCAAGATTCATAGAATCAAGGTTCCAACGTCCGAACAAGATGGTGCATGGAATTTTCATGGAACCGCGGGACATCCTAACCGTGTAAAAGTTGGGATGCTCGAGCGTTCGTGTAAGCGACAGCAAATGAGAAAGTTGCGGCTGCGAGGGAGCGAAAGAGGAGCGGGAGGAAGACTGGTCGGAAGACTTGCGTAAACAGCAACAACGACGAGGAAAAACAGGAAGCAGGCTAGTCTAAAGAATCGTGTAAACAGTAATGATAAACTTGATGGACTTCAGATCTGCTGTCCAGGTCATCAAAATAATTATTAATTATGTATGCAAGCCGTGGAACATGCGCGAGAGTGTGTGCTAATAGTAGCAAATAGGTTTACTTTTTGCCTTTCGGCCTCAAAATGGGGATACATGTGTTTTGTGTGTAAGTGTGTCTGGGAAACTTATTGTGGTTTCCATATATCTTCCTTCTTTCTCCTGGAGTAATCGAATTTTAAACCACTTCCCGATGAGCTAGAGGCTTGAAACTTTAAACATAGCTCAGAACTGGATGAAAATGCAATATTAAAAAAACAAATTAAAAAGAAAACGTTAGCGTTACCTACTAGTGTAACGTCACATCTGGAAACATCTCCTGAACTAACTTTTCGACATACATCGATTAATACTTTTTTATAATGAATGCATTGATTGATGTATTAAAAAATACCTCATTCCATTTCAGAGAATGAAGGTGAACTTCATATCTCTAAAAAGGTACATAAAAACAAAAATTTCTTTGGTATCGTATGAGCCCCATTTTACCATTCAACTTTGTGCTGCAGACATTTGACGAATCTTTAAAAACAGCAAAGATATTTGAGGTGGCAACGTTAGATGACTCAACCTGTATGTTAGTGTTGACATGTGTGGCCAATTTACAATTTATGGAATCGACCCGACTGTCGGGTAGCCGAAAGTATTCGGTTTCTCGCAGAGCTCTGCGAATGAGCGAGGTTGAAAAAGAACGGTCGTCGAAGGAGGACGCGGCGGCAGGATAAACACGGTAGGGTAGTAACCGGCGAATGGAAGTGGAGAGAAGTAAAAGCTGAGGAATGAAGTTGGATGCCGGGAGCCGAGAGGCCAGGTTGGTTTTCCTGTTGCGAGGACAATCTGGGTCAAGCCTGGCTTAAAATATTCATAAAGCTGCACGCGAGATCCGCGTACGACCGGTTCGATTCACATTAGAAATGCGCTGACTGGGGTATGTCAAGTAACTCTAGAGGGATGACGATGAGACACCGCCGCTGATTCGTCCTTATGTGTGCTGGTGATCCGCGGTGACTGGTGTGTTCGCGCGCACACCCACTCGCCTCTGACAGAAGCTTGACAAAGCCCTTACCGACACCCGCCGCCAACCACCGCCTCCATTTTCCTGTCCCGCGCTCGCGATGACGGTCTGCCATTTCTGGCTGTTTCGGGACTACACACGTCCCGGCCATGACGAAATCCTTGATTCTGGCCTGACTGCGGCCACGAAGAAAGCTGCTCCGCTCTCGCCGGTAACGAGGGATTTCACCACGGAGCGTGTCACGTCCCGGAAATGAAAATCCAACCGCGACTGGCATCCCCTCGCTAAAGAAATTCCGGCCGCTTCCACCCCCTCACCCGCCTACCAACCTCTGGTTTCGTACACGTCGCGCCGAAATATTTCCCAGGATACCCCAGGAACAATATATCTGCCTCCTACGGGCCGCGCAACGCTCCTCAAATTTCTTGCGATAAATTCGGCTACGAGCGCCGCCTCGATCCAACCCTGTTTTGCACTCCCGGATAGTTTACTCTACTCTATCACGGGTAGACAGCTTTGTAACAGATATCGAGCAGTAGCACCGAATAAAACCCGTAGAAAAAAAAGGAGCCACAGAAAGGACGCTCTCCAGTGCTCGAGCACCACGGTTATTTAAATCATTACCGAATAAGGAACCGGCTAATTATACGCAGCTGACCTACTGCTATGGCAGAAGTAATGCCCGAGAAGTGATTCGATAAGGAGATCGATCCCCCAGAGGTTCGAGTTTTCGTCGAAGAAGATTACCTTTCCGAATTTGCATTTTCATTAACGGCTTAAATCTCGCTCAAGAGTGCTCTGTCAACAATGTCTCCCTCCTTATCAATGGGAGAGCGGACATTCGACTCGTTTTTTTTCGGTATTCGAGCTGTGGTCGAAAAGAGAAATTAGTTTTCTTACTTACGTTCTTAACATTGATATATTGGTCTCCCCGCTGTCGGGATAATATACGTGGCAATGATACATTTAGATTTATTTCCCAGCAGATAGCGACGCCCGCATCGTGTGAACCCGGGGTTTAACTTTTCTTCTAACGGGCTGTGGATATGTGTGCCCGACCAATATCACGCGAGAACAGTTCACGTAAATCCTCAATTATATCGCTTTTGTTTAAAATATCAGAAACATTCAAAAAATTAAAAAATTGACTACTTCCAACTCAATAAGTCGCTCCGTCCCACTGTGGTCCCGTGGGAAAAGGTAGACCGGTTGGCCCTAAATCGTTCCCCTAATCCTCGAGGAATCACGCCCGACTACGGCTGCCAGGGTGAATGGAGTTATCAAGTGGTTCGTTTCGGTGGATTTTCATTTGTAGCCGGCAAACCAGGGTTCGGTTACCTGTTTGCTCGTCACCGGGGGCTTCGCGTGCCGTCGTCACTGCGCAAATTGTTGACTCGAGGAATTGATGAACGAGCCCGAACCGAGTCCCGGGATCGTTCCCTTCTTTCCCTTTTATTCGATGTTCCACGCTCTCTCGTACGATCCTCCCTTGACATCGAGGACGCGCAGCCCCACCGCGAACGCGTATTGGATCGGCGAATCTCGGTTGATCTTGACCCATCTATCTTTGGCAATGTCGATCCCGCGGCGCCGTCGAGTGACAGGTGTTTAAACAATTAAGCGGATGGGTCTGTTTGTCTTAATGGGCTGGCAAACTCGTTACTGTCACCGCGTGACCGATGGCAGCGCCGGCGAGTGGTTTGTTCAACGATTCTAGCGAAAAGAAATCTCCTTTCTTTTGTAGTATTTTTTTCGGCTCAGTCATCGATGCCGAAACGATCGAATTCGTCGCCTGAGGCGCGTTATCGGTTGTTACTCGGTCATTTGCATTTTGCGTCAACCCCCGGCGAAATAATGCCTGCACGCAAGGAGAAACAGCGTTGCACATGTCAGACGGATCGTCGGTCTTGTCGTCTGTAACAAATGTGCCTGTAAGTAGATGCAGGCCTGCAAACGTCAGACGTTAGGAGCTTGTGACTTCGGGTGCGCGTGATGAATATACACACGTATTCCACTTAAATAGCCGACCGGCATCCTCGTAACACTATATTTACGGCGACGCAATTTCCACACTGAGGATTGCTAACTGATTATTCACTGACAACAGCTCTCGGCTTCCTTCGGCTGTTTTTAACCGACTTTGAAAAAGGAGGAGGGTTACTCCATTCGATCTGTATGTGCCTCTTTTTTTTGCACCGCTTTTTTTTCTATGTATGTTCACCGATTACGCAGAGATGGATGGACCAATCAGGACGAAATCTTCTGCATTTTGTAGGGTATGTCTCCCGATTGGTCCCTTGAAAACAAATTTTGCATTTATTCATTTTTTGCGGTTTTTATTGCGAATAACCAATAAGACCGAAGAACCATCCTACGGTGTTCTACAAATTCTGCTCGTTCCACTAAAAAGTGTTAAATAAAAGAATTAAACCGACTTCGAAAAAACGCGCTAAAAAAATACACTAAAAAGTATGAAATAATTTCCATTTAATTTATGTGAATACACACGAACTTAAATACAATACAATCTTTTCGGAGGCGGCGCAAAATTGAAAATTTTCGACACTGGAAATTACGAAAATCCTTAAATTCTTCTACATGCTTTCACATATTAATGTCTTCTCTTCCCTCCTACTGATTTCCAAGTCCATCATATTCCAATGAAATCATTAGCAGCAACATCTGTCATTTGGAAAATTTTTAATTTTGCGCCCATATTTCATACTTTTTAGTGCGTTTTTTCGTTGTCGGTTTTATATTTCCAAAAATTGATCACCACCCTTACACATAATTGATCACTTTCAGTCGGAATAACGTTTTCACAAATGTACTACCTCGATTTACATTGGAATTTTATGTTCCGCACAGCCGTGCAAATTTTCAACAAAATTATAAATAAAAAACAGGGCAGAGAGAGGAGTCGATAAATTCTACTCCGTGTCCTGCGGCAGGTTCATCGGATAAAGGCCTTTTGAAAAACAAATCCAAACATGTCCGTTCCAGTCCGAACTTTATTTTCCGCGTTCGTGGTAACATGTTTGTCCGTTGTAAGCGTTTTGATTTAATGAGAAAAACCGTTCGTTGTATTTTCGAATATACCGCGCTGTATACTTTCCCAATGTTTGATTTGGAAATTGGTAAAGCTGCAGGATTTGTAGCTCCGAAAGTGCAATCGTATATAAAATTCATGAAAATGGTTCACTTTTGCAGCGTTTACATGAGACTGGCCCTTTAATGCGCTCGAATGGGACTTCTTGAAAAGAGACGGAAATCGTCGCATTCGTTGGCCTTGCGTGGTGAATCCGCGCCCGCGTTCGTAATCATTTCTAGGCTGGTGGAGTGTCATTGTGTCGTCGGTCGCTTAATTGCGGGGGCGTCTTGTCCCGCTCGCGAGTATCCGGCAGCGTCGCCCTCCGTCGTCGCTGTAATACTCTTTTTGTCCCGGCCTCCCTCGCGAATCTTTGCGCCGGCACGACGACAACGAGCTGCTTGCAAAAAGAAAAAGAAAAAGACGAAGAAGAAGAAGATACAAGTGCGACGCGGAGAGGGTAGATCGTGATGGAAGCGGAACGACATTAAGGGCGGCTTCTCATGTAACGCCAGTGAAAACAAGTGATTTTTAAGCATTTTTTTCAGAACAACTATTGCACATGTGGGACTAGACTTTTTAAAGATACGTAGTCTTGAGGTATAACAAGTTTCTTTTTAAGGTCAATTCTGCTTCTTATTTATTGCTGTCGTTATAGAACCGTTCGTGCCCTTTAAGAGCGCATTATGGTGCCGTTTCCATGGCGAGCAGTCGCCGAGAAGGATAGTGTGGGAGTAAGTGGCAGATTCGAAAGTGTAGGCGTGGATATGTTCCAGCTTAAAAGTCACTTACGTATTCCTAAGCTGCTTCCTGCGAATTTCTACGTGGGCTACGGGGTTTACCAAGAACGTCCACTTTGTGATATCCACTTGATATTAATCCCCTCTACGTGGAATTTTGTCCCCACTTTTCCTTCCTCTTCTACGACGACAATGCCACTCCACTTTGGTACTGGCAGAGTCAATTCGATCTGGTCAAAGAAGTTTCGTAGAATTTGTGTATACTGCGGAGCACCAGCCGGAATCAAGTAAATCAAAGGATGCCAGGAACGTCAAAGAAATATTTGCTGCCGGAATGTATCTTTTAATTAGCATTCGCACTATATTATACGTGTATGTATGTACATACGTTACCGCGGCGCGCACGATCGTTTGATTCCGGGTTGACACTGAACCGACGATGCAATCTCGCGATTATTTCGAACGATCGTACCATCATATGGGCCAGATAATACGGATATCCGCATTATTGAACCGACGTGGATATTTGTGCAGTACGATTAAACGGATCCGGGATTTGTTTGCATTCATTCGCGTCATATTTCATGAGGCTTTCTCGTTAGGGACGACCGATTTCGCTCGACTCCTCCTCATCCGCTTGTATTAGGTTGTTGCATATGAAATGTCCGATTTCAGAGAACTTTTTCATCGAGCAATGCACAAATCTAGTTTCTGATATCTTCAATTTTAATTCGGATGTATCATTTTACTTTGAACGTACATCGGTAACAGTTTGCTGCAGAAATCGGAGCAAATGTCACTCAGTCGTGCAGAAGCATTACTGATTGATGTCGCCGCGATGCAATCAGTGACTTTTCCTGTTTTAGATCAGCCCGTGCAAACACAGCACTAAATCGATCTTTATAATCGTTCGAGCGCAAACGCGTGAAATAGATATTTTTAAAATACACACGCGCTATTCTCTTTTGTATTTGCCTTCGCGTCGGCGGACTCGATTTACGCAATTTCCCACCGCGTAAAAAGATCAAGCGGAACGAACGCTTTGTGTAAATCGACGGAAAAGCGTACGGGGCGTCAAAAAAGTAACGGCCGTATGACCCAGCGGTAAAAAGAAATACGAAGTTGTTTCTATTAATAATTTGCGAGAAGTTTCGCAATTTTACCACGTTTTTATTAACTCGCTTTCTTGTCTGTCTGTTCGGTACAAATTTTGCAATTGATTTTAAACTAACTTCCCGATGAGCTGGAGACTTGAAACTTTAAACATAGCTCTTTCTTGTAAGTGAGTTTAAGTGAGTTATATATTTAAAATTGGTAACTAAGAAGGATCAGGCATTAATTTATTTTAATATTGAAATAGAAATCTTATAAAATTAATTTTGCTTGCTTCTTTATTTTATTTTCCAGGAGAATAAAAATTAAGGAATTTTGTATGGGGCTAGGAAAAATTATTTTATACTTTTTAGTCCGTCTTAAAAACGTGGTATATTAAACATTTTTTAAATTTAAATAATTTCAATTGTCTTGGTCCCACACCTGCAACGTTGGAATGCTACAAAAGGCTTGACGATAAAGGAGCCTCATTTGTAACAGATACTCTGGTTAATGACCTAGTTAGGACAGTACAGAGATATTCCGAGAAGACGTTAATTTTGCGGCACATGTACCACTTCTAAAAATATCTGCACTCGCTTGCAAAATTAAAGGGATGCTCGATTCCCACCGAGAAACATTCTCGAGCATGATCCTCCGCCACGTAGAAAGTCTATTTTTGGTTCTGTCTATTTCTGAATGTTTCTCCGTTCGCGATATTTATTCACAAATATGTTTTGGGAACACGATACACATTAACATATTAAAACCTTGACTAACGAGATCCTTTAAAAAATCAATTTCTCTCCGTAAGGCAGTCGTCAATATTTATTTTGCGCAGCGTCACAAAGTATGCAGCCCATTAAGTTGCACTCGAACGCAAAGAAACTCGATCTTCGTTGCCAAGAGAAGGGCCATTAAAGACTCTCAAGAATCCACAGTGGATCGACGGGGACAGCTTGATGATATTCGAAACGGGCATTTATTCACCGCCAACCTAATAAAGTCGCAAGTTCGTTTCCGACCGGTGATCATTGGAATGACCGACATTCCCGGCAGAAGGGAAACCCGAAGGACAGGGGCGGCATGGAACGAAAACCCGTCCCACTTAATTCTACGCGATTATGGTGGGGTATCAAGGTGATGGGAATTAGGTTAGCGGCGACGGGGACCGTCGTGCGTCATGCTGGCCCCTAGCATCCCCTTTCCGGTTTCAATCAGCGCGTGCTACCCTCGCAGCCGATCTCAATTATCCTCTGCGACCACGTGCGAAGGAATAAGAGAGGCCTGTCGGACGAGAATGGGAGACGAGAGCCACGAGGGAGGCGCAACTGCCTACCGGTGCATATCGCGGGAAAACGAACCGGCACAGATCGATATTGCCCACTTACGAAACCAATATGTCATTGCAAAAGTCTTGATACGTTTCTGACGGACCGGTGTTATTCCTGTAACAGTGGAATTGCATTGAAGAAATTGTCGTTGCGAGCAACTTTTTCCTTTGCGAAAATGTCCTCCGAGGCTTCGCTAAGAAGTTATTAACGGAAAACACGGACCAATCAGAGCTCAGCTACAACAGGCCCAGCTTTCGCATTGCGAGCGACTCGAAAGACATTTTGATTAGCGCGCGAGAATCAGACGATTCCTCTTCAGTCTTTCGCTAATAGGTTTCGCTGCTATTCATTTTCGACCAGAGGCCCGAGCAACGTTTTCATCCGCTTGTCCTTCTCGCGTTCAATTTAGAAAATTAAATTCTACGCCGGGGTTCAGATACCTGCAAGAAAAATCGATAGCAACGAGCTCCTCTCTGTTTTTATGCCGCGCTGAAGAGGCGGACAGGATTCGCTGCCGTTTCAACGGTCAATAGACGTTAATGGGAAGGGCCGGGGCGATTGTTAGCGAGAGATTCTCTGTTTTCTTACCAATTTCCGTGTCCCCACCCGCCAGAAAGTTGGCGGAAGCAAAAATTCCGTAATTGGGGATAACTCCCCAAGCAATAATAATAATCCCGAATTGGCCTTCCCCCCGCGCCGAACGGTACTATGCTTCGACCATTTTCGTCTCCCCTTCGCGATGCAATTTTATTGCGTGCGGTTCGCAAAATAATTCCCCGAGGTATGTTGCGTTCAATGAAATTACGCTTGAATCATTATTAAAACACGCTGTTGCAGCTGCAGGTGGAATATACACTGGTGGACAAAATGATAAGGCACCGTTGTACACACACACAACATTTCATACACAGTGGATAACGAAAGTATTCGAACGTCCTTTACAACAGAATAACTTTTTTATCATTGTATCAAACAACCTGATTTTTTATAATCAATTAGAAGTAGTAGTTTATGAATGATGTGCCAAAAAGATTTTCCAAGAATTATAATTTACAAGGTTACACGCAAAAATAAAAAAGGCATTTTTAAAACTCTTTTATTTTGGCCATTAATGAAAATTGAAAGTAGATCTTTGTAGCTCTCTACATACATAGTATACGTACTGAAAATTTCATTGAAGTCGGTTAATTGGTTTACGAGTTATAAACGATCAAAAGTGGTAAAAGGTCGGAAATCTTGAAAAATTTCAATTTTTACCATTTTTGATCGTTTATAACTCGCAAACCAAATAACCAATTTCAATGAAATTTTCAGCGCGTATAGAATTTATACCAGTTGACCAAAGACATCTTTTACATTTTCGTTACTGGCCCAGATAAAAAATTTGACAAAATCAATGTTTACTATTGTTTTTCACAATTCCGAGCAAATACATTTTTTCAACAATTTTTTTAGACATTTACTGAACTAATTCTTCTAGCCTTACAGAGAAATTGAAGTCGTTTAGTCCATTCATAAAGAAGTTATTCTGATTTAAAGTGTGTGTGATCAGTAGACTGCGGATCTTTATGCAAAATAAAAATTTTCTGCATCAATTTTAAGAAACAGGAGCCGTGGAAAAAGTTCTTTCCTTCTGTAATAATTTTAGTGGGCTGAAAACAACACATTGGTGTTTCTTAATTCTCTTCATCTGTAAACATTCTTAAATTGGACTCACTCATTTTTGTTATAAATGCATAAAATCCACAGTCTAGTGATCAGTTATGCTCGTAACTGTATGTACAAATGAACGTTCATTGCTAAAAACCTTGAGATGCCTTATCATTTTGACCACCAGTGTAAACCGCGTGTTAAATGCCGACGAACTGCAGTTTCTAAAAAAAATTTTTGAAAACCTTTTTTATCGGCTTCTTAAGAGTGTCCGAATATTAATGAAAGTTTGAATTAGTTTCGACACTACTCTACTGTATCTGTTTCGACTTGCCAAGTTAGCGGACGTTTCTCCCGCGATTTTCCACGGTTTTCGTTGCAAATGAAAAGTCTCGTTGATGGCGAGCGGCAAGTACAAGTACGCGTAAGTCTCATTATCGGGGGCTCTCATTAGCAGCGGGTGCTGCGAGTGTAAAATAACACGAGAGAAACTTTCTGTTCACCGGCGCAGAACGATAGTCACACGAGCTCGCGTGACACGCAAGAATTGTGCAGCACGATAGTCTTTAATAGTCGGGACAAATACGTTTCGTTTCCTGTTTTCCTATGTTTCGTGGGAAAAGTAGGTCATCGACGTGTCCAATGTATTGTAAAATGTACACGCGTTGTAACGTGCTGTCGACAGACACTGCGCATAGTCCTTTTCATTACGATAATTCAGCCGGGACCTGTTCGGAGCAATTTAATAATCGCGAGGCAGCAAATTGTTCTCCCATTATGCAGACGTACTAGATCATTTACTTGCACTATTTCTGTAAGCATCCTACGAATTCGAACAATGTTTCTAAACGTTCTTTTAAACATTTATCTCATAATTCGTATGCTCGAGTCTTGGTAATTTTGATTTCAAGAAGAGATTCCAGGCGATCTTTGAATATAGGAATAGGTTGTCGAAAAAATGGGTTCTGCGCGTAAAAATCCAAATTAACGGGAACAAAGGTCTCGCTCGAGCGTGATTGATTCGATCGTTCAGCCGTCATCAAGCGTTTAAGCCGCAAATCCGCTGGAGCTTGAGGTTGCGCTTTTTTTTTTTTGGAACGGCCAAATATATGGAGGTTTTACAGCGCGGCCGAATCCAATCGGGCAATCTATTGAATTTTTCACGGTTCTGTAATCACACATAACAATCCATTTAATTCGATAGCGATCGCGCTCCGATTGCGGTTAATTTTAATGTTCTGTTCGCGTTCCAACGTTAGCCTGATGTTCGCGACTAATTGCCACCACGGAAGAGCGATTCGATTCGTTGCGGTGGATTTCTCTGGCCCCAGTGTCCCGATCAAGTTTTCGAACATACGGTCCGAAAATTATTTTGCTTCCCTGCCGCGTAAAATCGCGTCTTGTATTGTATTTCAGTTCGTGTGTATTCACATAGATTAAATGGAAATTATTTCATATTCTTAGTGCGTTTTCTCGAAGTCGCAGTCGGTTTAATTTCTTTTCGTTTTGTTTTCATCTTGATATCTTAAAAGGTGTTTACCCGCCCTGTTGCTCCGCTCGGATTTGGGAAAATTATTCACCGCAAGCTCGCGAGACTATCGCGTGTACGTCGGCCAAAAATCAACGGCGGGAGAATGCATTCCGCGCGAACACAACAGGTGCAAGCAGGTGTCTTTATCTGTAGAAGCGGCGCGATAAATGGGAACCGACCTCGTAATAATACAATTCGGCTTGGATGCACGTTTCTCTTGCTCCCATTATACATCCGCGCCACGTTACTTCTGTCCGCACTCGCGCACGACAATCTCCCCGCGAGGAGATTCCGTGTCGCTTAACTTTCCTCTACTTCGTCGCCGTAAGTGTGTCGAGACGATATCGACGCTTCGATCATGCTTCGGAGCGCGAAACTTTAATTCGAACTTGCACATCGTGCACCGGTGGAAATCCACTTGGAAACCATTGATTTTGATATCGAATGCCGCAGCGCCGGTGTACTGCAAATGGTTGCAATTATTAGATACGGGACTTGGCGGAATTTATGTGACCGACGTTCCCTCGTCGAAACCATTCTTTGCGCGGCGCGCGGGATTAATGCGAGCCACGGACGCAGCGGCGCGGATTAGTAATGGCCTATGTACCCGGCGCGGGTAAAGACACATAACACGCGTACATAAATTCTGGAAAGGTCGCTTTCCATGCTACCGACGTCCCGCGCCCTCAGAAATGAGCTGCGAAGCATGGCTATCAAAGTGCACGGCCGGCTGTTTGCAAATGGCATGCCGTAATTAAAGCAATTCTCTTTTATTCGTAACTGCCGTCGCGACTTACAACCGGAACGAACGTCGGATCGTATTTCTCGAGGTGGGTATACGCGCCCGGCACCGAGAGCCGACGCTACGCTTCATCTTAATTATTTACAGTCAGATTCCATCGACAAATTAGCTGCAATACCACCATGAACCAACCCTTCGAGCTCAAGAACTAGTCGGCCCTGATAACTTCCTTTATGTCTGCTAACGATCCTCGGGTTTACTAGCCGGCCGTCACTTCCTGCTGTTTCCGGGGTTAGGTTTCAGAGGAGATCTGTTTGAACGATTACGTGCAAGGTCAAATTGTCTTATTGTTGCGTCGTAATCAACTGATTGAGAGGATAGGAAGTCCGAAAGAAAACTTGATACATAGTATTTCCTGATCGAAATACAGTGGCCGAAATAATGATATAATGATATCAGTTTACGATATATTGCGTTGGCAAATAAGTTCGTTCGGATTTTGTGATTTATTCCACTCTAAGAAACCGAACGAACTTATTTGCCAACCCGATAACAGTGTGGCTCATGTGACATTTCTATCTTTTATTATTAGTAAGTGATTCGTCACAATGTAATTAGTACATAGAACACATGACGTATTTGAGTAATATCATTTTTAGTAATGTGTTTATTAATCAATAGACTGAGGATCTTTATGCAAAATAAAAAATTTCTACCCGAATTGCAACAAGTTTCTTGCTGAATATTGTTTAAAAGGTTGAAAATAATACAGTAGCATATTTAAATTCTTCCATATTTTTACTGTCATAGGTTAGCTCTAACCAAAATGATATGAACCTATCATTATTTCGGCCACTGTATTTGATAAGATGAGCATTCTAAAGTCAGACATTTCATATGCACCAGCCTAATACACCTCCCTTAGAAAGAAGACGAAATTACGTGAAACAGTGTTCGAAATGTTCTTCCCGGAATAATTTGCCCGTGATTACCGGGTCATCCGAGCGACAGCGAGTCCGTGATGCAGAGGAAAACTTGCATGCGCTTCCGCGCGGCTGGATCGTCAGCCGTGTTCCGTGTGGATTAGTGATTCGCGTTTATGCGTTTAATACAATACGAGACGTGCCTATAATATAGAAACGCTGGTCGGTACGCGAGCATTACGACCGTGCTGAATCCCGCTAATGTTCCATCTAAATTCTAAGCCTCGTTTCAACCGGCGAATCGGTATGCGCTCCGATACTCGCCGGCGAATATCAATCGATCCGGGAACAGTATCTTATTTGCTATCGCTTAAATAATCCTATGAATAAATTAGTCATTTCATCAAAGACATAAAGACATAATAATTCATCAAATCGCCAACTGTTCAAGGGCTCTGGACAATTACGTCTTCCGTTCACCGAAATATCAACGGGAATATTTATCCGCGTGGTTCGCGAGGAGGATTTCCCGAGGATATTTTCGCAGCACAATAAGTCGGAATTGAGTCGACAGGGAGCTTGATTACGCGAAATTTGCCTCTCCTTGTGTTTAATCCGTCCAATTAGTTCCGTAATGGTACGGGCGCGGTTTCGCCGGTAACTTCTTGTTACTAATGTTTTGGGGTTTCTGATTTTCGTTTCAGGAGGGCGCCGGAGAATGGGTCAGCCTCGATCTGGAGCTCGAGATGAGGGGCGCTGACATCGTCGGTACAAAAAAGCCAACTGGACACTCGCTTCTCATAGACTGTCGTTTGGAGCTTCCCTTCGGTAAGTCAGCAGAAAATTCGCCCTTATTCGATTCGGTAGACCGGCGCGGCGAAGCATGATTGTCAAATGTAAGCGTACACGTTCGCGAACCCTATGTCTACCCGCATCGTAATGGTAAATGAATAGAAAGAATTTTCTCTTCAGGTACACCGTTTGATCGCCGGAGATCTGTACAAAAATGTTTCCACAAACTTCAGCTTGATCGCGATGTTCAAGGTTTAAACGATTACAATTTCCAACGAAAAAGAATTTCACCTTGTAAAATCATGCTCGAGGTGAATTTTGCGGTTTTTTCAATAGATCTCCGCCTATCGAATTATAGAAAGGAGCCTACTGTAATGGGAAAGTAATATTGATCAAAAGTTGCGAACCGGAGAAAGCTTTCATTGTGGACGCCACAGTAAAATGGTAATTCAACTTTCCCCGTTATCTTCGTGTGGGACGAAAATGATTGTCCTCGCGTCGTATTATCGAATACAATGGATCGCAGATAGTATGCAATGAAAATGAAAACCGTGATATTCCGAGTGTTTATCGGGGCCGCCTTATTACCTCTCTCTCGGCATCGATTCAATATTTATTATTTCAATCGCTCCGCGCGGCGAGAAACAGTTGAATCAACTCGCAGGAATCGAATATTGCTCGTAAATGCGGAACGCTCGTCAAGATGGCGTTCTGCAATTCAAATCGAAGTGCGGATGAATTGCATTTCATGGGTTCGCTCTGTATTGATCGAGAACGGTGTTTTAAGACTAGACTTTATTATTCTCGCGTTCTACGAGCGATTTCTTTGCACTTAGTTCTTAGTTCTAAGAAATAAATTATTTCTATTCATTTATCCACCCAACCCCACAAGTAACCCTTAACGAACCGTGATCATGGTGCACGCAATCAGCGCCATGCTTTCCTCATGAATTTAACTAACGCTGGCGCGGAACAAGTAGACGGCTCTTTACTGTGCGAGATACCTGAGAGCGTGAAGCGATTACCAAAAGCGTCACAATCGAAATCTAATAATTCACAGCTCGAGAATTTATGGGTCCTCTACCTTCAAACATTGCAACACTCTCTCGATAACAATGGCAATTAATGAAAAATTTAAATATTCGAAAGAGTGTTCCAAAGAGATCTTACTCTGTTTCAAGTAGGATGTTTTATTGTGGACACAAAGTCTGACGACCATTTCACTTCCTCATCAGAAATCATTCTCATTTTACTTTTCTACCCTTTAATCGCTAGTATTCGAAAATTGTTACTGTACAAATTCTTCACGTGTGCAACGAAACCGTTTGTACCAACAACAAACGAACGCGATTCTTTCGTAAAGTGAAATTTATGGGTTCGTTGTCCATTGGTCGCCGAGTACAACGGCACACATCCGCGGAATTAAATCCCTCGACGTATTAGCAGTAATCTGACCGAACGCGACCGTGTTTCAGGATTAAATTTGTGTGCGAGGTAAATGCAGGTAATATTTAATAGATATTCATTTCTTATGGCAAATGATATAAAAATGCAGGGTGCTTTAACCGTATTCGAACGACTCGCGCGCATGCGAACAGATTGGAACCGCGCTCGAGCTTCGATCATCAGGTATCGGACGCCGCAGAGTCTACGAGATCGTCGATGGTGTTAAATCGCTGGAAGAAGGAGGTAGACAAAGGTTAAACGGGGGGAAAAAGAGTGCGGTTGCACGACGAAGGCGAAGTTGAAACTGAGCATGCGTCTACTGCGGTGGATCCAAGGGGGTCGAGTGAAATTGCCTGGCAGTAACCAGGGCCACTCGTGTAATCGAGGCGATAATGAAATGCCAGTAGATCGTGCCCCGTTCCCTGCGATCGACGTAGATCCACTCGAGAAAAAATGAAGACAGAACGTTCGCCGTTCCTGCGCCTCCTCTACTCCGTTCGAGTGGTTCGAACTTTTAATTGAGTACGTCTAGAAACTTGTCGAGGCTTTGGCATGGCGCCTGTACCGTTCTACCGTCACACAATACACCAGAATCCCAAAAAGTTCGACCGAACTCGCGTCCCCGCTAATTCTGGACTATTAACACACTACCAGCTATGTACTTCCTAATTTTCAAAGGCCTACTTAAATAAATATACTGCTTCATTTTAGACAGTGAGCGAAATTCGTTTAAACGCATACACAAATATAAGGATTGTGGGGCTGAAGGTTCAAAATTTTAATAAGAAACGGGATTGTAAATATATTTATATACAATAATATTTGTACATATATATTTAAAACATTTATGTAAGGATTTTTACAAACGAAACCATATTTTATGTGCGAAATTCGTTTAAACGCACATGTAAAATAATTAATAATTAAAAATACAGGAACATTACAACATTAATATTTTGTATGGTCGCCATTATTTTAGATTAAAGCGAAAATTCGATTGGCCATTGAATTTACAAGATTGATAATAGCGGTGTTAGGAATTTCTACCCAGCAGCGTTTAATTTCTTCTTTTAAACTGTCTATATTGGCGAACTGACGACCATTCGCATAAACTTTTCTTACCAGTATAGCCCATAAATTCTCTATTGGGTTCATGTCAGGGTTACATGCTGGCCATTCCATTATACGAATGTTTCGTGCTTCGAAGGATTCACGGGAATAGCTTGACACGTGAATCGCTGCGTTATCCTGCTGAAATATAAATTCGTTTTCTCCAACTACTTCTTCTAAAAATGGTATTAACACCCTATCGAGCATGTCTACGTATTTCTCTGAATTTATCTTGGGGGAAACGTAATTTGTAATAAATTTGTAATTTGTAAATTTGTAAATTTTGAAGTGCGCACATAAATTCAGAATAACGCGCACATAAAGTCAGAAATAGATACCGCACAATGTCAAAAACAGTTGCGGTGCGGCAGGACTCGTTCTCCTTTGTCAAGATGGCCGAAACGACAATATTCTCTTCCTCAAATTGAGCGCTAAGACGACAGGTAGACAGTTTGATATGAACTCGGACATAAGAAGTTTCCACGGACTCAGAAATATACAAGTTTCTCGAGATTGTATCATTATTTTGAATAACGTATCTCCTTAGAGTAAAGCACTATTTCCAATAGTATATAGCATAAACCAGTATGTTCTACAATAACTATTTTAGAGAATTCGGTTGTCGAATTCGACACACTAGTGACGTACAAGCCACAATAGCTAACAAGTATGTTGAGGACTGGGTTACTCCAAAAAAGGGACACACGTAAATTGTGTAGTTTAAGTAAGTGGCCCCTAGAGAGACGATCAATAATATTATCAATTAATATTCTCACCAATACTCATTCTCGCAAAAATATTCGTGCTGCATGGTCGGGGCTGCTTTAAAATATTTGAACATTGTCTTTCCATATTTGAGCTATAGTGATACACGAACTGAAAGTATTGCAAAGTACAAATACATGAAAACATTATTTTCAAAATACAACACAGCTATTCCGTCCTCTGACCCAGTTGAGAGACTTTTCAGCTTTGCTGGACTGATTCTGTGTCCTCGAAGGAGCACCCTAACAGATTCCAATTTGGAACGCTGCACCTTGTTGTATGCGAATAGCAGCAGTTAAACAAAAAAATAAAACGAACATGTTGCAAATGATATAGTTTCTTATATGTATTAAGTACCGTTTCTTCTTTAAACTATTGCTAAAATAGGAAACATTAAATAAGTAATGCAATTTCTGAAAGTATTAGGTATAACGACGCAAATAATAAAATATTCTATTTTGAGTTTCAGATTATTAAAATACAAATGTTTTACTTTGTGCTTCAGATTATTAAAACAGAAATATCATATTTTATTTTGTGGATGTAATTGTTCAAATAGAAATATTCTATTTTGAGCTTCGGATTGTTCAAATAAAATACTATTTTCTTAAAGCTTTTAATAAAATCTGAAATATTAAATAGTATTTCAAATATTTTTTTCGCCAAATAATGCCCACCTCTGAATAAAACTCTATCGAAACTTGCGCGGGAGCGGCCGTTTCTGCTGCGCACGCATCAGATCGTACGCAAACAAACGCATGAAGGATGCACGACTCTACGTCACTCCAACAAAGTATTTTATAAAGTACTAGCTTCTGAAATATTCCTTGAAATTTATTCTCTGCTCCGCATCGCGCATGGTTGTAAATATAGGAAATCATAGATTATCGCCTTTCAGCGCAGTCGGAATTCCAACCCGCACTGAAAAATAGCTTTACATTTTCCGTCGTGAGCATTCGCTGATTTATTGACGAGGCTGTTCATACGTGCTTCGGGAAGCGCCTCGTATTTCGTGCTTCGAGGTTCGTATTGCGGCACACCTCGGAAGCAATGTACGGACAGAGACGCCGTTAGAAGAAGCTCGAATGGGTTTCCAAGAAAATAAAAGTATCCGAGAAGTTTTGTTCCCATCGTTCCTCGCGTCTCCAGTAACAATCTAACTTCGCGCTGTTCACTGAAAAATTAACGTAAAAAGGAAGCGGTTCCGGCTACTCGGTTTTTCACTTCTCACGTATCGCGCTTTATCCGCCGTATTACATCAGCTGTCGCTGGGAATTCGAGGGCCGTTTCGTTAGACGCGCATCAATTTTTCAAAAACGCGTCGGTCTTCAGTCTATTCGATCGGCAAAGGGACGTTTCGTGAACATTGATTAAACTAGTGAAAGTTATCGTGCCAAGCGTGTGTGGAGTCTTGCGATTAATCCTGTAACTGTAGAAAGTACGTAAATATTGTGCGAAGCAAACCGCCGAGGGAACATCGTTGTCGGTTAATATTGTAGACGGTCAACTCCGGTATTAATCTGGGTTTAGATGAACTCTTGTCCATCGAAACAGATCGGTGAAACCTGTGTCGGTGGTGTATTCAACGTAACCTGATCCGCCGGGGATCGATTTGCTTGTGCTTTGATTATCTGTCGAGTTGTTTCCGCATCGCTTGTTTCCGTGAATGTAGACACAAGGTATCACACCTACCTCAAACATCTCCCTTATGTATGATAATACAAGAAAGTCCCGGAGGAATACACGACTTAGTCCAAGGATATCTTGATCAGCGTGCCGATTGTTAGGGATGGGATCAAGTACCTCGGAAACAGGTTCGAACTTTGATTGATTGAATTCGAACTCTCTATAAGTACTTCGAAAAACAGAAATAGTACTCCTGAGTATACTCGAACCTATGCCAGACAGTTTCGAACCTTTTACAAGTACTTTGGTAAACGGAAACAATACATACTTGCAAGTATATTCGAATCTTGGTCGAACGGATTGATTTTTCTAATCATTATTTTTTTGTACCTTCAAAATCAATTATGTTGTCCTTTAATGCATAATTTAATTCAACACGTATAACTGTAATTTCATAATCTATCGGATATATTAGTCTTAAATAGCTACGAATTTAATAAAGAAACTGCTTAAAATCTACTATGCAGTTTGTATTTCCAAGATTCGAGTACTATCTGTGAATGATAAGATTCCTTTCAACATTTCGAAGTACTTACAAGTATCTTTTCGAAGCTTGTAAGTACTCATTCCGAGGTTCGATATCAGTTTGCATAAAATGAATACTTTTCAAATGTAATCATTGAAACAGTATTGCTTTTAAGTAGTAATCGAAACCCATGAAATGAAACTTGGTTATTGAAACTGACTCGGATTCGTGAGTACATATTGAACTTGATCCCATTCCTACCAATTGTACTCGAGCTTTCTTGGTTGTCCATACCAAATGAGGAAATCTGAAAAATAATTCTCGACCCGTATCAAAAAATCGACGATCGAGAATGATGGCCAGTGATAGGTTAGTGTTACGAAGTATGATGCAGGACTTCTCGATTTACGCGTAAAAAATGAACGTGTATCATCCGACCCTGTTTTTGCTGCAGTCAGTATTTCTTTTGTTCAGCAACAAGTTCGGCTTTTTCATGTCTCCAGCCCCGTATAAATACGCGGCGTGTGCAGAACGACTTCCATCGAACTTTTTTATTCCCCGGAGGACGGGCAGGGAAGGAAGTATCTGTCCGGTTCTCCGTTCCCGGAAATAGCGTACTTTCATCCATTCCCCGGTCACCGGCACATCAACGATCCATTACTATCGATCCCCGGCTCACTTGAAATAGGGTTAACGATACCCTACGATTCGACCGTGTTTCCAGCCCATACTCGGATTCCTCCGATTCCACGAATCGCAAACGATAAGATTTCCATCGACGTCTTCGAGCAGCATTCCTTTCGCTGCTTCGAAACCATAAACCTTCCGCCTCAAAGAAGTCACGCAAAGTCGCAACTGCTTGTTCAAACTTGTTCTGCATTTAACAAGTTAATATTCGGACACTTTTAGCACTATACCTACTCACACCGGTCAAAATGACCCTTTCCAGGTTTTTTATTTAACAATTAGACAAGTAATAAAACTGATTTCATAAGAAACGTTTGTATAGATATCTTTAGTAGTGCAATCAAAATCAATCTTGTCATTTTTACGAGGGAACATGTACAGTAATCGCGCGTTTACTGCCAAACAGCCGTGTTATGCACTGACAGTGATCGTTCAGAGACACTATTTTTTAATGACTGCGTCTACCGCGCCGACCGTGCTGAAACTTCAATCGAAAAGCCGAGCATAGAAAAGGACAGAATGAAATACGGCTCGCGTGTTTTCACAATGTAATACCAGTTAAAAATACTGTAAATTATATCGTGCTTTGTGTCATTTTAATCAGAAAAATGCCAGAAATGAGTTAGTGAAAGTCCCATAAAAAAAGTAATGAAAATTAAGACGTTTGAACATTGTTGTGGTGTTCACACCGATATACCCGAGCCGAGATCAATCATCGCCGCCGTGCAGTGGAATGGGTAGGCACTTGACAGTGATCGCACAGACGACCCCTGACAGTAAACGCGCAGTTACTGTACCAGTTACTTTTGAGGCTCGGTTGGTTTAGTGTCAACAGGACTATAACTTTTTAAATATTGGACCAATTTTCATTTGTTTGAGAAGTTAGAATAATTTGTTTACGATACGATGCATGGAAAACATTTTGGAAAAATTGTTCGTGTTCTGACGTACGCTGAGCGGCACTCGGCGAAATTCCATTAAACTAGTTTTCGCGGATCGGGACACCGGAGGAACGCTCCGAGAGAAAAATGAGAAAGAGGGGAGAAGCCGGAAAGGAGTTATCCACCGAAATGTCGGGAAAGGGGTAGGGGAGAGTAAAAAAAAATAGAGAAGGAGCGACTGTTGAAACGTCAGCTTTCGTTTGCCGGTAGGTTTATTATAAACGGCCTCGTTTTCCTCGTTTCGCAACACGGTCAAGTGGAGCATCGCGTGGCGAAAAATAATTTGCGCCTTTGCGTCAAGAAACCCGGCTAACCGAACCGGATTCCCTGAAACGGAAAAATTCGCCCGTCGGAACAGACGTTTTTCCCGAATCACGTGCGCAGGAAACGCGGCCGGTACGGATTTTCGAGACACCAGGGGCGCCAATTACGCCGAGATCGATTCCCTGATAATGCTCTCGCGAATTTTAAACTCGAATCGTCGGAGCTGAGCTACGTTTCACAAAAGTTATCCTGCCCGTGAATATCTGTAAATGAAAATTCCCGTTGTTTTTCGCACCCACCCCTTATCTCGCTTATTTTGGTAATAGAAAATAAGACCTGTGATATAGGGTGTCTCAAAATGACCTGACATTTTAAATTGCGCGCCAATTTTTGGCGAATTACACGATCGAGCAATGCACCACAGTATGTATTGCGAGATGGCGCGTTATGATGACCAAAAGATCATAACCTCCAGTTAATGACACGTTCGTGAAAATCCTGACGCCGCTTTACTGCCCCCTAGCCCCGGCTCATCCTCCTCTGTTTCATTCTCCACTCGTTTCGGAGATATCAAAGTCGTCGATATTTTTTTGTAGGACACCCTGTATATTTTCTTCGATATTCTAGTAGAGCATGAAAAGACGAGTCCAAGGAGTACCATGACCGTATCATTACGATCATTCGATCTCAAGATATTCCTGTCTGAGGGCTGAGCACCTAACAGGGATACCTCGAGAACGAATGATCGTAATGGTATAGTCATGGTACTCGTTGGACTCGTCTCTTCATGCTCTACGAGACTGTCGAAGAAAATACATAAAATTTCTTACAATGAAATATCAACGACCTAATGAACCAGTGCGGACTTTTCGAACCGTCTCTGCAAAACTTTCACCATTTTTGTAGTGAATTTTCACAATTTCTATGCGTTGCTCGATCGTGTAAAATGTCAGGTCATTTTGAGACACCCTATACTATGACCTTCGCGTGGCCTTGAGTACAAAATATCCAGAATAAGGTCTCTCCCTTCCCGTGAGCCTCGCAATCCGATTTCCACGTCGCCAAGATCGCTTATCTCGGCAGCAGCGGCCGGTGGCCGACAATAGGCGAAATCCGTCAAACCAAAAGTCGCTTATGCAAACTTATTTCCTCGCGGCGCTCAGTCAGCCGAGTACCTCGCCGTTCTGAATCGCAATTCACTTATCCGAGACATGCAGGACCGTATCGACGGCATCGGCGTTACTCTCCTCGCCTCCATCCTTCGCAGGATAAGATCGCTCGCGAAAGAACCAAACGGCGACCTACCACTTTCATCCCTCTTCCCCCGTCCTTCCTGTTCCTTCTTTTTGCTTCTTCACCGTTCCACCCATCTTTCCTCTTCAGCACGAGAGAACACTGTTTATCGTGGAAAGTATCGACATGTTCCGGGAGGACGCGATCGCGACGATCGGGAAAGCGAGATCGACTATCGGCGCTCGCTCCTCGCTAAACAGAATGTTTAATCGCATCATCGCCGGTCGGATAAGACCAGGCTCTTGAGTGAAAAATTGCGAGCCACGCGATCGAATTATTCCCGCGGAGCTTTCCGTTCAATTGGAATCAAAGATCGCTCGTCGAGATACGCTGAACCCGATCCAGATTCAACGACTGACGATTTTTTCTGGTCTCACAGCCTTAAATTGTGAGACTCGGTGGGAGAATAACGTCTGGAAAATTTCGAAGGGGAAAAGTAGAGATACACGAACAGACAATATCTATAGCCCGTTCATAGTAACGTCATATGTCGCGCAAATTGAACTTCTATTGTTTTTCTAAGTTTTCCATTCTCTCTATGTAGTATGCACTTCATTTTCGTACCGTCCCGTGCGATTGTCGCATAAATTATGTAAGCAGTTGTGCTTTAAGGCTTCGACAAACAAACAAACAAACAGTCAGTCCGCCAACCTTCGCGGAACTTAATACTTTGTTATTCCAGGGGAGGAAACAGAAGTTATAGTTACCGCTGTGAACGACTTCATAATCTCCGACGAACTTCGAAACGATTGCTTTATACAGGATTGTCAGGGTCATGCTATTCACGATCGTAAGATACCTGGTTTGTTTAAAATGTTTCTCAGACGCGAACGATGAAACATCTACTCCATAGTGGTAGGAACATTGTCTGTCCAAATTGGATAAATGAGCCGTTATTATTGAAAGTGGTATAAGTCCATTTATTCGTACATCGAGATATTTAAGGGATTGCGTTTGAATTAATTTAAAAATATTGGTATTATAAAAATATGAAAAGAGGACATTTATATCTTATTAAAATTATCATTAACTCATTTTTTTCCCAAACGTGAACTTATACCACTTTAAGAAAAGTGATTTAAGAAAAGGCTCAAATGATTATCATAGAAAAACGCTAAGACAAGACGCTTTTGGTGACCGCTCTCGCGTTAGAGATCTCGAACGTTCAAGAGCCGAGTGAAAAAAAAATATCGAAATAAATTAGGACATGATCGCGACTCGGATCATGCATGGCCGATCTACAGTCTGATCAGTCTCTGACCAATCAGGAAAGTGCGAACAACGAACGAGATGGAAAGCCCTGCTAACGAGTGAAACGGCAATGCAGTTGCGAGCAGCCCGGCCCATGTGTGGCTCAGGTACCCTCGTCAAGATCCTTGGTCCTGATCGTAGGACCGTCCTGATTTCAGGATCGTCCTTGATCCCCGAGATCTTCGTTTCGCTTAATATCCTGGTTTTCTGACCAATGCATCTGACTCTTTTCCACGTGATCGTGGATTTCTCGTCGATCGTGCGGGTCGCGACTATCGCGAGTTCCAATCACTTTATTATTTGGGAAGTCCTAAAAATATGTTTTACGGTTTATTTATTATTCAAAAAGAAAATGTTTATTGTTCACTTAGCGAGCAGTAGAGTCGAATAGGGGTGTGTGCGAGTACTCGAATTTCGAGTCGAGTCATTACTCGGCCTGTCGAGCAGAGTCGAGCGTTCGAATTTTCCGAGCTACTTCAAATCGACGAACTGTTTGAACAAAATGCGAGCTGCTTGAAAAAATCAAACGGCTCGAATATACGAGCCCTTGTATCACTTCGATCTACTTGAAAATGAATTTTTAGCTCGAAATTTTTCCAATTAGGGTAAACTGTACAATGATTGACACCTTAAGCCAAAACCTTAGTAAAAATCTTTTTATGTTTTTTTGTAATGTTTAAACGAGCTTAACTTGCTATTATCATGAGCTAATAGACATTTTTCTTGACTCGGCTCGAGCAATCGAATCGAGTTTAGCTCAGCTCGTAGATTACGGGTACACGCACACTCCCTAGAGTCGAAACCAAGAAGGAGGTCAGGTTCGAGGGGGGAAGCGACCAGATATTTTTTTTTCGGTGCGACCGCGCATAGAAATCTCTGCACGCTCTCCCGTTAGACACACACTTCGCATCCGTTGACACGTTTCTCTTTCCGACTTTATCGTTTATCATGGGACATTCCGGTATAACGAGGGAATACTCTACCGCGGAACGCGCGAAGCGTGTTGAAACTTTCCGGAATCGCGTACGTGTTCCCCGAGTCTGCGGAGATATCGTAGTTCCCCGACGTTATCCGTGAACCCAGCTTTATTCCGGATTTAGCTCGATGAAAGTTTCGGGAACCGAGTCACGCGTTCACGATCCACGAGAAATAGAATCCACGCTGTTTGTACGTAATTAGCGATTATGAACCCCTTCTTGCTCGTCAGCCACTGCACCTGAGATTTCTACTGTGATTTCGACTTCTACACCTTCTTTCTCTTTTTCTATCTGTCTCTCTTTTTCTCTGTCTTTTTCTCTCTGTCACTCTCTTCTACCACCCCTATAACCCATTTTCCCTCTCTCCCTACTATTTTAGATGCATCGCGGTGCATCGACGATCGGTTAGTTCGCCGGATATCGAAAACCATCTTCAGATATTCCGGACGCCGAAGGAGCCCATCATCGTTAATCATGCCAGCACAAAAATATTACTGTTCATACTGTTGAGGCTTTTGGGTCTAAAAAGTTACGACCATCCTCCTATAACCTACTATACTCGTGACACTGATTCCATATCATATAGGGTAATTAGTATGCCATTTTCTAAACTTGCCAAAAATGTACTTTCTGTCTAAAGGTGTGTTTTCCTTTGCGCATCTGGACGCAGCGTTTTGTTATCCGTACTCTATTCGTCGTAGCTCTCTGCTGTGCCTCTGGACGCACAAGTTTGCGTTCCTGTGATGCGATTTGGTATGTCTTGCCTTGTTTTTCACTTGCTGAATCGGCTTAAAGGGTGGCCACTTCGAAACTTCTTAAATATATAAATACTAAAGATCTATGTTGTGGTTGTTATCATTTGGTTTTTCAAAATTCGTCGATTTGACAGAATTATAATAAGAAATGTTTAACTCCGTTATTTCTTATCAGCCTGTATAAACGAATCTCAAAGAATTTTTCAAAATCTATAACGGTTTATATATATATCGATAAATTTGAAAAAGAGGAGGTCGTTTCCAAAATGTTGTCATATTGCCTAGATTTGTCTTGAGGTGTTTCTCGATGGAAAATCTGGATCGTTGTTAAGAGAATGTAGACCATTCGAGTAGGATATGTTGGATGTTATTGGTCACGGCGCATGTTGTGCACTCTGGTGGTTAATAACAAAACCGCTGCATCCAGACGCGCAAAAGAAAACACGCCTTAAAAGACTTTATTGTTTTAATCGGAGCTTCCTTCGAATCAATCGGAAGATTTGATAATAGAACCAGTTTATCCGAATAGGACACACGAATAAACAACAGTTCGGAGAGTACGCCGTACGCGGTAAAAAAGGCTGGCGAATTGTAGATAGAACGTTTCGTCGTTTATCGCGTTCGAACTGAACGATCGTCCGGTGTCTCACAAAAAAGGGGACACACACCGATCCTACACAGCGTTTCTCCTAAACGAGCTCCCTTCTTTTCCGAGACACCTGTGTGATCACTGTGTGAATTCGATCAAACGAGCTGACATGTTCCCTCGATGTTCTGCTTCCACGGCGGGGATGGGAGACCGCGAGAACTCGGATGATCGAAGTTCTACTTGTATCGTGAACGAAATCAGTATATTTTATCCGGGAAATTTCATAAAAACCGAATTATAATTATCAGACTGCGGATCTTTATGCAAAATAAATATTTCTTAGCTGTATTGCATCAAACTTGAGTTAAATAGAAATTTATTCTCTTCCGTATTGTTTTTAGTAGGTTGAGAATAAAGTAATATGTATATTGTTTAAATTTTTCGAATATTTTTGCTATTTTCAATTAATTTGTATAATCAATTCATTTTCGTGATAAATGCATCAAATCCGCAGTCTAATAATTATACCTCGAGGCATCCCCGTACGCAGAGAGAGTATCCCGACGCAGTACCATTAAATTGGACTCCTCCCCTCTTCATTCTTCCATCCTCTGTCTTTTTCCGCCTTTCTCTCTCTTTCTCTCTCTCTCTCTCTCTCTTTTAATCAGACGTCATCACAGGATCCTGGTGCGTAGTTTCCCGTTCCCTCTTCCGTCCTCTTTCTCGCTGTTTCTTCGCAACCCGCAAACAGATAGCGTTTGCAAGCTGCTCGGGCTAAAATTCTTGCTTCTCCGACCCTCCCGTATCCGAAAGTTTATTAAAGCACAACACAGCGGTCGCAGTAGTAACCGAACTGTTGCGCGCCTTTTTCAGAACGAAGCACCGTGTTGTTGAGTGAAGCACGTAGTGAAAGAGAACTTCGTTTGATCCCTTCTCTAGGAGTTTCTTATAGGGTAGTAGTGTGTTGCGACGAGGCGAAACGCGTGCCCCCGCGATTAATCGAGTCGAAACACGGGCGAATGAAGATGCTCCGTTCAATTGGTCGATATTACCGGCCGAATCGACGACCGGGCCGAAGCTCTTCGAGTTCTCCACCCATTCAGGCATAAATTTGTGTTTACAGCACTGATCTGTTTCACCTTCGGAGCACCGTAATCGCACGTGCACGCAGTGGCGCGGCGATAGCACAAGAGGGACGGGGAGGGGAATTCTTGATTCGGAACAAAAAAAGAAAAGAGAAATCAAAACAAAATCTCTGTTGCTCCAGCGAGAGAGCATCGGTCTTATTCGAATCTCTTGTTCCAATGCGGTGAATACGAATGAGGGTACCTGCAGATGCATCGAGCTATGGCTGCGACACTGTAATCAATTATCAATTGTCCGTAGACGTTCTGTCTCCTTTTCTCTTCCTACGATTTTCTTTTCATGCTCCTCTGTTTGCTACACGACTACTTACATTGACATGCAACGATTGTTTTCATCGGAAATCGTGCCGCGACTCACTCGACCAGCCGCGATACTGTTTACGCTGGTATCCGGCTGATCAAGGATCCCATTCGTGCTCTTCAGTATCGTTCGATCGATTCAATTAGTATTACGTACCCCTTAGATAGATACCCCAAATCACGCATGACCTAGCATCGTGAAGTGTGTATTTGTCCGCCAGTGCGCGCGCGGCTTCCGGCGAGAACGCTCGCGGGTCTCGTTGTCATGCTCGAATCGCCGATGAACGCCGACGTGGCCTAATCGCCGACACGTACACATTGCTTGAAAGTCGGAATCGAAACCGAGAGTTCGAAGAACAGCGACAAACAACATATTGTTCACCTTTTCACCTTGAAATTCGATGTCAATTTTTTGTGCTGCATGCTTAACGTTTGTATGCAAACGAGTTCGGCGTGTAAAAGAAGAAGTTTATCCGAAAACTGGCGTTCCCGAGGCTTTACACCGCGTTACTCTCTATTGAGTGGCCGAACAAAAACCACAACTCCTTCAGGTCTTAATTAGGATGCCGGAGGTTTTCCTCGCCGCGAAAACGCGTGGGCATTCTCAATTTTTCGTTTGCGAGGTGAAAGCCACCCGGTAGACTGGCTGGTTAATCAAGTCATACATATAGAAGAAGGGAACCAGGGTTTTAATTAATTTTTCTGTTCCTCCGAGCTGCTCAAGAAACTGCTCACGTTAGTCGGTAAGGTGCCTTTGCTATTAAAAATACTAGAAATATTGTTAAGGGTTGTATTCGATAGGGATCTACACGAACACGAAATGTCTGTCATCGAGCATTTTCGAGGAACGGGCGTGTTACGAAAAATCTGCTCATTGTTCTTGCGTGCCGTGTTTTCATCGGGGGTGGCACAGGGCGCACCCTCCGTAACGAGTTAAACGAGTTGCCCGCTCGTGGGGGTTGTTTTCGTTTGCGGGGAGCGTGCGCGCCTTCTTCTCAACGGCCTGCCCTAATTTTCCTTGTTGACGACAAAGTTGCCCCTGCAAAAATAGACTAATTACACGCCTTTGGTCGTGCGGCCACCCCGAACGGCGGGATTGGCGCTGGAAAGACGGCAGCCGGTGACTGGCGGAACGAAACCGGGTTTTCACGGATTCGAAATTTTTTCAAACTTGATGGAATTGATCAAAGCGAATAATAATCCATTCACGCGTTCATAATCCTCGTTTGAAGACCGTATGAATCCGACGTTAGCAAATATAATTGACAAGCGGTTCTATGCGCATCGGGAAGCCGGCACGTGGAGTCCTTCGATTGAAACAATACTTCTTCCCCG
This sequence comes from Lasioglossum baleicum, assembly GCF_051020765.1. NCBI lineage: Eukaryota > Metazoa > Arthropoda > Insecta > Hymenoptera > Halictidae > Lasioglossum > Lasioglossum baleicum. The sequence goes on from NC_134938.1 coordinate 4,735,788, forward strand.
TGTCGTCGTAAGAACAAAAGTGCCGGCAAACGTTGTTCCGCGTTGCCAGTCGCCAGCGACATGCGCGACAAGACCAGACAAAGAAAAATGGAAGGAAAAAGCCGCGGTCCTGAGAAAAACAGCTTCGCCGGTGAAGGACGCACGGGGATGCTTCCTATTGTTCCCGATTGCAAACTTTGTCAATATATCGACGGCCAACTGTTACCGTTCGACCATTACCGGCCCGGCTACTTACGTCGCGTCTATTCTCGAGGATCAATCGCGGACCACTAAATACAGTGGCTCGCGAAAGTATTCGAACGCGCCCTTTAAAACCGTATAAATTTTTTCTCTGTGCCACCTTGTGTCAGGATTAAAATTTTTCGATTCTAAACAAAAGTTTCTCGTACTCCTTTATCACCCTTTCAACTTTGATATCCGCTCGCGATGGCCAGGGGTCGAAGAAACGCTTCAAGTGCAGCCGGCAGGGGGATTTTCTTCTTCTTTCTTTACTTTAAAGAGACATCCCTCGGTGGCAGGGTGGAGGACCTCGATGCACTTGGCGCGGGGGTGGCAAACCCTTGCCAACCAACCAACCGGAGGGGGGCCGGTGGGGTAGTCTCAAAGAAAAGAACTACTCGTCGAGACGCTCTCCTGCCAGGGCTTGACCCTTTTTTTAATTGCATCCAGACCAAAGTTAGAAACAGCGGACGCTGGCTTCCACCGAACCGCGCCGCGCCGCGCCGCCCGGCGTCGACAACGAGAAAGAATAAGGCGGAAAGACGTCGCGCCGTTCCCTCGACGAAATTATACCGCGGAACGTACGTGTCTCCAGCACTGGAGGAAAAAAAAGCCGGTGGAATGCAAAATATGTGGGTCAGGGTCGCGCTCTCGAGAGCATCGAGTTCGTTTCCTTTCTTCGTTCGCAAGCGGCTCTTGTCGCACCTCGGAGCCGAGTTTAATGGCTTCCGTGTACACCCCGTGACGAGACAATAGTACCGAATTTTCTCTGGGCCTGATACAGTTTTCGTTCCACACAAGAATACGATGTTTCTTTCCTCTGCTTTTGAAGTTTTTCTTCAATTTTCATTCTTACACGAAACGTTTGTGGAACTCTTATCAACAGGGACCCTAACTGTTAGAACCAAACAGAAAAAAACTCATCGAATAACAAGTATTTCATCGACTAAAATCGGATTGATTACAAATAAGGATTATAAGTAACCGAAAATTTTTTCTCTTGTCATTTCGATCACTTATAACAGTTGTCGATGAGAGAAATTTATTTCGATTGCTCATAACAGTTATCGATGAGAGAAATTTATTTCTATCGCTCATACCAGTTGTCGATGAGAGAGGAATCTATTTCGATAACTGCTTTGAGCAATCAAAACAGTTTTTCTTCATCGATAACAGTTGTCGAGGAGGATCAAATTTTGTGGACACTGATAACTGTTACTTGTAATCAAAAACTATAAAAATCGATAATTTTGAATCATTCTGTTCTTCGATCGATAAGTTTTAATCATTTTGTGTAGATTATCTTAAATTCCAATAACAATCAACTTCTTATTAATGATTTTTATCGTAGAAAATTTTCGAATGACAAGAATTTTATAATGTTATTTATCAATGATTTCTGCCGTCCAGAAATTGAATCCGGGAATTCAGGCCGCATTTCGCATAATTTTCCGAGTGTTACATGTCGCGAAACGTTGCCGGGAAAATTGCGAGTTTGTGATTACAGCGCCTAGACTTTCTGAATGAGTGGTTTATCGATCCAGTCGAATGACAAGTGAGCCCGAATGCCAACAATAAAAGTAATATTCGCGTGACTGGAACGCATTCGATGCCGCAGAACACACACACGTACACACACGCATGCCCGGCGAACCATTTCTCAGTGGGGAGTTCAATTTACCAAGTAAAGTATTAATAAATAGGCACGAGCCCATTAAAGGATATTTATTCTCTAATTTACGCTTCGAGAAATCTCCGTGGCAATTGCTCGAATGTACAGCGAGTCATCGCGCCGTGACTTTAATATTTTCCTAAGTACACCATTACGAGAAACTTTGTGCTCCCTTCGTAATTTATTTATGCAACGCGATGGGCCCATTAGGAACGAAACAAGAACACAGGGAGGAAAACAATTACTGCGTATTACGCCACAAAGAGTGCTTGATAAATACATTATTTACTGTGAACGTTATTTCGTGTTCGAGCTTTCTAGTTTCAATATCGATGCTGAATTATTTGATGATATTTTTGATAAAGGTCCTATTATTTGCGACGTTAAAAAATTAGACGAGACGATAGGTTTTTCTAGGTGCTCGAAATTACCAAGAACAACTCAAATCTACTTCCTCCCACGTAATATTTCAACAATTTCACCGTTTGGTTGTTAGATTGATTCCCCGCGACCCTTTGATTGCAATCTTTCTCGACGGCCGCCTTTCTGCGAACAGAGGATCGTAGGATGATCGATATTCCGCCCTCGGGAATAAATGGTTCGAATAAATTTTTCACACGGTTTTCTCCCTACTACTCAGCATCTATCAATCAGAGGAATAGTAAACAAACTGGGTCAGCAACGAAAATAATTCGAAACGCAAAACCTTAATACTCTCGTTGAAAGTTTCACGAGGATGGAAGCCGGGCTGTGCCACTTCATAATTTACGTATGACCGTGAGAAAAGTTGGAATACAGACTGATTCAGCTAACCGTCCCGCCCAAATCACTTTTCAAACTATTCGTTATCGGTTAGCGATTAAAATAAAAATTCGAAAGAGAGTTGTGAAGTGGGATATTTTTTCGCAATTTTGTTAGGCTATACTTTCGAGTCGATTTCAAGCCCGGGGCTCGATTAATGCGTCGGGCACGGTTCACTGGACATTAATCGTAAATCTTTCAAGCAACGTGTACGTGAATTCGTTGATCGCTCGCGTCTAATGGACAACGAGCGCGTAACACGGGTTTCCTTTTAAGAGCTCGCATATCGGCTCGATCGGAGGTAGAAAAACTTCGACGACGATGCTGCCGGTAAGCTCATTAGACACCGTAGAGACGCGAAACGCTAGATCCGGACCAGGGCGGCCATTTTACCATTCGAGTGTCCGCGAGACTGGAATAGAAAAAAAGAAATATCTAAAAATACAAAACAATAGCAAAAAAGAAAGAAAGTCTCGGAGAGAAATGAAAAGCAACGAAAGATATGAAAAGCGACCGTTAATCGATGTGGATTAGAGGAGACGGTAGAGACGGTGCATTGTCGAGACACACGATTAACCATATCCCCACCGATGTCTATCTTTCCGAAAGACCCCGAGAACACGGAAGCGGCGGATCTGCAGAGGAAGCTGGAAATGCTGAACAACATGATGGACCAGGAAGCACGAGCCGAACAGGCACGACGACAGATATTGTACAATATAGGCCACTGTAAGTACACGCCAAGTTACAGTCTAAGTGGCTGCTGTTTTATTCGAATACTCTCTAACACGAGAGGAACGACCGAATCAATTGCTACTCGGCCACTCGTGCGCGCCGCAGCTCGCGGTGAAAAATTTTTAAGTTCTCTTTCTTCAGCCATGCGTCGGCGCCATACGCGCGAGCTGCTCGAAACAATGAGAATTTTCTTACCAATCGTTCATGGACTAGAACACAGAATTTTTAGAATTACGCTATTTTTGTTAGAGATCTCAAGGTCGCCTTCATTTTCCTTAAACGGAGCCATCATTGGGAACGCGGACACTAAATAACAGCGATGTTATTACAATAGCTGACTAGGGCAATTTATTGTCTATAAAAATAGGGTTCTTCTCCATAAGTGAATGATCATATCAGAATAAAAACCTTTTAAGGAAATTCTCATTACGAACATCTCGCATTTAAGAAGTATTCACGCTTTTTTTTTATTGTGACAGGCTTCGGTATTTTCAATTCCTCGCCTAGCCTTTTCGTTTGACGAGAGGAGTACGTGTAAAGTAGAAATGCCACTTGCGCGAGCTGGAACATACAACTTGCAATTAAAATCCTCGAGGCAACAATGGAGTACTAAATTGCCACATAAAGGCGGTCCGCAAAACGGTCGTTTGGGAATCGCGTAAAGCACCAAACAATCTGAAATCTCCGGGAAACAGGAGATTTTCTTTCTTTGGCTGCGTTATTTTCGAATATCTTGATTCGCTCTTATCGAACGTTAATTTTAGCGTGAAACATTCAAATGGCGCACGAGAATATCGCAGGGGTGCGTGCGAGAGAGCTGTTAATACGTCTTATGTTGCTTTTACGAAGAAGTGTAGCCGCGGCACCGAATGAATATATTCATGGCGTAGCAATAATTACTTCACTGTTCCTCTGCGGCGCGTTTTCTTCACGTTTTCCAGAATAATCTCGCTGGCCGGCTACACCCCGCGGCAAAACTGGAAGACACATCAAAAAATTAATAAAATGTCCATTCTAGTAACAACCTCTATACGGTGTCCCACAAATGTTGTACTATATTTCCTTGAAAGCGGTTATTTCAAGTAACTTTTTCCGTAAACAAAGAAAAACGTTCTTACTACAACTTTTTGATTAATCTGCTCACACGTCTCACAGTTTTGTCGCACGGTGTATTTTCGTGCCGGCGATCGACGCGACGCGGCTGGTTTTCCGTGTACCGGATCGATTCGTAGTCGTGCTACAATTTTTTTTTGTTGACTGTCAGCGCGATCGGTGAGCATAAGGGCGCTCCGTGCGATTGCAATTGCATTATCCACGGATTACGGACATTTTCATCCGACGAATCGCAACACGAAACGCCGCTTCTATTGTCGTTATCGACCGACGAATGATTACCTGTTGGTAACTTATCCCTTTACAAGTTCCACCCACTACCCTAAAGATCTCTCGTCATCAACGATCACTACGCCCTTAGCATGGTAACAGTTCGACAGTGCTCCCTCTTGTTTCCGCAACGAACGAATCTCATCGATCTACTTCTTTAGTTCTTTATTTATTCACCCCGTTCGTACGATACATCTCCATTATTCCCCTCGTCGAAAATTTTCAATTTCCCCCATCGACGAGTATTATGCCTAGATGTAATCAAACTCGCATGGACATTAACTATTTCTGTCTGTACCCCGCTGTTGCACTCTGTTTCTGTTCTCGGATTTTCCAATATCGACCAATTCTCCAGTACCGGGAAAGACAAGCATTCCGAACCCGCGAATTCAGACGATGATGTTCGCAACGATAGAAAGACGTCGCTGCGTCCCTCCCTTTTGTTACCTGTCCGGGTTAAACTTCGCCGTACGGTGAAGAATGTAATCCTGTACATTTTCTCGTGAAAATCTGCAGGTTTATATGAAAGAAAGTCGGCAATTTGTGGTCCCGTGAGGTGAAGCTTAGCCCCTGTCCGCGTTACCAGGCAGATATAGGGAACTAACGAATGAGAACGAAATATCGGGGCCAGTGATCTTTAGCGAACGTTTCCTTCGTCTCGAGTATGTTCGATTTGTTAGGGCGAGTGAGAGAAAGCGATCTTGTAAGCAAGATGACATCTCGTCGATAACACCAGTTAGCCAATTCTTTTTCCTTCGGTGGGGAGATATTCCTCCCGGGAGATTTGTTACCGTAATAACGTGAAATTTTAATTGGCTTTCAGCCGGTTACTCGGAGGATTCAGACTATACGTCGGACCTGAATTATCCAGTAGGCGGACAAGGTGCAAACAGCTCAGCTTCGCAGTTTCGTACCGCTGCCAACCAATTGGCCACCCCTCAAAGATCCCTCGAGACATCGAGAGAAAATAGCTACGAGAGGGACGACCATCAGGTATTAATTCATCGATGATTCCTTTATTTTGTAATCAGCGGGACATCGAGCATCGAGGAGCGACCGGGTCGACGACTTTTATTAATAACGCTGTTGCGAATCTTCGGGTCCGTTCACCCCTCTGCACGTTTCAACCCTTAAACGAATTCTCGGTGTGAACTTGAAAAATTCCAGAACCAAATCAATTTTCTTATCATTTTTAAGGTGGAGTGGGGTGATCCGTCGTAGTTTTTGCAAAATTGGACTTTAAACTGATGTATTTTCAGTCTGGTTTGTAAAAACTTAACGTTCTTGGTATCAAACTCTTACCACAGTTATTACTGATGAATTAGTATTATGTAGGATTCTAATTTTGCTTGAAAATTATCATTTTGATAGGATATTGTACAAAGTGTCAATTTTCGGGGGCAGTTGCCCCGAAAATGGGGCAAGTCCGTCTGTGAGAGTTAAAAATGCTTTTTATTGCATTAAATTATATTGTTTACTTTTATAGTTATCCATTTTTAAACAAACATGTACTTTTATGCTGAAATATGAAAGGGAATACAGTGATATTAAAACAAAGTTTAAAAATGCTTTCAAACCTTGTTTCAAGTGCTGCGGCGCAAGAAAAGAATGATTAACAAGCCTGCTTTAAAATGCTTTTTATTGCATTAAATATATTGTTTAGTTTTATAGTTACCCATACGGTACGGACTTACCCCACCGTGATAGTACGGACTTGCCCCGTATAGTAATATTTACGGGGCAAGATCATCTTAGTGTTTTTCTCAATCAATTTTAAAAAATACATTAAAAACGATGTATTTAATGTAAACCTATATCACTGTTTGTTGTACTTGCCTAAAATAACACCACAGAATATACAATATTAATAACTTGTAAACTATTGCACGTTCAGGGTAACCACAAAGTTGTACGTGTACCTCGCACGTGACTGTTTGGTTGATTTAAGCGAGGAAAAGACCTTTATTCTTGGGAGGGGCGTCTATGTAGAATAGTTCATACTAACTTATACTACATTAATAAATACAAGCTAGAAGAATTTCGTTCATATTATAATATGAATAAAAGAATATGAATAAAAATAACCAATTTTTTAACGGACTTGCCCCGTAGACGGATTTACCCACTCCACCTTAAATGCATTTCTCTAAAGTTCTACACTTCTTTTCCCAGAGATACTAAACACAGCTCCAATCCGTAGTAAACACAACGACGCGGTAAACACAGCTTGTGCAAACAGATGAGACACGTAAATATCACCGTTCTGCACGGTGTTTCAAATTTATTGTTATAACCTTTAAATAAAGCATATGCGTCCACACGTGTACGTAATATTTTTCCTCGCTTTTATTTGTCCAATATATTGGCATTGTTTGCTTTTCTGTCGACACCAGTTTCTGGTGACTGACGTAGAAAATATGGATTTTGCATAACGATTCGGAGTCTATTAAAAATTGTTAGAAAAACGAGGGGCTGCTCTTTACTTTATCGGACTCAAAATTTGTGCCTTTCTTCTACGAATTATGATTTATTTTGTATGTAATCCAGTGGATTTGTAACTGGCGCGGATGCAGATCGAAGTTTCGAACCGCTAGGATCAATAGTTGAGGAGCTGTGGTCGCTTAAATTTGAGCAATCTGCAGTGTTTTTGACATGTAAGGGCGCCGCCATATTTGTTTGTAGTGACGCCGCTTACTGGATTGGTTAGGATTACATTGAGGGGGGATGGCGGGCGGCAAGGTAGGCGGCTCGCGGTCGTCACTACAAATCAATATAGCTGCGCTCTTACCTGTCAAAAATGCTCAACTTTAAGCGACCATAACTCCTCAACTATTGATTCTAGAGGATCGAAACTTCGATCTGCATTCGCGCCGGATACAAATCTACTGGATTACATACCAAACACATCATAATTCGTCGGGGAAAGGTACTAATTTTGAGACCGGTAAAGTAAAGTTTACCCAAACGAGGGACACCCTGCAAAATCGTATCTTCGGGATGATGAATTCTTCTTGTCAATAGCAGAAGTTTAAAATTCCCCGAGATGAGGTGTTCGTAGAATCGGAGAAGTTCCTGAACGGACAGAAAGTAATTGGAAAAATGTGTGATTAGATTCCAGCAACGGTCGGGGGAAGACTGGCACCGAGTAGTGGTTACGGAAGTTATGGTGGATCTGGTCACAGTCCTCGTTATGACGAACCGTATCCCGAAGAGGGTCCACCGCAAAGGTATTCTCAGTCTCAGCACGCTTCAGAATCTTCCGAGCCACTCTTCTACAATAGTAGACCAAGACACTATAAGGAATACAGGTATTTGACATTTACCAACCTTAAGAACACCAAGTACACACAGAAAAGATCAGCGTAGATTCGCACACGTTACAAAGAGAAAGAAACAATTATTCTGTCACGATAGAGACATTGATACTCTCTTTTAACATTCTCTCTCTCTCTCTCTCGCTGTTAGTTCTTCGTTTGCATCGCGAAACTGTCGGCCAGGTTTACAGTCTCTCTCATAATCGATGGCACGCGATTTAAGTCGGAACAACATTTTTATAAATGAACCAAACGAGAAAAGTTGAAGTAGTTAGTCCATTGATAAAGAAGTTATTCTGGTTTGAAGTGTGCGGCTTCGATTATGAAACTGATTGTAGTCCCTGCGATGAACGCAGGGCCTGCAACATTTTTCTTCTTGTTTTCGATGCTTTTTACGAGTTACGATATTGAACTGCAATGTCTGTTGCACTGCCCTGATCGCGGATCGCGACCTACTTGACGAAAATTGTTTATGGTTTTTTGCTTGATTCAGACGACGGAAGCACACGTGGGATTACGAGGACAGGTACGAATAAGTACCCCACCAGCTTCGTGAGAAAGTTCTACGATTTTTTCATCGCATTGCTCAAGTTTAGATCACACGTTTCATCCTGCATTTTGTTCATTAGCGTGCCACACCTAGCCCGATCTTGTGTCTTGGTGCACTCTCGAAGTAGACTTTACATGCAGTTCAAACACACGCTGAACACACTAACTTTTTCTCAGAGATTTCGTAAAGGAAGCAGTAGTATTACAAAGTTGAAAAATCCTATATACTTCAATTCAAAGATGACAGATTCAAACGTGGTAAATATAGGATTTTGTATTCGAGAGTTTCGTTCTCTCGCACTAGTCTAATTAAATACTCGTCTATCGATTGTGGGTTAGTCCTAATCAAGTTTATCAGCCTCGGTTTGATGCGGTTAGTCCTTGAATCGACTTGATTTGCATTCGTCGGCTCTGAATTACCCCAATCCGAGCCTTTCCACGGCGAATTACCTGAATTTAGTGATGTCGGTCCTATATTGTATAGATTTGAATCTGTCATTGATGGATCGGACGGAGTCCATCGATTCCGACCAAACTCTCTACATTCGATTGATCTATCTCGACTGTGCGCGAACGCGTAACAGAGACAGAGCTTCCAGCACTCCTCTCTAATTTCGGAGCGGAGAGAATGATACAGGAATATCTCGATGTAAGAAGAAGAGGTTCATAACTGAAGTTACCTAATTGACTCTCCTAAATGACGTTACGGTGCCGAAGTATTCCCCAGGGACCATAACTGTTATAACCAAAAAGAAAAAAAGTCATAGAATAACAAGAAAATTCTATTTCATCGTCTAAAATCGTATTGGTTACAAATAAGGATTATAGTAACCGAAAATTTTTTCTCTTGATGGTAAATGTTATCGTTCAGAGAAATATAACAGTTATTCGACGAGATAAATTTATTTCGATCGCTCATCACAGTTATCAATGAGGGAAGTTCATTTCGATCGCTCATAATAGTTATTGATGACGGAAATTTGTCGAAGTTATTATTAAATAGTACAACTTTCAAATGGTAGACGATCAATTATTTCATAAATTTTTTATTCGCAAACTTAATTGCTACGATCAAAATTTAATGTGACAAACAAACAGATTTTGTGTTGTTCCTATGGTCTGTTGATTCTCAATGAATTTCACAGGCTTGCTCCATCCGAAAAGAGTAGACAACTCAATAATTAAATAAGCAACCAAAATGAATTTTCTCATCAATAATTATTATGAACAAGTGACAAGGAATTCGATCACCGATAACTGCTTTGAGCAATCCAAACAGTTTTTCGTCATCGATAACAGTTATCGAGGATCCAATTTTTTGAACACTAATAACTGTTATTTGTAACCAAAAAGTATAAAAATCGACATTTTTAATAATTTTGTTCTTCGAATTTTTTTCTTTTGAATAGTTTGCGTACATTATCTTAAATTTCAATAATAATCAAATTTCTAGTAATGATTTTAATCGTAGAAAATTTTAGAATAACCGTTATTTTTGGTCCCTGGTATTCCCATATATCGAGAGATTACTGTATCCTCGTTAATTTTCCTGGAGCAAGAACAAACACGTGAAAATATTATAAAGTTACATCGGAGTCGGCGTCAATCGACGACATTCCTTGATGGACCGTCTAGACGTCTATCATTGCTGGCTCGTTTCGTCTTCGTATTTTTGAGCGAAGCCACAAAGCAAACAGAGAGAGATCATTCACAGGTATTTGAGCTTTGAGGAAAGTAGAACGACGCCATTAAAATAATAGCTCGTGTTCGCCGGATCAAAGGGAATGCACTGAACATTCACGGATAGTTGCATGGTGCAGCCACTGTCGCCGCAGTGTTCACGGGGATCCATAAGAGTGACTTTTTTAATCAACCGTATCACGTTTTCTAGCGAACATCTTCATTTTATCTCGGATCATTTCATCTACGCTTTTGTGACTCGTACTCGATCGCTATCACTTTATCTCAACTGTGTTCCATCGTTTCAGCCAAGACGGCTGGTACAGCGAGGGCTACGACTATCCTGGCACGAGAGTCGACGAGACGAGGATCTACAGCGACACCGAGTACTGTTATCCTAGCACCACGACGAGCTCTTCTAGACGAAGAGGTACGGTACTGCTTCACATTAAATAAGATAAAAACAGCGGAGAAGAACACACAATTAACATAACCATAAATCTGCTGTATGCATACAGGTCCCCACAGACGGCCGTCTCTGGAAAGACAGATGACTTTATACGATGATCATTCTTACTACGCAGACGGGTATAGTAGCGACGGCAGGGTGGGCAAGATGAGCGCCACCTATCCGGAAAGCCAAACGGACATCAGATACAATGAGTACTATGATAGCATCACGGGATATACTTACCAAAATGAAAGGTGAGCGCTATCCGTTTACATCTGAAAGAAATTCTTGTAAATCACTTTATCTCTAATTTCTGTATCCTGTTTGCCGTTAGGTATGGCCAAGACGACGAAGACAGACAATGGGACAGTGGAGGGAAGTGGTATTTAGGAACTAGTACCTATTACGAGAACAAACGGAATAGAAAAACGCTTCCACAGAGGCCTGCATCTAGCATCGGAATCCATCGACCCGATTACAGACCAACAGTCACCAGACAACGGAGTTACGAATCGGACGAACTCAATTACAGGTATCCGTCGTACGCAATATTTCATTACCGTAATTCAGAATCGTTCGAATGATGTATAACAGCGATTTGATCGTTTCGCAGTAGCCACAGTCGTCGTTGGAAGCCGCTTCAGCCGCAACAACGGCCACCGTCCCGTCAGGAAGGAACGGGGAAGAAGTTGCCGCCGACGCCGACGAAGCCGAGCAATGTGATTATGAGTCGTAAGCTTGCCTCCCTACCTGCCACGCCGAGCAGGCAACTGCCAAAGACTAGAACGCCCTCCGAGGAGAGCTACTACAAGTCTGATTACAACGAGGACTATAATTACGCTTATCGCAGCCAAGACAACTTACCTCAGGAAACCTACATTGACAGCGTGCACACTGAGCAGAGCGGTTACAGCCAGCATCCGGTATATGATTTGCAGGCGCATCCGTCTGCCAAGAGCCAGTACCCGGACGAGAGCCAATACGGGCCAAGTTACGTGGCTCCTGTCGACGATCAGTATGGTCGTCCGTATCAGGAGCCGCCGACGCATGATACGTATGATCAGACGTACGCCGGCGAGTACCAAACGCCTTACGTTCAGCCAAACACTCAAGTCTACCCAGACACGTATCAGGACATGACATATCCGAACACCAGCCAGCCGAACGATCAGTATACTAGCCAGTTGAACGATCAGTACGCGAAACCGGGAATCCAGGACAATTATCCGGCGGCGGGCTACGAGCAGAACAACGTCCAGTATCAAGAGCCAAAGACGAAGCCATACACCTACAAGGAGGACACTTATCAGGGGCCGTACGAGGACTACAGCGCGTCCGTGCCGTCTAGCGTATACGATCAGAACAACGTGACGAACACGTACAACCAGTACCCCGCGGACAATTACGACTCACAGTATAACATCAACACATCGACCGGTTATCAGAACACCTATCCGGACACCTACAACCAGCAGGATACCTACGTCCAACAGGATGGGTACAACCAGCAGGAGGCTTACAAAGATACTTACAATCAGCAAGAGGCTTACAAGGACACGTACAATCAGCAAGAGGTTTACAAAGATACCTACAATCAGCAGGAGCCTTATAAAGAACCTTACAATCAACAGGAACCTTATAAGGATACGAATAATCAGCAAGAGACGTACAAGGATACGTATAATCAGCAAGAGCCCTACAAGGATACGTATAATCAGCAAGAGCCCTACAAGGATACGTATAATCAGCAAGAGCCGTACAAGGATACGTATAATCAGCAAGAGCCCTACAAGGATATGTATAATCAGCAAGAGCCCTACAAGGATACGTATAATCAGCAAGAGCCCTACAAGGATACGTATAATCAGCAAGAGCCGTACAAGGATACGTATAATCAGCAAGAGCCGTTCAAAGATACTTACAACCAGCAGGAGGTTTACAAGGATACTTACAACCAGCAGGAAGTGTATAAAGACACTTACAACCAAGAGGATGCTTACAAGGATACGTACAACCAGCAGGAAGTGTACAAAGACACTTACAATCAACAGGAGACTTATGATAGCTACAACCAGCAAGACACGTATAAAGAGCCTTACAGCAAACAGGACACTTACGGCCAGCAAGAAGTGTATAAGGATACTTACGAGCAACCGGAGGTGTACAAGGATACGTATAACCAGCAAGATACTTATAAAGATACCTATAACCAGCAGGATGCCTACAAGGACACTTACAACCAGCAGGATACGTACAAAGACACGTACAACCAACACGACGGCTACCGGCAAGAAGAGGCGTACAAGCAGGTGCCTGTCACGTCTCAGAGCAGTTACGAGGAGAGTTACGGTGATGGCAAGGACTACGTTGACTACCAGACGCCGTACAGCGAAGCGGACAGCGGCACGACTTATACGAGCGACTATCACGGAACTAGCACGGAGAGGAGACTGAGCGAGGTGCCGGAGTTGTCGGTAACCACGCCGAGGGGTCAGACCAGAGCTAATGGCTACCATTCCGGCGACTCGGACTACTATTACACTTCCCAGGAGAGCCAGGACATGTCGCCGGCTAGCCAAACCAAGAAAAAGCTCACGAAGGAGCCGAGCCCGCTGATCCAACAGCACACCTTGGATTCCAGGGAGGACGAATTCATCGAGCCCACCGTTGATACTGCCATCCCGCAGAAGAAAGGAATCGTCGACTATCCAGCGGTCAGCGACTCCACTCCTATTGGTCTCGGTTTAATCGAGCCCCCGGTGACCTCTGCGGTGCAGCCAGCGACCACCATGATGAACCACGTAGCGGCGACCAGAGTGACGGTACAGGCTATGGTGCACACGACCACCCCGGCGAACGGCAAACGACTGACCAGAGCGGACTCCTATCAGGAGGAGGTGATCGAGGACGAAGAGTACCCGGATATTTTACCCAAGGAGCCGCAGAGGAAGGACTCCCAGCTGTCTCATCACAGCCAGCTCAGTCAGCACTCGCAGATTAGCCAGCACTCGCAGAAACGGAAACTTACTAGAGGAGACTCCTACGCTTCCGATCACTTCCCCGATGAAGCCTACGGTAGGAGAGACTCGTACGGACAACAAGCCAGGAAGGACTCGTTCTCCTCCACCACGCAGGAAGGATTCAAACCGCCTTTGACCAGGACAGACTCGTATCAGAGCAGAGGCAGCTACGCCGGCAGGACTGATAGCTACCAGCGGGGATACTTCAAAGACCAGGAGACCATCGATGAGCCGGAAGTTCCTCTCAGCGCCGCGGGTCCCGATGACTATACCATCAGAGAGGATACCTCTATCGAGAGGTAATTGAATACCCACTCTTTTTGTATGAATTTTAAGATTGCGAAAGTCAGTGAAGCAGGATTTAACTCTTTGCACTCGGAGCTATTTTAACTAAACAAACAAACATTTCTTCTGCCCTAGAATATTTTTATTTTGAACATTTTCATCTGAACATTGAATTTAACGTTTCCAATTACCACATACAATTATTAATACTTACTGTTAATTAGACTGCGGATGCTTTATGCAAAACAAGAAATGTTCGCATTGATAGCAGGACGCAGGAGCCAAATAAATATGGTATTCTTCTTTTAATTATCCTATTAAGCTGAAAGTAATAAATTGGTGTTATTAAATATTTCTAACATGCCCACTGCTATAAATCGTACGTACCCTTTTCTGTCAAAAATGCATAATGTCCGCAGTCTACTGGTAATCTTTTTCTGTCCTATGCAATTCTGTGAAACATGTCGAACGGCACATTGAAACGAAATAACTGTTTGCTTTCAAAGATACGAACGGGAGGACGAAACGATACTTCGTGGGTCTCGAGAGGGCTCGTTAGTGGACACGTTTAAGACTACACCGCCAATGTCACACACAGACAGCCCACGAGGTAAGATGATAGTCGTTGCGTATGATATGTCTGATTTATTACATTCGGAAACGAGTAATACATCAGCCATATAACATATATAATTATAGTAACATAATAAACCTGTAGATACGTATTTACGTCTCTGATACATTGATTTACTGTTTGCGAACAGGGAGCATATCGAAGCAAGCTTCGTTGGAAGAAAGTGTTCAAATGGACACTCCACCGAGGAGTCCACCCGAGCAACCTCCAGACGAAGAATTACTGGATATGGTCGGCGTTGTACCAGTGCCTACGCAGTTGAAGGAACGACCGGAGATGACGGCGAAGCAACGGTGGCATTGGGCGTACAATCAAATTGTCATGCAGCTGCGGGTGAGTAATAAATGCAAATAAAATTTCATTTTATAGTTTGCCGGGCCGAGCCGCCGCGCCGATGTTTTGATCGAGGAACACGAAGGCGAACGAATTTACTGCAAACATTTATGCAAATTCGATGTCTCATTGCCGGCATTCATGGTCGAACCTTCTGGCGGAAATGTGCAGAACTTACAATTATCTAGACCTTCGTAACTAGCAAATGAAATAGGAAAAACGTTTGTCAACGACCTCACGGAGGCGACCTTCCGAAAAATGCAGTGTCGGATGCCGGCGACCCGCATTTCTCCGCCAGTCCTTCGCAGATACAACGCTGGCCTTGTCAATCATTACCTTCACGGTATATCGATTCGTCACGTACTGTTGTCACGGTAGAAACTGCACCTACGGGTTCGTCTGTTATCACCTGCACAACGTGTCATTCATCGCCGGCAGTATAGTCGCTATATGAAGTCCGTTGATCTCTCTGTAACGAAACATACATGTACAGAGATGATGGATTATTATTGGAAACATTCGTAGTACATACGAAGCACTGGGTTGGCAAGAAGGTAATTTCGGTATTTTAAGGTGAAATAAAACCGAATTTCTTGATTCAAGCGATGAACTTTAATCAATCAAATATTTTCTTATTTATTCCTCTTGGCAAACGATCGTCGATCAAAAGGGAAAATATCTTATTCATTAAAGTTCATTGCTTGAATAAAAGAATTTGGACACGGAAATCTATGGTACATGGCTAAACACTTTTTAATGGAACCTTCAACAGTTACAAGTCACCCTCAATAACGTCATCTAATACTTTCAATTACGATTGTAACAATTATTGAAAATTCTAATGGGCTTTCGGTAGGTAAAGTGTTAAAATACCGAAATTACTTTCTCGCCAACCGAATATTTCCATTTAATACTTTTAGGATTCACCGAAAATTGACATTTTCTAGTACGCTACTTGAAAAGGACACGCCGACTTATTTGGTAGTTCAATTAACCCGGTTAACACGCAGACCGATTATCTGAATAATTCCGGCAGCATTAAAGTTTCATTCGATTTCGCCAATCGATCGAATATACGCCGGGTTAACGAACGATTGTTGTTGCGTCGAACACGGCACATCCTGGCAGAGCATTAGTCACTAACTATTACCCTCGTCCTAGAAAACCGCAGCGTACGAGCTTATAAATAACGTATAATACATCGCGGTATCGCGTTGGAGAATAAAGGTTCCGTTGTTATCTTTACGAGCCATTGGCGTTGTACATGCAATGAATGTTCATTAAAGTTGCATTGTGAACTGCTGGGAAAAAATACGAGATTACGTATGGGCTTGCGGGAGAATTTATGACAAAAATTCGATCATTCCCATCGTTACGGATGAGATTGGATTGGTTTGGATCGTTCCGACGCGGCTCGTTCTCGTCCGGCGAGGAAAGGGAGACGAAAAAAAAGTATAATTCGAAAATCAAGGAAAGGGCTGCCGGGCGAATAAAGTGGGCGTTATCGGGCCTCGTCTCGTCACCTTGAAAACGGCGCGTCGCAACGACGAGTGGCGGATTAACAGAGACCGACACGGAACTTCCATTAACGCAAGCTTGTCGCCCAATTGCGACGCCCTAAGTACGCACCTGGCGCGCCCCTGGGTGCCGTCCCAGTCGATTAACAACGGAGGAACTCGCCCCTGAGATGGAAAATGTAAATTCGTTCGGTCCCAACCCGTGCGGGAATTATCGGCAATACATATACAGTCGGGGACAATATTAAGTGAACAGCCTCTGAGAACCAATAACTTTTTAAAAATCGGACCATAAAACTTGAGCCTTTCAGAGATGTTAGAGGGTGTAGTAAGTAATGTGTAGAAAATTCAACTCCCACTGTAGTAGCAGAGCTATGATATTTCGAGGGAAATAAAGATGCCATTATTCTAAAGCGTGACCGTGCCAAGTTTTCTAACTTCAAAAATTCTATAAATACTTAAAGATCCGCAGTCTGTTAGATATGTACATACATTATCAGACGATAAGCAAACTGCGCACCCCTTGTTCGTCTATAACAAATTTCGAGGAGATATAATGCAGATTCGTATTTTTAATATTGGTTTAATTTTAAAATGCCTAATTTTCATAAATTTCCACTTCGGCTTTTTCCACGACCCGTTTATTCGAACAGCTTGAGCCGACGGCTCTTACTTAGTTGTAGCAGCAGAGTGAAGCGATTTGCAAGAAGTCACGAACGTCACGGCCCGTTACCTTTATACTTTATTCTTCCTGATTCCCTAAAATGGCTCTTGCGGGTCGACGGGTTCTTATCGCTTCCTGACACCACTCTCCCAGCGTTATTTTATGTTTGACGAATTCTCTGTACGGCACTGTTTTATCGTTCCCGTAAAGATGCACTTTCCTCTGCTCAGCTTCTGCTTAGCTTGCACTTATTTGCGATACCCTCGGGCTCTTGCCAGGACGCTCCGTGTTTGATCTCTCCGATCCTCTCTCGACGGGAATACGTGATACTTCACCAGAGGAAAAAGTCTTCTCCATCGTGCTCGATGGATGACTTCTTACCATAACTTTTCATGTCTGAAAGTAAAGCGAAGAGGCAGGTTCGAATCAATCGGCGAGGAAGAATTGATACAGTTCAAGGTTGGATCAAATACTATTTCGAATGGCAAATATTTGCACAGGGAAGAACGAATACATTGTTTCAATCTTAAGATAAAATACTTCCGAACATTCTTGGCCACCGCGATCAATAAGCTCGATCGATGAAGACCGGAGACCGCCGAGTATAAATATGGCCGGTTTGTCGTCAGAGCCCAAAAATGACCTGCCCTTTTTTATCCGTGAATGCGCAAAGGGTTCTCCGCACACATGGTGCTCCAGAAACTGGTGACAAACTGGTGACAAACTGTCGGCACGATCGGCGAGCGTGCTAGCGAGCAAACGAAACTCGCTCGACGAAAAGACCGTTCGCGTATTCGGGACACGTTCCCTTGGCCCATCGAAATCGCTCAGGCGATGATGGGACCTCGTAGGGCCGCAATCTATGTAGGCCAGTGTGCCCGGCCGCAATCGGAAGCCCGTATGCGGCTGGCGGATTGTCGAGTTAGTGGTATCACCTTCGCCGTCAAGGTCCCGCCTCCCGCCATTTCGTTATCACCCGGCAGCCACTTGTCATTACGCACGAACTTGGCATCCTTCGGTATCGTATTAGTTCACTGGACGCCGGCCACGTGAAACGATCGACTCGGAAGAGAGCCTACGCCTTTCTACCGTGGAAAGAGAGCAGCGATCTCCATCTCCCTCTCTCTCTCTCACTTTTCTCCCTTGGGGACTTTGTGGTACAGCCTACCCCTGCTCGTTCCGCCCGTGATCCTCGGGGGTCCGCCAGCCGTGCGGAGAGGAATCCGCACGTCGATCCAGAGCGAAAGCAGAGAAAGCCGAGGCGACGCTTATCGATCGTTATTAGGCTTTTATTAGACGGAAGTGTTGTCGATGCCGAGCAAAGGGTACATCTTTACGGGGGGTCGTGTTAACTTAAGTGAAAATATCACCGAGAGGTCCGTCAGGGGCTGTGACCACCTCCTTTCCCTTAATTCCCGCACGATCTGTCAGAGAGTCCGATCCCGGTGCTGCTCGAGGCAACACGCTTCTCTTCTTTCTCTCCTCCGGCACGTCGTGTGCACGTTCGAACGATTTGTACAACTCGAAACGAGACTGTCCGCGATCCGCAAAGTGTGCTAAACAGTGATCTCTTCGGAGAGTGCGTCGGAATCCGAAGCTGAAAACACCGGAGAGTTATTGCATGAATGTTGCAGAACAGGAATTGCAAATTGCGACTTCCGAAGTTTGATAACAGGCCGGGCGGAAGTGTTCGAGCGGCAGACCGGACGCCGCGGTGTCGTGCGGATGATGCTATCTCGTTGGTAGTCGCTAATGCGAACGGAGATCGCGATACACGTTGTGGGACGATGTTGGTGTCGCGGCGTTTCTGACGAACGAAATCGGTGTCTTCAGGATAGAGTAGACACAGGACCAAGAGGCGATGGAGGCGCGAGAGAAGTCGCTCGAATGGGCGTTGCTCTTCCCGCTGAAGGCAGGCCTGTTCGCCATGAAGTGGTCGCTGTCCTCGAGGAGCGTGAACCGCGAGAAAGAGCGGATCGCGAAGAGCAACCAGCTGCTGCCGAACACCAGAATGCGTCGCGGATCCTCGTTGTCCGACCTGGACAAGCTCCAGAGCAAGCCGATCCTGCCGGACGTGGTCAGGTCCACGGAGAAGTGCTCCGAATCGCTTCCTCATTCGCCGGCTCTGTCCAGGACGAACCTGCAGCTGGGGAGTCCTTGCGTGAGAGGCAGCATAGGCGACTTGATCAACATGAAGATGTACGGCGCGTCCACGTGGAGCGTTCGCAGCGAAAGCTTGATCGCCAGAGCTGTGCCGCTCAGCACCGTTACTCCCAGGCACAGTCCTCCGCTCGAGAAAAGCGTCGAGGATCTGGAGGATGAGTCGCAGGACGAATGGCACCCACCTGGCAAGCCCCTAACCTGCGCACAGAGGACCCAGCGCCTCAGCAAGCTCATCAAGAAGCAGAGACGCATGATGGTCTTCAGCCCGAAAACTCTGAAACGGGATGCCGTAAGTTGGAGAAGAGCTAACCACGACTCGGCCATTTTTTAACAAATAGCACCGACCGTATCCTCAGTGATGCGTTCATTTTTGTATTCCGTCTATGGGGTATTTCGGGTAGCACGTGTTCCCATGGCTGCTAAAAAATAAAGCGATCGATTGCGGGGAAAGGTGGGCGCCGGAACTAAACCTAGAGCCAGCTCGTTAAACTTGAAACAGGTTCTGCAGTTGCGGGGAGAGACACTTACGGGGGTTGAAATATTCATGGTAAACCATCCTCTTTCCCTCGTTGGGTGCTCCATCGGCTGGTGGCCTGCATTCTCGTACCAGCACCCATCGTTGTGGCCGTTGTCTCGAACAACATTTACCAAATCCGAAGAAACTTGCTTACTTCGCCGGTATTTTGAATAGCATTTGTACGCGAACGACGAACCCTTGATTATCAGGAATCTGTCCCCTCCGCTAGCTTGATTTAAGTGAATATGCTAAGCAACACACTTAAAAACTTTCCGAGTTAGGAGGATGCTTCGCAGACTTCATGAATCCTTTCGGAAAGTTTCACTTCGCTGCGAAAGTAGCTGCTATAATATTATAGGATTAATTAGATGAGCACTTCTCGGTCTTCCGCGTTTCTTTTGCGCCGTTTTACGGTAGGTGATATATCTGCTGAAGACTGTTTCAGAAAACTCAATGATTAACTAGTTAGCTTTATGGCTCCATTTAAAAAAATCGAAGTTATACGTAAACTAGTAAAGATTTTCAATTTTCAGCAACAAGTGTAAGAATTTGAATCAGGTTAATCTTCAAGTTCCCGGTTCAGGAAACGTTCGATCAGGAAGCTGTGTAAATCGGACTACGAGCGAAGCGAGAAAAATATACAGCCAGTATACAGCCGTCGGTGTTCTTACGTAAATAAAAAAAAAGAAGAAGTAGGAAATCACAGATTTAGCACGGTTCGCGAGTACACCCTACGTGATTCATAAATAATTCCTCGGGCTTACTTCCAACGTGAAGGATCATACTTTGAAATTTTATTTTTCCTTCGACTTTGCTTCCCGGGCTACGTATCGATACCTTTCAGCGACTTCGCTCTGTTACTTAGAGCTTTCAACCCCTTGACGTAGATTTTAGTATTCCTGGTAAATACTTTCGAATATTCCGTGTATCTATTACCCTCGTTTCTTCTCGTTCGTCAAAATGACTTTGTTACTTCACATCATTTCCTAAAATGTACTCCAAAGTATAATTCTTCATGTTTCTTTAACACTAAACCTACCAACACCGGTCAGAATGACTACTAACCACTAAATAAGTAACAAATGAACAATTCAAAATTTCATTTTGAGACAACAGAATTAAAACAATTAATTTAAAAATGATTGCAAAAAATATATATTTATTACGATAATTATCAGTATATACAAATCATTTTTTAAAGACTTTTAGTGGAAATTTCATCCCGATTTCAAGAGTTGTAGTAAAATGTCACGTTTTGCCGTTTTATCAGAACAATTTTCGCTGTCGTTGCTCGAGAAGCCTTCCCGAAGAAGAATTTCGAGTGGCGGTGCATCATGGACAGCTTCATTCTGCTATAGAAAAACAAAGAGGCATCGGGAACCGGAATTTATCGTCTCGTCGGCAATACGGCAATCTCCTTCCAGCCGATAAAGCCGGAAAAATATATGCCCTGTTCGTGAGGTATCGCGGTTCCAGGATACCATTGTCTGTACCTACAGCTTGACTTTCCCGGGGAAAAGCTGCAACACAGCGTACCCCGTCACGGAACTACGTGTGAGAAAGTTGCCAGCCAACGATAAAGTTCGATCTCTCCCGGCACCTGTGCCCTTCCTGCGGTTCCTCGTCGAAAACGAAAAAGGAAAATCTGCGAGGCGTACACGGCACCCGCGGTTTCCGACACCCCACTTCCGGCGAGACCGTTTCTGGAGATGTTCTCATCTTAAATTTTCCACTCGTACCGACTTTCGTTCCACTCTTCTTCGAAAAATCGAGAAACAGATGAATAATCCGCACTTTTCCAAAACCTTCCGAAAAAATTAGAATTCCGTAGCAATTTCTATGACCATTGCTTCAGGAATTTCAGGAAGCAATTTTTGAAACGCGCGGTGTCTGCGAAGAGCACGCAACTTCATTTTCAAAAAAATTATTGTTACGAGTTAACTCGAGCGGACTTACGCGTGCGCTTTGTTATGCGCATAGTCGAGGAAAGGGATGTCAGCCGCAGGAACCTGTGAAACGCAAACATTTGTTAATAAAAAACAATGGGCTAAAAACGTAAACGCGAGCAGAGTCGGCTCCTTTTAGGTCGTTCTATGTATAAATTACTCATTTTTCCATTGTGAAAGAATTCCGAATATAACTGCAACGCGCCTGGCCTTATCTGCTATTATGTCAGCCAGTGAAGCTGGTCGGAGCTTTTTGGAAATTTAGGTTACAGCATGGTGACTCGCGTATTTTCGTTTCATCAATGACGCATAAGCCTTTGTTAGCTGGAACTTCCCCATTGAAGAACGAACGCCGATTTTTGAATAATGTATTCGCCGTTCCTTCAAACTTCCAGAGATTTGCGAGCCGACCTAAAGGAGTGCTGTATCGTTATGTAGTTTTAATGAAAACACGGCTTAAAGAAATTTAGAGTTCATCTTCGTCGAGTTTCAGCAACCTAAATATTGACTCCAACTAGTCTCGTTAGCCACGAAGTTGATGTTCACCCTTCGAACAACGTGTCTACAGCCAAAATCAATCTCCTCTGAAGTGTGCTCGAGTGGATCATCGTCGGGCGTGTGTATCATCATTATAGCGCTCTTACCGGACGCGTACGAAGTACTCTGAAGAGTTTTCGCATGTGAAAACGTTCGCAACAATGCCCGGCAAGTACCGGTGTGCGGTTCGCTCCGAGCCAGCGAGAGCGTAATCGAACATAGCGAACACGTTCGCGTTCATGTTCACGTGAACGATGCTTCGGAGAGCCGAAGACGATGATAAGGGCCGGGTGAAACGATCGATCCCGGATTAGGTTGATTCCGTGGTCAGCTGGAGTCTCGGTTTGCACACCTCTTCAGGGCGCGGGTAATCCTACGGGTCCTTGTTAACGCCGCCCATGATTGACTTACGCCATTACCAAGATGTTGCGGCAACAAATCAGCCGATTGTTAGTCGCAAAGCTTCCCGTTTTCAACGAGATTTACTCAAATTAATATTCGCTCACCGACCAACGGTGACATTTCTCCATACATTGTTCGAAATTCCCGGGAAGGCAGACTCGGCGAACTGTGCCATCTAAACTTCGGAACTATTTGTTGCAATGATTCAAAAAAGTTGTATTGGTTCAGAAATAGCAATTTATTTTCTATTGTATTAGGTTGGCAACTAAACTCGCGACCGTTTGTTTCGTAATTCTTTTCACCACGCTTATATTAGCTTGCCGTGTCGTTGTTGTATGCGTCAAATCTAGAGACTTGAAACTTTAAACATAGCCTTTGTGTCAAAAGTTTGTCAAAAATGATGACGTCATTGGTGCGCCCATTGTGCGCCTCCTGCCAGCAGGGCTGGTTTGATATAAAATAGTCGTGCTTAAAAAATGTATGTAGATGACTTTGTTTGAGAAAATGTGGAGGTCGCTTAGTTGCCAATCTAATAGTTGACCTTTAGCGACCTTGAAGGACTTTCCTAATGGCCCGTTGCACTCGTCTCGAAATTTTGCTTTTTTATCAAGATGGAAAGATATTGTTTTACTGCAATTTATTTTCCATTGCAGTTGACACTGAGTGACCATCATACTAAACACGTTAATAATTTTTTTTTGTTAATCCCTCTGTACACGATATTCAATTTCTTCGGGTCGAATCAATTCGAGCTCAGCCACGAGGACGTCGAGGACATCTCCGGTATATCCATCCGGAGTCGAACGATCGTCGCAATTCCACCTTACCTTTGAGATTTGCCGAAGAACGAAACGAAATATCAATCGTTCGACGGTTATTTTCCT
The DNA here is from genome assembly GCF_051020765.1 of Lasioglossum baleicum. Classification (NCBI taxonomy): domain Eukaryota; kingdom Metazoa; phylum Arthropoda; class Insecta; order Hymenoptera; family Halictidae; genus Lasioglossum; species Lasioglossum baleicum. The sequence goes on from NC_134938.1 coordinate 4,759,494, forward strand.
TTTTTTTTATCCCGGTGAATAAGCAGAGCGCCGCCGGGGGTTCCTTTCAATTTTGCGTGAGGAGGCTCCGGCGATTTCGTATTTACAGAAGAGATTGCGCCGCGAGAAAGAAATTAAAGGAGGACCCCCGAACCCTCGGTACCCTTTGAGAATGTTCATATCTGTTGAATCGTTCCGATTGCTTCTGGTCCAGATCCACGGAAATGTTCTTCTTTATCCGACCCCGTCAGGCAAACGAGACGACGACGACGACTGTCTTTTTCCCCGTTCTCTCACAATATTTTCCTCGGCTCGACCCGTCCCGTCGGGTAACCCTTCCAACGGGACCCATCCAGCTCGCGATCCTATCTGGTATGTCGTTCCAGGCATCTACGGCTAAAAGGATGCAAGCTAAATCCCGGATTAAATTCAACGGGAACGAAATCGTATTCCCTCGACGGTGCGGATCACTGTTTCCCCTTTTTACTGTACCACTCGCAATTCGACGACGCGCCCTTTACGCGATATAAAGTCTCCTCGCTGTAATTGACGAAGACTCCATGTCGAGTAGAGGTGATTCTTGGTGAATCTGGGTTGCAGATCGGTAGGGTATACCCAGACGAATCCTCGGTTTCATACTGAAAAAACTACTACGCAAAACTAGGTCACTTGTGCTAATCACTGTGCCATTAAACTTGCTAATTCATGAATTAATAAGTTACATTTATACCGACTGTGTGTGCTTTGACTAGGAATGGGATCAAGTACCTCGCGAATAGGTTCGAACTTTGATTGATTGAATTCGAACTCTCTATAAGTAATAAATTTTTAAATGTTTTCGGCGCAAAACGGTTCGATCGTTTATCACGAATTATAAAGCAACTTTGCTAATTGTCAAACAAAATCAACGTTTCGATCCTAGTTTGTTTGATATTTCTTACATTCAATCATTCAATATTTCTGTTTTTTCAAAATTACTACAACATATTTAATTTACAGACGCGATTCAAAGAAATCTTGAAAAAGATCCAAACTGGGATCGAAACGTTGATTTTGTTTGACAATTAGCAAAGTTGCTTTATAATTCGTAATAAAGCGATCGAACCGTTTTGCGCCGAAAACATTTAAAAATTTATTATCAGCAGATACGATCGATAGAAGAAACTTATTCTCATAAAGTACTTCGAGAAACAGAAACAGTACTCCTATTGTAAGTATATTATGCCAGACAGTTTCGAACCTTTTACAAGTACTTTGGTAAACGGAAATAATACTTGCAAGTATATTGGAATCTTGGACGAACGGATTCGAAACTTTTATGAACATCGTACCGGAAATTCTCTGATTTTTCTAATCATTATTTTTTTTACCTTTAAAATCAATTATGTGGTCCTCTAATGCATTCTTTTCTATTCTAAAGCTGAATCTATCTCTCGAGCACGGGATGCCTTGACTGATATAGCCACTAATTATATTAATAATGATAATTCATCTACAACATGTGATTAGTTCACAGACGCAGATGTCCGAAGATGGAATAGCAATTACAAATAATACGATACCTAGCTCATCGTCTGCTGTGTTAGAAATGGAAAATTATCTAAAATCACAATATTTATCTTGCCGTGAAAATTCAATGAAGTACCCCATTTTATCAAAAATTGCACGTGATTATCTTTCTATAAAGGTCACTTCTGTACCTTCAGAAAGAGTGTTTTCAAAAGCAAGAAATATCGCGGATAAAAAGAGAAGTAGGATAAAACCAAGTATTGTAAACGAAATATTATTCTTAAATACTTACGAATTTAATAAAGAAAGTGGTTAAAACCTAGTATGCAGTTCTGATTTCCAAGATTCGAGTACTACTTGTGAAAGATTCGACTCCTTTCAACATCGAGGTACTTATAAGTATCATTTCGAAACTTGTAATTACTCGTTCCGTGGTTCGATTCGATCAGTTTGTCTAAAATGAATACTTTTCAAATATAACCATTGAAACATTATTGCTTTTAAGTAGTAATCGAAACCCATGAAATGAATTTGTTATCGAAATTGACTCGGATTCGTGAGTACATATTGAACATGATCCCATCCCCATCTTTGACCCAACATACTGAAATAAAGGCAGAATATCTCACCGGATACAGTGTCAAATATTTCAGCGTTGCTGAAGGTAATTCCAAGATAACTGAGCTTGCGCAACCCGATATCGAACATAACGGCGTCTTACACGTGACATATAATTTCTATACACCCTGTACAAACCAGATTTAATGAAATAATGATTTTTATTTTAAACTTGTGACCTAATTACTGAAGGATCATTCCGTAAGAACGAAAATTGGGTCGACGTTTGGTGTACTCGACGTTTTATCACGTTGATAATTTTGCAGCGATAAGCTAGATTAAAGTTTGTGGCATAGTATGCTTTGCATGCTGCCGGGTATTATAAATGCATAATCATTTACAATGTATTCATTAGATTCTTCTCTCTATACATATCTGCCCTTTGATTCGTACATACAGGTATGAAAATATTTCGTCGAATAATTGGCGGGATATTATCCTGGCATAATTAGTAATAATTACATGCGGTATCGGATTTTGTATTCGGTATTCTCGGAAAGTAAGTTAATAGTTCATCAACAGTATTAGCGTAGTATGTTCATGTCGAAAATGCTGAATTTCGATTTGTTATCATTCTCCATTTCCGTGTAATTTCGTATTCGTATTCTTTGAAAATACTTCGTCAGCCGTTCTTTGAATTTTTCATGAGATCTCTTATCACATGCACGACGATGGGTATCTTAATTTTTAATTGCCTTCGTTAAGAATACAATTTCCACAGCTGCGGGCGTTCGCTAAGATAGTATTCGCTGTGAGAATTACACTTTCTCCGTTGAACCCACTATGTCATACTCATCGCCATGCCGTTTTCCAGCACATGTTTCTTGAGATATTTTCGGCGTTCCAGCCAGATTAATTTAGCCGCAGATATTTATTCATGAGCACCGACGGAATAATTAAAACGGCCTCTCCCGCCTGTTCATATTTACAAGCCGGCACTGCTGTGTCCACCGTGCCGCGTTTAAACGCGGTTAATTGCAAATAATAATGGACCTGTCAATGCCATTTTTGTTTTCGTTTATGCAACACTCCACACTCTACCCTCGGGCAATGCGAGCGTCGTCGACGCACCGATTCGCAAAAATTCATTGGATATTCGATGTTGCAATTAGTGATTTTCTAGGCTTACCAATTTTCTTCCAAGTGTTCGAGTTTGCAATTTTATTACTGTATCCGACAAGGAGACTGTCGTTTATTAATATTTAGCGAGTGGCGAACGTTACTGCCAAGATATCCTGATTATCAATATATTATTATTAGTACCCATAGGTCCCTGTAGAATATCATTCTAATCCCTGCTACCTTACAGACGGTTCTGACATTTGACTAATTGAATCTGTACAGAGTTCCGAATGAAACGTCTTGCGTGGCACGAGCTAGCTCGTAACGTGAATGCATGAATTCATGCGCATTTAATTATCAATCGCAAGTCAAGCCGTGCAATCCAAGCTCAAAATATTATCAGAATTCTGCATCGTACAATTTCATAAATATGATAAGATATTGAAATCAAATTTTAAACATAATTAAGTATATTTCTTTTCGTCGGTATAAAGTGTCTGAATATTACCGTGATTCGCTGTATGTGTTTGTTTCGACAAGTTTCTAAATTAACCTAATCGTGACTTTGCTTTATGTTGCAGGTGAGTAACACAATCTGTCCAATATTTTCGAGATCCGTATCGATCGGTGGCGCCAGATCGTTGGTCGCAGGTGAGTCTTATCTCAGCACGATGCTTTGCCCTTAATTACGACAGCGTACGAATGGAACATAGAGCCGTGTTATTACAATCCCGAGCGAACGTCTGCTCTGCGATAGTGTCGGGTTTACACTCGGCACCTAAACGGCCTGGTTAAAACCGCGATACCGCAGGAATAACGTACTACCTCGAGCGAATCAAGTTCTCACGTATAATCACGGAATTTAAGGGCGGTCCTTTAATACCGCAAAACTGATAAGGCGAAAACAACGCCTGGACGATTCTATTCAATTCCTCCTGCGAGGATGATGCTGTACGGCAAAGCTTCACTGTCCGTGACGACAGCGTGTACATATTGTTAAGATTTCTATTATTATACTAATAGTAAAAATTTAAGGGCGGTCCTTTAATACCGCAAAACTGATAAGGCGAAAACAACGCCTGGACGATTCTATTCAATTCCTCCTGCGAGGATGACGGTGTATGGCAAAGCTTCACTGTCCGTGGCGACAGGATGTACAGTTAGGGGCATCATTGTTCGCACACGCTTTAAATCAGAATAACTTTTTTATCAATGGACCAAATGACTTCAATGTCTCTGTAAGGCTAGAAGGATTTCGAGCATTTGGTCGGAATTCTGAAAAACAATAGTAAAAATTGGTTTTTACAACTTTTTTAGCAGGATCAATAACGAAAATTAAAAATATGTGTTTGGTCAACTCGTATAAATTATATATACACGGTCCGAAAATTTCATTGCAATTGGTTAATTGGTTTGCAAGTTATAAACGATCAAATGTGATAAAAAGCCGAGAATCATGAAAAATTGCAATTTTTACCAGTTTTGATCGTTTATAACTCGTGAACCAATTAACCAATTTCAATGAAATTTTCAGAGTGTATATAATTTATACGAGTTGACCATTTAGACCATATCAGACGACATTCACTAAACTAATTCTTCTAGCCTTACAGAGAAATTGGAGTCGTTTGGTCTATTCATAACAAAGTTATTCTGATTTAAAGTGTGTGTGATCAGTTATGCTCCTAACTGTGTATATTGGTAAGATTTCTATTATTATACTAATTGTAAGAGCAAATTTAAGGCAGGTCCTGTAATACCGCAAAACTGATAAGGCGAAAACAACGCCTGGACGATTTTATTCAATTCCTCCTGCGAGGATGATGGTGTACGGCAAAGCTTCACTGTCCGTGACGACAGGATGTGCATATTGCTAAGATTTCTATTATTATACTAAGAGCAAATACGTATAGACTGTAAGCATTGTATACCTTAAGTAAAATGGGGATAATATAACATCGTTTAGAGATAATTAACCTTAAGAAAGAAGACAGCGTATAATTGTTGTTTGAACCACAGTGGTAAGAATTTTACATCGAACTAATGTGTTACGAAATTCGTAGTGGAAAGTGTTGGGAAGTGTCCGGATATTAATGGCGGTGACATCGCACGTACGGACAACTTGCGAAACAGCTCGCAAACAGTGTTTACAATTTCGTCCGGCCGGAATCGCGGAGTGAACGGCTGCGCGTCGCGTCGGTTTGCTCGCCGGAATATCGAGTACTCTTTCCGCAGTCGATAATTCGGGTAGCTGTAGAGCATCGGTGCGGCCGATGACGCGATTTACATTTCACGCCGATGTCCTGCGGCGTTCTCTCGACGCTAAATCGCCGTTAAATCCGGTAACGTGGTCTCGGTTTACCCCGATACGAATACCAAATATGCGCTTTTCGTGAACACCGCGGAACGCTGCTCCGGCCACTTTGCATTCCCGCTTAATTGACTGGTCGGTTTCCGCCTTTCTTCACCTGAACCGGGCCGATCACTCGAATCGAACTGCACTCTGCGCCCCTTCAAAACCCCTTCTATACAACGTCATTTTACTTTGCGCCACTCAGTTAATCGCGCGAGATCTAAAAAGAATCTGTGTTTAAGCAGAATAAGTAAAATATACCGCGTAGAATTCTTTTAACTCGCTTGCTAGATTTAAATTTCAAAAAATAGAACTAACAAGAGACTTTCTTCCGACTTTCGGTCGAAATTTTTAAAATCCAGGCTTTAGTTTTTAATAAAACCAGCTGCTGCAACTTCGTTAGCCGCGCGACGCGTTCAATAAAGTGGCCGGAATTTATGTCCCACCATAATTACCGTGTGTGCCATGGGCATCGCGGAACGAGGCAAACGATGCCACGTTTATGTAAAAACAGGATTTTATGCTGTGGAAAAAAGGGCTTGTAATGGAGAAAAGGTATCAGGGAGAGGCGTTGGTTTGAATTACGCAAGCCGCAATTTCGGCTGGCAAATCTCAAATTTGTTCTATTAAGAATATGACAGAAATAGGACAGAGACTACCGCGTATGCACAATTACCTTCCGAATTTACTTCCTGACCGAGATTTGACGATGTTCCATATTTTCTGCATTTATGCTACGGCTGATTCTACTAATTAGGTTGAGCTCGGAGCAAAAGGCGAGCCGACCAAGCGTGCAAGATCCAATTTGATCGTTAATCTCTCAGTCGAAGTTCTACTTTGTTGTATCGGTGTCTGGAATCTGTGGTGTAGACGGTATTTAGCCAGCGTTTGGCAAATTGCTCAATTAACGGCAAGACTTAGGCTCACCGGACGCTCGGAGCATAATCCAGAATGAGCATGATCCAGCATGATTCAGAATAACGTATCGGTTTAATTATTGAGTCGTGTAATAAATTCCCGTGCTTTTTGTATTTTATTTTATTCCCGCAATTTTGTGTTTTGTTAGGTAAAGTATACAGTTAGGAGCAAAACTATTCACACATAAGTCACACATAAATCTTTTATTATAAATTATATTCAGTGAATAACAATCGTAAGACACATAGCACAGTCATTGGCACATTTGCTAACAGTCATATGTGGAACTCTGTTATGAAAAGTTACAACGTTGCTTTGAAATATAAATAAGGAACAATAAGAAAATGATTTTCTATACCAGGAATTTTTAATATTTGCCAGTGCCTACTGCAGTGCCAGCAATACATAGCACAGTTTACCCTAATTTTAATCAATTTTCTGGCTACTTCAATGGAAGTTTCAGGAGGCAAAAAAATTAATTTTCGACATCTGCTCGACATCTCACTCAAGTGATGTGGCACGAAGCTCCAAGTTGTTGACTGAATAGATAGATGGACTGCGGATCTTTATGCAAAATAAAAAATGTTTGCAATGATTACAAGACACAGGAGTCAAATAACAAATTCATTCTTCTTTTAATTATCTTATTAAGGTGACACTAATACACTGGTGGCCTTAAATCTTTTTGATACCTCCACTGTTTTAAATTGTACGTACCCATTTTTGTAATAAATGTATAAAATCATCGCTAACCATCCTCACTCCATGGGCTTTACTCAAAAACTTGGAGCTTGGTGCCACACAACTTGAGTGAGATGTCGAGCAGATGTCGAAAATTAATTTTTCTGCCCCCTGGAACTTTCATTGACACAAAGCCTGAAAATTGATTAAAATTAATTAATTCGAAAAATTGAAGCAGATAGGTTTTCTAGAACAAAAAAAAAGACTTGCAGGGAAAAAGTAAAATACAAAACACGCGGGAATTTATTACACAACCTTTTTGTTTTAAACGCATACAAAATATGCTGAATTTATTCGTTGTTCACAAATAACAAATTAGTTGTCGCATCTTTTACAGTCATTTATTGAACTTTTACCATTTTCTCGGCAGCGTATCTGCCGCGGACTCAAATTCGAAATTTGTAGCTCGTGAACGTTGACTTAACGGTAGGTTATTTAAGGTTGGCGGTTTAATGGTTACGGGAAAATCGACCCGTTGGTAACACAACGAGGAATGGAGTTATAGAACAGGACAGGGGTTGAAAGAGCAGGATATGAGAGACTCGAGTGGCACGAAGTGCTGGCAGGTTTGCGAGAGGGGAAGGGAGGGAGAGATTGGGAAACAAGCGTAACTTGAACGTCGCAGAGGTGGAGTATTTGGACCGAAAACCTGGCGAAATGTCGATTTCAGGATTTCGTCGAACCTGTAAAAGTTTTGCTTTCTAAGACAATGGAATAGCTGAAGAACAATGTACTGTTCTTCCATTTTCTCAAGATACACAATTGGGATGGTTGTCCCATTTATTTATACGAATTTATTCCCTTTCTGCGAGAACAATATTGAGATCGTGCGAAGAAGACGAGTGCCTGCGAAGTGGAGTAGAATTTATTTAATCCTCCAAGAGGTAGAACCTTCTACCCAACAAAATTTCCTTTGAACTATAGTAGAACATTTCGCTGGATATCGTGGTCAAAGGAAAATTGAAAACTGAGTGTCTGTTATCCTTAGAAATAGATGCAATTATACAGAGTGATCCAATAACTTTGACTACCTGAAATACTGAAATACAACTTTCAGTATTTTCTCTTTTGAACAATTCTTTTTTAGAACAATAGCATAATAAAATTTGACAGCAAAGAAATGCAACATGCACGCAGAGGGTAACAGTAACAAATATAAGAATAAATCGTACGTTTTCATGTCTGAGAAACGGTCTCAAGGAAGGGATGCGTTGAAAAATACTTCGCGGTCTACACAGCAGCTTTTTATGAAGAAGAGCAGTTCACAGACAAGGATAGATTGCCAGAACTTATCGAAAATTGCTTCTGTTTCACCCGGGGAAGACCCGCGGAATGAAGTTCCGCTCCTCGAGCAGAAGAGCTTCCTCTGTTACCCCCGGGGAGAAGGAGACGCGCCGAGCGCATTTATCCTCGACGCATTACCGTTTCACACGTTTGATGCTTCGCGTGTCCTCGATAGCGGCGCGCCAGATAAAATGGTGATCACGGCTGGCATATCACGTTTCTCTTCATACAGGAAGATTCATTCGGGGGAAAAAAAAGAAAGTAGGATCGCGCGAAGTCGGTCGTTACCCCCGATTCTCCTAGCGATATCAAAGGCGTGCTCATCTGCCGCGCGCGCAACACATCGAACTAAACGACGGACAGCAGCTAAATTCATTTTTGAGAAACTTTTCTTCCAGAAAATTTTGTTTAACGGCTCTTTGCCGATGTAGAACAGGCATGTCAAACTCCTTTACCACCAATGGCCTCATTCAGTATTATTAAAAAAACAGACTCGAAGTAAAGAAGAAACATATTTTTTTTATTAACATTGCTGTTATACAAACGAACATAATACAAACACAACAATATCACAAAAATACATATGAGGTATAAAAGTTCTTTTTTTTTCAAGTTTACTTTATTTTAGTAAAACTGTTTCATTTTTTTGTTTCGAAGAGACTTGGCGACGATTTTCAGTAACCAAATTTTCAAAATTCGGTCGAATTCGTTGAGTTGTAATTATTTTCGAAATCGATTGCACACGCTGGTCAATCTTGACTTTGGTCAATCTTGGTTAATCTTGATCTTTCCTGAGTTTTATTATTTTTTAACGTTGAAAATAGTGAGTCGCACATAGCTGAAATACGCCTAATTGCACATAACATATTGGGAAATCGATCGACAGATAAATAATTGTAGAAATCAGTTGTAAATTGTCAGCCGCAGTTTCAAAGTTTTTGGTCGGGCCGCAGAGTACTTGTCGACGGGCAGCGCGTTTGACATGCCTGATGTAGAATCACGTTGTAACGGTTTTTACAGATGATTTCTCGACACCCTGTACATTCGGCAACGACGCGGTAACATAAATTGACTGCAAGGTTCATACGAACTTAGAATTAGTCGCTGGAGCACCGCCAAACGGCACTGCTCGCATTAAAGGATCCCACGCGTCCGCACCATAATTGTCCCATAATGAGCCGTTCGTTTTCGACTCTCCGGGGCGGAATTACGAGCGCGATCCGCCGCTAATAAAGTGACGTCAGCGCGTGACTACACTGTGATTACTCTAAATTAGTGATCTTCATTGTTCGCCGAGGGGTGGCGGGCGAGATCGTGCTCCTGTTCTTTCATCGGGATCGCGCGGACCTCGATGGTCGTTGACGCGCGGCCGCGAAACCGCAGCCCGTTGTCCGCCGAGTATTTACACTTTCTCACGCGCGCATAATCGCAGACCGCGCCGCGACCGCCCGAAATCTATCAATTAATGTAGCAAATAATGATCATCCGGCTGACCGTGAGTCGGCGGTCCTGCACAATGATGCCGTTCGACGCAAAAACGATGCTTATGATCCATCATTCCATCGCGCTGCAACGCACACTGGCCCAGTTTCCCAAGTTTTTAATTGAACGGTTTTTACTCACATTCTGATAGTGTGTTTCAAGACGAGTGCAGTGGTCTACAGTAAATTCTCTATAGTCGCAAAGGTCGTACACGATGAATGCAAAAAAATATCCCCTCCACTGTAGTGATTATTTTTTTATGAATCTTTTTCCAATATATTTGTGGGGCATTCTCCTGATTAAAATAATACCAAACACGATATGATTTCAACTGTATTTAGTGGTTTAATTGACGATACAAGTTTCGGGCGCAAGAAAGGACAGCGTATGGGCACACAGAGCTGGGGAAAATAGTATTTCAAATAGTAAATATAGTAAATACATATAATCCTATTTATTTTAAAGTATGTGTATAACGTCGAAAATAAAATATTTAATTTGATGCAGTATAATTTTTGAAAATAAAATAGTGTTTTATTTGGAGAATATTGAAGATATTTATATTTTGTCTTTATTTTCAATTTCAATTTTAAATATTATTGCTGAAAACAATGGTTCGAATTCAATACATTTATGCGTGTAAATCGTTTCTTAACGATAAGATAGACTGTATGTTTATGCGGTTTCTCAAAGTATTATAACAATGCAAAAAGTAAAACATTTTATTTCGTATTTCTGGTTGTTAAAATAGAAATATTTTATTTTGAGGTTCAGATTGCTTAAATAGAAGTATTTTATTTTCGAAATTGTAATTTTCTTGAAGCAAACAATAAAATCTAAAATATTAAATAGTATTTCAAAAAAGAGACGCGAAGAGTCGGCCGTCCGCGGTCTCTCTTTACACGCGCTGTCTTTTATAGTACTATACATATCTTTATTATACTATAGAGGATTTACTGTATTATGAAGGTCACTCAAGGTCACCGATGAAACTTTTGCGCCACTAACTTTTGTGGTCTATCCGCACGAGCGCAGCCGGTTATTCCAGCCAGCATTTTCTAAGGTCCTTCATTCACCGCCGAAGCATTATTGTCGTTCTAAGTGTCTTTTACCGGAGATACGTACATCTGGCCGGCAGACGAAACGCACTCGATGCACTCGAAATGTGCATCATCGGTGTGCTAAATTCCGACAAGTGTCTCTTTGTCATCCACCGCTAGCGCCCAGCGCCAGTATCAGAAATGTTTTATTACTGGCGTCCCGGTTTTCCCGGTCGTATTTAGCGAGGCTACACGGGGGCCGCCTACCCGATGCTACCTTTCTCCCCGATTTTCCGTCGAAAAAAAGCTCAGTCGACGAGTCGCTAGCGGCGCAGATGTTCCTCCCTTTTTTTTTTATTTCTGCGTCGAGCTGCAACGATACACAGACCGTATTCTATCCTCCTTTTTCGGGGTTCAATCCGGCCCCGTTGCTTTTATAGCTCGGGAAACGCGCGGAATGTTGTGCATGGGTCGCCGGTGGCAATCGGGCAACCGGATCCTGTCACCCGCGTTGATTTTCACGAGTGGACCACACCGAAGTCAAACGCTGTCGTCGCCAGTCCATTCGGCGGGTTTCTTGCTAACGATCGAGTTCGTTATCCTTGGGGACGAGCTTCTTTTATTATCGAGTCACTGCAAAAATCCTGAATCTGATGTTCGGTTTTAATTTGCCTCTTTATTACGAGAAACATCCCCGCTGCACGTGGAGACAATTTCTTTTGTGTTGCAATTGATCTTGAGTTACTTTGAACTACCTTGAACTATTCGTTTTGACACATACACTATCAGAACGTTGATAAAAGTCATACCGTTCTATTAACCCCTTGCACTATAACATCGTGTCACACTCTTGATGAAAATTTTGAAGAGTATATATTCTTCCAGAATCTATATAAAATTCCATTTTATTGTTGTGAATATATAGTCATTAGTAGACTGCGGATTTTATGCATTTATAACAAAAATGAGTAGGTGTAATTTAAAATAACGAAAATATTAGAGAAATTTAAGCATACTCTATTAGATTATTCTCAACCTACTAAACATAATAGGAAGAAAATAAATTTCTCTTTCACTCCAGTCTGTTGCAATTCAGGTAAGATATTTTTATTTTGCATAAAGATCCGCAGTCTAGTCATTAGAGAACATATACAGTTGGGAGCAAAATTGATCACACAGTCTTTAAATCAGTATAACTTTTTTATTAAAATTTAGAAGGTGTGTTTGGTCAACTTGTATAAATTATATACATTCTGAAAATTTCATTGAAATCGGTTAATTGGTTTACGAGTTATAAACGATCAAAAGTGGTAAATGCCGAGAATCGTGAAAAATTGCAATTTTTACCACGTTTGATCGTTTATAACTCGTAAACCAATTAACAAATTTCAATGAAATTTTCAGAGTCTATATAATTTATACGAGTTGATCATTTAGACCATATTAGACGACATTCACTAAACTAATTCTTCTAGCCTTACAGAGAAATTGGAGTCGTTTCGTCCATTCATAAAAAAGTTATTCTGATTTAAAGTATGTGATCAGTTTAGCTCCTAACTGTAGGCATTCAGTACGTGTAGATATTCTCCTTTTTCTAGGAGATTATGATCGATAATGAAGTTTGTATTGTATTAAGAATTTTTCACCAAAGCTTCGGAAATAGAACCAGTTGAAAATTTGATGAAGTATAGGTTTGTACAATCTCGAACCGCCGCACCGGTGTCAGCAGGAATGCGTTATGGATTCTAGGCTCGCGCTTTCCGTGAACCGTATCACGGGGAAAGAAAAACGGATGTTCCCGGCGGGAACGAGTTCGAAAATCACGTGCCATCGCGAGATACGCGGCGGTGATCCTTCCGATGCCACCCACGTCGAATATAAAGTCGGACCGGAGTAACACGCGATCCCAAACGAATCGAGATTCGCCCGAAGTTTTCGCTGTTTTTCAACGAACTTTCCACGGCACGTGCATCAACGATGATCACTCGCCGAATCCGACTCCGTTGCTCGTTCGCATTAACGAATAAACTTGGCTCATCGCTGTTGATAAGTAATAACTGTTGCGCTTTTACGGTGCACAGAACCCGAACTTCCACGGTTTCGAGGATTCCAGCACGGCGCAAACGCGAGGAACAAAAGGACCGATGATTGTTCTTCGTTCGTGCTGCTTCCGAAGACATTACTCGAGTTCGAATGGGTGCTCGGGACTGAAGCGCCTCCGGCGAAGTACGGAGCTTCGAACTTGTATTTCGGAGTCGGGGGAATTGGGATTTAGACGAAACTGCGGGAGGAGAAAATGACGAGACCCGAGGAAGACTGGTTTCGGACGGTTGAACCGTTTTCAATGATCGCTTTCCGCGAGTTACGGGAACTTCTGGAATTCATCTTGAAAACTATTATCACCATATATGATTTTCGTCGTAAAAAATCTTTCGTGCGAAGAATATCTCCATTTTTATTCAATTTTATCCTGCACCAAGATTACCGTATTATGCGAACGAGTGGTGGAGAAAATTAATAGAATGACCAGGTTAAATTCTAAAAATTACAAAGACCATTCTGGTATTACGACCGTCGAGATTCCGCTGCGATTTAATTACTTAAAAATGTTATCAATTGAATAGCGTCTTTGACGTTAAATAAGACAGACTAACTTTCTTGTTTTATCGCGGATAAGCATCATTCGACGAGACTGTTTCCTTTGTTCGAGATATCTTCATCTTCCTGGCTTCGTGCTGTAGCATCGGTACTCAGCTTTCCTCGAGAGATCCGTTATTTCTATTTATTTACTTTCCCTCGAGAGAGAGAGAGAGAGAGAGAGAGAGAGAGAGAGAGAGAAATCTTAATAAAATTCGCGATAAGGATATTTGTGAAGTTTTCCCTCGAGTGATGTACTTTTCCAATGGAACTCTCGTATTACACGAAACTTACCCACTTCGTTATCAGGAAATTTGTTCCGTCGAACATGGAAGACCTTCAAGGCTCCTTGAAAACTCCATACTATTGGCAATTCGAGATTTGCGCTCCAGGACAAAGGAGCTCAGCACACGTTGCAACTGAAATTTGTTTCTATACACGTTTAACAATAGAGAAACAACATATTTTCATCGTTCTCAGATTCCACGAACCGTCTACAGTCGAAACTAATTCTATTAGGTTGGAGGGCAAGTTCTGTCGTATTTTAAATAAGCAAATAATGGAAATTAAATCATTAAACATAAAGGATGGGACAATAACTATGTCCACTTTGTACATTGCCGTTATTTGTAATAATATGAAAAAATGTTATATACAAAACTTGCACGGTATAGAGGGGGGCATATTGTGACACAAACATTTTCTGCATGAGTGGAGGCATAGAGGAGATTTCAAGGTCACCTTGATTTCTTAAAAGGGAAAGTCCTTTTTTTATGCCATAGATCGATAGACTATCAAATTCTGAATATAAAAGTGTTGACCTTCATATGTCCTAAACCTAATACTTAACGAGATATTATCCAAAGAAGAAGGAAAATTGTTTCAATAATATCTCGTTAACAATTAGATTTAGGACATATGGAGGTCAATACATTTTTACTCAGAATTCGATAGTCTATCGATTCATGATACAGAAAGTAGGTATTTCCATGTAAAAAAATCAAGGTGACCTTGAATTCTTCTCTATGCCTCTATACGGTGTAAGTTTTGTATATAACCTTTTTTCATATTATTACAAATAACGGCAATATTCAAAGTGGACATTGTTATTAGCCCACCCTGCATATTCTTATAAATTGATTAAAATGTTTCCATTTAAAATACGACAGAACTTTCCCACGAACCTAATATTTCATCGAGTTACATCTGCCACCGGGCGGCAGATTTTTATGCAAAATCTCGTTTGCATGGAAAGATTCGTCGTGACAGAAAAAAGGAAGCTGCGCCATGCATTTCAGTTAACGCGTGCTCGCACGTTAGAAATGCCATGAATGCATATGGATCCGCGGATTACCTGGGAGTGCATGAAGTACGAAGTACACTGATCACTGTTGACCATTTTACGATCGGCACGATCGCATTTACGAGTGCGATTTGCCCGGTTTGTTAGCATGTAGAACGGCGCGGCGCAGCACTGTTCGCCTCGTGGCAAATGTATTCCTATCTGAGAGCGGACTGACTCGTACGTTATGCAAATGATTTGCACGACCAGGGGATCGGCAAGTTATCGGGATACCGAATCAAGGAAATACCGCCCCATCTCCACCCCCAGGCAAGAACCATTCGATCAGGAGCAGAAACCATCCGCCGAGAACCGTCCATTCTGCTCTCGTTTAATCGAGTACGCAGTCGTAAATTGAAATGACATTTTCAATCGTTTATTGGCTGCGGGAACGATCATGCTGCGCGAATCAAAAACGCAGATTTTTCCGATTGAAAATTGTCCAGAGGGAAGTCACTTTTCAAGCGGACGTTCTGGTCTTCCATTTTCAAAAGGATTCGTCTTAATTCGTAGAATTAACGTAATTATGGGGTAAACTTTACTTTACCGGACTCAAAATTTGTGCCTTTCTCCTATAAATTATAGTGTATTTGGTATGTAGTCCAGTAGATCTGTACTCGACGCGTATGTAGATCGAAGTTTCGATCCTCTAGGATCAATAGTTGAGGAGTTATGGTCGCTTAAAGTTGAGCATTTTTGGCAGGTTAGGGCGCCGCCATATTGGTTTCTAGTGACGACCTCGAGCCTCTTACATTGCTGCCCCTCCCCCTCGACCTAATCCTAATCTAACCAACTCGGTAAGCGGCGTGGGACCGTCACTACAAACCAATATGGCCGTGCCTTTACCTGTCAAAAACACTGCTGATTGCTCAACTTTAAGCGACCATAACTCCTCAACTATTGATCCTAGAGGTTCGAAACTTCGATCTGCATCCGCGCCGGGTACAAATCTACTAGATTACATACCAAATACATCATAATTCGTGGGAGAAAGGCACAAATTTTGAGTCCGTTAAAGTAAAGAGCAGCCCAATTATTAATCCCTGTTTCTCCAATCCAGATTTTTCGAATTATGTCATGTTTGGACTTATTTTAATCACTGGAAAATTAATAAGCTCCAGCGGTTGTAACAGGTGCGAACGCGAAGAACCGACCTTTAAATTGATGTTTCGATACGCAGAGGTAGAAACTTCCACCAGTGAATCGCTACGCATGTTCGCCCGGCATAAATCGTTCTCGTATATCTGCCGCGGCGTGAAGTTTAAAACGGGATCCGGTCGCGTTAACCATAAATCATAAATATACGATTAATCACGATTACCCTGTGAATCTATCCACGGCGCTGAATATGCATGAAACGCATCAGCCGCGAATTGATGAACCTGTTAAACCCCGCACGATTTTTTTCAAATAATCCTCTACACGCTAAACTCGACAAACACGAAACGTATAAACGTGAAACGCGTCATAGAATGTGACATATACAATTTTGAGAACATTCTGTAACTACACCGTGTGTAATTTCCTTTGTAGAAAACTAGAACCAACGAACGTTATGATGTAAAGAGGTCGCGTGAAATTTATAGGCGAGACCCCTGCACCTTGGTTTCCCGTGCATTTAGTCCCCGGCTTAATTAATGACAACGAGCTCCCCAAAGTTCAAGTTCCTCGGCCACTGATTTATTCATCGAGCAATAAAGTGGTTTTTGTTCCGTAAATGGCCGCGTGTCCGCCTCGGTTATTATCTATTTGCCTCGAGATTTATTATGCATACAATTTTTTCCAGGTGTTTGCCCATTAACTCGTTATACCGTCTGTTTAACCACGTGTTCAATTTACCGTACGCTGTCGTTAATTTGTTTATTTTCCGACGAGATTACCGAATTCTTCTATTCCCCCACGTATGTACATTTCCTCATATTAGCTTTTACCACTTTGGACAGATTCGCTTTGTTCTCGCGCAAGATAACATGGAAAATGCGACTGCGTGCTCGAAGGTTTTTCATATTACGCTATCGCTCTTGGTAATGGAACCGCGGAAGATAAAAATACCAGCGAAATATGTAAATTTTTTGTTCGCATGTGTCGAGTACAATTTCTACAATACCGTTCCCTACTTGAATTCCCAGTGGCGCGCGGACTGTTCCATTAGACCCAGATAGTTTTACACGACACGGTTACACGCGTGGCAAATTGAAATTTTATTATGCAGCCGCTTGATAAGGTTGAAAATCGTGCGAGATTCTCGACAGATGAGTACACACTTTTTAACACTAATTGTACTACGAACGGTGCAATGACTTTAGTCGGTGTCCGATTTGAAAATAAAATTCAATGATTAGGTTTGGTTAAACTTTACTTTACCGGACCCAAAATTTGTGCCTTTCTCCTATAGATTATGATGTATTTGGTATGTAATCCAGTAGACTTGTACCCGGGGCGGCTGCAGATCGAAGTTTCGATCCTGTAGGATCAATGGTTCAGGAGTTATGCTTGCTTATAGTTATTCATTTTCGAGTGTTTTTTGACAGGTACGGGCGCCGCACAGTGGGACCTTTCGTCCAAATCGGAGACAAAATCAAAGAACTTTCGATAGAAATGAGGTAGAGCGATGAAATGTTTTTAAATTAAAGCTGAAACTTTGCAGAATATGGGAAAAATAGGGAGATTATGTTACGCGCGTTTTTTAACCTTGAGAAAATTCGTTGAACATGTAGAATTTCAAGAAATCGATTTTGCAATATCCTGAGGTCGTAGACAAATTTTGGGACCAGATTTGAAATCAGCGTGAAGAAATCTACGGGAAATGAAGTACAGCATGTTCAAAATAAAATTTTTCCGCGCGTGGTATTGGAAAAACCACAATTTTCTTGAAATTGTGCAAGTTTAACGAATTTTCTCAACGTTGAAAAACGTTCTTACCATAATCTCCCTATTTTTCCCATATTCTGCAAAGTTTCAGCTTTAATTGAAAAAAAATTTCATCGCTCTACCGCATTTCTATCGAAAGTTCTTTGATTTTGTCTCCGATTTGGTACGAAAGGTCCCACTGTGCGGCGCCCGTACCTGTCAAAAAACACTCGAAAATGAATAACTATAAGCAAGCATAACTCCTGAACCATTGATCCTACAGGATCGAAACTTCGATCTGCATCCGCGTCGGGTACAAATCTACTGGATTACATACCAAATGCAACGTAATTCGTGGAAGAAAGGCACAAATTTTGAGTCCGATAAAGTAAAGAGCAGCCAACGGTTTGGTTAAAGATTGGTTAAGTTAAAATTAAAAAATGGTTAAATTTTCTGCAATTAACAAAGGATGGTCTGTGTAATTGATTAGTAAAGTTGTATTCTTGAAAATTTAACCATTGAATTTTATTTTCAGATCGGGCACGAACTTATGCAATCATCTAATATTTTTTTGTTTCCAAATTTATTATTATCTATTTCTGTACCGAAGCCAGGCTCTAGACATTTGTCTTATTTGTCTATCGGTTAATCCGGGCGAAGCTACTGTCCGCGACTCGCGTGATAAAATCGAACAACGTAACTCGGTAAAGCGTAGTTCGCCCGCAAGGGGATAGATGGGACGAGCGAAACTGTTCGCTGATACGGCCAAGTTGAGCGAGCTTAAAACTTTGCCTCTCCGCTCGATTTTTCCTTGTTTCCGATCGGTGCCCGCTTTAATCCTCTCCTTTAATCCTTCACGGACTAACATGGCGGTGAAGTTTCTCGTTCGGTGGTGACTTTTTCTCGAAAATTCCACCACAATGTTGCGAGACCGTCAAAAAGGGGACGACTCTTTGTCGATTATGTTAAACAATGCAAATTCCGTGGCAGATATTGTCTTGCGGCACGCCTTCGAACAATTTTACAGAAATTACTTTGTTCGGAGACGTGGAAGTATGCTTTTTAGACTGGCTTGACGCAACTGGCTGAGCATACATCGGTCTGTGCGATGATTCAGCACCGTTTCGTCCATTAGACTCGTTAAAAACAAGTCGCTCTCAATGCCAAGAATCTGCTCCGACTTATTTGGCTGAAAGTTGGCTCCCGCTGGGAACGTGATCATGTCCGCTATTTGTCTAATTAGGCGTTCTGTCCTGTCTACAGTGTCTCATCAGACTTTCCATAAAATAGGCTCAAAATAGAAGATCTTTACGCAAGTGAAAAATTGTCTGTTCTTCTTTCCAACAACTGTGAATTTCATTCAGTGACGAAGAACATGCTGGCATCTTCCAGATAAGATTCAAAAAGTAATAGGGGAGAGTTGCCAAAATCTAAGGGATTTTACGAACTGTTGTTCGCAATTATACTTTGATCTTTGCAGAAACCTTCTAAATAAACATTCCACGTATGATATAAAATTAAAAGAAGTGATTTGAGTAATTTTAGAAGACATTGTAAAAGTACGATTTAGGACACCTGTATCCTACTCGTACTGCTGTATTCCCAAAATCGTGCTTACCTTATTTGGTAATAAATCTTGTTCTGAAAGTATAATTTTTAATAATTTATATTTTTTATTATATTGAAACGCAAAAGTATAAAAACAAATAAACATAATAATTTCTATAAAAAATATGAAGTATACCAAATTGAAACGATAAACTCTTCGAAAACATTAGACGTAGAAAGTATTACAAACATTTTGAACAATAGTATATTTTGTATATACACAACAATAGTAAATTTCAGTGTGAAAAATTAGCTTCTTCGTAATTAGTTGATCGAACCGTTGCGCCGAGAACACTAACATATTGTTCACTCTAAAAGGAATTCTGAAAAATCACACGATTTCATTGTGGTTCTCGAGAACCCTCTAAACGGATCCGGTGTCAATCAAGGAGGGCCGTTTAATGGATGGTTGATCTATTAGACAGCGTTCCATTGACTTCGGCTGACGCGTTGCGACGAATCAATCCAGCCGGCTGCATTCTCGCCGGCCGAATCTCGAGACGGCAGATTGTCCCGTCACTTCGCAGCGAGCAAACTTCCCGGGAGTCAATTCTACAGAGCCGGGGTGAATGGGAGCTGACATATTGCTGAACACAGCCGGTCGATGCCGCGCCGTGTACAAGGAAGTTATGAAATCGTGAACGGGCCTACGGTCATCCGATTTTCCGCTCGATGGCGGACCCATGACGGGAACGCCTCCGCAACCTCCTGCCCCTCCCCCCACTATTCTGAAAATCGTAAAACCTTGGAATGTTGCCATTCGGTGCCACTTACCGCCGAGACCGATGATTTCGGTATTGTTATTCGAGCGAGTGCAATCCGTTGCACCTGATTGCACGTTTCAATATTACGCTCGCGAGCCAACGACGCGCGACGTCGCCGAACATCAAAGTCGGTGAAGAGGCTAATCGGTGCGAGACTTCAATATTCGTCGAAGCTCGTATTCTTTACCATTTTCGTGGAGATAAGCAAGTGAATGTTCCTTTTTATATCGATCGTATAATTGTTAATAAAAGATGTAATGATGCTCTCGGCGCATTGGTTCGATCTAATTTTACCTCGAAGCAATGTTGCAATTTAAATGAAATTTTCGACGTTTCGATCTATGTTTAGATCATTTTCAAGAAAAATAATAAATGCGTCTGTGAATTATTGAACAGCAAAACTAGTATCAACTATTACCATCAGTAAATTAAACATTGAATGTCAAAATTGTGTACTTTGTTACTCACTTGCTTAATGAAATTATTTTAAGTAATTTGGAACAACAGAACACGTGCTGTTCCCATGCCGTTACACGAGCTAGTGATTGTGAGACAAACGTGAAACCAATTGAAACGGATCAATCAGATCATCGATCGACGTATGAGCCAATCGATATTTGGCGGTTATTTCAAACCGTGAAAAGTCATAATCACACTTTTAACTGCTTCTATACCAAAATGTCATGGCAATGTTAAATTAACATCAATTTTGACCAATTTGTTTAGGTGTTATTGCATGTGGTGAAACCACTGCGTTCGGACATATGAAAATCCGCACTTTCGGACATTACCAATCATGGATTGGATTTAGGACACTTTCAAAGTAATGTTTTTAATTATTGACATAACTGCGAAAATGTATGTGTCAAAAATCATCGTATACTCTGAATATACTTATAACCGCAAAATGTTAGCTAACGTCAAGTTGTACGCGTTACACAAAATTTAACAAAAAATAATTGACAAATGGACTTAGGCCATTTTCAAAATAAACGGCTCAAGTGTCCGGTGATTTATGAATGGGAGTATGTTTTTGGTAATTATTTGAAAACACTTGTTGTTTGTCTGACCAACAACTGGCTTATACTACTTGCCTCGCCAATGACTCGTATCACTCGCCAAAACTATGGCTGATTTCTCCTACTTATCTGATCAAAGATCGTCCGATACCATTTCCGTGACTACTGTGTTGCATGTGTGCTCGTTTGGTGTTTGATGTATGCTATTTGTCTGATTAGAGTATGGCGTACGCTGCTATCCTGGATAGTGACATGTTTTTACAACACTATCTGATCGATGTCACGCATCTAACTCCTCGAATCAATATGTATGCAATACTATGTGTTTGAACAACACGTAATAATTCTGTTAGAAGATGTGTTGCGCAATAATAGCTTTTATGAATTCGTTCATAGAAATTTATGCCTGGTTATACAAGGTGTTCACGCTTTATTCAGTTCTATTGCATTTTTCATTGACAATATTTTATTCGAATAATATAGTCGTTATCTCCCTGTGCTCATCCGATTAGATTTTGTTGTGTGCTCATTACTAGACTGCGGATCTTTATGCACGTAAAATATGCAAAAAGCATATGCAAATATGCACATAGAATATGCAAATGTGCACGAAAAATATGCAAATATGCACGAAAAATATGATCAGAACTAATACAAAGAAATATTTATCAGTTATGTTTTAATTAACAATTTATTTATGCGCAAACACCATAATTTGCGTGTTTGTAACATTTAATTTTTGCCGTTTCTCAGTTAATATTGACTTGTATGTTGGCGAAGTACGTTCTACCTCACAGGATGTAATGGGTGCATATTTATATTTGCTCCAATAGCGTTGTGGTACATTAGTTGACACATTTTCATCGCTTAATATCCTCACGAGTTTAGATTTTTCGCATAAACCAGGATTCTTTTTTACCACATCTATTTTAACACGAATTTGATCACCACATTTACCAGGAACATCTCTTAAATGTTCAATACAATCCATGAATATTTTCATCGAATTTGTTCAGGGTAAACCGACAGTTCCCAGTCTCTTTATTGTGTCTGGAAGAGTTTGTAAATGTGCTTTATATAAACGTCAAATTTTGTGCTACTTGTGTCTGTTCCAACACATACTAAGCTGTTGCAATTGCAACTATATCATCTTCATCAAAATCTCCAACTACCTGTTTACAGAAACGAAATAAAGCTCGTGAATTAATGATTTTACTCTTTTCGGATGTTAAGAAAAGAAGAATAGTCGAATCTCTTTAATTCTATTAAAATTTTCGGTATAAAATATTGGAGTCAAACAAATCGCAGCAAAATATAGTGAAATTATATAAAAGAAGTAGGTAATATACAGTGCATATGCACATGGTAGAAAACATATGTAATATTGCAAAATAATATTCGCATGTCGAAATATGTATTTACACGAACATCCGCAGTCTACTCATTACAGTTACAACTTGACGCATGACGTGTCGATTATACGAATGCGTGGGTGTACTACTTATTTATTCCTTACTAGTTTCAGAATTGTTCGCACACGTACATATACTCCTTTCCGGACTCGAGTAATTATGACCTTGTACTTCTTGTTTGGCCACGTACGAATTGACACCGTTTGTTGCCTACGACTATTCTACAATGCTTATCTGGGGTAAACTTTACCGGACTCAAAACTAGCACCTTTCTCCCACGAATTATGATGTATTTGGTATGTAATCCAGTAGATTTGTACCCGGCACGGATGCAGATCGAAGTTTCGATCCTGTAGGATCAATAGTTGAGGAGATATCGCTTGAAGTTGAGCATTTTTGACAGGTAAAGCGGCTCGCGGCCGTCACTACAAACCAATATGGCGCCCTCGCCTGTCAAAAACACTGCAGATTGCTCAACTTTAAGCAAGCATAACTCCTGAACCATTGATCCTACAGGATCGAAACTTCGATCTGCATCAAATGCATCATAATTCGCAGCAGAAAGGCACAAATTTTGAGTTCGGTAAAGTAAAGAGCAGCCCCTTATCTGTTCTAGATTAAAATACCACTGAAATGTTCTTGGTCGACTAACGTTCTTCGAATGCGTTTCTCGCGGGATAGGACTCTGTCGATCCGAATAGAATTTAACCGGCGAGAATCACCTCGTCGTGGAGAAAACTCCTCGCTAAATGTTAAAATAGGTCGGCCTCTCTTTAAAGAAATTTTGTTTGGCTTCTCGGAAAAACTAACAGGCTGCACGCAGGAATAAATGTCCTTGTCTGGCAACGGTTTTCATTTAGTTCGCGGTCTGGTGCACACGAGAGGAACCTTCGAATCAAAGGATCCTGGCACGAAGACCTGGGAACCTTGCTTTTGCCCCGTCTGAGAATTCTTCTTTGCCGGGAAGCTCGGCAGCGTGTTTGTATTCTCGTTATTACAACGTCTGCAGCGGCACGACTGCTTAGATAGTCAGCTAAAAGATACACTACTGCTACTTTGGAAAATATATAAAAAAGGTTTTCATCCTTGTCTTCCTGCACATCGCGAGAACTGTACGGTATCGTTTGGCGTCTAGGTCAGCTGGAAGCTCCTGTTTGCTAGCTGAAGCCGTGGCCAGGCGGCCCGGAGAGCGTTTACGAGTCTATCGCGAGGGTGTGATCCTATCTGTCAAGGAATTCCGGCGTATCGTTCGGGGACGAGGGATTGGCTACAGACACGGCCAGATTTTTCGGTATCTCCGGAGCAACAGCGGAAAGCACTTAAAAGCGTTTGAAACCGGAGTCGTGGAGGCCGAAGCGAACGAGACGTGGAATAGGGACAACTTATTCCTCGCGAGATTTATGGGGGGGGACGTTGGTGTGGGGAGGGTTAAAGAAAACGGGAACATCCACTTGGTGTGGCGCGACATGGCCTGCCGCGGGAGGATACGTGTAACTGTTCTCACGGCGTTGTCTTCGTAAAAGCTAGCGTTGTCGCTTTTATTACTGTCGGGCCGTGCCGGTTCGAGAATCTGCCACTTTTGTCTTTCCAGGTCGAGTCACTTCGACTGATGTCGTGCTCCTCGGGCTTGATACACTCGGTTGCGTCTCCTTCTGCGTCCACTTCGTCGTTCCTCCCTGTGTGTTTACGTCTTACAGGCTGAGAATACACGCCGGCGATCCGAGACTCTGCGTTCCTCCGCGTCAGCCTTGAGTGGAAACCTCGAGAGTAAAAATAAGAGTACTTCGCCGGTAGTATTTCCAGCAACGGATACGGATTCCGAGCGGAATCGATTAATTGAATATCGACTACGGACGATGCCGCGCCTGTACGGTATGTTTAAGAATTTTTCAGGATGTAAAATAGTCTCCGTCGACGACGATTTTTAATTTCGAGCGATTCCGCGCAGCCGTGGAATTCCCGTCGACGACCGAGAACAATGATTGGAAACGGTGTCGGCTTTGTGCAACGACGAACGTACAACAACCGTGCATACGTGTTGCACGGCGACCTCCTGGCACATCTCCAGCCCCCGGCTCGTGTCGTTTTTACTGCTCGTAATTGAAAGTTTGTTTGAACGACCGCGGGCTGCGACAGTTTGAAATGCCCTCTCCTGACGAAACTGCATGCTACGTAGACCGCAGTCCTCCTTAAACTGCAATTTGTCAACGTATTACGTTGTTGCACATGATAACGTCCGATTTTTAACACCGGCATTATACAACCACAACTTTTTCTCTATAAATAAGAGAATTATCGGCCGATCGCATCGAGCTGTACATTGTGTCACCCTCGGCCCCTAATGTCTCGCATAATGCAGGACCAGGCTAAATTCTCAACAAAACAGATTACCTGGATAACCCGGGTATAAATTTTCTTTATCTGTTTTACGAATTTATTTCCGCGCGGGTACAGGATGTTTCGGTCGAGTTTGCATAGATTTTCACCACTGTTTCTCGGTGGGGAAAACCTCTGAAATATTTGCACAGGTTCTGCACCTAAAACTGCAGAGTACACTCAGT
This sequence comes from Lasioglossum baleicum, assembly GCF_051020765.1. NCBI lineage: Eukaryota > Metazoa > Arthropoda > Insecta > Hymenoptera > Halictidae > Lasioglossum > Lasioglossum baleicum. Next base: position 4,784,673 of record NC_134938.1, read on the forward strand.
CCGGAGAGCCGCGATTCGCAAGCTTTTATCCCATTTTCGACGGTGCGGCTATTATTGGAGTGCGGGAAGGTGAAATGGATTTCGAAATTTTAAGCACACCGTGCACGAGAATATTAACACTCAAAAGGTGTCTGGAAAGACCGGAGCAAGCCTGCGAAGTTCAGAGAAGTTCGGAGAAGTTCGCGCGACTTCGCGGGAATTTGAAAATGTTTTATCTGTTCGAACGTAGGTTAAAAATCTTTCAATCTGTGGAAGTATTTCGAGTATCATCCGCTGTAAGAACCCGATCTTGATACGCACAAAAGAACGCCCGGTATTTCAGCGATGTGAAAAGTGATATGATGAAGGAAATTTCCGTCGAGTGCTGGAGGGAGAGAGAATGCTGCGATATTTTTCAGTCCTTCACATGCTCGAGTGTCTTGCTGAAGACACAATTTGCGATACTTGAAACTTGCTTGCTCAGTCGAATTCGTATTAAATGGCGCGGAGCTTACATTTTCCGAACTTCGTGCGCTAAAAATTCTCGCAAAAATACTGAGAATATTCACCTTGCCCGTAGATTGCAAATAACATTTATGGAAAATATTACCCACCGAACCACATTTTCTCGACATATTTTCTTACATAGTAGATGCGATCCGTTACAAAATATTTATTGAAAATATTAAAAATCTCATATTAAAAACAGGAACCAAAAATAACAGTTATTCTAAAATTTTCTACGATAAAAAGCATTAATAGAAAGTTGATTATTATTGAAATTTAAGATAACGTACACGAAATATAAAGAAAAAATTTGAACACCGAAATGAAGTTGTATTCTTTAATAATAACTATTACAAATTTCTTTAATCGATAACTGTTATGAGCGACCGAAATAAACTTCTCCCATTGATAACTGTTATAAGCGATCAAAATAAATTTCTTTCATCGGTAACTGTTATGAGCGATCGAAATAAATTTCTCTCACTGATAACTGTTATAAGTAGACACCGGATCTTTATGCAAAATAAAAAATGTTTGCATTGATTGCAAAACACAGGAGCGAAATAGAAAATTCTTTTTTCCTTTAATTGTGTTATTAAGCTGAAATTAATACACCGATGTCCTTAAATCTTCGTAATTCGTTCACTGCTTTAAATTGCACGTGCCCATTTTTGTCACAAATGCATAAAATCCGCAATCTAGTTATAAGTGATCGTAATGAATTTCTCTCTACAATAAGAGAAAAAATTTTCGGTTACTTATAATCCTTATTTGTAACCAATACGATTTTAATCGATGAAATACTTGTTATTCCATGACTTTCTTTCTTTTTTGCCATAGCAGTTAGGGTCCCTGATTAAAAATATTAAAAAGCTTCAAAAAGAACAACCGAGAATGGAGATTTCCTTTGATAATGATCCCGGAGAATTCCGTCAGCTATCATCGAAGGAATCAATCATGGCACGAGGCCGCAGCCTCGAGTCAGCTTTCCGTTGTAATTGCATTGTTGGTGCAACAATAATGGGGCATTGTAGCCTTTCGGGTGTTTCGCCAAGTTCCCGTGGTCTCGGTAAACGCTTTCGCGGTACAGAGGCTCGTGGAATTTCGCATTAATATCTGAGGAGCGTGATTAAATGGAAAAGGTATTCCCAGGAAGAAGGATGGGTCTTATGGTTGCGCGTAAACTCCGCGACTATGAAGGATTACAGACGGCCACGGGGCTGCAGAGATTTTTGAAAGTATCGACAGCGGAGAAGTGGGCAGACCTGGAACATCGATTATCCGCGACGGGGAGCCACTTCAATAGCCAACCATACTTACGGAAAAACTACCCTCGCATTCACCAGTCGAGAAATATTTCTTTTCGTAAATGATGTAACCTTCAAGTGACCTTTCAACCTCAAATTAAATGAACGTAAAATATTGTTTGCATCTCGCGAACAAGACGTTTCAATGACTATCTGCGGGTAAACTGACATAATGGACCACAGTTTTCAAGTATTCACGGTACACGCCGACTTCCGGCGAATTCATCTGTAAACGAGAAAAATTTTCTTTCTGTTTTAAGACGTCCAGACCACCGTTAGTTATTTATTTCTTGCCTCGTCGTTTAACGACCACTCGGTGCTATTATACTTACCGTTCTGCATTTAGCATTTACCAGGGCTTGACTCGAGCATATTCTTTTCTTACGGAGCCCACTCCTCTCTCTCTCTCTCCTTCTCTCTGCTCCCTTCGTCCATCGTTCATCGTCGCACAAGGCGAGTTTCTATGTTTTTCCTTCGGAAATCTGGGACAGCAACCAAATGTCGGTCTCCCCGTTTCAGCACACAGTATTCAAAATTCTATTTACACACGCGGCGTTTGTAAGTCGCCAGCTATAACCACGTTTACACCGGACGACGTATCGCCGGACCTCGCGAGCGGTTTCGCGACCAAGGAAAAATTCATGCTCTAATAAACATTCTCCGGTAGGAATCCTTTCGCAAACGGCATAACGCGGGTCCATTAATTCTCTCCGGCGGACGTTGCAAAATGGACGCCGCGACTTTCAACCGACACGTCGCACCAACTCTCCTTTTTTTCCTGTTTCATCATTTTTTTTAAATGCACATTTACACATTATAAATACGGTTGATCATTTTTTAAATACATAATCTATTTTATCGTATCGACTAATGCGTACAAAAAAGGCACATTCAGATCGAATTGAGTAACCTCCTCCTTTTTCGAAGTCGGTTGAAAACATCATTAATTAAATAAGTCAGAATGAAAATCAACGGGATATTTTCATGCGAAAGTTTATTTTCGGGACACCCCGCACTCTCATTATGAATATATTCCACAGAATACGGGATCCCGGCGCGTTTCGCATTCTTTCGCGCATCGGGCAAGTAAATCAGGTCGAAACGTTTACGCTTTTATGAAATTTTCAACCGGAAAAAGCGATGTGACATCGCAACGGCGACTCATTAAAATGAAAATGTGCCCGGGCATCGATGGTCGAATAATACGCGTTCGTTTACTTCGTATAATTAATTTGTAACAACGGCGATCAGAATGCAGCTTTAATTAACCGGTTTCTGATTTATTTAACCGGTCGTCTGGTCGACCAAGAACTTCATGATTTCGCGTGGATTCGGACAATGATAACAGATATGCCCTGATTAACACCATTATCATAGCAAAACAAATCATCGTTAATTCTGGTTCGGCAATCCTCTGTTAATTCGTATCTCGGTTCGAAGTTACCTTAAATGTCTCCTATAATAGGTCACTGTACTCGTCTTGAATCACGCTATCAGATAATAAATAAGAAACCATACCGTTCTCTATGATTTTTGTCCGCGTTTTTCGCGTTTCAACCGCACGGTGCGACATTTCTGAAGCGTCATCTTCGTGCGTACCAATATCGAGTGGTTGCTTGTTTTATAGTCGTCCATAAGCGTGTCCTATCCGTCTCTCGATCAGTATTATCAAGGCCGGCAGCGACGACGATAAGCCAGTCCGCAGTTTCTTCCTTATTTCCCCCGATAAAATCAGCACGGTCGTCCCGTGGTTCCTTCGGGGTTGCCTTCTGAAGTGGCACGCAAAGCCGAAGTGCGCAGTAGCCTCGGCCGTGCTTTGACTGACAGTAATCCTCACGGGGAATAATATATTGGATCGTTCCCTCTTATGATTATCGCCTCGTGCAATATACAGGAACATACAAGGAAATACTCTTTGCAACATTTAATCTGGGCCGCGCCGAGATCGAGAATACGCGATAGTTCGCGGAACAGAAACGAGAGAACCATTAACCGTTAGATTTCTTATCGCAGAACGAACCCGCCGCGCAACCACTGTCGCCAGTACAAATGAAACAGCGTAACCGGCTGAAAATGTTAAAGAAACAACTTTTTTGCTTCGCCGAAATTACAGTAGATTTTTTTCGTGTCGCACTTAAGTGAAACACCCTGTATGCAACCTACAGTGGGTGTAAAAAGTATTCGTACACCCTTTAAAATAGAATAACTTTTTTATAATTGTACCAATCGACCTGAGTTCTTTTATAATCAATTAGAAGCATTGGTTTACGAAATGATATGCAGAAAAGATTTTCCAAAAATTATAAATTACAAGGTTACAGGCAAACATAAAAAAGGCATTCTTAAAACTTTTTTATTTGGGTCCTTAAAAATGTTTTAAAATATGTGTTTTGTACATCTATAGTAGTTACACACATGCTGAAAACTTCATCGAAATCGATCAACATACACACGAGATACAAGCGGTTGAAAACGGTGAAAATCGTAGTTTTACACAATCCACAGAATCGTACATCTTTCGATGCTTGTCGTTTTTTCCTGCTTCTACCGATTTCGATGAAATTTTCAGCATGTATATAACGAACATAGATCTACAAAATATGTATTTTAAATTTTCATTGCGGGCCCAAATAAAAAAGTTTTAAAAAATGCCTTTTTTAGTTTTTCTGTAACCTTGTAAATTATAATTTTTGGAAAATCTTTTTTGCATAACCAATGCTTCTAATTAATTATACAAAATGATTATACAAAAAAGGTCGTTCGGTACAGTTATAAAAGTGTTATTCTGTTTTAAAGGTCGCACGAATACTTTTTACACCCACTGTATCTTCTTGTTAGTAGATCAATCTTTAAGAGGGCCCTTTTAAAAACAGCTTCAAAGCTTGAAGTACAGTTATTGAACAAATATCAGAATATCTCCGGGAATATTCTGAATTTTCATTCAGCTTAGACGAGAATGTGCTTAAAACTCATTTACGATGGCCATTAAAACGTGTGCTGTTAACAGCGAATGCTTTAACAGCGGTAGTAAAGATGGGAAATATTAATAATAATTTTTCTATGTCACTGCGACAAAGGGAAAACGACAGAAAGCTGGAGAGGAAAGTTATGAGCATGATAAAATTCTGAGGAGAAGTTTTCAAAGCGGCGTTCGGTAAACAGTAACCAGTGTGCAACCTTTTGTTAGAAAACTAATTTATATCGGCGCGTGTGTGACACACATTTAACGTTTAATAAAACTTCGCGTGGCAATACATGTTGTATTGAAACCGGCCCGTTTCTTGTTGAAATTGTTTCAGCGTAGGTTAAAGAAAAAAAATAAAACATTTTAACAGGAAAATTTTCATTGCTATAGGTTAAGGGTGAGATTGATTATATTTTTTAATCGATATACACTGGTAGACAAAATGATAAGCCAAGGTTTTTAGCAATGAACATTCGTGTGTACATATATAAGGTACCAACTTCTATATAATATACTAAAAATTAAATAACTCGTTCAAACCATTTATTATTTCTACAAAAATTGACTTTTAGTGTGGGCAAAATTGAATATAAAAGGCACTTTGAATATAAAATAAGAAAAGTATTGGAATTCAACAATATTACACAACTTTTGGCAGTTTCAGTAATGCATGGACTGTCCTTTACGTTGTACCACTTCAATCACTCTTCTTGGTAAACTTCTATATAGATTTTTTATATCATTTTGATGTATGCTTTCGCAAGCTTCTAAAATTGCTGATTTCAATTCGGATACTGTGCTGTACTGCTTTCCATCTTCGTATAATATTCTTGACAGTCTTGCCCAAACGTTCTCGATAATGTATAGGTCAGGAGACCTTGCAGACCAATTTAATGCTTTATATTTTCCGCTTCAAAATAATTTTGACTGTGCGAGCAGTATGCACAGCTGCATTATCTTGCTCAAATATATATTTTCTGCCAGCAATTCTGCAAGTATATGTTCCAATTTGCTCTTTAATTAAATTTATGTAGCCAGCACTATTCGTACAGCCTTGAATAAATTTTATTTCCATTTTTCCTCTATAGCCGATTCCTCCCCGTATCATTACTGTACCGCCACCACATTTTCGACGACTCAAAACCCTTTGTTCCTTTCTGAAATCATGGAAATAGTAGTTTTTAGTTTCTTTTCATCCGCGAATATAATTCGTTGCCACTGAGATTTCACGACATATATGTATATGAAATTTTGTGTGTGTAGGTGCATCGATATTTTCGATCCAGTTGTTCGGTAATCGCTTGCAATTTCTCGTTCCTTGACGATGCGATGATTCCGTCATTAACCGGCGCGAAGAGCGATATCCGGGAAACTGGACTCGCGTCCCCAACCTTTCCGTTCCGGTATAAATTACTTTGCACGGTGCGGTTTTACCGTAACGCGACCGCGTCGCTGCGGCCGTCGGGTCGAGCCTCGACTTTAACTACTAGCAATTATACTAGACACCGGTGTACGGCATATCGTGCTTTAATTACCGAAAGTTTCGGACTCCGCGGACCTTTGCACCTGGCCTCACCGTTAGCCACCGGTTTAACTCCGCATTCGGCTAATCCTTTATCTGATTCTACGAGCGCCATAGCGGCTAGGAGCTTCTTAGACCCGGCAATGCTCATATACTCGGTTTCTACGCATTCGATTGCTGATATCGATTTAATAGCCGGCACAGAAACATCGACTTTCATACTCGCCGCGGTTTAGCTTCTGCTTTAAAATTTTATTATAACGCGTATGAACATTGTGAGCCACAAAACGTGATCAGTTGACTTATTTCTATGCAAAATAAAAATAGTCTGCATCATTTGCGAGAGACTGCAGCCAGATAGACATCTGATTCATACTTTAATCATTTTACCAAGCTAAAAACAGTAGATTCACGTGATTAGCTGAAAATTTGATTTTACAGCAATCTTAAAATCATTTCTATCCGGCTGAAAATTGATTTTACTCCATCTTGAAACCTCTCTATTTTGTTTGAAATTTGATTTTATTCCAGCTTAAAATCATTCTTATCCGGCTGAAAATTGATTTTATTCCAGCTTAAAATCATTTTTTGTCCGTCTGAAAATTGATTTTACTCCATCTTAAAATCATTTTTATCCGGTTGAAAATTGATTTTATTCCAGCGTAAAATCATCTTTATTCAGCTGAAAATTGATTTTATTCCAGCTTAAAATCATTTTTATCCAGTTGAAAATTGATGTTACTCCATCTTAAAGTCATTTTTATCCTTATTTATTCTTATTTATTAATTTATCCGTATCATTTATAAGATTGGCATTATTAAATCATCGTAACTATTTCACTATTTCACTATAATCTGTGCAGCTCAGGGAGACACATAAAATCGGCGTTGTGACGAAACCCCTCCCTGCAGGAATGGACGAGTCCGTTGGTACGAGAGTTTAGGTTGTTATTCACTAATAATTTTAATATAATAGAAATAAAAATGTCACCTACTCATTTGTCTTACAAATGCATAAAATACAGAGTCTGATAATAATATTTTAATGTAATGAAACTAATATAATAATTCTATTATAGTCCTCTGATATTTGCACTGTTTGAAATTGCACCTACTCATTGGTCTTACAAATACATACAATCCCGAATCTGATAATAATTTTAATATAATTAAGATAATATATTGATACTGTTATAGTATTCTAATATTTTCACCGTTTAAATGGCACCTACTCATTTTTGCCATAAATGCATAAAATCCGCAGTCTAGTGATCAGTAGAGTCTTTGATATTTTGATATTTTTATATTATCGATCCTATCTAGGCGAAAAGAAAGTATGCTCTTGTTTAATATTCTTCGACGAGGACGAATGTAAACTAAAAAATTCCATCCATAAACCTTGTCGTACTAGTTTCGCTTCTAAGTACAGTGAAACAAGAAGTATACGCGTCACAAAGTTCTTGATATGAATTTTACTTCACAGACAGGTCAAACATACCACGTAGAAAAAAAGCGCACATGACCTTTGGTCATAGGACGGCATTTTACGATGTCTTTTTATAACAGCACTCGCGCGGATTACTTTAGTGTAAATAATTCGCTGGAAGTAAAAGGAATTTTGCATTCACCGCGAGTGCGTATGTAGATTATAAAATGCATTCATTTCAGACATTAAATATTAATAATGTTCATTGTATTCAATTAAAATATTTAATGATATTAGTAACATTATTCATTTCTGTTATTTCGAATATTAATATTCAACGACCGAGAAAATATATGCTTCTATTGAAATCAACATTTCTCTTGCCACTGCATGATTAACGCGAAAATCATTCTGAAGAGCATGCTCGTAAAACTACGTCCTGAAATTTCATGTACGGTGGAGCCAAAAAATATTTTAAAGGTAAAAGGGAGCGTTTTCAAAAATCTCTCCTCGAAATCCGCGTTCCAACTCCTCCGAATAAAACTTGTTCTTTTCCATTTTTGTTTTGACGAATTGTTCGACAAACTCGCGGAACAGCCACGGTCCATTGAATCCCGCGGAAGGTAATTAATTTTTGTTGAGCTTCGAAGCGGCAACTTCGTTAAATTACGAATCCCGGTTGCGGCATACTTAAAATTCAACCATGGACCCGCTGATTCCGCGGCTCGAAGAAAATTTCAAGCGTCGCTGGATAAAGGTTATTATCCAGATTCTCGGATCGGGAGGTTGCCGCAGTGGATGTCGGGCATCATCGATTGAATATCTAATTTAATTTAACAGAACGAGTTCTTCGTCCGCGGCTCGGCCCGCCTCCGCGGAAATCAGCTTATCTACTTAGGACACTTCTTCCGCTCGAGGATACAAAATTCGCGAACTCCTCGGTTAGTATATCAGAAAATGGCTTGAATGCAACCGAAAGAAGGGAGGCTGGCAGCCATGTTGTTGTGGAGGGACAAAACGTACTAAAAAATCGAAGAATTACTCCAATTTAACTCAAAATATGATCAGGTTTCCTTGAAAATTGGCATTCCCACATTTCTCGGGTCGCTGAGTATGAATCTGTTGTCAAAATTTCATTTTTAAGCAGAAATTGTTCGAAAGTCGTGTAAAACTACGTTTTGCACCATTTTCAACCGCATGTAGCTCGTGTGTATGTTGATGGATTTCGATGAAAGTTTTCAGTATGTGTGTAACTACTATAGATCTACAAAACACATATTAAAAATTTTTTTTAACAGCCCATATAAAAAAGTTTAAAAAATGTCTTTTTTATTTTTGCATGTAACCTTGTAAATTATAATTTTGTAGAAAATCTTTTTGGAATATCATTTCGTAAACCAATGCTTCTAATTGATTATAAGAGATCAGGTCGTTTGGTACAATTATGAAAAAGTTATTCTATTTTAAAGAGCGTACGAACACTTTTTACACTCACTGCATGTTTTGGCGATTTAGGTGATTTAATAACAAGTAGAATGCATCATCTCGGGCACAATCAAAATGGACTCGATGCAAATAAAATATTGCACATCTTCCAGCACCGATTTAATCCGTCGGTTAATGCTCGGTAAAAGACTATCTGTACAATCGATTTTACATATAATTCCTCGCAAAGAGAATATATCGTACTTTTTTGTCCGGATTACGATACACATGTACGAGTGCATAAATATCGATGCGAGATAAGCTCTCGAAATGCCGAGTGGCCCTTTAATTAGACAGGTATTTTGTTGATACGCTTCTGCGTCGAATACAATCGCGGCCATTCGTTAATTAATAAAAAAAAAACAGCCAAAGTAAAACGACGCTGAATCGACATGATTCCGAATACGCTTTTCGTTTGTAGACGGTCGGCGTTCGCATTCGCTGGCGAGGTATACGTCTAATTACACAGTAACCGGATAATATGACACAGTTTTTTAATTGGAGGGATCGTGGCTCATAATTACCCGATAATATCGAATTATAGGTATGTAGGCCGCGCGTCGGGGAACGGTGTCGAATTTTGCGCGAAAACGAGCAAAAATAGTAGACCGGCGGTCGATCGATGTTATTCTATCTACAATTCCGGCGAGATAAAAACCGTAATGATAATTACGCTCGCACTTTAAACGAGTATGTGAGACGAAAAGAAACATCCATTTCTATGCATTACATTTTTCGCGACCGTTGGCACGGTAATAATTTAATGATCAAATAACGAACGAGGGCGAAATAATTAGAAACGAATTTTATCTCTGGGTAATGGCCTCTCGTTAAATCGAAACAATTTAGATCCAAAAAATTATACTTATTCGCGGCCCGATTGAAAAATACTCCCGGAAGATTCGAATCGAATCACGGTTCCCAGGGCACATTGTGCATTTCGGGAATAATTAAATGGTTTTCGGACGGTACGTGGATTTTTGGGAAGTGATTTCTTTCCGCCAAATAATGCGCAAACTGTACAGTAACGAAGTAAATATGCACATTAAATTTTACTCACTTAATTCGTATATGTACCAACACATAAATACAGGCTTCTCCCTTGATAAATGATATTTGAAATAATTAAAAAATGCTGTTTTCTTTACAATTATCTAAAAGAGCGAAAGTTCGTCGTCATTTTGATACGTGTTCGCGTTAATCGACGACAGTTCTGGCGTTGATTCGAGGCTCGTGAAATTAATTTCCCGTGCGAGGGTAAACCGCGTGTCGCGTCCCTCTCAGTTCGCGGTAAAAATGATGCAGCACAAGGGGACAGAGAGCAGTCCTTTAATTTTGGTAACGATCCACGTTGGCACGCATGTGCAGTCCGCGGATTGCTTAACGAGCTCCGGTCCGATGCATCGGCCGAACTAGTCTGCAACTGTAACGAGCTAATAGTTCCACCGGAATCTTGCGACTCGCAATTCGATTTTCCGGAATTCCCAAAATATTGCTGGAAGCTGTCCTCTCCATTGCTCTCCGCTCCAACTTTTAATAGAACTCGCAGCAAATTTAATGTCCAATTTCTAAAACTGTCTGGGAATTGATATTTCTGGAAAGACACGCCACTCAAAGGATCACTGTATTCATTATTAAAAGAGGATTTATTGTATAAATGCATTTGAAAAAATTCATTTAGTCAGTTTGCTGGACACAACACCATGCATCTTTCGTCTGAACTTTTTAAACATTTTTTCAAGCACTGATTTCACCCCTTTAACGCGAGAAGCAGGAAAGAAATAGGGTTGTAGGGTAAGGGTGCTCAAGTCGTGACTCTTAGAAAAAAAACCGTATAAAACTTAGAATTTATAGATTTTAAATGTGTTACTCAAAGCTTGTGTTAGTATTGTTGTTATTTATTATAACGAAATTAGGAAAATCTATATTCTTTTACGTAAAAAATAAGCTAAATCTTTAAAAACTTACATCGGTACGACTAAAGGAACCGGTTTCCTAAAGTAAGACTAATTCGTACCTAAGAATTCAATTAAGCAACAATGATCATTAAAACGTACCATTCATTAATCTGTTTACATAACACATAGGTGTTCAGTTAGTACAAACATCACATACAAATTTCTTTGTTCTTTTGTGAACTCCAGCGTATACATCGTGCACCCATGATTTTTTCATTTCAACCATCGAATCACGTTTTCCTCCCGATCTTCTCCACAAATGAAACAAAACCAATCGCTTTTCATCTTTTCAATTTTTAATGCCAATTCCTTTTTATTAATTACAGCGTTTCTTTATTTGCCGTATTTTTTATGTTTTCTTTATTCTGCGTTGATGTTATTTCGACTTGAGGAACATTACCCTATTAATCAAGGAATAAAAGTTTTGTAAATTCATTTTAAGAAGACGGTGCCTCGTAAAAAATTCTTTCATCCTTTAATAATTGTAATACGTTGAAAGTACTAAATTCTATTCTATTTTACATTGTACCTATCCATTTTTTCCATAATTGCGTAAGATCCGCAGTCTAGTCATAACTTACTGTGCTGTTGTGCGAGGTTTCATAATTTGTTGAATTTACGTGGTCCGATAAGTTCCCTTGTTAGCGTCGAGCGTGTTAATTGAAGTACAAAAACGCGATCGCGGGAAGCGAGAACGGGAACAGTTATACGGAGCGTTGGAAAAAATGTGTGAGGCGTGGTTTAAGGATCGCGAGGAGTTAAAAGAAAATAAATTTACTTCCGGAGATCTTCCAAATCCAGGATTAGTTCGAGATCGCGTTGTGATGCGAGGATGCAGACGTTTTTATGGTGGCTGTAAAGATCTTCGTTCTTCCCGAGAAAATAAATCTTCTATGTCCGCTTGTACCGTGTTCAATTGTGTACGCGCTGTACGTTCGGGCCACGTCTACTACGCAGGTAGAATTTGTGAGTTTGTGCCATTCGCCTAACTGGACACGACCCTATATTTGTCTGATTACGCTGGCTAGCACACGACGCGTCTGACCGAACATGAAACCTACGCTAATACTACACACGGTTTCATACTACTTGTCGGATTGAACAGTGTCCTATTCTACTTGCCTGCCGGGTACACCTGCATTATTTACCGGATAAAACACGTCCTCGTGTTGCGGCGTGACTGACAACGGATTCTTGGTCACCAGATATTTTTTCTGAAGAACTGTGCATACAGTGTGTCCCACAATGTTTCATCGTTTTACTGAACAACAAATAAAACGTCTTGCAGGCCCATTACTATTACGAATACCGATCAGCACTTCACTTAGTCATTTCTGTCACAAACGCGTAAAATGTGCCTGAAACCTACGCTGATACTACACACGGTTTCAGACTAGGGTAAACTGCACAATGATTGGCACCCTAAGCCAAGATCGTAGTAAAAATCATTTTATCTTATTTTGAAATGTTTAAACGAGCTTAACTTGCTATTATTATAAGCTAATCGAGATTTTTCAGCAAAATCGAACAGTTTTACGAGTCCTAAATCCTTTATTATAAAATATATTCAGTAAATAACAACCGTAAGACAAATAGTACAGTCATTGGCACAGTAAGAAGTAAACGTTGGCTATTTGTTTTATGATTAAACATATACTCACTTGTTACAGCTGTTGGACAGTCCGAAATTAGGTTATAAACCAGATATTTTTTCTGAAGAACTATGCATACAGTGTGTCCCACAATATTTCATCGTTTTATTCAGCATAAAATGTAACTTTTAGGCGCGCTACTATTACCAATACCGATCAGCATTTCACTTAGTCATTTCTGCCGCGAACGCCTAAAATCTGCCGTCGATTGATGACGCACGGGTTTGTCCTTCTACATTATGGAACACTCTGTATCCCCTTGCTCGTTAAGAAAGACAGCTTGAATGCCGTTAATGGTCTTCCCCCCCCCCTGACGAAATGGATAGCCGTATAAAAAAATGACCCTTGGTCCTTGGATTCATCCCGACCTATTGGCTCCTATTACGAGGACTGACGTAATTGACTGATGGCCATTCAGACGACGGTCCGCGCGAGAATAAATCGAGACGGTGAACCGCTCTCCTCCTGCTTCGCCACCGATTCTCCCCTTTTGTCCAGTGTCGCCAGATCAAGACCAGAGCTCGGCAAACTCTATATAGTCACAATTATGATTATTGACTAATAACTTAATACAGGCTGACAAGAAATAACGGAGTTAATCATTTCTTATTATAATTCTGTCAAATTGACGAATTTTGCAAAACCAAATAATAACAACCATAACATGGACCTTTAGTATTCATATATTTAAGAAGTTTCGAAATGGCCACCCTTTGCGCCGATACAGAGGCTCAAACGTGTCTTGAAATTTTCGGCAATGGGCCGCAGCTCTTCTGGCGTCATTCGGTCTCACTTCTGGTACAGAGATTTTTTCAATGACTCCAAATTTTGATGGGGCCGAGCACAGGCCCTGGCCTCCAAAATCGACCACGCGCTGTAGTCCATCGGGTTGAGATTCGGTGAGTACGGCGGCCATTCCACAGATGTGATGAAACCTGGAAAATAGGCTTTGCACCACTCCTGAGTCGTTTTCGCCCTGTGGGCCGGCACGGAATCCTGCTGTAACGTCCATTCCGGATCGCCGAGGTGCTGTTGGGCCCACAGAAGTACGACGGCTTCGAGAATGTCCCGTACGATACACTTCTTGGTTGATTTTGACCCCTTGATCCACGAAAACCGTAGCAAATCCCATTTTCCAGGTTTCATCACATCTGCGGAATGGCCGCGTGACTAACTAGTGCCATGTAGTTATGACTAACTAATCAAAATGTTTTATCTAATGACTATTTTGCTATGACTGACAATCAATCAGACTATTAGTGATTTTTAATTATTAGTTGATTTGTGCCCTACTTTGATCAAGTCTTGTCTCCCACTCTACCCTTCTACCACGTTATGCCCCCAAATTAAGCCAGCAATGGCAGAGGAAGGGTAACTATGTTCCCCTGAATTCTCCAGCGAATCCCACTGATCCGGCAACACTGCTTTTGTCTCGATTCCTCGCGAGAAATGGAGCCGAGAGCTCACTCTTTCGTCGATTAATTCAAAACGCATTATCTCGTCCCGCGATGATCAATAGGAACGGACATTCGGTGCAATAGAGGACGTGGAAAATGCTGATGCGATGGCTGGCCAACGCGACCGGTCGATTTATTGTTTAGCCAGTCTGCTCGTAATCGATGGTAACCGATAAAGAATTTATTGTCCGATTCCGTCGCTGTTTGATCTCGACGATAGAGAGGATCATTCGATTTTGCGCCACGCTGTTGGATCCGCCGAGCTACGCCACCGTAAAGCTGTGTCCACACCGAAGCCACGTTTTCTGAGATATCGCGTGTCTCTCCACTCTACTTTCTTCTTTTACGACGAGTCGGTGATAAAAATTTTTAAAAAATTGCAATTGGTGGGGATTACAGAGGAAACGCTAAACGTGGCCAATGTTGACGTTACTATTTAACATTTGAGAAAGTATTTTCCCGTCCTTGCCCTGGCTCACGTGCGCTGTAGCACGAGAGAGGGGGAGAGAGACAAAGGGGAAGGAAGAATTAGAGAGAAAAGGAGAGAAAGTTGCGTCCCATGCCATCGTTTTTCTCCCCTATTTGCGATAAGCACAAGGGTGGCCTTGGCTCGTTCGGTGCTTAATAGCACGTAAGAGCAGGCCGAGCGTGCCAAAAATAGGCCTGAACACTGAATAATTACTGATAATCATAATATTTATTTAACGCCATAAATCTCCTTATATGCAACCGTGTATCGTCATTTTTTATTCGTGAAGATTAGAGTCGTCGCTCTTCGACACGTGGTTAGTAAAAAATTGGATAAATCACACTTCTGGATGAAAGACGCTGTACTTAAAGACCTTCTCAATGAATTTCACAGGCTTGCTCCATCCGAAAAAGGAGTAGGAGAATAATCAATAATTTAAATATTTTAAATTGCAATAATAATCAACTTTTTATTAATGATTTTTATCGTAGAAAATTTCAGAATAACATGTTATTTTTAGTCCCTGGCTGAAACCTTTTCGGAATCTATGCGAGAGCTGTGTTCGATAGGTATAGTCTAGGAGACGCCGCATAGTTTCTTATCAATATCGACAGTGTTTTAGACAGAAACTTCGCAGACTTCGAAAGTTGAGAAAGCCCCGGTGAAACAGGCTCGCCTGAGAAAGTCGTCGGAACTTTTCAATTTGATCTCACCTACGATCTTTCGTACGGGAACATGTCCGTCGGTGTTCCAAGTAAATCGGCAACACTTTGATAGTTCCGTCAAGAAATAGATGTCATAAATTAGGCGTGCAGTTTCTCTCTTTTCTTCGCTACTCTGGAATTAACTTATACATACCATACTAAGACATTAGCGTTTATTTACTAGTGTAACGTCTTATTGTTAGTACGACAGTAATGGTGTGTTTTAGAATTATTTAAATTGAAATATCTCCTGAACTAGTAACTTTTGGATATACATAGGTTAGTACTTTTTTATAACGGATGTCCAGTTGCATCGATTGATATATTAAAAAAAATACCTCATTCCATTTTAAAAAAAATGAAGGTGACCTTCACATCTCTAAAAAAAAATGACATAAGAACTTTGTTCTGAAGACATTCAACTTTGTCTTTCAGACATTTGACGTATCTTTAAAAACAACAAAGATATTTGAGGTGGCAACGTTAGGTGACTCACCCTGTATATAGGGTGAGTAATATGAAATATATTGTACAAATACATCAAACATCTATCATTTTGTCTGGCACTGTATACGGTCCTCTCAATTATCGTGAAAGTACGGACAGTGTCTACATAGAGACGTGACCCACAGTAATACGAAAATCTGTAGCATAAAATTAGGGAAACAAGTATCGCGGGACCAGTCTTTTAATCCGTTTCGTCGAGGAATGTGTAAAAACACCGCACTCAGGACCCTCGATCTAATTACATGCTTTGTTCTCAGACAATGCAGTATCTACTATTTCCTCTTGTCCGTGTCCTCGTTTTCCGTTAGGGTAAACCCGACGTGTAAATTTCCGCGTAAAGGTGTGGGCAACTATTTCAATGGGAGTTCCCGTAATTGGAATAAAAATAGTGATCGCGGCTTCGCGCACGTACCGGTAATTAGAACCTGCTTAATACGGTCCTCGAGAAATTAGTTTTTTCGTTTTTAATAACAGAAAAAGCTGTTAGTCGAACAACCTAACTAACGCCGTTCGCGTAGTGCACTCGCCACCTACGCGAGAACGTTATCTATGACCTGCATTTAACAACCATGTGCACACACTATGTTGATTATTTCCAGATATCATCGAAGAAATTTTTAAAATAATTTTTATCCGATCAGAGTAATATCAGCTAGCTCGGATCATTTATTTATTCCTGCGAAGACGAGCAGATTGCCTCGGATACCAAACATTTACGTAGTAGTTAAACAATATTGCTAATTAAAAGCGACGTCGACTATCTGGAACATAATCTCAAGTTATGGCACTGTTACGTGTAACGGCAGATAAACCGCACTCTTCTAATAAACTGATGACGTAACTTGGATCGAGAATGTTTTTCCAATCTTTCTTCTAATAACGGTGACGTAACCGGCTACACAACACGATTATATATTACCTGAAAAACACAAATGTTTCCTTATCACGCGTACGTGTTTAACCCATGCATGTCGATAAACGATTAGCTCAGCAGATATGTTAATTTGCTACATAACTAGACTGCGGATTTTATGCATTTATGACGGAAGTGGACACGTACAATTCAAAACAGTGGACATGTTAAAAATATTTGAGCACATCAAGGTATTCGTTCCAGCTTAATAGGAAATTTAAAAGACGAATACAACTTTTATTTGGCTACCGTGTCCTGCAATCAATGCGAACATTTTTTATTTTGCATAAAGATCCGCAGCAGAGTAGGGCAATAATCAACTAATATTTAAAAATGACTAACAGTCTTTTTGAATGTTAGTCATAGCAAAATAGTCATTAGTCAATACTTTTCGATCAGTTAGTGATAAGTAATTAATAATATTAATGTATGTTAATCGCACAATAGTGACTGATGACTAAAGATTAATGACTGATCATCAACTACTACTTAGAGCTGTGACTAATTATTTGCCATTTAGTTATCACTATTTTGTTATGACTAACATTCAAAAAGACTATTAGTCATTTTTCAATATTAGTTGATTATTGCACTACATTCTTCGACATGTATAGTTACATCCCCTCCACGTTTACACCATTTTGGAACAGCCTGTACAGATACGGAATCAAATACTTTACGCAACTTTAATTTGTTTTTTAAGAGATCGGTTGACCTACAGTTCCTTTCAGACGTTTGTTCCTCGCGATGAGCACCGTACGATGCGGTAGAAAGAAATATTTGTCCTTGAAAAATGGTCAAATGAATGGCACATGATTTTGAACAATCCTGTAGAATACCGAACGATGAAAACGCCGCCGGAATGAACTAGCAAATTGATCCGGTAATTCATTAAAAGTAGCTAGTTATCGGGGAGAACTCGTCCGCGCGCATCGTTGTTCCGAAACTTTCTAGTTTTCCCAGGGAGGTAATCATCATCCACGAAATATTCCGTGTAGGTTTAATCGAGTGTGATTTGACGCGCGCTCAGACCGTGTCCCCGCGGAAGTTATAACAGTTTAATTAAACCCAAGCGCGGCATTGCGAGATTCAATTTGTACGAGGAGCGGCTATCGATCGCGTCAAACGTAATCTATCATTTGCATCGCTAAGAACAGCTTGTCAATGGTTATTTGATGCGGAAAGGAGAAGAGTTGCGCACGCCACGCTCGATGGCGGTTAGGTCTCCCGTCGTGGAATGAATAATCGCGGCCGGTTTATGGAAACAAGCGCTATCCGCCGGCTACAGTTAGTTGCCATTCATGATACATCGGCGAACTATAGGACCGAGAGGAACTTTCTCAACAAGCGATGTCTTTTATTGTAGATTTCATCAAATATTCCGTAACAACGTACTTAAAACTGTGCCATACAGTAGTGGGAGGCGTAAATAGTTTTGTTGATGCGACACGTAACAGAAAATCATCGGGAAGTTTAGACTAGAGCAATTTCCATGACCACTGTTGTGGTAATTCGTTGTGATGTTTACCGACCATCCACCTAAGCTACACGTCACAAACATTTGCCTCTTTTCTCACGGTACAAGTTTCGTAAACGTGGCGACCCTAATAATACTAATTGCAGTAATGGAACTTTACAAACGTACTACCTGTGGCAGAAATTATTCCATCAGATGAAGACAAATGCAACAAAAAAATATATTTAAAAAAAACTTGTTCAAAACCACGCTTATATTAAAATGCACTGAAAAGGAAAAAATAATTTTTCTAGACATTAGTGACTGTAAATAAAAACGTGGAGCGTTAAACTATATTGACGTAATCTTTGTGGGCGCTCCACGCTTTTATTTATAGTCACTAACGCCTAAAAAAATTATTTTCTACTTTTTAGTCTTTTTTAAATGGAAATTTTTAAATATTAATACTGGTATGAAATAGTAAGATTTGTGTGTGGAAATACGCAAGATAGAATGAGGGGATGACTCCGAGAGACGGCGTCTCTTGATGGAGTCCGAAATTGTCCGAAATGGAACTGAATGAACAGAACTGACTGAGCTCCTTCGGTGCGAAATGGGTCAGTGGAGTGGGGATGAGTCGGAATGAGACCGCGTAGTGGAGTAGGGAGCGCCGGCGCGCGGAGTGGGGATCGCTGAACGCGATCAGGTACCACCGAGTGTCGCGCGACGAGGTGTGACGGTTAATATTAACATTTTTTTCTCCTGAACGTACAGTTTTTTTTAAAAATTTGTTTTTTTAATATTGCATTGTCATCCAGTTCTGAGCTATGTTCAAAGTTTCAAGTCTCTAGCTCATCGGGAAGTGGTTTAAAATTCGATTACAAGATTTGACGCATACAACAACAACATCAACAACAACTCGGCATCAATGCTCTCGGAACAGTTCAAAACGGCACGAATTAATGCAACCCCCTAATATTTACTCCGACCCCTCTGCGGGGACCGCCATCTTAGACGAACTGAACTTCAGGGGTCAGTCGCGCGGGTTAACAGCGAGGAAGCGACTAAACCCACCCCAGCACGCGTGTCATCCCTCTCTGTCCCCCTAGAGAAACCCCAGCCCTCTTTCGCCTCTCTCTCTCTCTCTCTCTCTCTCTCTCTCTCTCTCTCTCTCTCTCTCTCTCTGTCCTTCTAGCAGCGCGCTACAGCTCCACTTTTACTTAACTTTCTCCCTTCCTCCTTTCCTTCTTCGCTTTCGCCGTTCTCTCTCTCTGTTCCTCTTTCACCCCCATCGCGCCACCCTTCTCTCTCTTTTACTCTCTTTCTCTCGACACCGCTCTCCCTGCGTCCCACCCCTCTACCGGAAAATCAATATGGAGTGGCGTTGGTATACGACGTGGTGGCTGCCACCGCGTGTACACCTCCCTGCTACCCTGTCGTTGCGTCCCTTGCAACCCCCCGTATCCTTTCCTCCCTTCGTCGCTCTTCCAACCCCCGCGCGAACAGTCTTCCATCGCGCAGCGTATTTTAGGTCGCTTGTCCCTCTTCTCGACTCGGCCTATCGGCGTCCGCTGCCTTCGCCAAATACAGTTTCCCACACTAATGTTCCGATATTATACTATTCGTCGGTATTAGGATCGATTACAGGATGTCTCAAAATTCCTTCAACATCCGAAAATGGGAGGTTCCTGAGATCATTTGGAGCTACATTTTCCTTTGAAAAAATGGCGTCCGCGGCTTTCTTAAGAAGTTATTAACGAAAAACACGACTGTGCCAAAACGCGTCTAGGTCGCGCTCTGATTGGTCCGTGTTTCTCGATAATAACTCCTGAACAAAGCCGCGGACGCCATTTTTGCAAAGGAAAATGTCACTTCAAATGATCTCAGGAACCTCCTAGTTCCGGATGTTGAAGGAATTTTGAGATACCCTGTATATCAGAATAAACGAAAACAAATGTCACGTGTACCTATGCATATACCGGTTGGGTTGGAACGAATGTTCCTAGCGTTTTTAAATTCAGACATCCCCTCCGATCCCCACTCCTCGCAGAACGGAGGTGGAAGAGTATTTCTTTTTTTTTTTAGACAGGTTCAGACCTGTGGTTTTATCCTGGGGCTTTTGGGTAAAAGTTTCCTGGTTTGGCAAAAAGCTCTCCACGCTTTTGAGCGTATTGTAATTTTATCTTGAAGGTTAGATTCAGCTTTAGCTATCTTGATTGTTATTTAACAAGAAAACTTTCGAATAACTTGTTGCGGCTTTTGAGCTGTATTATTAGCTTCATCTTGAGGGTGAAGGTGGAAGATTTGGGTATCATGCCCATCACTCCGGCACACGATTAGGTTGAAAGTGGGGGAGCTGCTATCTTCCGTAGTGGGGGAACCGTCGCATTGGTAGTGGGGATTCTCTGGCTCCCAACGGAGAAAAGTGAGCCTGATTTTCAGAACTTTTTTTATTTTGAAATTTAAGAAAAAACTGCGATGATGTCCAGGAAAACTAGATAAATGTGTCAAGCGTGCCTGTATAAAATTTCAAGGAAATTGGTCCGGTCGTTTTTGAGATAGGACTGCCATTACCGGGAACGTGAAAAATATTAAAAACCGCGTGCACTTTTTGAAGCTTCGTTACATAAACTGTTTTCATGCGAGGCTCCGCCATTATTGAAATGAATGCTGACGGGTGACGAAAAATGGATTATTTATAACAACGTTGAGCGAGAAAGAGCCTCGGCTAAGTGAAATGAGCCGCCATTAGCCAGGCCGAAAGCCGGTCTGTGAAAAAGCACACTGAAAAAAATGGTTTGGCGAAAAATTGTATTAATGAAAAATCATATTTCCAGCGGAGGATTAATCGTGTAATATGTTGTACAAAAAGCGACATTTTCGCTCCACAAAAACACATGTTTTGTAATTATTTCTGGAAAATTGGGATTCTAATATTTTGCCGGACATGCGTTGAATATTTTTCAATATTCTGAAGAAATTATATTGATGTCTTTCTGATTCCTTGGTCTAAAGGCTGACTGATTACACGATCTAATAACATTGGTCTGATTATTCGAAGTTTTGGAGGATATTTCTTGTAAGAATTCTTTACGTGGAAGAGATTGGTCACCGTAGCTCGTGATTCCATCGAGCCCGGGTCAACATCCGGCTATATTGGCACCGCCGCCACTGGTTGAATAGACCGCGTGGTCCGCTGCCTTCCGGCGAGCTGCCGCACTTTCCAGCTTTCTTACCACCCGCCACCCTCTCCGGCCCCGGAATATAATTTCTCCAGAGAATACGGGGACGAACAGAGAAAGAGCACAGAAGGGGACGAAGAAAAGAGACTCGGCCCGTCAAGGGACGACTAGGGACTCGGTCGCACGTCTGCTGGCGACGCGATCCCATTCTTCCCGCGTCCAACCCTCAGGTGCACGCAATTGTGTGTCTTCGTCTCGATCAACCTATACCGACTCCAAAAAGTATAGCCGTTAAAATACAACATTTTCAGGACACTCTTTCATTTCACGATGCAGACTAGTGTGCTCCTGTTAAGTCGAGAAACTCGAGCAACTGCAATTAATCGTATTGATTTTTTAAGAGGCACCAATTTAGAGTTTCAATTGCTTCTAAAGTTGCCAGCTTCGAGGGGAAAGAAAATTTGTCACGCGATATTCTCTGGAGATCACGTGTTGGCGAAACGCTTGACGAACGTCGAGTCGCGGTTTCTTCGCCGCAGCTAACCGCCTTTTGGCCGACGCTATTCTCGTGGTTGGCAATGCCTTTTTTTTAGTTTGAGGACGTGTGGAAAAAGCACATTTGCGTACATCCCCACGGAGAGGGGTGTCTTCGGTTTTCCCAATACAGTATTTTATTGATATAAGTGCCCAACACGGGTGTGCCCAGGGTCATTTATACGCCAGGGATACTATTCTTTGAGTTTTGCCGAACTTAGAGAAGGACAGTCGAGTTCGAGAAGCCTCGGTCGCCGAGAAGCGTAAACATAACTAATCCGATGACAAACTTCTTTATTTTTCATTATTTTTTTATGGAACTATCACCAACATATTCGTGGCATTTTTCTAATGCGAAATGATACGAAGTATGATATTATTCCGATGATATTTACTTGTGTAATGAACGATGAAAGTTTTCGACGCACAGAAGGACAGCGTATGGGAAAGATTGGGACGCAGAGAGTCGCAGCGCGCCGCCACAGTTCAAAGAACCTCCCATACGCTGTTCCTCCTCGCGTTGGAAACTTTCATCGTCCATTATACAAGTAAATTTCATCGGAATTATATCATATTTGGCATCATTTTGCTTGAGAAAAATGCCACGAATAAGTTGGTGAAAATTCCATAAAAGAATAATGACAAATAAAGCAGTTGTGACATTCGGATTAGTGTGGTCTCACCGATGTACCCGAGCCGTATGAGTCATACTTCTCGCCGACCGAGGCCTCTCGAGTAGTGGGGATAGTTCTGGGACACTCACCAGACATTTGTAACATTTATCGATAAAACACTGTGCCCACTAAAAAAAACCACACGTCCAGGACTTATGCCCTTTCCTCTCTCAACTTCTGGCTCGCTGCAGGGCCAGACGGGGCCCCGCTTATCGCATTTCTCCCGTCTGGTCTAGTGATTATTATGCGAGCTGGCTCCACTCGTGGTTCGCAAAGTCTAACTCGCTGGTTGAGGCGACCACTTTCAGCGAAGTCGCTACCGCGATTGTCTGCGCGATTCTGTCGCGATGTTTGTCATTGTCCGCGCGGGCTGGCGTATTAGAGATTCGCCCGGTTGCGCTTGGGGAACACATGCTGTTGAATGTAGGGTAAACTGTTGAACGTGACACAGTTCGTGTGCTCGGGTGCACGGCACAAGCTGCACGCTTTGTTGCGCTCGGTAAAGCACAGTTTTTCATCGGCGCACTGTACCAGACGGGTAAGTAGCGAAAGATAGGCTAGCACGCGCGACCGTGCCGCGTCGATTCGCGTAGAACAGATGTTTAAGAGACAACCCGCGACTCTATTCGTCGCGCGGCCGTTCCTACACCCCCGATACACCGTTCGTTCCCCGACAAACAACCGGTCATGCATCATGCATAATGCTGTGCCGCGTACGCAACGTCAACAAAAGAAACGCTCTGCCCCACCGCGGGGGACAGCCCGGCAACAGTTTTAATAAAATTCCCCGCTGTGTGTGCATCTGCATAAAAGCACGGTGGCACGCTCGCCTATCCCTAACGGCGTCACGCGAGAAACGCCGCCTCGGTGAAACTGTCGCGACGAGGTGTTTCCCACCAAGCTGGATTAATAAACCGGACTGTCATAGTTCCTGAAAAGGCTGCACAGTAGGCCACGATGCTGCGAATAATTATTGAAAATCCTCAATATCAATTTTGCAAAAATTCTGACAAAATTCACAAGCATGTCTCCTTTCAGGCAGAATGTCCATGAATTTTTTTGGAATTTCTGGCGAAGCGGAACAAAAGATTCGAGCATTATTCACTGGAAAAATGTTGCACGTGGAATCACGATGTTTCGTATCGTAACGGATCATATCGTTTTTTGGTTGAAGATAAAAAAAATGTGCTACAGGAAAAAGATGAATGGCTCGATGCAGACAACGTACCCAGGATAATACTTTTTTTCTTGTAAGTGCAAAGATACATGTGAATTTTGCTGTGTTATCAAAATGGAAGTCCTTCTTTTTACTCCGAGTTAGATTTTCTCGTTATTTAAAAATAAAGATATTGAAGTATTAGGGTCGAAGTATCAGCTTGGAAAACGTTGAATATACATGTAAATGTAAATCGAAAGAGAGGAATAACTTTTTTTCGTTCGACGCCACGTACTCGAGGAAAATTGAGTTTAGAGATCGGTCGGGCTCGCGTGCTATAGTATACGCAGGAAGTAGAATGGGTCGGTAATGATCAGACACGCCAGACAATTCCTATCCAATGGCATGCGTATTCGCTGCATTTCCAACCTCGAGTTTCTCGCAAACAAAGCTCCGGATGAAATAATTGTATTGTATATTTCAATCTTATTTTCTCATAAAGAATCACCGCCTAGCCGCTTGTACATGTTACTCGACCGCACCCTGTACAGTGCAGTGGTCGGCTGGCGCGTCCGATCATGACCGATCAGTTCTACTTCCTGAAATTACTACCACGGGACAAATTATTCGATCAACCAGAATTCATATCTGCAATATGTGCAGAATATTTCCATTAACGATAAAAGCGAATGCGTTAATGAAACTCGTCGTATATAAACAAAATACTAATACACGACAAACGAATATGTTTGTTTTTTTTTCATAACATAATGAAAATGAAAAAGATGATTTCACAGAAACTATTGGGTTGGCAAAAAAGTAATTTCGGTATTTTAACCCTTTGCACTCGAATGGTGCCAGTAAAAATTGTCATAGCATTGTTCAAAACAGTTTTAATATTATTCAATTCGTCTGTATTCTATGAATTGCAAAAAGCTCCACCGTTTTATGAGGAAACAGGTTCAATTTGATGTGTACAATGTAAACAAGATTGCATAAAATGGGAATGATTAACCCTTCACTGCATGATTTTTTTAATCGGGACGAAAAAATTGAAAGATTTTCAGTGTTTGTTTTATTTAAGGGAAAAATTATTTTTAAAAATTGAAACATTTTATCAAATGAGATAAAATGTTTAGAATAGTAAGAAAACACATTCTTAGTTTACTATATACCACATTTTTTTAAATTGCTTCGAGCCCAAAGCGTTAGGGTGAACTAGAGCCCAATTCTTTATTAAATCGATGAACCTTAATTAATAAGATATTTTCCCTTTTGTTCGACGATCTATTGCCAAAAAGAATAGATAAGAAAATATTTTATTGATCAAAGTTCATCGCTCGAATAAAGAAATTCGGTTTTTTAGTTTTACCTTAAAATACACTATAATTACTTTCTTCCCAACCCAATAATCAAATAAATTTCCTTACTCAAGCTCACACTATACTCAAAATTGACAATCTCGTCAATTCCGTAAAACTACGTATACCACTCACCTTCAGTGCTGGATAAGTCCATTGATCAGCAGACCGTGGCGTTGAATATCAAAAGTAATATGTTTTCGACGAGTATACTCGTGGTCAAAGGGTGGACCGCCAGGCTGCCGTGACGAGTATATCCGACGCAAGCATCGAAAGGGTTGATCAGAAGGTCTGTGAGAATCGAGGCCTCGGTTATCAATAGAACTCTCGGCGCGGTTGATCCAATCCGTTCGGAGGCGCCCCCGTAGGAAAAAAATCGACCGGCGGAATTCGTGTGGGCAAGTGGGGTGGGGTGGGGGACCGGAGGCGCCCTCGGGTAGTAGATACGCTCCTGGGTCATGCGCAGTGGGACGGGTGTTGGACGGGTGGTGGTTCGAAAGGTTGATCGTCGTTGGCGCGGTTGGGCAGAGGGGGTTGCTCTCTCGTTGGTATCCGCGTGGCGGGGCTGCGCGGCGCGGTGCGGGGTCGTCGCCGTCAGGGGCGGTTGTCATGGGGGTGGGGGTTGTTCGTGGGGTTGCGTGGAGAGTGGTAGGGAGTGAAACTGGCAAGGGTGACGGAGGGAGAGGGGTTGGTTAGTAGCGGAGGCACACGTTGTGCCAGACGGCCGGCAGTAGCGAGGCCACACGGCGACGTGTGCGTGGGTAAGCCTTGCCCCACATTCAGCCGCGGCGAGTCGCGCGGTGCTCGCGATATCCGTGTCGAGCCGGCAGGCTACGCACAGGGCTACGCACAGGTCCATTCGAAGAACAACAACGAAACCGTCGGGGATGGTAGCGAGGAAGTGCCGGCGTCGGCGTCGAGCAGCGTCCCGCCGGCGACTCGTGCGACGGCGCTCCGTGTACGCCGGCAGCAAGGCTTCCGAGTGAACGAACGACGTGACGCGACGCGTCCCAACGCGCCGTCACGCCGACGAAAGACGACGACCGGTGTCGTCTCGGCCGGGATTGTACGACACGCGTGTGCGGTCCAGCTCTCGTATCGCGTTGTGTGTTTGCGCGAGTGGAGTGGTCGGTCGAATCCTAATCGGTGGTGAGAGTGGGTGCGTGAGAGTGCGTGAGAGGGCAACGGGGACGCGCGCGCGCGCGCCCGCGCGTCCTGAGGCCTCCTTGCAGCGCACAGCGAAGCGGGATCTTGGGGCCAGTGGGCAAACCGGGCTCCCGGAAACCGGAAATACGAGATGTAAGTCGACCTGCGAGGATCGAGCAGGCTCTCCTCCACGGTCGACGCAGCAGTCGCCGCCGGCTTTCTACGAGCGACGCAACGGATCGCTCGCTAACCCACGGGAAGCGATTTCACGACGGGGGAATCTCCGGGAAATTACGTGACCGTGATATTGTGAGTGCGGGAAGAGAGCAGTGGTGTTGCCTCGTGTGTTGTCCCCGTCGAAGACCAGTGTGCGCTGCCCTTTTCGGGGCGTTCCGTCCGTGGCCGGAAATTCGATTTTGAACCGGCGCGGCGCGGCGCGGCTCGGGGGTGTTTCGGGGAGCACGAGACGGTCGATGCCGGTCGCTTTGAATCCCGCGATCGCGGGGGATTAATCGTTTCGTTCTGACACGCTGCCCGCGACTCTTTTCGTTCGTGAAGGGGGAGCCGAGAATAGCGGTGGGACGACGTGGATTATCGTTAGGGAATTAAAATTCCACCGGAGGCGAGCGGTCGATGCTCTTTCAGACCGAGGTATTTCGTACAAACGGCGAAGGAGAGAGAGAAGCTCTCTCGTGCGCCGGACGAATCTCCGATAATACGAATTCTCCGCGTTTCTTCCATTGCGCGAACTTCACCGCCCTCGAATCTCCCTGTTCTTACCGGGGGGGAAATGCCGGGAAACTCGCGGGAAACTTGAGGAAATGGGGGGACGTGCGGCGAATAGTGTCGATCCCAGGCTTGCGATCAGAAAAACTCTCATTCGAAAGTTCGACACCGCCGATGTGTAAACGGAGAGTACACGCAATCCCGATTGGATTAATCGAAGACACCCTTCTCCTGCGTAGTACGCTCGCCGGAACTGTTGCTATCTAGCCGCGCGAGATACTCCCGGGAAGTCAATATTTGCCGCTTGTTCGTTTACCTTGTTACGATTGCTCTCGGTCGCTCTCGAATCATAACACGTCGTTCGAGTCGATTCAACGCGAATTTTACACCGCATTGCATAATGTGTCTAGCCTTTCGTGTCTGACCAGTGCTGTCTGCTTCCACTTGAAGCTATTCGTAATATTCTTGATTCGGTTTTAAACGGGCCAAACGCTAGGCCAATTAGGAACATTCGCGACAGCCAATAGGAAAATAGGAAAATTTCTCTCCGCTGCCCCTAGCGTTTCATACATCAGTCACGACAAAAAAAGCTGAGCCGATAAGAGGCACGACACAAGCTGACTGGAACAGAGAACATGTACAGAGCACATTACGACGCGAAATGTAAAGAACGTATCACTCGGTTGATATGTAAAACTTGTTCAACCACGTAATTCGTCGCGTATTGTTCAATCCTTAGGAACACATTAGGCATCACGAAGCAATTCTATTCAAATTTTTTTAATAATGTACGAATGTCTAATTTCTCGCAGAAAAGCTCTGGTTCTTTAAAACTAGTAGCAACGCTGTTTTGATTCGCTGAATTCGTCCGATGATCTTCGCTTTCATGCAATGTTTGAACTACGGTGGAAACATGCAAACTTAACTTACTCGTTTCTGAATGCCTGTGATTTATAGAGGTTTAAAGAAAACGGTACGTCTTTAAAACTGCTTGTGCATTCAGCTACGTTTATTTAAAGTATCACAATGTATTGAAAAATAATGTACGGCAAAATAATCTGTATACCGAGAGATTCAAATTGCATTAAATAAAAAAGAAATCCGATGATCTTCCGCAGAGGTAATTGCGAGACAAAAAATCGGAAGCGCGTAGTGCCGGTTGGCCGGGCGCGGCGATGGTATCGTGAAATCAGCCATAAATTGCAAACTGCATTCAACGAACTCGAACGCATCGGACCCCGCGGCAGCTTCGGAATTTTGCGTGCCATCGAGTTGCAGTTTAAACGGCCGGGGCTCGCATACAAAGCGAGAATTTCAAGAGGCGCGGATCGGTTGCGGCTAATAAAAATCTTCCGTAATTGCGCAGTGGAAAGTTGGTTTTAGCAGGTCAATAGCACGTCAGTTCGAGGGCGAGGAGAAAGCGACACGTGCGCGCGCCCCTTCGCGTGCCGGTGCAGGTCGGATCGTTTAGAAATACACAGAGTGTTTCCGAAATCGTTACGCAATCAATATTTTCATCGCCGCGAAATAAATCGACGTGCAAGGGGGTTAACAGAGAAATCTATTTGCGACGTATGAATAACAGAGTTACGTCGGAATCTCCTTTCATAAAACGGCTGCGAAGTTCCGCGGAACTTTCATATATTTGCTATGCCCTTTATGATCCGGTCGCAGGTTCATACACGAGCATCACTCTGCGCATCATTTCCCCGTGCACCCGGGCCCATCAAAAAATTTCATTTTAACCGAGGCACTAAACGCGCCCGCGCAACTTCCCTACAGTGTCGGTGCTGTAGCGAAGAATAAGGAGTTATTCGTGCTTTAACGGGCACCCTTTCGCTTCGCGTGGATGTGAAGTTTCTTCGAGCGCTGGAATGCTCGAGAAATAAATCATTGAAATACATTTCAAGTGAAACACTTGGTTTTCATTATTAAACTACGGATTTTATGCATTTACAATTTACAATATAAAGCAGTGGACATGTCAAAGATATTTAGTTTCATCCTAAAAAGATAATTAAAAGAAGAATAAAATTTTGACTTGGCTCCTGTGTCCTGCAATCAATGCAAACATCTTTTTTTGCAGTTTATTCATTATAAATTAATTGAAATTCTGAAATAAAAGCAATACCTTATTTGGCTCTTTACGATTCTGAAGTATTAATTCTTCAAATCACTGGGGGAAAGGATATCAAAATTAATGGAAATAATCTGAAATATAGTTGATTTGATCGCGTTTTGTACTTCTCCGCTGATTGGAAAATAAAGGATCGAAAATGGTTCGGGTCGTGAAGGTCCGAGACCGTAATGCTAAACATAAAAGTTTTTGATCGGGAGACAGACGAAAAATGCTGGCAAAGATAATGAGAAAACGCGACACAAGGCAGCGCATCGATTTCCGGATGATGTGAAGTTCGAAACGGACGTGCCATTAAACTCGGTACAACGTCGTGTCATTACCGTGGACATCGGAAAACTGATATCGATCATATTTTAATCAGGCCGGGTCCGATAAATCTGCCGAGGGCTACGATTTTATTTTCTCTTTTCTCGCGGGATCGTACTATCCGCTTTATCTCAGCCCGGCTAACAATTGCCTCGGCTATGTAAAATTTGAAATGCAGGGTCTTCCATTAAGACGTGTTATTTGAAATGATAAAAAGCGCATATCCCCGCCGTAATATCTCGTGTCGAGCACGTCGGTATTCCGGGCAACGTCTCGGACATGAAAAATTCTTGAACTCGAGGTGCGCGCGTGATGTCTCCTCTGACGCTCTAGCGACTGGATACTTGATCCAGCGAACCCATAAAACGACTTCCCGAGAGAAACGAAAACATTTATTATCGATAGCGTCAGCTCTTATCAATTGCTGCTAAACGTCCTCCTATTTCGGACATAAAATCCCGTAGCATGTTTCATGTTTTGATGTTTGATCCTTCTCTGCGTTCGGCACGAAGAATGTAGCACCTCTTCGAGAAGTGTCGTTCGGCGAACGATGCGACAGTTACGAAGAGAATACTGTTTTACACGGGGTTGCGAGGCTCTCTCGCGGCATTAGAATTCCGTCGGGGTGTCCGGGCAGCGTGGAAACGTATTCACCGTGCGAAAAAGCGCGCGTATCGAAGCGTATCGATTCCGAAGCGGGTCGGTTGTCACGTGGCGGGTCGTTTTTGCGCTCCTCGGGACGCGACGCGCATTATCGCGTGGAATTTCGTTTGCAGAGGGTGCGAGTGATCCAGGATCAACGGTTGGATCGTCGTTGGATCGTCGAGCGGAGACGAAGAGGAAGAAGAAGAGGATGAAGCAGTGACTGGGACGAGGAATCGAACGCTAGGGAACAGACAGACATATCGGAAGAACAGCGCGAGATGCGAGAGGATCATAGATAACGAAATCTCTATTACATAATATAAAAAATATATATATATATATATCTAAATGTACATAAGAGTATCTCTACGAGGGAATCGAGGAGCACACACACACACACACATACATACATTCACAGAATATAAGAAGAGTATTTAACGTCGCTGTTACGCGATCCCATTGTTTTCTCTCCAGTGTTCGAAGTTTAAGCAGAAAATCGAATCTATGAAAAAGATATCTTTATTGAATAGTTGAATTAAGAGTTCATCGTTTATCGTTGATCTGCATATAGATCACGGAGGAGCTAAGCGACCAAAACCACAGAGAAATTTACGGAAACGAATTGCTGTCAATTATTAATCAAGTCGTCGTCGGTTTAACAAATTCTTCGCCTAGTTCAATTACTACTGCTACCGTCGCTGTTCCGATGCGAGTTTCTTCTGTAGCAGTTCTCTAAACCTACCTCCTAAGAAGCAAGAGAGCGAGAGGGGAAGACGCGAGAGGCCGTTTAGGCGACAACGAAGACGAGTGAAGTGGTGAAAAAAAGGGTGGGGTGGAGCGGCTAGTGATAAACGGCCTACAAACGTGTGTCCCTAGATATAGCACGCGACGGCTCCTCGAGCCGACTCATCACAATGGTTGTACCTGGTTTAATCTGCAGTTAAGACTTCGCCGTTTTGAACGGAAGCCGCGATCGCTTCCGCGCCATTCCGAAGGTAAGAGAGTAATATAATAGTCAAGGCCGGTCGTGTTACGCTGCCGCCTGACGCTGGCACAGTTTCCATATGGTCCAGCATCCACGGGTAATCCAGATCAGGATCGAATCAACTATACAGGGAAAACTATCTCATACACATGGTTGCCATCCCCCTACCATCGGATATTTTCTAACGAAAATTTCGTATTTTGTAGAAGAAAGTGTGACACAACTGATGTACAAAATGGTTTTCGAACACAACCATTTGTTGGAATAAAAATAATTCTCAAAGTTAACTTTGCGACCTTCCAGGTGCAAGTCCCCCCTTAAGAGTCGATTTTCAGAGCGAACGATAAGAATGGCGACCTGCACTCCGCGAGATGAGATTTTTGATTGTATGGTGCTTGCAGATTAGTGTTTGCGACTCGAGGAGACATTATCTCGAGCACCAATTTACGAAAGTTTTCTTCTAACACCTTTTTAGTGGGGCGAACGAGTGGAGAAGTGAATTACTGCAATGGTGGGGGGTAGAACTGTTTTCTAGTGTTGCTGGAGTGTTGCAGTCGCTACGGT
The DNA here is from genome assembly GCF_051020765.1 of Lasioglossum baleicum. Lineage (NCBI taxonomy): Eukaryota > Metazoa > Arthropoda > Insecta > Hymenoptera > Halictidae > Lasioglossum > Lasioglossum baleicum. The sequence goes on from NC_134938.1 coordinate 4,816,399, forward strand.
CTTTTCTAGTTTCCAGTAGCTGTTGTATTTGTTAATAACTCCACTGAAATAAATGTGTAGGTTTCGTTTCTTTTTTTATATAAAATTAAGGATTTTGTCATTGATAGTGGAAAAATTAAAACAGAAAATTTTTCATTTTGCATAGAGATTAGAAACGGGAAACCTATTGTAACGAATTCATTACGCTGACGCGAAGTAGTCGGGAATGAAATTCGGATCCGGAAGGATCTCGCGGAGGAAACTGCTCCGTGGAGAGAAAATTGAAGTTTGGAGGAATTTTTCCGGCAGCCCGGTAGAGAGATACAGACCGCAGTTTTATGAGCCATATTCGGATTATAAAGGATCGTAAAATGAACTGGGCGGCGGAAGTTGGCGACGTTACGGGGGCAAGGAAGCGTCGCTGCTGATTCATTCGAACGACGCGACGGGCGCGATGTAACGTTAAACTTTCGGCCACTTGGCAGCGGCAGACACTTCCCGCAATTTCCTGGTCGCATCGCGTGAGAACGAAACGCCTTTAGGGGCTCCGCGAAGAAGACAGTTCGCCGGTGAAAAACCGACCGAACGTGCCAAGACACTTGTTGACGTCGCCACCCTGCCCTCCAGTCGCCATCTGCTTCTTCATTCCGCGTGATCGGAACTATGTATTCAACCGGCGAACGACTAACTCCTCGACCGACTCCGCAATATTCATGATCTACACTCCGAGACAGATAGAACATCTTACAAGCCGACTAGGTACCGTCATCCGAAATACGGCGAAAGTCGAAAGAAAACTGTGAAACCAACAATATGATTATCAATTTTATTAGGTTGTTGCATGTGAAATGTCCGATTTTAGAATGCAACTCTTAGAAAACGTTTCGATCTAGAAATGCTATTACTATTCTTAGAGATATGTATATTATTAGAGCCAGGGACCCGAACTGTGTTACAACCAAAAAGAAAAAAAGTCGTGGAATAATAAGTTTCATCGACTGAAATAAGGATGATAGGTAATCGAATATTTTTTCTCTTCTTGGTAAATGTTATCGTTGAGAGAAATTTATTTCGATCGCTCATAACAGTTATCGATAATCGAATTTCTTTTCTTTTGTTCATAATAATTATTGATGAGAAAATTAATTTCGGTTGCTTATTTAATTATTGATTTGTCTACTCTTTTTCGGATGGAGCAAGCATAGAAATAAACTCTCACCGATAACTGTTACGAGCAATCGAAACAGTTTTCCTTCATCGATAACAGTTATCAAGGAAGATCCAATTTTTTGGACACTAATAACTATTGTAACCGAAAAGTATAAAAATTGATATTTTTTCGTTATATTTCGTGTAGATTATCTTAAATTTCAATAATAATCAACTTTTTATTAATGATTTTTATGGTAGAAAATTTTAGAATAACTGTTATTTTCGGTCCCTAATTAGAGCACGTATAATATAATTCTCGTCATTTTTGTAAGGCAACCCTGTTACTTCTATAGTTTTATATATTAACTAGCTTTTTCCCGCGGCTTCGCTCGCACAGAAAACCGTTTAATGCCCTCGGAAATTAATATTGTTTCTCTATAAAACCTTTTAACCCCCCATTCACCCCTATAGAGTTTTAATTTTATGTCATGCCGCCATCTTAGATTTCAAAACCCCTTTTCACCCTCTTAGGGGTCGAATTTTTAAAAATGCCGAAACAGGTGTTTGATTATTTGTATCAAAGAGCATTGAGACCGAGTATGAAGTAAATCCGACTACGTACAAAGAATTCCTCATACAAACGTTGCAACCCCTTTTCACCCTCTCCGGGGGTTGAATTTTTTGAAATGCCGGAACAGGTGTTTGATTAATTATATCAAAGAGCATTAAGACCACGTATGAAGTAAATCCGACTACGAACAAAATATTCCTCATACAAACGTTGCAACCCCTTTTCACCCCCTTGGGGGTTCAATTTTTTAAAATGCCGAAATAGGTGTTTGATTAATTATATCAAAGAGCATTAAGACCAAGTATGAAGTAAATCCGACCACGAACAAAATATTCCTCATACAAACGTTGCAACCCCTTTTCACCCCCTTGGGGATTGAATTTCGAAATATCCTTTCTTATCCCTTGTATAGATCATAAGGGAAACCTCTGTGCAAAATTTCAGCTTTCTAAGTCCAAGGGTTTAGCCTGGGCGTTGATAGGTGAGTCAGGACTTCGCTTTTATATATATAGATTCTACAATTTTACTTTTAAATCGAGTTTATTTCAACGTCACTCAACGCGACTGTCGTTTGTTCCTTTCATACGTCTGGAAAAATAACTTATTCACGAAAGCGTTGTGTGATTTTTTATGGAAATGTGTTGATTATTCAACGTACTATCCGTTGATGGTAAAAAATAACTACAAAATCCAGATAACAATCTTTTAAAAGAAAAACGTGAATGACCATCATATCTATTATCGTAATACAAGAAACTTAAAATTTCTAGCTAAAATACATTGGGTACACAAAATTGCGTTTGTTTCATGCAACTAAAAAAAAATCGGACATTTCATATGCAACAACTTAATGTTTCCTTTCGTAGCTTTCCCGTTTCCAGCGGTTGTGCCTGTATCTCGCGAACTTTTCGGGTCAATCTCTTCGAAGGGACGTTCCCCGACAGAGTAAGGGCAGCGTTGAATTTCTTCACGCGCTTACCGCAACATTGTGCCAGCGCTATAATGGCCGGCGAAGGCAGCGAAGTGCTGTGTGCAACAACAAGTTCTCAGCTGGAGCAGTAGTTACAACGACCTGAGCGAAGTTATGCGGTAACTATCGCGTGCGGCTGATCACAGTCACCCGGTCATGCAGTCCGGAATTCGATGCGATGCAGTTAATAACTATGATCCTTGCTTACAAGTTTCGGTCATAGAGGCGAAACGCGCCTCCGCTGACAAAGTGACGATTACATACTGCCGTAATTCCTCAAGTATAGTAAATATTCAGCAGGGCAGTCGGGCAACAACGTTAATAGTTCTAGCTACAGTTCGCGAACAGTTCTAACTGAATAACGAGGGACCATGGCAGTGAATACACCGCGGCCACGATCGAACAATGAAACGGTTATTGCGCTGGACTGGATAAACTTTCTAGGATTAACCTGCAAAATACATTGGCTGTGAATACACGGGTATTTGTTGCACAATCCCAACCGCTCCGCAAACCGGGAATCACTCGAAGCGCACCGAACAACAGGAACAATCGAGAAACGACTAGAACATTGCATTGCGAATAGGACAGCAAGTATTTCTCAAAATACCTTGGAAACATGTAGAATAACAAAGAGAATCGATATGCATATAACTAATGTAGGAATTCATTTAAAAGAAAGGGTCGATGATATCGTCCACAACAAAAGAAATGAAAATTTAGTTTCAACCCTTAACGAATAGGCTTTGTTCGCGATCGTCCGCAAATTGAATCCGGAAGCAAATGTAATCTTTCCGTGGCACGTAAAACTGAGTGTCGTTAGGCTCTTTGAAGGCATCCTCGACGTTGTAACAAATCCACGAGCTCTGCGGATTCTGATCTCCCGAGGAATAAATAACAAAAAAGAAGAACGAACTGTGTGCGTCCTGTCCGGCCGTGTAACCGTGGGCGGTAAAGAAAAAGTTACTGCAACCACCGTCAGCACAAGTTGCAATCGGAACTCCGTAATTACCGAGCGCGGCAGTAATGGCCGCCATACACGCTCATTCTTGCCGGCCGCCATTGCTGCTACATTGTAGAAACTACACTCATAAGCCTCAAAAGGAAACGTGTGCGCGCTCAAATCCGCCAACTTCGTACGCGCGCAACCTCGATTGTTTGAAATGGACGATTTTTTTCTCTACTTGTTTCGAGTTGCCATTTGTCGTCAGTCCTCTGTTCCTCTGCGTACAGATGGGAAATTCGAAAAAGGTTCTTTCGGACTATCGATTTAATTGTAGAATCAAGATGGATTTTGTCCGTTCTCTTATTTATTTATAATCGGGCCTCTTTACAACGGGGATGATAAGCTTCCTTTGAAAGCCACGACTCGAGAAACGAGAGAAGAGATCGAAGAAATCTGGCAAGAGGGGTAATCGCGGAACAATGGAGGAGCAAATGATCCAACAAACCAGATCAAGAATCGAGAGGTGAAACTGAATGCGCGAGAAAGAGAGAGAGAAAGAAAGAGGGAGGGAGGGACAAGGCGAATGGAGGAAGTAGCGTGGAAAAAGTCAACGACTCGCAGAGTCCCGACATCGACTGCAAATATTTAAAGTACGAGGTCAGACACAGAGAGACAACGACAGAGAGAAAGCGGGAGCGGGAGAGGGAGTGGTGGGAAGCAGGGTCGAGTCTGCCACGGAGAATAAGTAAATAATGAAGTAGCGTAGGAGGGTGAAACAGTGTGTGTGCTCCGCGCGTCTCACGGGATTCGTTAAATCGCATTGGTCGCCGACCGGAAACAGGGTTGCACTTTTACAAAGACAACGGGCAGCGGTACGTCTTCGAGGAAACGTATTTTCTTTCACGAGCTTCGTAACCTCGCTAACAATGCACAATTTTTGATTGTTCGAACAGTCGCAGATAATCCACGATTTTGTTCATTTATGCTGTCGCTGCTGCTCTTTACTTTACCGGACTCAAAATTTGTGTCTTTCTCCTATTATGATGTATTCGGTATGTAATCCAGTAGATTTGTACCCGGCGCGGATGCAGATCGAAGTTTCGAACCTCTAGGATCAATAGTTGAGAAGCTATGGTCGCTTAAAGTTGAGCATATTTCTAGTTTCTTGACAGAGCGCCGCCATATTCGTTTGTAGTGACGGTCGCACGCCGCTTGCCGAGTTGGTTAGGATTAGGTCGAGCGGGGAGGGCAAGGTAAGCGGCTCGCGCTCGTCTCTACAAACCAATATGGCGGCGCCCTTACCGGTCAACAACACTGCAGATTGCTCAACTTTAAGCAAGCATAACTCCAGAACCATTGATCTGCAGCTGCACCCAACTTCGATCTGCAGCTGCCCCTGGTACAAACCTACTGGATTACATACCAAATGCATCATAATTCGTAGGAGAAAGGCAAAAATTTTGAGTCCGGTAAAGTAAAGTTACCCCCATCAATTTCTCCGCTGAACTTTACAATTAAAGATAACCTTAGTTTCTGAAAAAAATAATACAGACACCATTACATCGTTTCCTCTTTCCGTGGAACAACAGAATCCGCGCGAAACACGGTTTCCCGAAGGTAAACAGTTCTCGAAACGACTTCGCTCGTTGCAGCGAAATTCCATTTCGAAGTATCGTAGAACCGAACAGCCTCGACTACTCCTCGGAGTCTGTCGCGAAAGAAACTCCTGGTGTTCGAGTGATATTCTAATATCCATCTCCGAGCAATTTCACTACAGACGTAGACTGTTCGTGTCCGGGAACACTTGGGCCGGGCCGGGTCTCGCAGGTGTGTTTTCATTTTTGCAGTGAATATGTCCGACGCGCGTAACGCCGGAGTTCGGAGGCAAATTGGTTCCCGTGGGAATTCAACTTGCACAAGTATAAAGCGGAGCCGGGGATCTCCTAAGACCGCGCGGAATTGCAAATTCGCTGTATCAGGGGCGGATCGTTCTGCGATCAACGAGGGAGAGGGAAAGAGGATCCGTAAGTTGGACAACGTTGGCGCACGCGACAATGCGAACAATGTTCCCGAAGGGTGGCATCCTCCCTTCGCTACGTTGCTTATCATCGAGCCGCAGTCGAAGCTCTTGAAACAATTACACGCGACTGCCACGTGGGGATACGCCCGTATCAGACCCTTGCTCGTTTGATCCCACCACTGTCAAAGGGAGAGCAATCCGAGGTATACCTTTCTCTTTGCGTCGATAAGAAGGGAAACCGGACAAAACTCGATTTTCATGTTCCCCCTTCGTTCAAATTCAATAATTCAGACTCTCTGGAGACTTTTATCGTTGTTGGCTTAAAATATACAGGGTGTGGCCGGACGGGTGGTACAACCGAGCAGAGGGTGATACTACATGTAAAAATAAGTCGAAAAAGAGGAATAACATTTTTTTGTTTGACTCTTCGTTTCCGAGAAAATCGAGTATGAAAATGCAGCGAAGACACGTGCTATTGCTCAGGAATCGTCTAACGTGTCTGACCATGATGAACCAACTCTACTTCCTGCATATACTAAAGCACGCGAACCTGGCGGACTTCAAACTCGATTTTCTCGAAAAGCAAGCGTCAAACGAAAAAATGATATTCCTTTCTTTCGACTTATTTTGACATGTAGTGTCACCCCCTGCTCGGTTGTATCACCTGTCCGGCCACAGCCTGTATATTTTACATCTACATACAGGGTGGGTCACCTATCGTTATCACCTCAAATATCTTCGTTGTTTTCAAAGATACATTAAGTGTCTTCAGGACATAGTTGAATGGTAAAATGGGGCTCATACGATACAAAAACAATTTTTGTTTTCATGTAATTTTTTTTAGAGATATCAAGGTCACCTTCATTTTTTAAAATGGAACCACCCTTTTTCAAACATCTACAACGATGGTCCCTTTCATTACGAATTCAGTGACTGTAATTGCTCAAGGTCACGGACAGAAAAAACGTATAAAACTAAAATATGGAAGCAGAATACGTTTAACAACAGTGAGACTTGTAGTAAACATGTCCTTCTCGAAACCCAGAAGACGTAGAATATGCTTTCATCCCAGAAAACCTACAGGATTAAGTGCTAAAAATAAGCGAGTCGATGATTTTTCAACGGAAATTCCGCTAGTTTATGAAAATAAGAAAAATATCACCGCGTCTCCGCAGTTTAAGCCACAGCGACGTCTCGTCGGGTCGCAAATCCGTCGCCAGGTGAAACACTTCCGCCTCGGCATAATGTGCGACGGATCGTCTATATCCGGGCGGCGGCCGCTCGAGCTTGAAGCGCTGACGAGCCACGACTTTCGTCGTGACGCCATTTAAGCTCGCGATATTGTTCCAAGCAATTCCGACGAAGACGTTGAAATTTATGCGCGTCGTGCGCGTGTCGTCGCCGGAAACGATGCATCGAGTACTTCATGTCCCGGATCGCGTCCTGTCGCGTTCGAGGCAAAGTGAACCTAAATTAAACCAGGCCGGATCGTATTAAGAACCGAAATGAGTTTCGGGAAAGTTTCGCAACGGCGGATGGCCCGCGAATCCAATAAAGTCGAGTTCCCATGCGGCGCCCCGGAAACAAATATATTGTAAATATGACCGATCGATTTTTCATCGATCTCTGGTTAAATAGGGAAGCCGGGAACGCGCCCGCTCTTTGTTTGCTCGCTGCGCCCGGAAGAATAATCGCGCAGCTGCCCCGTGAGAAATCCCTTCGTATATCTATTGTAATCTTTGAGCGCGATGGTGATGGATCGACGTGGAACATCGCGCCGAGGGAGTGCGTCGGCTAGCTTCGTGAACATTGTACTGTAACTTTGAGGAATCGCAGGGATGGGCAGGCGTGAGGCATCAATGACGATATATCCGTCAAGATGATCCTTTACCGTCGATGATGCACACCGCCTCTCAAACGTCTGTGAAACAGGGAAACAGGAGGTTTATAAAAAGAAATGAATGCCTTTAACAACCAAGCAAGATTGGCTTTTCAAAAAACTTACGAGCAGTATGTTTTTCATTTTTTATTATTCAGTTTTTTTTATCGAGGAATGCGTATTTTTCTTCAAATTGCTCTTTCATTAAAAATTAGGGGGCATCCTGGTGTTACGTCCTTAGGTGGACGTTTGAAAGATGAATAGTTAAGTACAAAGATTGTAATTGAGATACAACGCAGTTTTGAACCTACCTGCCTTCACCGGCTTCGGTTCGGGTAATTGAGAATTTGGATAGATGAAATCGAAGTTTGGTAAACTCTTTTCTAAAAATGATTTGAATACGAAAATAAGAAATATTATTCAACTAGTTAATATTTGACATTATAACGATGGATCAAAGCCAAAGACAAAACCAAAGAAGAAAATGATTATTAGACTGCTCATCATTTTGCATAAATATCCGCGAAACACTTAGTCTCGGAGCGACCGTGTTGTCGCAATGTGATACAAGACAAGGTTATCAGACACCCGGTGTCGCTTTACGCCAGCTATGCGCTTGAATACTTCATCATTATAATCCTGACCTAGCCAAGCCCAGTGGATGGAACTCCGGGAACTGTTCGAAAATTTCGAGAACTTCGCCGCATTCGGCGCGGCGGTGCCCGCTCGACTATAGCGAAATGGTTTCGCGTTCGATTGCTCGGAAGCTTCCGTGACTATTCGATGGGTCCGCGGTTTCTATCCCGCAGACGTCGAATTCGGAAACTCGTTATCCATCCTTTGAAATCGTGATACGCAGCAGGACACAAGTAACATGCTTCCCTTCACGCGTTCCTCGTTTCACAGAGATTGCTACCACGACGAATGTTTTCGACCAACTCGCGAAATTATTTCGTCGTCCGTATTGCACTTGGAATCGATAGGCGGTCTTCCGATAGCTCCGACACCAGCTCCTACGGTATTGTGTCCGTAACTGAAATTCTGTATTGAAATCGATCCTAAAACTCTAATAAAACAGATAGAAAGTCCCTCTCTTCTTCTTCTTCCTTGCCGTCACAGTCACCCACTTCTCTGAACAATTATGAATTACTCTCGTTGGCTCTCTCGCTCGGATTGGCACAGTGTTGGGCAATATATAAATTTATTTAAATAAATAATTATTTCAATAAAAATTTAAATAACAAGTTATTTATTATTTGAGCAAGTCTAAATGAATTATTCAAAATAATACAGTTAACTGTTATTTACAAATACAATTTCAATTATTATTTGTATTGACAAATAATTATATTTTTTATAGGCAGCTAGACCGTCCGGACGGGCCCGACCACTGGCGGTATATACTTGAAAATTAAAAAATAAGAGAAGACCAAAAACTATTTATTTGATTTCCACCTCGATCCAAATACTAAATAATTTTTTATTTGCAAACAAGAAATAATAATTTATTTATAATAAATAAAAAGTTTAGTTGTTATTTGCAATTAAAATCACACGTTTATTTATTATTTAAAATAAAATTTGTCCACTGCACTGGATTGGCATCATTGACAAACCTATGTGCAGATGTATCTCCGAGTGGGAAACTCTTAATCACGTCCTTTGGCAGTGTAATTTATATGATTTGCAAAGATTATTACTGCTGAGAAACCTTTTTAAGTTAAAATTTCAACTGCCTTTATATTAAAGTCTCCCTTTATATTCACTCGTTCCTAAAGAGTTGTAACTTGAGTATTTAAGGGAAACAAAAATGGCCGTACACCCTCATATTTAGTTTCGTAGAAGCTTCTCGTTCTGTATACTCCATTTATGTTTATATCTAACGTTGTAATAAATTTCTTTTGAGATTTTCTGAATTAAAAAATTTTTTTGCGAATCGCGCACAATGGGGAACAGTCCGCAACGCATAATAATGCCATTCTCGAGGTACTGAAAATCACGGATCCTCCATACTCACAGCAAAAAGTCAAATATTTTATCGAATCGTTGGAACGGTTTTCAGGGGCGAGAGCCCCATCCAATTTACCACGAGCAATTTCTACACAAGGGAATCTAGCAGAGAAATTTTTAATCGAGTTCCCGGCCGATTTCATTACACATTCGCTCTCGTCCAATAAATCCCCACCCCCCTTTGACTCGTTCTATGTTTTTTTTGTCTTTCCTGCCGAGGTGGGTGCGTTCGAGTTTTGTTGGCTCTTTCAATTTTCATCGGGCAAGCATGTTGTCGCGATCTCTCCCCTGGAAATGGAATTAAAACTTGAGGCGGACGTTCCATTTTCGGCGGGGTAGGCTCGCGTGGGTAAAACAATCAATTTCTTGAAAATTGCACTCTCTCCGTCCCATAATAATAGTAGCAGTTGATGAATTTAATTTGTCCCATAAAGATAGTAGCAAAAGAAAATAAATATAGAACGCAACATTTATTATCAAAAAACTAGATTACATTAAACAATCAATTAAAAATAGTACTCCCAATTTTTATTTGAAGTGTTCAGATAGCTTCTGGATTTTTCAATAATTTGGTTACTATCGTTTAAAATAAAATATATCTATTTTAACAATCTGAACCTCAAAAAAAATATTTCTATTTCAACAATTTGATGCAGAAATAAAATATTTCTATTTTAACAATCTGTGAAACACAAAATAAAATATTTTACTTTTTGCATTGTTATAATACTCTGAGAAACCGCATAAATATATGCGGTTCATGTCTATCTTATCCTTAAGGAATACTTTTAGAAATAGTTTTCGTTACGAATACTTTTTACACCCACTGTAACTTACAGCTGCATTCGCCAATAATTCCCGTTTAAATATTCTCTTGCTGCTATTATGGGACAGTGGGAGTATTTGTTACAATTCTGGAACCTCCAAAATTCTTTTGGCGTTACATTAACACAGACTCTAAGTGTCCAGATCCCTATATTACCTATCGAGGATGCACGGAGGTATGGTTACGACAGCAGTCGCAATCCTGCGGCCAGGACCCGCCGATTTTCAGCTGGTCGCGGCCATGTTTTCGCTGAAACACACAATACCGGCAGTTTCGTGGTTATTAAGCGACCACGAGTCTCTCCGCGAGTTCGACAAAAGAGTCCGTCAGCAGCGTCCTTTCCCCGTCTCGATTTTTTCATGTTTCATCGGATGCCTGCCACCGCGCGCCGTCCCCTTCGCGCATTCTGCTTGCGTGTATTTCTGTTGTCTTTCCTCCAGACAATAGCTACCGGGCTGTTCGTCGAGATCAAAGGGATCGGCCCACATGGCGCACAGAGCAAGTGTGTTTGTGCTTCCCCTTCGTCGCTCCGCCCGCAGCGTCTTTTTTCTTCGGATCCATGGCTACTTTCTTCACCATTCTTCCCTCTATTTTCGCGTGCCTTTTCTTCTATCTATCTTCTACCCCTCAGTCCCTCTCGCCATCGTTGTCCATTCGACCATAATCGTTTTGCTTTCCCAGCTCGTGGATCGCGTTCCAACGATTTCCATCTCGAACGATTACGTCCCAAACGTTTGCCGGGACATCGGAGCCCGTATATCTAATTTTTGTTAAATCTACGTTACAACGAAAAATTCTGAAAAAATTCACACTCGTGTAACCTATCGGGTGGAATATTCATGAATTTTTCCGTCATTTTCTGTCAAGCACAGCGGATGAGACGCAAGGCTCTTGCTTTTCAACTTTGCCGTTCAATGATATCAAGGCGTATGCTGGTAAGGGGTTCGAGCGTTGTTTGCACGGTATCGATTCTACTTAGTCGATGCTTGATCCCATCACTAGCCGTCATACGCCGGTGTTTCGATGCTCGTTTCAATGGTAGCCGGCATTGTTGCGCGCAGACACAGGTCTCGTTGCGGAAATAAATAGCTTGCACCGGAGGGGCGGCGTTCGATGCAATCGGTGCACCGATGCACCGATGAGCACGCGGACGGGAATCGAAAGGTGAACTCGGGTAGGAGAACGTTTTTAAATGGCCTGTGGTTGCTGCTCGTGAAAAGGAAGATGCTCTCCTTCTCGCAGAAATGGAAGCTCGCTGGAACTTCGAGTGCTTTCTGTTCGGCTCCCCTCGACTTCAACACATCGCAGAACGACCGATACACACCGGCGTGTATTTAATAGTTCGTGAAAGTCTGATATTCACAGATGGGAATTCCTTGAACAATTTTTCGCTTTGTTGACTCGCGGGGATGATTTTTAGAGCATTGTTACTTTGCGCGAAGTCGTAATCCGTTTTTTTTTACCGTTTGTTCGGGTCATTGAAATATTTCATTTTCTGCCGGGTAATATTCTTCTTGCTCGTCCGGATGGATCAAGGGGGAGTGTGTCGTGCTTCTCTCTCCTTTATTTGAGAGTTATGCGCGGAGTGACCTGGTGCTTCACAATAACACAAAACCGTCGGATGGTAAAAGCTTCGATTGAAGCTTTCGACATGACGAGCACGATTCAGACGACAGTTGTAAGATTACAATATTGCGTTGACAGCGCAGCCTTTCCCTCGATGGAATTTTTTTTCTGCGAGAGCCGAAGAAGTGCTTGGAGACTTCCCTCGACAATACTACTATTCGATATTGTTCGACATACGGATTTCCATTTTCATGGTCCGTTGGGAGAATATGGAAAGCAGCCTGTGCCGTACGAAAACATCGTAGCTGTATCGTATACGTCGTTTCTACGAAAGTATGAAGACGTGGCACGAATTTGTAAAATGTCATTGCGTTTATTTCCGGCTTGTTACAATTATCGACAGAAGAAATACATTTGACTGCCATTTACATTTAGGGGACATTATTACCCCCGAAAAATGTCAGAATTATGAGGGGGAAAAAGGAGGGACGGGGGAAACAAGGCTCGGAGATTGAAATCCTTTTATTCGTCTCCGAGCAGATGGGGAAAGAGCGATGAATTCGGATCCCAGTAGCTCAGACTTCTGATAGTGGAACTGATAATGGATTATCCGCGTTTCTTCCTTGCCCCGCGACTCGTCCACTCCTCCCTCCCCCCCCCACGTCCAAGATTAATCTTCGTTTAATACCAGTGTCGACTTCATGAATCATTGTCACGAAACTTCCGGCGCCGCGACTTTCTTTTATGCAAACGTTCGCGGCAGGGAGACCTGTGCAAAGGCTTTCTTTCCACTGGATCTTGTTGTCGATGGTCTCGTTCGACAATATACACCGTCGAGCAGCTCCTGTGACAGTTGCAACGGCATTTTTCTTGGGCCATTTCTATGAACCGGGTAGAATTAATTCAAGAATTTTCATGTCGTGAAATATATACTTTTTCTGATTGAAACGGTTCCAAATATGATATAATAATCTATTTCGCAAATATCGTGTAGGAGACACGATTCAGGGATCTCTAACGCTTTGCACGAAACATCGGGGAGCTGTAAACACAATATTTGATAGTAGAAAACTTCGGAACAGGGTGAATTGTGCGCATTGCGAGTTTGCGTGAACAAAGAGTCTATTTCCCCTCGGGGAGTTGCCCGAGGAATCTCAATAATGTATTTCCCGCAGAGGAAACGTAAAATACAGCGAAGCGAACGGCGCGCCTCTGCGCGTTAATGGAACCAACATTGCTGAAGGGGTAGTCTCGTATTATTTCTTCTTACTACTTAACGTTAAACCTACTGAGCCTTAAAAGTAACTGGTACATGTTCCCTTAGAAAAACGACAAGATTGATTTTATTTAGATTTTCTTAGAATTAATATCATCCCAGCGGCTCCCCAATCTCGCATTGGGTTCGTCCGCGTACCTTAACTAACAAATTGAGACCATATTGCTAGGGTAACAACCCTTCGCCGGCCTCGTAACATATGTATGGAAGAGAAATAATAAATCAATGTCATTTCCCTTCTTGGAAATTAATTAAAATTCCGTAGCTTGTCTCCGGACGGACAGTTTGAACCTATCATGTTGCTTACGGAAATAAAACCCACAAAATCACATTAGCATCGTTTCTGATCAGATTTGGACGTGCATAACGAGACAGCTGTCTGGAGAGCACTGCAAGCGAAATCCAATCGTGGCCGTCCCCCCGATCGTTCTTCCGATCGCGCGTCGAAAGCATCAGATGCGTCGGATGTGCCGCGATAATAAGATTTCCGCACGCTCGGCCGTTCCGCTCCGCTTTCAATACGCGGACGACGGCCTCCGATGGAAACTGTATGTGATTTTAACAAGTCCTCTCCCCTATGCAAAATAATACAGGAATAACACGTCAGAATCGACGTTTCCAACACCGTTGCGGGTCTCGGTTCAGCTATGCAATGTCCGTTTGTTCGCTGAATATATATAATACAACCTTTAAACTTTAAACAAACGTAACTTTTCTCTGAACAAAACTTATTGATATTGCTAATAACTAGACTGCGGATTTTATGCATTTATAACAAAAATGACAACGTACAATTTAAAGCTGTGGACACGTTAAAAATATTAGATGATTGCATAAGTTCGTGTCCGATTTGAATATAAAATTCAATGGTTAAATTTTAAAGAATACAACTTTGCTAATCAATTATACATATAGTCACCATTCTTTTCTAATTGTAGAAAATTTAACCATTTTTCAATTTTAATTTAATCAAATCTTTAAAATTTAACCATTGAATTTTATTTTCAAATCGGGCACGAACTTATGCAATCATCTAATATTTAAGGACATCAACGTATTATTTTCAGTAGGCTCCTGTGTCCTGCAATGAATGCGAACATTTTTTATTTTGCATAAAGATCCGCAGTCTACTAATAACCCAGCAGTTGACGACTTAAAACTCTAAATTAAAATTTTCGACATCAAATCAACATTAATTTTCTTTCTTAATGTTTAACAGTATTTTACCACGCCTATAGTAGCTTGTCGTGTCGTCGTCGTTGTCGTTGTTGTGCGTCAAATCTTGTAATCGAATGTTAAACCACTTCCCGATGAGCTAGAGACTTCAAACTTTAAACATAGCTCAGAACTGGATGACAATGCAATCTTAAAAAACAAATTTTTAAAAACTGTGCGTCTAGGAGAAAAAAAATTTTAATATTAACCGTCACACCTCGTCGCGCGACACTCGGTGGTACCTGATCGCGTACAGCGATCCCCACTCCGCGCGCCAGCGCTCCCTACTCCACTACGCGGTCCCACTCCGATGCATCCCCACTCCACTGATCCACTTCACACCGAAGGAGCTCAGTCAGTGTGGTGTTCCGTTCATTCAGTTCCATTTCGGACAATTTCGGACACCATCAAGAGACGTCGTCTCTCGGAGTCATCCCCGTCTATATATATATATATATATATCTTACCATTTCATACCATTTATTACTATATCTTGGGCTCCATTTAAAATATATAAAAAAAAACATTGTAAAAGCAACGTTTATATTAAAATGCACTAAAAAGGAGAAAATAATTTTCTCCCTGTTTCTCCCAAAAATGTAATATAAACTTAAATAAAATCATGACTAGACTGCGGAGTATACTATTAGTACCGTATTCAAATTGTTAATGAGCAAAATAAATGTTCACTTAGCTCCTACAGACTGCAATTGACGTATAAAAATTTTATTTTGCATAAAAATCCGCGGTCTAATCATGACATTAGCGACTATAAAAATAAAAGCGTGAAGCGCTAAACTATATTAACGTAATCTTCGTCGCCATTGCTCCACGCTTTTATTTTTATAGTCACTAATGTCATGATTTTATTTAAATTTATATTGAATTTTCGGGAGAACCATTATCTTCTCCTTTTTAGTGTATTTTAATATAAGCGTGGTTTTTAAACAGATTTTTTTATATATTATATATCTTTTTATACATTTTTCTAACGCGCCGCATTAAAATACCATCACCGCTAACGGCCCCCGATATTCGTATCCGAAGCCCATCGCGACATTAAGAATTCATCTGGCATTATCCGTGGTAGTTCGTCGTCCAGAAATATATCGAAGAAAGGAATAGCGTGAACCGTCCGCGGGGTTGTCCGTTCAAAAATACAGATGCCTCGGCGTTTCCATGGCGCGCGTTTAATCCATCTTCCACCACGATACGGGACACAAAGCTAGCCCGCGAGTTTAGCTCCGTATCATGCGGATACTGTATTCTGACCGCGCGTGCATGCTTTTATACAGACCGCTTGGTCCGTCGGTGCCGGGTGTCTTTCCTAGCGATAAGGCTCCCGGTAAATTATAGTAATACCCGGAAAATATAGGATACAGCGAGCTCAGATACTGTCGAATTCAACGAGAAATCCAGCAAAAGTAGACATGCTCCGCTGTGACAGTAATCGAGTAATAGCTACCGCTCGGACGTTTGCATAGTCGAATTGAAGCATTCGCAATGAAACTACGATTTATTCGATCAATTCGATCCACGGCGAATCGAAGCCAATCTGGAAAGTTATTCTACTATTTCTCATTGGAATATGTATTCGTAAAAGAACACGGGTTCACCTAAATGCACAGTGTGATCCACACGGGCTGATAATAGCGAAACGTGCAGCTAGCAGCGAGCCTGAATAGCTTCGCGTTGATCGATTCGATTTAGACTGAAGATTGTGGTTGCGAGGGGATGAAAATACTCCGGCCCGACGCTTATCTAAAATTCAATTTGCATATTCGATCCTCAATTACTCTGTTCCAAGTCTATATGCCGGCACGTTGTTCATTGATCCGGAAACGTTCGGTTCGAACATAAGAGATACTTCCTGAGCTCTCGGACGAATTTCATCCCTCAGCCAGAAAGGAGTACGAGAACTCGTCTCGAGAGGGTGGGAACATCTTGTAGCGTTTGCGTTTTTCTTTTATCCCCCGTTTCGTCGTTTTTTCGAGGCACCCAGAGAACGGGAAAATTTCTCGCCCGCATCGGATAACGTGCCAGAGCACACTCGGTACACACGATTTATCGCGGAAAGGGGTGCGAGCGAGGGAGTAGAAGAACAATACCATCCAGATGGGTTCCTCCCCCCGTGTGTCATAGATCATCGATCTGAGAAGGTTATGGTCGTACATAATCTTCTGGACAAGCTGAACAATTTTCTGTGACGGGCCTTCCGCGCGCGGCCATCTTGCTCCGCGCTGGTTCACGCGAAAATTTCGCACGCTTCGCTTCCGTGATTCAATGAATATCTCAGCAGCTAGCGAGTCTACGAAAAGCGATGCTTCAGCTTGTGACGTTAAATAAATTTCTTTCATGAGTGTTCATGAATAAATGATGTGTTTCTATGATAGTTAAAGGATTTTTTCTTAATTAACGGAGATAGCAAATGACGACGAAGAAACCACGGGAGACTCGTTTCACGCTGACACACGAAGAATGCAATATTGACAGGGAAATCGATAACTCGCCACTTGTCCGGTGGATGTTCGCGCGGAATCGGATGCTTCTCAGTTTCGGGCAAATGTGTGCCGTTTATCGACCGTTTCCTCGCTCTGCCTGTCTCCGATGGTTTACCGGATGTCATACGGCAAAACAAAGATTTTGTTAACCTCGATGTCACTGGACTGCGGATTTTATGCATTTATGACAGGAATAGAAACGTACAATTTAAAGCAGTGGGCATATTAAAAAGATTTAAGGACATCGGTGTATACGTTTCAGCTTAGCAAGATAGTTAAAAGAAGAACGAATCTTTTATTTGGTTCCTTTGAAAGTTCGTAGCCTAACAATGAAATGACATGAACTAATGAGTCAAGTATATACATATATCTTCAGTATATTCTCCCTTAAGCTCAATACATTCTTTCCAGCGATTTTCTAATTCATTTATCCCATCTCTGAAATGATGTTCCTCGAGACCTCTAAAATCCTCATCTACGGCTGCTCTAACATCTTTATTTGATGAAAAACCCATCTTGTCAATAGCTTTCTCATACCTAATTCATTAGTTAAGATCTCATGAACTGATCCAGTTGACATGCCTGTGGCCTCAGCTAAATCAACCACGGTTAATCGGCGATCTTCCAAAACCAAATCATGGACATGACCATTAATTTCTGAAGTGGTTGAAGTTCTTGGACGTCCTGAACGTGCATCATCATTAATGCCTGTACGACCATATTTAAATAGAGCAATCCTTTTTTTACCATTGCATATGAAGGAGCACTGTCCCCTAACACATTCACCATATCATAAAAAATTTCCTTTCCGCTTAACCCTCTTTTATATAAATATTCAATGACTGCGCGATTTTTCAAGTTCTCCATTTTTCTAACCAGAGCCATAGACATATAGAGAGCAAACACGTCTACTTTAATCAGCTGCCTGAAGCAAGCTATTTGACAGATCGATTTCGAATGTATGCTATGTTCACATCAAGGACGGATGTTTTTGCTGCCATCAATATCATCTGTGCCAGGCCACGAACTTTCTGAATGACCTGGTAATCGATGCAGACAATTTTTATTTTGCATAAAGATCCGCAGTCCACTCATTACCGCCGAGTTCGTTCAGCCGGTTTATGTGAACGAATTTCAGCGACGTGTGGAGACGATATCTCGACAGAAGAATTTCACGAAATTGTAATTGAAAATGCGTAAATAAAATTTGAAACAGCAAAAATGTCGCAATACCACGACTCACGAAATCCGCGACTGGATTTATGGAATGGCCGCGTTAATTACACGATTGGTTTCGTTTGGTCGTTTCCGATAATTACGGGAGTTTATTGAAATTTTGTGGGTCAGTATAGAACGTCGAGATCCGCGATGGGCTGTTTGCCGATAAAATCGACGCCGTCTGCGCAGGTCGATCCATATTTATCAGCACGGATTTCGATAAGCAGAATTCGATTCCCGAGGCACAATCAGATGCGGTTACAGTCCCAATGGGACTGCCAATACCTTATTCAGATGCGCGGGGGTCTTACTTGGCTCTGCTTTAATAAACATGATCTTGATGTCGAATATAAAACCCTTTTCAAACTAGAATACCTTAGCATTCTATGTATATCGAACTTGGATTCGCTCACCTCTCCACTTCTACGCTTGTACGTTTTCACTGCAGAACGTTCTATTGAATAAACATGAGAACAATAATGATTTGTCTAAATGTAGAATAGAGCACGTTCTGGAAAGATTTGTTGTAGAAATATTATATTCATACACACCGAAAGAGATGTGGTATATCTTTTATTGATTCATCTTTTCATCGCATCTTATGCCGGACAAGAAAGTCCGTTTTTTCCGATGTTATGATTCGTTAATGTTACGTGAACAGTGAACGAGCGAACGATGGAGGAAATGGACGTCTTTAACATTTTAACGAGCCAGTGAAACTTCTTAATTAAAGAACGAAAGGGGGAAAAATATTACGAGGTGTCTAATGATAAAAGTATCGCATTAAAGCGTTTCGAGGAAGCTGATAAATTATCTCGAAACTCGTAACTTTACTTTATGTATGGTATTACGGGAAAGAAATTAAGATTTTCGAATGCGCTTAACTGAAATCCCGCCTTTGCCGCGGAGAACTTTCGCGAAAGAAAATAGCCAGTAAAGTGGCGACGGAGGAAAGTAATTTCAATTAAGAGGGGAACGTGGCGAAAGTTAAAGCGGTTTTGAAACCGGTATTTTTTCCTTATATTTCCTGGCACGTTAATGCCGACTAAATTTGCTACTTCATTCGACATTTAGGGTGAACTGTACAATTGGCACCCTAAGCCAAAATCGTAGTAAAAATCTTTTTATCTCGTTTTGAAATGTTCAAATGAACTTAACTTGCTATTATTATAAGCTAATAGAGATTTTTCAGCAAAATCAAACAGTTTTACGAGCCATAAATCTCTTATTATAAAATATATTCAATCGTAAGACAAATAGTACAGTCATTGGCACATTTGGTACAGTTATTGACACAACATGTATCAGTTATTGGCACTGAAGAATTGAATAGTGATTATTAACTTAATAAAGAAAAATAATGAAAATAGTTTGTACTGCATGTAGGCTTAGATTCTGCATAATGTATAATTTACGTCTGAACTAATATCATCAGCTTAATATGTAGAAATACCTTAAGAGACGAAGATAAAAAATGCTCAACGAAAAAAAAAAGAGAAATATTTCAAAGTTTACATGAGCCATCCGATTCAACTCTTCATTTTGTGGTGAATGTTCCTCTTGTGTAAATTTCGAATAGTTTTTTATTTTTAAATATTGGCCTAATATTGGCTAATAAATAAGAAAATCGGTTTACTTATTTATTAGGGGTAAATAATTTCAGCCGATTGCGTTCGGAGCTCTAAAATTTTTAATGCATTTCGCGGAAAGATCACAGGTCCCCCGAAGGTCGTCAATTGGTCGGCTCTATTTGAGAACGTCGTAGGTAGGAGCCAAAGAAAATATAGTGACGGTCGAATATAGTTGGAGGGATCGATCGATACAACTGTCACCTTTATGCATTATTCAGCCGACTCGGCTGTCGATAATTGGCGCCACGTTTACTCCGGTGTTTCGATTCCACTGTCTCGGCCCGTCTAATTCAATAATTGCGAGACCAGTGCCACCGGGAACATAATTTTTCCCCGTTGTCTCGTTCCGTTTTTCTGTTCTGTTGTACTCGGACGCACGTGTGGCGAAGTCTGGGAACCGGGTAATCCGGTCACGCGCTGGTTTACGTGGCCACACTTGCAATTTCCGATTCGAGTGGTTCCGCACAAAACGCTCGAGGGATGAAGAGGATTCGCCATGAGAATGTACAGTCGGTCTCGTAATTGATGGCACACGTTTCAAGTCACGATAACATTTTTAGAAATGGACCAGTTTTTCTACCTAGATGATGAAACGAGCCGTTTATTTTTAAAGTGGCCTAAGTCCATTTAAGTTTACATTGAGACATTTAAGAGTTCGCGTTTCAATGAAATTAAAAATAAACGTGTAGGATACCAGTGTATCACACTCCTTAAGTGTATCTAAGAGAGTTCAATTTACAATTCCTATTAAAATAATAGCAATGATTAAGTGAACAATATGTGTCGTCTCGCCGAGAATGGACTTGAGCCACTTTCAAAATTAACAACCAGATTTGTCATAAGATTTGAAACAGCCCAAGTCCATATTCGATATAATTTAAAATGCTTCCAATTGAAAAAGCAATATTCAATTTCTTCTATATTTCATTACGAAACTTGAAAAACACGGGGTAATAAATTCAGTATTTTAAACTCTGCATTCTTATCCATTGATATCTCATAGAAAATTTTATATGGTTTATTTCTCAAAAAATGCATCCAGCATATTTTTGATTTCACATTGATTCATTTCCGGCACTTTTTGATAACATTATAATAATCTCGGGGGACAAACAGTAAATTATTTTTCTTTAATGACATTTCTACGACGCCAAAATCGCTGTCATTCGGCAAAAGCTACTATCTTAACATCAAACAACTGACAAATGTTTTTGGCCACTTTCAAAATAAAAATTTGTATCATTCCATCAAACAGCTAATTTTCTCTTTAAAAAATCTTTGTGATATTAGTTACAATTTGCTTCAGAATGAAAAAATAACGTGGAAATGTAAGTATTAAAATTGCTAGCTTGATTTTTCTTGTAAATGGCCTTAGGCCACTTCCAAAATAAACCCTCAAATGTAGACTTACATTTTTGCACGAAATGACTGAATCAGTAGCAGACTTGAACACAATCGTCTGAAAATATTCTCTTTGACACCGATCAACGGCAAGTCGCTCGCATCAAAAGGATCCCGCGTAAACGCGCGCAGTCTTGGGATAATATACCGATGGCAGCCGTACTGTTGCCGAAATTGGGGCAGCGCAAATGCGTTTTGGCAGCCGGTAGCAGCGGAGCACTTTGTTTTCGGCTAAAGCCGCGTACTAATTAGAAGGGGGCGTTCCACCACTAATTATTACATTAATGCCATAATGTTCGTGGTCTCGTCTATGCGACTGATGTTACGTTTCTGATCCCTTTGCTCCAGTGGCAAGAGGGACTCTGCAGGGCAGCCAGGGAAGAGTCTTTATCATGCGAAGATAAATCTACAATGCTCTCATGATTCGTGCGGTATAATCAGATGAGCACAATCACGTGTGTACATAAAATCCGCGTAATAAAATGAAACGGGAGTAGTATACGTGGTGCGTTTACTTTTCCGAGCTAGTCCCGCGGCAGCGTATCTGCAAAGGGGATTAGCGGAACCGAGTTTTAACGAGTTCAAAGCGGCTGGCTGTTGCTCTGTTCCCGCCACTGTTTTAGACGCCTAACCGTCGATAATTTAATTTGCCCGACTAACTGCGCCCGTTCGCAGACTGACTGAAAATATGGCAGAACAGACCAACTTCTACTGCAACAATTCCGAAAGTAAATAACGGAGGTCGATTTCCTTGCCTGCTCCACAACTTCTATGTTCCTATTCCTGCGAAAGTGTGCATTTAATACGGTTAACTCGAATTGCACTTCAACCCGTACGTGATATATACCGGGTGAGGCATTTAAAACTACCCACCTGAACAACTACCTTCCCGTTCTAATCCGGCACGGGTGGAGAGAGGGTAACTGTTGCCCCTCAATTCGCATCGTTCACCCCAACGTTCTCCACCCTGGCCGTGACGTCATCTCCTTTGTTAATTCCCCAGACGTAGCGTGGCCCAACAAGCGACTTACTTTCCGCTCCATTACCCGGATCGAGGGCTGCCATTAAAAACTTGTTTCCCCGTGCGATAAATTAAACCATCCTCGGCACAATCGATACAGATAAAGGACGGCGTTCGAGCTTAATACGCTCGCTCCGGCCGATTCCCCGACTAATCGCGTTAGCGTTCGCGTTGTTTTCTGGTACCTAATGGCCGTATCCGAAATGATTCTTCTGTGAAAACGGGATGAACCTAGCAGATTCGCCGTGCTTTGCATCGAGAGCCAATAGCAACTTTGTTTTCGTTGAAGCAATTTATTTTTCCTTACAATAGCATTGGCACAGACGAGATATAGGATGTTACGTACGGAGGCTTTGCCTACGTGACTTCTACTCCCTTCTTGGAACCACGTGTGCATGCAGGAGGTCCAGCTCGCATGTCCAAATAAACAGCTTTCTCCTTATGGAAAAGTGCATACATCTGGAAAACATAGACATATCTGCCAGATTTCCATTTACCCGCACTACCATTTTCTGAGCAAGTGTACTACTATACAGGGTCATCCGTTTTTAAACGGCCAAACGTTAACCAGCTGTAGAGGACCCCAAATGAAACAACTTTTACCCCTATCACTTTTTCTGTTTCGGCCTTGATTTCCAGATAATGGCAAAGAACCATCATTTTTTGAGTTTACATAAAATTAAATATCTCAGGACTCCAATGATGAGTCGACGCCCAAGGATCCTACTTTGAAGAAATTTATTGTCTGTACCCATATTTTTAATAGATTTTTTTAAAAAAAATGTGGTCGCATTACTTTCCGGACAGACGCTGTACTTGAAACCACAGTGTAATTTCTTCTCTTCGATTTCGTAAAAATAGGAGAAAAAGATGAACCATAGCACGGCCCCGTTGCCGTTTCGAAAATCCTGGAAGAACACCTTTCGGGTCGTTAAGTAGCCCGATACGGGCTGCGCCATTTAGAGAACCTGCTGCATTTTCGCGCATTAAACAGCTGCCTCGTAATTCCCCCAGGAAATTTCAGCTAGCTCCGGCAACGCTTTTTCCAGGGAGCTCCGTGACCGATTAACTCTACGCTGCTGTTTCTTCGTTGCGTCGGAGAGAGATCTCGAGCGCACTCGCGAAAAATCTCGCCAGCTCGCTCTAACAATTTTCAAACTATGTACAAATGAACTGTTTGCCTTCTCACACGTACACGTGAAATTTACTAACAGCGGAAGGACCCCAAGTGTCCGACTTCGATTTTGATAATCTTTTGTGAGACGATGGTACATGAATCCCTAATGATGTCTGCGAAATATTACGTGTAGTTACTCAATAGTTTTAAAGATATAGACAATTGAATTCGAAACTTCGAAAACTTGAGCTGCAAATCATGGTACAACAGGATGAAAGTTTAATCGTTTATATCTTTAAAACTATTGAGATCCATATACCATCGTCTCACAAGAAATGATCAAAATCGAAGTCGGACACTTGGATTCCTTCCCTTGTAAGTCTCGTAATTCATAGTACCTTCAATAAACTACATTTTGATTTGAATTATTACTATAATATACAGGGTGAATAGATGCAACAGCGAATTTAGTGTCGGGGCCGCGAATTAATTTGTACAATAGCACTTTCCCTAATTTCGTGGTTATCGTTTGCCCCGTTATTTTCCAAAAGGATTAGCAGGATTACGTGGGTCTTATTTAGCCAAGGCACATAAGTCGTGCCACAGAAGCTCGCATTTATGCTCCCCTTGTTGGCAGTCTGAAAGCGTAAATAATTTTTCAATGGAATCGTTCCCCGCGTATACTCCTTATCCGGTGAATTATCGGAGCGAGATACGAGCATTTTTCGAATTCGTATCTGCTGTACGTTTTAGACGCATCTGGCGCTTTTAGGAGCCATCGATGCGCCCGCATTGCTCACCTGAAATTTTATTTCCCCCACGGAAACTCCTCCATTACCATTTTTCAACTGTCGCGTAACGTACGGTGCTCTGTCCCGAAAACGTCATTTATAATTTACAAGTTGACCGGTTTTTGGCGCAGCATTCACTGCGACTTCAAACACTTTTTGACCTTTCAACGGGGGACTACGAATTAAGCCTTTTTAATTCGATAAATTTTGTTTGATCGAACACTTTCAGGTGTGTTATTATACTCCCTCCGTCCCGAATGCAGCTGTAAGTTACAGTGGGTGTAAATAGTATTCGTTCGCCCTTTAAAATTGAATAACTTTTTTATAATGGTACCAAACGACCGGTTTTCTTATAATCAATTAGAAGCATTGGTTTCCGAAATGATATGCAAAAAAGATTTTTAAAAATTATAATTAAGACAGAGGGAGTAATAAGAAAAGATCGCAGGTGTCCAGAGAACTTCTCGAATTTGATTAACGTGGTTTAGAAAATTGGAAAAGTGGATAGGAGTATTATTACTCAGCAGTATACTATAGTTAAGTTATCGGTGAAGACCGATGCCGAGCTCGAGGCACTATCAAACTTTAAATTGACTAAATGTCACCTGTTGTGGGTACACAACAGGTTTCTATAATACAGCTGCGTCCTAGGAGATTAGGTGCACGCGGTGGTATGCAATTATTTTTCAAACTTACTTCAAAGTGGAATCAAGACGAACAATCCAATAAACAAGTATTCATGACGCATATAATTTACAATTTAACCAACATACAAGAGTACTATCAAATTTATAGATGCTTATAATATATAAATATAGCAATTTGGCAAAAAATTGTACTTCTTTCCTGACGTTTCCGTTCCGTTTTGAACCTTTATCAAAGGTGGAAATTTGCTTCTAAACAAAAATATATATATAAATATAAATTTCAATGATGAGCAATGAATTTGATCATATTTGGTCTTGATACGTACTTGCTATAATAACTTTATAATGTAAAAATGAACATTGAGAATTGATGTGTGCCAGTTGCTGGTTTGAAACATACTAAATTACTTATTAGTAATTCATCGAGACGGTAGCGCCGAAAGCATCTATAAATTTAACAGTCAACATTTACGATCGATAATTGGAATTAGTTTATACACGAGTACGTTCAGAACGTTTAAAATAGTATGTTAATTAAAATTTTCACAGAAGTTCCTAATGGTTACGAGAAGTGAAAGGGCAGTTTTAATTTTGTCGACCGGCGTAATCGAGTGAAGCTATACACGTAGTTCGAGCAGCGCATTTACGATAAAAAAGTTCGAGGATGATATTAATCACTGTCGCTGGATCCACCTTTTTCAGCGACAAACTGTAAAACGTTGAAGCGCCGTAGAAAAGCGGTTCTCGAGTGTTATGACGGCATAGAAAGCATTATGGCCGAGCCATGCTACTTTCAGGAGGAAGTTCAAACCCCGAAAAGAAACTCAGGTCAGTTCGTTAATCCTGGCTTCTGTGAGAAGTATGTGCAAGTTTGCAGGCGTAGATTGCTTTTAAGCATTAAAGGGCTTCCTCGTCCGCCGCGGTGGAAGCTTCCTACTCCATCTCGGATACGGAGCTTTAAATACGCCGCCATTGTTCCACGGTTTAACTTCGACGACGGCTTCAATGAAAAATATTATTGTTTCGCGAGTCGGATAGTCGAATCGCAGAAAAGAGACGCGAAGAAGTCGTACTATTACTTATTTCAATTAATGTAATCTCAGAAGTGCCTTGAAACAGCGATAAGAAAGTGGCAATCAAATTATTGTCTGCGAAGTTTTTGTAGTCCGCAATCTAGTGAGTATCAAGTCTGAAAACCAGCAACATGCTAAATTTCCAATGCATTTGCAGCAAAGTTCGCAGGAAGTCAGTTCAGCTATACCCCCGGCACAGTTTCTTCGGTATCCTTTATTAAAACTGAATTTACCGGCTAGATATGGTCTTGACTATAAGCATCCCTTATTAAATATCAATAATCATTTGTATTTTTAATCTGATCATTTATTAACCGCATCCTTATGATAGAAC
Source organism: Lasioglossum baleicum (assembly GCF_051020765.1). Taxonomy (NCBI): domain Eukaryota; kingdom Metazoa; phylum Arthropoda; class Insecta; order Hymenoptera; family Halictidae; genus Lasioglossum; species Lasioglossum baleicum. Next base: position 4,842,543 of record NC_134938.1, read on the forward strand.
CAAGTGAAAAATTTCTGAGAGAGGTTCACGAACCGAGAGACAGATTTTTGTGTGGTTTGTGCAAAGCATCTTCACAATTTCAGCAAAAAATAGATGGTCGTCCGTTCTAGGGGTGAATCTACACCTCTGGATCGCGGTGGACATTTGTAAGAGAAACTCGCCGCAAAATTGTTTATGACAAAGAAAGTTGTTGGTAAAGTTGTTTTTTACATCAACACCTTTCACTCGTCCAGAAGAGAAAAAGTTTGAAAGGAGCCACATGTCGCAAACAAATAGTTATCGAGATATAAGCTGTTAAAGTATTTGTAAAGTTTTTCATTGTGTGGAGTTATACGTATAGACAAAAGCCTACTACTACAATCCACCGGGCCGTGTTGATGAGACAGAACGCGTAATCGTGTGCGTGACTCGAGACAAACGAAAAAAGGGACATTCGTCGCTAGGCCCGTACAACGTCATCGTCTCCCTGCCCATTCGGATCATAAAGAAGTTGCAAAATATGAAAGAATACCTTATATCCATTGTTATAAGAATATTAATCCTGTACTATAAAATGTTACCGTACCTCACCATTCCTCCAGCGGTTTAGGCGATATACTATTGGAAATATGGGTTAAATAATCTGAACCACGTTTATAATCAACAAACTATCATTTATTTTATATGCAAGGAAGGACGTCGTGACACATTGAAAAACAGAATGAAAGTGAAACATGAAACAAAACTAAACTATCAAGTGGTGTTCAATTATATTAAACAAATTCATTTTTGTTTTATTGATTATAGAATTTCAAATAAACCAACATATACCTGTAAAGGACGTTATAGCAAGCAAAAAACGCATGCGAATCTTCAACCCCGACAGATGGACAACACTTTCCTTCCAATAATTCCTTCAAACTTTTTCTCTTCTCGACGAATAGAAGGTATTGATGTAAAAACGAACTTTAACAACAATTTTCTTTATTATAAACAATGTTGCGGCAAGTTACTCTTTCAAATGTCCTCCGATCCAGAGGTGTAGATTCACGACGGATGACCATTACTTTCTATACACCCTGTACATACTAGCATCCCCTACTTCATAAAGATAAAACTAAACCAAAGTTTATGGACTCATGCGCCTTATTGCTCTAGATGTCGCGACATCTAGAGTACGATACCGTGCTCTGTGATTATTGTCATCGTAACATCAAAGCGCGCCGCGCCGTCTCGTCGATTATTTGTTTTCAAGAACTCACGACAGAGCAATATTATAGAGCACAATGCCTGTTGCACCACACTTTCGCAATGTTACTTTTCATTCATTCTTTTCCATAATGAGTTCGTGCAATATTTAGTCTATAAATACAGGACTGCGTTTTTACTAAAATATTCATTCGTTGCGCCCCGTCCAACTCGATCACGTTGGCATTATCAGCCACCGGTCTGAAGTTCTTTTAAAACTGCGCCCCCGTCGGTTTTCGTTTATTTCGCAAACACGTCGAAATTTCGATTGTCCACCGGTATGTATGGTATATCCCTGTCTCTTCGTTCCAGCAAGTTCGGAGAATGTTCGTTAATCACGTAGAAACTTCTGTCTGCATGTGTCCGACACAATTTTCCGCGGCTGGTGAGCTCAATTATAACAATTATCGGGGAACCCCCGTTATTCGAGCGCATCAATCGTTTCGCCGACAAAAAGATTTCACCGGAAATATTTACAGGTTGACATTTAATCTTTTAATATTGTTGTTACGTCAGCCGCTTCGCTCTCGTGCACGACCTACAGACAATTTTCTTCTCCCAAGAAATTCTGATCGATAAAGAAGTTCTGCGTGATCGTAAAATAAATTGCAGCGCAAGGCTGCGAACGTTGAGCAACACTTTGTTGTTCCCAATATTCAGAGAGGCGATAGGTATAGGGTAATATACTGGTTCGTGTAGTTTTCTGTTTATAAAAATTTTATTAAAAAGAATTGAAAGTGTAGACAGGCATAGTTGTGAATTGTTTATTTAAATATCTTTAAGGAAATATAACGTTAAATGAGTAAAACATTTATATTAATATGTTCTTCAGGACTGAATCTTCAGGACTGTTTATGATCTCAGTTTTAATTTAACGCTTTGTAATTAATTGTAAAAGGGATGCTCCTGAGGAAAACGACTGCCGGATATGCTTACATAAATTACTGCTGCGTCTACCCCTAAATTCAGGGAGAGACGCACCCATACAAAAACAAGAACCAGTACAAACAATATTGTCGAAACACGATGAAAAATCGTAAAGGAGAAACCATTGTCACTATTTAAGTTGATACTGCTAGTTAAAACCATACATTAAGAACGTAATAACATTTGTACTTACCACTTACGAAAATATTTCGTCAGGAGTTCGGAGCACAAAGAAGTTTTTATGGTTCTGTTACACGTAAATGATGCGATACACGTGTTCTTCGAAACGATGTAAATGACACGCGAAGAACAGTTTAAAATCGTCCAGTATTGCCACAATAAAAACCGGTGCATCTCGCCCAATGGTGCATCTATTAAATTGTCTTTTTCTTCGAGGTAATTCTGATCGATAAAGAAACCCTCTGTAATCGTAAATTACGGCATTGATTTTATATTTTTGGTTCCCAATCGGAAGAGAGATTTTGTTCTCTTCTCCAGTCTCTTTAACCAACGCCTTGTTTTATTGTGAAAATACCTTGTAGGCTATCAAGGAGGGGGATAAGGGAAGAGAAACTTCTGCAGGCATTGTCGCGTCCAAACGAAGCCCGTTTATTGGAAAGCCGGGATCCTGGGCCGAGGAACAAAGCGTCCGAGGCCCTTTCCTTCGAAATATTATTCGCGGCTGGTGGTGCGCGTCTTAATGGATCCCGGCGTGTCGATGAGCAGAAGAAAATTCTGTAATTATATTCCCCGTCGATCGACCCGTCCGTTTTTTCATCTTCCACCTCCCTTTCTTCACCGTTTCCTTCGTCCCACGATGATGAAACAATCGGCGAGGATAGTACAATAGGGAAACCGGCCCCCTTATTATTCCTTCGTTACGCTTTGTTACACGTTCCTACGGCGCCCTATCTCATCTCCGGAGTAAATTGCTGGAGTTTAACTTGAAAACTATCGCAATCGATTGTTCTGGCCACAATTAATGCCCGCGCTCCAGTTCCCGGCACTATCGAACCGTCCGCAATGGACGAACGCGTCTCCGATGTCTACTAAAATCATGGGCACTAAGAATTATTTAACACGATCACGATCGACATTTCTATTTTATTTTTTTTTAACCTTCAGTTACTCGCACTTCTTTCTCTACGTAACTGTTTACATGGAATTTTATAGGACTGCAGCGTAGATCAATTTTTATCCGGTAAAATAACTGCTTCAATGCAGAATGGATATTTTTCAGTGAGGACGGCACCTTTGTTCACGATTGAAACACTAAATTTAATGTTTTGAGATTGTAAACACTGCGTGATTTTAAATATATTAGTTACAATTTGCTTCAGAATGAAAGGATAACGTAGAAATGTTAATATTAAAATTGCTAGCTTGTTTTTTTCTCGAAAATGGACTTGGGCCACTTTCAAAATAAACGGTTTAATTAAAAGTTAATCGAATTATTCATGTCAGGCTCAACGTGGCGGGTCTAAATTTTATTTTACACGGTTTTTAAACGCATTTACTCGCTTGTCCGTGATATTCGATTAATAAAGGGTCACGTTTGTGAAGTAATACTTTTTTAATTTTTCTCGACGCATTACCTTCTCTTTCGAATATTAACAAGGAAATTATTATTATAGAATCCAGTGCTATACTTTAAATTGTTTCCCAGTCCTTGCTCCAGTTTAACGCAAGTTCGATCTTTTTTTTTGCAAAAAGGTGAAGATACTTACTGTTTGAAATAGAAATTATTCTGAGTGGTTCAGTTAATCGTCTTGTTAAAATAAAGTTCGTGAAACGTCTCCGGAATGTACGATTTAAGTCGTGGCTTTCCGCTGCGAAGCTTTCGTTTACGCTGTCGGTTCCAATATCGCATTAACTGTAGAAACATTTCCAGTCACGTGCGACGTCACTGCGTGGTCGAATCAGGTTTCCCCGACGAGTTCTCCGCAATTTCGTGGCGACGGTGAAATTTTTTTTACAAAAATCGATCGCGCAATCATCCAACAAATCCGATTCAAAAGAGGGGTTCGATGAAAAAATACTTCTTTACGAGTGGAATTCTCCTTCTACGGGAGAATAACGAATGATCTTATCACTTTTTATTTTAAACATTATATGTGTCGTACAAAAATGATACAGATCATTTTTATTTTGCATAAATGCTTGCCAATGCGACGCTAAAGAATGAGAAACGAAGAAGACTGACGCTGGCGATTTCAGTAGGTGCAGCAAACTGCAAAGGAAACAGGATTACCGTGGAAATCGTGTTGCTCGTAAGCCGGGCTGGGAAGTGTACACGAAGAGCTCGTCACCTTGGTAAGAATACGACTACCCGAGAATAGAAGGTCACAGGTAAAATTGGAAACGAACAGGTCGTGCCACTCGTAAACACGTACGAAATACGAGATGGATCTTCGATCGGAATTTCAATTCCGCCGCGGCGCGGGTTCACTGGCACCGTGTTTCGTTGCGGAACAACAGGAATATGAATAAGTCTACGGAAATCCATTTCCGGCGCTTATTTGACAGCTGACGCGTGGAATCCGCCGTTAAAGCTCCTGCGATAATAGAAGCACGATAAGCTCCGTAGACTTCTCGAGAGGTTGATGCGAATTCTGACGCGATCGCTAATTTTACGACCCGCCAGAGCCGAGGACAGACAATGACGAATATCTCAAAAATTTCCTCGAAAAGAAAATCTGTATCTCTCCTCTTCTGAGAAACAGTTTATCAATATTTTAGGGGCTACGTTCGTTCTTTTTATTATTACCACGCTTATATTAAACTTGCCGTGTTGTTGTATGCGTCAAATCTTGTAATGGAATTTTAAACCTCTTCCCATAGTCCAATCTTGCTGAAATTTTATAGACACACTTGCTTCCGATGACAATAAAAGTACGAAATGCACTAAAAAGGAGAAAATAATTTGTTCCCGGTTCTCCACAAAATACCGAATCCAGTTAAATGATTAATAATATTTTTCTCCAAAATTTTAAGCAATTAGTTCCAGATTTCTTCTGTTATAAAATTAGTGTCGGAATAGATAGAAAAATTTAATATAAATTTAAATAAATATTGATAAAATAGAGCACCGTCCATAACACGTATTGTCTAACATTGTACAAGTTGACGTAATCTTCGTGGGTGCTCCACGCTTTTATTTTTATAGTCACTAATGTCACGCGATTTTAGTTAAATTTATATTAAATTTTTCTATCTATTCCGACGCTAACTTTATAACAGAAGAAATCTTGAACTAATTGCTTAAAATTTCGGGGAAAAATATTATTAATCATTTAACTGGATTCCGTATTTTATTGAGAACCAGGAAAAAAATTATTTTCTTGTTTTACGCGCGGTTTTTAAGAAGTTTTTTTTTATATAACAATATTTTTCGTCAAACTCCATATCAACGCAATCTGCCGGTCTTGCGACAAATTCGGCCGGTTCTCTTAATTCCCATTTCCCTGAATTCTTCGTACTCGACGTGGTTAATCTCCATCGCCCTCGTCTAATCCTCAGTCGCCTATACCGTTTCACTTTACGCGAACATCAAAGTCAAAGGAGCTTCGACCGCCTTTACTTTTACTCTTTCATCTATGCTGAACGCGAGAATCCTCAGTTTCCCGGTTTCTTACTGACGCCCGCCAGACGGCTTAATTAATTCTTCATCATTTCTGTATCGCTCAAATTAAAGTTCGATCGAGCGGAGCCGCTAGGTGGCGCCGAAAGATGAAGTATAGTTTGGTTTTCGATGTTCGTCCATGTCAACGCACCGTACGACCTACGATTTTAGTCGTTCGGGGGTTAATTACGGTTTGCGCGATTCGTAGAAGTGTGACGGCGCATTGGCAGCCGCATTTGCGGCGGAAGAGAATGATGCAGGGTGCACGTGAACGCATTCCTCCCGGGCATTCCAACCCTCGTGGATCTAATAGCGTCTGCACCGTTTTCGCACCGCCCCTGCATACGCATCCTGTCTCGCCGCGATTACGAGCTGATTCGGGAAGTTGCGGAATTTATAGCCACTCGTGGTACGCCACGTACGGCGTCCTAAATAAATAATGATCAGCTGGCTTCGATAACCAGGCGATTAGACCGAACAGGCACGTGAAGGTACGTCGATCCTATAATTTCTCTTCGGAACAATCTTCTCGATTAATTGGAAGGCTCAATCAATGGAAGTTCCTGAATATGAAGACTGAGATCATCAAGCCGTTTAACAGGCTAAAAGGCTGTTGCTGAAATAATCACTGGCTAAACGAAACAGTTAGTATTTCGACAAAAGAGCGAAGAAATAAAAAATATAAGAAAAAACGCTGTTGAACATAGAGGTTTACCGATATAAGCTGCTATCGTCGTCGAACAGGATAAAAGGCGACACTTTGTCAGCTAATTTTAGTATTGTCCACAGGACTTTCTCGCCGCAACCGGATTCTTCGATTTCCGGCCGAGCGCCACAATAGAATCCGATTCCTTTTGTTTGATACCGTGTAGCCGGGGACTACTTTTCACCGTGAGCCGAATTAGATCCCCCAGAAATTCGTGGTCGATCGTGATGTATCTACCGTTCGATTGCTGTTAGCGTCGCGGACGATAGACTCGGATCCTGATCTATCGTTTCCCGCGGATAGGAAGAGTAATTGGAAAAATTCCAGCTGCACAGTGATATTAGATTTCGGCTGTTCTTATTCAATCACGGAATCGGCATGTCCCATCGAGCATTTCTTCCAATGGACGAGCAGCATACTTGGAATAACAGTCCGTTTCGAGAGAGCTCTTCCGCTTCCGCTTCGAGCGAAGAGTGGAGATGGGAGCCCCAATAATTCTCTGGTTGTTTAGGAAGAACTTTCACTTTCGAGGCGTTGCCGTTTAAAGTTTTCATCGCTAACGCTTTGACAGAGGACTTCGGTTGAATTGCATTATTCTTCTGAGCAAAATAAAATAATTCCAATTATCGATCGTAAATGTTATCAAATTTAAAAATGCTTTCGGCGCTACCGTTTCGATCAATTAATATAATATAGCAATTTTGCAAAAGATTTACTTCTTTCCTGAGCCTTTCGAATTTATTTTCACGACTTTTCTTCTGATAAAGGCATAAATTCTGTACTATTAGGTGTGTACATTTCTAGATCGCAGTGATAATCGTAATCAATTTTGTTTTCAACATTACCATTAAATATGTAATCAACTTGTTTATTTTTATTATATAAGCGAATAAATATTACTGTTACCGTGATTTCATTATTGAAAAGTAGAGTATTAACTTACTTTATCGCAAATTTTGTTTTCAACATTACCATTAAATATGTAATCAACTTGTTTATTTTTATAAGCGAATAAATGTTACTGTTACCGTGATTTCATTATTGAAAAGTAGAGTATTAACTTACTTATTCGCACACCTAATATAAAGCTCAATTAATGCATAAACTCAAATTGAAATTCTGCCGTTTTTCCTGGCAACCACAGAATTCGGCTTGACGTTGTTCCCGAGTGGCCCGAGAGAGTTGACCTGATAAAATATTCTCATGTCCATGATATTTGCACTTAGCCTAGTTAGGACGCGCAGTGCGGGCAAGCGAAGAGGAATCAGGGTCTGATTGAAACGGTCGTTCGGAGAAAAAAGCTTCGATTGGTCGTGCTCAGTCGACACCCAGCTGAATCCAGTTTTAATTTCTGAATTGCGGAAACCCTGCCGGAAGATGGTTGAAAATAGCGTTCGGATAGTGTGCGCTGGCCTGTAAACAGGCGCGACGAAGTCGAGGGCGGGCGCAACGGGTCGTGAAGAGGATCGCAATGATTGCCTTACCGGCATGGAATGAAAGCGCGCGTTGGAATCTTGACGTATACGTTCTTAATCTCACGTTGTAATTCTGCGCCGCTCGGTAAACTAAAGCTCCCGAACACCGAGAGGCCTGCACAAAGAGAAAGAGGGAAAGAGAGAGAGAGTATGTGTCCGTATTCCGTATAATGGCCAGCTCGAAAAGCGAGCAACGAACAGCTGCGCGCTTCCGCTGCTCGACTTCCTATAAACTTCATTGTTCCCGGCCGAGAATGTTATTGCTTTACCTAACGAAACTCTACACCGCTCGCCCCGTCCTTACAAAGATTTCCGTCGAAGAAAATGTCGGAGATGTGCACGCTATTTGAGCAAAATTACAAGTCTGATCTTTTAGTTCGAGGAGCTAAATACGTACCCTAATTAGAATAGAATAAGCTTCCAGCGCTGTTGCCGGGAGAAGTACTTGAAATAACAAATTTCTCTAGTCCAGTTAACCGCGAATTTCGTTATAAACTGAACATCATAAACGCTCCGGCTATTTCGGCGGGAGGTAAACTTTCGCGCAAACAAACCTGACGAACAGATAATCCTGTCGCGGTAAACGATTATGTATATCGGCGAATCTGCGCATTGGAAAGACCGTTCAATTATTTCGCAACTATTACCAAGCAGATTAATTACGGATTATTACAGGCATTCTCGTAACGGTAGTCGCGGTTCATTAGTTGTTATTGCTGCGCGACAGCTCAGAAAATAATAATCAGCCGTTCGACCGACATTTGTCAATTTGAAGCTTGTTACATGGGTCGTTGCACCACAGATTTCCCCGGGTAATTGTTCACGATGCATCGATCAACGACGTCCCTACACACAGCGTGCTATCGCACCGACCTATGCTGTACGTGCCTCGCATGCTGCTCTATGAAAGGATCTCCTCGAGCGGACGAGTCGTGTACACGAGCTGTGGAAATAATAACCCGAACCGTCTATAATTAATCGTTAACGATCGCTTCACGCGCGTCTATTATCTAATGCCAGTTTTAAATCGCGCATTATCTTCGACGGCAAACAGCCTACCACTTTAACACTAAACCTACCGAGTCTTAAAAGTAAGTGGTACATGTCCCCTTATGAAAATGACAAGATTCATTTTATCAGATGATTCAAATCGTGCCCGATTTGAAAATAATATTCATTGGTTAAATTTCAAAGAATATAGCTTCATTAATCAATTATATCTCAATTTTAAACTTTATATTAAATCATAATAAATTCACTAATTTATATTTTAATTTGAAATTTCCCCTCAATTTAAAATTTTATATTAAATCGCAATAAATGTACTAATTTTTATTTGAAATTTTCCAATTAGAAAAGAATGGTGACTATATAAGTGATTAACAAAACTATATTCTTTAAAATTTAACCATTGAATTTTATTTTCAAATCGGGATTGATATAATCAATTAATTTTTTTCTTTTTAAACTCTGCCGTGCAGTACAGTTTGCGACATCTATGAAACTCGGGCACGAGCTTATGCAATCATCTAATATTTAGACTTTGTGTGGCTCCTACACTGGCCGAAATTACGATTAAGCCATCTTACTTTTTGGTGAAATTTTATAATTATGTCATAGTAATGAGAAGCTGATGCACGATAGCATTTTAGGATTAATACAAAAAACCATTTACATGATTACATTCATAGATATATTGTTTATTTACAGAAAAACGTAAAGTTCTATAGTTTAACAAAAAACGAACTGCGAAATTTCCATAAAGTCACACGTTTTTTAAACATTTTTGTCCATTTAATTTCGAGCAGTGTATAATGCTTGCTCTGCTAAAGTCAAAATCATTTTTATTATTTCAAATAATTGTACAATAATAAATCTCGAACCGGTCATTTTGACCGGTGGTGGTATTTTTAGTGTTAATTCATCGTTCATTCTATTTTAAAGAAGCAGTAGACGGATGGAAAAATCGAATTCGATAATAACTTAGAAAAGGTTCCTCCTCATTTCGATGGCACAATACTGTCCCCATACTTTTGTCCTCCGCTGTACGTCGAATGGAACGCGTTTACAGTTCGGCCACGATCACGTGTTCGCTGCAGAGAATCAGTCGAAAAATAAAACCACGTGAACGTAACGGTAACGCAATGGCGGCGAACTAATTAGCGAAACTCGTCCCGTTGCGGAAGTTCGAACTTGGGTCCGATAGGGAAACTTTCCGCCTGGACATTACTTCGCTCCACGAAACGTGATTCCTGTGAACTGCGAGGCATCGACCAGTTCTCGCTCGATTATACATACACATGTATCGCGTGAAAAATGTCGGAAAGTTTTTGAATTTCTATGTTCAACCACTTTTTGAAGTCACTGTAGATTCAGCTGGTCGGATCGGTAGCGCATTATGTCGGATCGAGTACGTTTGAAACAAGCAAATCGATCCCGAGAAGAGCGTAAAGTTATCCTGAATGTCGACTAATGCGACGGGGCATTAAAAAGACATTAGGGGAGCTGATTAGATGTTTCGATTTCGCGACGTTACACGAATAAATTCACTGCCGGCTACGAATGAATTCATCGAGGGGGTGCTCTATCGATCTCACTCTCTCGACCACGGTGGAGTGAAAGTTTTCACCTTCTTCTAGGCATCTAGAGCGTTCCTCACACGAGGGATCGAGTCGCGTCGAGACCTCTTCATCGTCTGATATAGAATAATCTCGACCAGCCGAGGTTGCGAACCCACTTCGTCAACGACCGGCTTCTGCAGGGGTCACAGAACTTCACGCAACACTCTTCTCCTGGGTATACAACCAGTCCACAAAATTATAATACACCCCAAAAATCATCTCAAACAGAGTTGGGCATTGATCAATTAAAATTGTAATCAAGATGATTGATTAATGTGTACGATTAAAAAAGAAATCATCGCAAAATCAGAGACTGATTCAATCGATTGATGAAGTTAATCGTCAATCGTTGATTAAAAAAGAAATCATCGAAAAATCGGAGACTGATTCAATCGATTGGTGAAGTTAATCGTCAATCGTTCATTCAAAAAATAAATCAGCGAAAAATCAGAGACTGATTCAATCGAATGGTGAAGTTAATCGGCAATCGTTCATTCAAAAAATAAATCAGCGAAAAATCAGAGACTGATTCAAACGATTGATGAAGTTAATCGTCAATCGTTGACTAAAAAAAGAAATCGTCGCAAAATCGGAGACTGATTCAATCGATTAAAGTAGAAATTTAACCGTTATTCCCAATTAACGATTAATAAGTATTTAATCGTTAACCGCAAGTGTGTGTAACGACTAAACTAGGAGATTAATTGAAGGAGTGGCTGGATAAAGGTGTCAAGTAACAAATTAATTGTTTTCTGTAAGAGAGTTTTAGCGAGGTATGTTGTCCTTTTTTGATGAATGAATGAATATATATATATATTGTTATGGTTAATCTCTAATACAAAAAGAAGATAATAAATCAATCGAAAAAGCACAACATATTTTGTAAAAACTCTTTTACAGAAAACACACTAGACACCTTTATCCATCCACCCCTTCAATTGTAAATTGCGATTAACGATTGAAGTAGAAATTTATTCGTCAATCATTGATTAAATTTTTGCCCAACTCTGACCATCAAAGTTCATTTCAATACAAAAACATAAAAGTTGTTAAAAATTGGATTGGCCAATAAGTTTTTCATTGATCATGCACCCCCCCCCCCCCGCCAGTCTGAAAAATATGACATCAAGAACTGGTTTACAGATTTGGCAATGTTATTAATAATGTTCCGAGATACTCACGGCGCGAAAGCTGGCCTAGAAAAGCCTAGAGAACCCGCGCATATTCGATTCGAATTGTAGGACGTCTGATGCTCCATTGAGTGAGAAATATGACGGAATAATGCGACTATATTACGAGGGATAAAGTGAACGTCTCGTTTTAAATATATCGGCGCAGCTGTTGCCGAATCTTGTTTTTACACCGTAGACTTCTCGCGAAATAAATTTTATTCCGTTTAAATGTCTTCCTCTCTCCTTGACTCCGCCGTGATTTATCGCTCGCCCGAATACGCTACCGGAAGTTAGTCCACTCGAAAATGTCACCACGGTTATTTCAGATGGGAATAACTTTTTTATTCATCGTTTCAAACTTTTATTAACGCCCCTTCTATTTATTCGTATATATACGTTCTTACAATATGTATAATTTATATCCGTTCGCCACAAATTGCAATCGTTAATCAGCCGAGAATTAATGCAACGATAATTATTTTGCAGTTAAGATCCTTTCAAACGAGATCCTAATTAACGTCCACTCGCTATCGCAATTATTACTCTTTTAATGTGGAAAACCACCAGAATCGATATCGTGATTAATAGATTGCCAATCTTTATGCTTATGAAAATGTTCAGAAAAGGCTAGAATATAAAATTCGATAGAATTTTGCCGAATTTTCATTTGTTTCGGATCTACAAAGGCGTTCCCATTAAGGATAGGATTTTATTTCATTCCACGTTCTTTAAATTTGCCGACAAAGATCGGAAAATGCGTAAACATCCGCAGTCTAGTGATTAATGATAAATTACTCGTTTAGCTTGCTTAGTAGAAGTTTAATTTTTACACGAGTTAATTTATTCATTAACGTTAACCTTTCGTTCCAATGGAAAACAGTCTCTTGTAGACTCGAGAATCAATTTGCATCGATTAATGTGGGAGTCGTTTGTACAACTCGGTGAAACGGAATATTGTTAGAACTGGTAATGGTATGAAAATTTGATTAATTTGCGTGAACGATGGTTCACTGCGTTTTATCGACACGTAAAATTACCAAGGGTCATGTATGTACTACCCAGTTAATTCAAACGAAATAATAATTCATCAATTGTTGCAGCTTGGAATGACGAGTGTCGATCCAGGGTTAAATTTGTCTGGAATCCCGGTAGCTTGCTCCGTGTTAGTTCGATGAGGCTCCCGGCTCTCCTTAGCAGAGCTGAATGGCGTATGTATCAGGAAGCAGAGCATCCCCGATGTATCGGGCCCTCTTAGCTGCTGTCGGAAGTGTGTTTCTCGGACGATGATATTGAATTCTGGCGCGACGGGCGCGGATATCCACGTATTATTTCTGTATCGTCGGATAGCGGAACATCGCGGTGAAGAGGTGCAGCTTCGCCATTTCAGTCGAGCTCGCTTTGGACCTCGATCGATATCGTTGGACGAATACGTACTTGAGCGTACATGTATGTATAGATACTCTGGCCTGGCTTGGCTTGGTCCATTACAGTGTCCCTGATGTTTCGGAATGGGCAACCGTCGGAAAAACCGAGTCTCACTGGTTTCCTTCGTTCTTCTTCCTCGTGCCTCACCGCCCCTAACCCGAAACCACCCACCCAACTGACCACCAGCATTTTATCTTCATCGGTCATCGTCTACCTACTGGCATCGGGTCTTCGCCCTTCCCGAAGGTCTGTTGGCCATTTCCCGTTGATCCCTCCCTTGATTTCGATCTCTAACGATCGCCTTCCTTTCAGTACTAGCAACCCTCGTTACTTCAGATAATCTTCGATCCTTTGTTCAACCTCCTCCTCCACGAGACCTTCTTCAATTTCACTTCAATTCGGTCTCGCTTGCTCCGCTCTGTAAATTGTCCGAAATTCTTCCTTTTGTTCACGATTTGTTCTCGCCGTTTAACGGAATGTTGCTTCACCCTTCGTACTCGGAGCTAGTCTAATTGGAATACCGAATTTTTCTTCCGGACCGAAGTATTTCCATTTTATATGATTTTCGTAATTTTATTGGTATAAAACTGATACAATACCACCAGGGGTGGGCATTATTTGGCGAAACAAATATTTCTAATACTATTTAATATTTTCGATTTTATTTTGCTTAAAGGAAATAGTATTTTAAATGGGATATGGGAATCGAAAAATTTAATCACCGCGAATGCAATTTCCTAACATTAAAACTTGTGGATTTCCAAAATTTTCTTGTCGAAATCTACAGAATGATATTTAAGAAGTTAGAAGTTGTTGGTCCCCTAAAGCGAAGTTTAGCCGAAATTTGAAATAAAAAAGATTGAAACATGGATTTTCGGAATTTTCTTGTCGAAATCTACAGGATGATATTTAAGAAGTTGGAAGTTGTTGGTTCCCTCAAGCGAAGTTTAACCGAAATTTGAAATAAAAAAGATTGAAACATGGATTTTCGAAATTTTCTTGTCGAAATCTACAGAATGATATTTAAGAAGTTGGAAATTGTTGGTCCCTAAAGCGAAATTTATCACCATACGGTCATTCGACCGCGTTAAACGTACACAATTTCCAAAAACTCATTGTAAGTTGTGGGGTACTCGAAGCACTGGTGGCGGAGTTTCCTGTGGAAACGCGGCGAGCGAGAAATCGCGAAATCGGAGCGTATTTCACGGTAAAAGTGACTTCCCTCTGCGTTAAGAGCCTAATGTTTCACAAAAGATGGATTCCCCTGTAATCTAAACTGTCGCGGGGAACCTTCTTCGCTCCGCGGCAAAAGGCTCGAAAGGAAGACTCGCGTCGGGAACATTTTTAAAAGAAATACTACGCCGATTTTCTGGGCGACGCGAGAGAAAGTTTGCGTCGCGAGCCGGAATCGTGGTTTCCATTGGGAACGGTTCTAGAGGCACCTGCCGCGGCCACAAAGGAGAAGTTTCTTTTTCTGACGTGGAGGATCGATAAAGCTCGCCTCGAAACAGGAGCACTTTAAGCGACATCGATTCCGCGACCCTTCGAAATTGAAAAAGTTCTAATCCAATGTTCAATGGGTCGTTGTCTTCATCCGCGGGATCAATTCTTATGCGTTTAATGGAACTATTTTTCGCGGACTCCCGTAGGAATCCTATTAGTCCTCTCGGCATCGCGGCTTCTTTTGTTGTGTCCCCCTGCCCCGGAATCGAAAGTTCTCCCGGCGAAAAAACATCGCCGGAAATGAAGAAGATTACGGGAATCGCTGAAAAGAGAATTTACGCTTATAATCTGCTTCTGTCTTTTAATAACGCGAGTTTAATATTACTCTTTCAAACGCTACGAACGAACATTAATCTTCGAGCGAGGTTGCACTGGTTACAGGCTTATCGTATTGTAATTTATCAGATCCAGGATTAACGCGAGCGATTATTAACGCACGCTGACCGCGTTCTTGCGAAGAAAAACAGAAAGGTCAGACGGTAAATGTAGTACTTGTACAGGGAGTTTCAAAATTACATGTCGCGACCGTTTTTGCAAAATTGGCCTTGACCCTTTTTTTAAAAAGTGATTGTCATTTGATAAGAGTGAAGCAGAGAATGACGTTCGATACTCGATTACTTTGCCCGAGTTTATGGCTCATTGCGGTGGCCGGTGCATTAATGCGGTCTCGCATTCAAACAGTCTTAATTCGTCAGAAGAATTACTTATCCCCGGTGAACTACTTTCAGGCTTTAATGCTCGCGATGATCCATCTAACGGAGTATATACACATATATATATATATTTTTACGTTCATTTTGAAGTGGAAGCGGAGGTGGTGCTTGCGAGTCGCTAAAAGCTGCTGCACCACTAGGCGCCCTAGCTTTTCCAACAGACAGTCAAAGCGACTTGTGCGCGACGAACGGTGCACGCCGTGCATCTTGCGCAGGTCAAAGCGTGTCCGCGTCGCGTCGGTTCCCGACTGTGTACGGCCATTGCACGCACACACTCACACCAATAAGTATGTCCCGTCACCTGGCAAATACACGCAAATTGCATATTTATGCTGTAATAACGCGACTGCCTGTTAACACTAAACCTACCGAGTCTTAAAAGTAACTGGTACATGTTCCCTTATGAAAATGACAGGATTAATTTGATTTAGACTTTGTGCGGCTCGTGTTGTAATACGTGCACTATCAAAGATATCTGTACAATCGTTTCTTATAAAATCAGTTTTATTATTTTTTTAATTGTAAAATAAAAAACCTGGAATCGAACACTAGCTGTACCCGCGACTTTGTCCACGTGCAATAACAAATCCAAAAGTTATAAGCAGAAACGTGCCCAAAAGAGGGCGAAAAGGTCGTCTTTGGTCACTAATGACGTCTTTTGAACGAATGGACTTTTTCGAATGCGGATTTATCCTAAACCTTCCCGAAGCAACGCTGCGTCTAATGGCTCAAATCCCAGGTTTCTACGTTCTCAGTTGATGCCGTCGCAAACAGACAGACAGACACGATTTCATTATACATATATGTATAGAGATAGAGACTAATCAAAGAGAGTTCGAAAAAAGCAAGGAATACATTTTCATTCCAACAAATGTCATTTATTCGAATGTGTACGCGCGGCTCGTGCATAGTGGTCTATTCAACGGTTCTTGTTTCGCAAATCTGCCCGCCGCCATTTCCCCACAAACGTCCGTATAACAAGGCCGCCGCATTCTAAGAGATTTGTGCGAGAACCCTCGTTGAGGTTGACAACGGAGCTCAGCTCCTTGAATCTGACAAACGGATAACGTGACCGCAATGTTTGCAGCACTGCGCCTGCCAGGAAATATTGGGACTGTCCAGAAAAATAATCAATTCTAACTCAAAATATAGAATCACCTCTTTTGGTACAGTAAAGAAGCACTGAATAGCCTTCCGAATGGCATAACATTTCGAACAGCAGGCAGAGAGAATGTATCGTCGCGAATTCTATTTAAGACAGGCGAGAAGGCCCAGCTAAAAGCTGTACCCGGCCTAACCTTAAACTATACAGGGTGTCCCACACCAAGTGTAAGTCCCGGAAATGGGAGGTTCTTTGGGTCATTTGAAGCGACATTTTCCTTTGCAAGCATGGTGTCCGCGGCTTTGTTTCCGAGTTATTAATGAAAAACACGGACCATGGCGCGCGATGTCACGGCGCGCGGCGGCCCAGGGCGCGCTCTGATTGGTCCGTGTTTTTCGTTAATAACTGCTAAACAAAGCCGCGGACGCCATTTTTGCAAAGGAAAATGTCGCTTCAAATGACCCAAGGAACCTCACATTTCCGGGACTTACACTTGGTCTGGGACACCCTGTATGTCCAGCCTATTTTCCAGCTACAACCGTTGAGTGAATGTCACGCGCCTTCAAACACAGTCGAGGACTGAAATATCGGGTTTACTCATCCGGCTAAAACAGTTACGGACTCGTACGAACCGGACGGCCGAGCGTACGAGTAAGAAGCCCAGAAATAAATCATGGAAGTCAACCAGACACGGGGGCTTTTCTCGTAGCCCAGAAATGGCGGGCATCTTTATTTCAGGTAATGCCGAGTTATCGATTTCTCCGGACGTGCCCGATAAAAACGCGAATCCATAGACATCGAGTTCCCGGCATGGAAGCGAGAGAGAGAGGGACCGCGCTTCGGAGGTGTAAAATTCATCGTTGACCTCGCCCGGAACGGCTCAATCAACCTCTCGCGGACGTGTCGGTTTTATCGAACCGTCTCGAGTGCATGCGGTTACGCAGCTTTTCTTCTCCGGGCTCGTTTTCAACGGACCGGCCGTAAAGGATGCACGGCCAGGTATCCTCGTTGATACGCGAATAGATCGGCGAAAATACCTCCGTGTGCCAGCGATCGTTACACAGCGAAAGCGAATTTCAACTTTTACAGGCGTCCGAGCCGCGTTTTTAGAGGGCAATTCCCCGTAACGCTATTCGGGCCAACTCCTGCAGACTTTTCCTTCGAGTTCAGAAGCATACGCAGCCCGAAATTTTTGTCAGATTGTTCTACAGGGTGTACATGTAGGGCGGATGACCGCTAAATTTTATACAACCTGTACAGGGTATTTTAAAATTGTATGAACCTTTCTTCGAGGAAGTACAAACTTTTTGGAACACCCTGTACAACTGTTCCAACTATTTCTTTCTCTTAACGCTAAACCTATTATCATCGGTCCGAATGACCAGATTTATTATTTTACAATTATTGAAATAATAAAAATTATGGCTGCTCTATACTTTAATGATGTATTTGGTATGTAATCCAGTAGATTTGTACCCGGCGCGGATGCAGATGGAGGTTTCGAACCTCTAGGATCAATAGTTGAAGAGATATGGTCGCTGAAAGTTGAGCAATCTGCAGTGTTTTTGACAGGCCGCCATATTGGTTTATAGTGACGGTCGCACGCCGCTTACTGAGTTGGTTAGCATTAGGTCGAGGGGGGCGGCTAGGTAAGCGGCTCGCGTCTTCACTACAAACCAATATGGCGGCGCCCTTACCTGTCAAAAACACTGCAGATTGCTCAACTTTAAACGACCATAGCTCCTTACCTATTGATCCTAGAGGATCGAAACTTCGATCTGCATCCGTGCCGGCTACAAATCTACTACATTACATACCAAATACATCATAATTCGTATGGGAGAGGTACTAATTTTTAGTCCGGTTAAGGAAAGTTTACCCAAAATGATTTTATAAGAATAACTACTTTAATTATTAAAAAGCACAAAGTCTAAATAAAATCAATCTTGTCATTTTTATAAGGGTACACGTACCAGTTACTTTTAAGGCTCGTTAGGTTCAGTGTTAAACGCATAGAAATGTTCATTTAAAACCAGTGGATTCGTCAGAAACGTGAAAAGCTACTTTGTTCCGTCCGTTAAGAGTCTTACGGAGTCAGAAGCAACAAAAGTAACCCGTTAATTCGTCCGGAAGTTCGTCACGTCGTTACAAACTTTTCTCCCGTGTTCGAGAGAACTGCGTTCGCGTACTTTCTGCTTATTCTCGCGCCCGTAAACATTTGCTGTCCACGGTAGAATCTCTCCGCGCGGCACGCGCGTTCGCATGAAATATACAAAACTTCACGTCGGCTTCCGGCGACAATAAAAAAGTAATATTTAAAGTCCAAGTGCGTCGTCAACTTTCCTGTCACAAGGCATAAAAAAGCCACCGATAAAAGTCAAACAGAAAGGTCATACGTTCGCCTCGGGATCATATGTCTAGGAAGTTCTCGAGCGTCCTTACGAGAACGAAATCTCCGACGAAAAAGTTAGTTAACTTTTCTGTCCTTTAGCGTTACGTCGGCTACAACAGGTAGTTTCCTCGAGGAAACCGCGAGAAGCCACGAGTTCTACGAGTTTTGCGTCGCTGACGTCGTAAATTCTCGTCGAAAAGACTCGCTTCAGCCAGTCGTGGAACCCGACATATTTTGTTCTGAAACGTCATACAGTGGTCCAGAATTCGTGAAAACTCGCGCTGAAATTCTCGTGATAGTCCGAACGTTCACAACAATGTAAACACGCGTATCTAATTAAGTTGCATCCGACGATTTTTAATTCGGTTAACGGCAGGTTTATTCGCGGGAACACCATTTCGCTAATTGAACCGATGTTCCCGAGTAGTTTTGATATTGGCGTTGTTTGCTGAAAAGGCAATTTGCATGTATATAGGTTGCTTATTACCGTTGTTCGTGAAAACGTCACCGTGTGGCAACGGGAAAATAAAACGACCGGAAGAACCGGAATTACGTGGGTTCCAAGGAAACTCGTTGATGCGCTCCTCATTGGCCGTTCTCCTTTGGAAATTTTACGTACGACGTCATTGGAAACGATAATGAATTTCACGCCACAATTTTGATTTATTTAGAAATTAATTGAGAGTGTACCATTCTACTAAGAATGCGATAGACTCTCGATTGCCGATTATGTTCATTAAAAGTACATGACTACCCTAGTCATTTTCACATTTTCGTTTAAGGTAGATGATTCAATTTGAGCCAACCACTTCTCGTTTTGATTAACAACTGACTATCTACGTTAGTGAGCACGTATAACACTCGAACAAGGCGTTTAGTATGTTCATAAAATTACGACGTTCCTACTACCTATTAAGAATCTATCAAAACTTTGGCACTCGCCCCGTATTTGACTTTATGCTTGCATATTTGAATCTCAAGGAGCCGGTGCATCTGCATATACAGCGAGGAGCAACACCGAACACACGCAGGGTATTTAATATTAGGTGTACAAATAAGTTCTGACTGAATTCGAATTACTTTCCTATTATGGCGCCATCTGAAAGAGCGTTCTTCTATCTTTAAGAAGAGTCGTAATGAGCGCTCTATGAGTTTCCAGTCCTACGCAACAATTTCAAAGAATATGGCGTGCAAGAAGCATCGTTTGCGTCACTGCTTACTCTTTGAATTCGAGCTTAGGAAATCAGCTGCAGAAGCTACTGAAATGGTTTGCGCGGCACTGGGAGAGAACGCTGTATCTTACAGAACATGCAAAAAGTGGTACGAAAGATTTAAAGCCGGAAATTTCAATTTCGAAGACGACGATCGTTCAGGTGCGCCGAGAAAGTTTGATGACGGTGAGTTAGAGGAATTGCTCAACGAAAATCCGACTCAGACGCAAGAAGAATTGGCAGAAAGATTGGGAGTCGCCAGACAAGCAGAATCTATCCGACTGAAACGATTGGGTAAAATTCAGAAGTTAGGGCAATGGGTCCCACATGAAATAAGCGAAATGAATAAGAAAAACAGGCCCGAGATTTCAGCTGCCTTGCTTTCACGGCATGAAAGGAGAAATTTCCAAATCCGAACTTGCATTGCAAATAAGTTTTGTGTCTACGTGGTGGAATTTCCAAGGAATCATCCATTATGAACTGCTTCCACCTGGAAGGACAATAACTGCCGAATATTATCAAAATCAATTAATGAATTTATACGACCAGCTAGAGCGGAAACAGCCGTTTACTGGACATGGAACAAGACACGCGATTTGCAGCACGACAATGCTCGGCCACACGTTGCAAAAGGAACGTGGAACACAATTTATGCGTTGGGGATGGGAAGTCCTGCCACATGCGCCATACTCTCCCGACCTGACTCCGTCAGACTATCTTTTCCGGAATCTGCAACACCACTTGTTGGAGAAACACTTCAGCTCGGAAGAAGATATCCGAAAATGTATTGATGACTTCAAAACCAGCAAACAGCCGTCATTCTTCGAGGATGGAATTTATAATTTACCCGCCAGATGGGAAAAGGTTATAGAGAATGAGGGTGATTACTTTGAGACGTAATCTTGTACCTGATTTAAATTTGGAAAAAAGGGGAAAGAACTTATTTTGCACACCTAATACAAATTATTTTGCGTAGTGACGGAAACGGTCGGAAAACTGCGATAGAAATTATGCTCTCTGTGAAACACTCTGGCACGCCTTTTACGCTGGAAAATCCGGGGTCCATCGAGAGCTTCCTCGAGAGGGAAGCGAATGCTTTCAGCAGTATCTGACGACTGGTTCGAGAGCAACGCCACTTATTAGACGTTTGCCTTGCCGTTTAAATGCATCCTATTCTTAGGAGCACGCTCCGCGGAGGAACAGTTCCGCATAATATTATTTAAATTCATTTTTATCGCCGCTCTTGTCCTGAATTCCCCGACAAAGGCTCACTCGGAAGAACCATAAATTAATTACCGGCGATCGTATTGAATATTCGTAGCTATCTTTAACTTCACGGGGATCATCGTGGAAGGAATTAACCTCCATTGTCGGAGGGTGCAATAACATTTTCCTCAATTCGAGATTCTGCAATATAATAATTCACTTCGACTTTTTAAGATCCGTTCATAGAATTGAGATAAATCATATCCCTGTTAGGTGGTCAACCGTCAGACAGCAATATCTTGAGATCGAATGATTGTAATGGTATGGTCATGATACTCGTTGGATTCGTCTCTTCATGCTCTACAAGACTATCGAAGAAAATTCATAAAATTTCTTACAATAAAATATCAACGACCTAATGAACCAGTGCGGACTTTTCACACCGTCTCTGCAAAATTTTCACCATTTTTTGTAGTCAATTGTCACAAGTTCTATGCGTTGCTCGAGCGTGTAATTCTCCACGACTAAACCTCAATACTTCCTGATGCCACTTGTCAAAGATTAGTACTCTATGTTTGCCACAAAAAAATGGCGCGCAATTTAAAATGTCAGGTCATTTTGAGACACCCTTTATTAAATTTCACAAGACCCATTTTGTGTATGTACATTTGTTGTAATTAGTATCGTTAGAAAGATATCGTTAGAGGTTTTGGTCGGAGCATTTCGAAGTTCCACCGGTCCCGCCTGGATTTCTGTCCCTTTGTCACCAAGGTTTGCGCACATCCATAACGCTTTCGAGCATCAAACTCAATATTCAGCGAAACGTCACCCGCACACCTCCGCGTCTGACCCTCTCAATCATGCTGTTGTGCCTGAAAGTCGCTATACCAACACGATGGGCCGCGTGTCACGTATACCTGCGCCGCGCTTCGAATCCCATTTGCTTCCGCCACAACCTGTTCGATGTTACATGTTCCACGAACAACACGATAGACACTCGTTGCTCAATTACACGATCTCCGTATCATTTATTTATTGGCTGTTCCGGTCAGTTTCCCGGCCACCATGTTATTCGGAATAGGTTTAATTAGGTAATTTCGGGATTGATGCACCACATTTTGTTTTCTGTTTATACAAATTTTATTGGAAAGAATTGAAAGTGTAGACAGAGGCATAGTTGAATTGCTTATTTAAATCTCTTTAGTAAAGTATAACGTTAAATGAGTAAAACTTTTATATTAATATATTGATATATTGTTTAAAAAAAGGTCGAGAAAGTACATCTCTCCCTAGGCCCTGGGGTTTGATGCACTCCTAATTAAGGATAGACTAGAGGTGGGCATTATTTGGCGAAACAAATATCTCAAATACTATTTAATATTTTGGATTTTATTTTGCTTAAAGAAAATAGTATTTTAGATAAGATATAGTATTTTAAATAGGATATAGTATTTGAAATAAGACATAGTATTTTAAATAAGACACAGTATTTTAAATAAGACATACAATTTCAAAACTAAAATATTTCTATTTCAACAATTTGATCCAGAAAATAAAATATTTCTATTTCAACAATTTGATCCAGAAAATAAAATATTTCTATTCCAACAATTTGATCCAGAAAATAAAATATTTCTATTCCAACAATTTGATCCAGAAAATAAAATATTTCTACTTCAACAATTTGATCCAGAAAATAAAATATTTCTACTTCAACAATTTGATCCAGAAAATAAAATATTTCTATCTTGACAATCTGAAACACGAAATAAAATATTTTACTTTTTGCATTGTTATAATAATCTGAGAGAACGCATAAACATACAGTCTATCTTATCGTTAAGAAATTTACACTCGTAAATGTACTGAATCCGAACCATTATGTTTGGCAATAATATTTAAAATTGAGATTGAAAATAAAGACAATCATAGACAAGCATAGGTTAAAACGATGTAAATGATACGCAAAAAACAGTTTAGAATCGTCCTGTATTGCCACAATAAAGTCTGGTGCATCTATTCCGGAATTACCCTATTCGTTATTCAAACATTGTCTCGACATCTGAAATTGTGGCAAGACTACCAAGCTTCTCTTTCTCTTCAAATCTTTTTGCTGGATAAACGATCGAACATTTCCTTGACCGTTTTCCTTCCTTCAATTTGATTCGTGCGAATTATTCAGTAGCAATTACCGGATGGCTGACGAGACTTTCGCAGACTGTTCTAGCAGCGGTGTATCGCTACGCTAACATAATTTCCTGGTAAAACAGAAACCTAAAATCTAGGAATTTCTATGAATAATGTAAACCCTTTCGATTCGGTCTAACGCGAAATAAATTGCTGGAACGTGATTTGTTAACGTCGGCTGTGGTCTGCAGCAGCTATTATTAGGGTCGCGTTTACGCAACTCAAAAGTGGTTCACCACTTCTCAAAGATCACATTCCGTAAATGTTATCTCGCGAAACATTATTCAACGCTAAAGTTCGATCAAGTTAAGCAGCGAGTTGAAATATTCCCGAGCTGGGAAGTTTTCAAAATTTTCAGCGTGTCTAACTTTTAAGGCACGCCGAAGTTCGCATAGCTGGACAAACTGGTCGCTGTTGGAAACAACAGGGATTGAAGCGTTCCAGCAGTTATTTCCTGTTAGCCAACAATAACTTTATACTCTTGAAAAATGTACGACGTGTCTGTTTACAAGCATTTTCTCGGATGTCGGAGCAGCATTGATGTCTGCACGGTCAAGATTAATAACCGGCGTGCAGCTCCGACAAATACGCGCGTTTACCGACTCGTTCGTTGGTTCGGTTAGGGTTAATTAATAACCGTAGTCGATGGCAGGTAACAACCTGTCCGTGCACACACGGCCGCCCCATTCACAAACTTCCGTCTGTGGCAAGTAGCCACGTGGCCGTTCGGTTCGCCGTTCTCATTGATCATGCTTGCCCGAGCAACCCCGTACGCGACAATATATTCTGTGCGTTGACGTGATGAGAGCTGCGTCTGAATGGGCTGCCGACGCTTTGTAATCCTCTGCTCGGCGCAGGTAGAATTACTCCCTCTGCACATCGAACCTTTAGAAATTTATTACAGGATTCAGCGCCGCTGATTTGTTCCTGCGAAACGCCGCGACCATGTCTAGACTGTCAATTTTTATCCGTCTAGCACGCTACAGTGACACCTACAGTGACGAACGAATTGTTGAAAAATGTTTTAAATTGGAAATGTCAGTATACAATTTCTCCTCTAGTGAAATCATTAATAGACAGCGGATTTTATGCATTTATGAGAAAAATGGGTAGGTGTAATTTAAAACAGTAAAAGCATTAGAAGAATTTACAAATACTATTATATCATTTTCAACCTATTATTATAACTATATTATAACAAAGAAAATAAATCTCCATGTCAGTTCAGTTTGTTGCAATGCAGGTAGAAAAAATGTTTATTTTGCATAAGGATTCACTGTCTAATCATATTAACCTTCAATACAGTGCACAGAGGGAGTAGAAATGACAGTTTCAAAGAATTTAGCATTCTATCATCAAATAACTATTATATAAAGAATGTTAGACATAGACAAATGTTTGTTCTCTATGTTATACTGACTTATTACTAGACTGCGGATCTTTATACAAAATAAAAATCGTAAGCATGAATTGCAAGACATGGGAAACAAGTAGGAATTTATTTCTCGCTTTAGTGGTTTTATTAAGCTGTATGAAATGTATTGATACTCTTGCATTCTTGTAATCTCTTTATTGTTTGAAATTACACTCACCCATGTTTGTCATAAATGCATAAAATCCGCAGTCTATTTATTTCAATAAAGTATTATGTAAATTTTAGGGATCGTTATCAGATTCTAGAGTTTGACAATCTCGACACATCACGCAGGTTGTGGAATGTTTCTTACATGCAAATCGGTCGCATTTAAAGCGTTTTAATTGTAGTACAGTAAAGTATCTATAAACGCAAAAGCCTCGGGGGGATTCGTTTGCGTTTATCGTAGGCGGACACTATTTTTTTTAGCTGCAATGGCCGAGCCGAACGTAGAGAAGGACTTTCTTCCCGAACAGATACACGTGTCTGTATGAATGTCTGAATATCTTTAGGCAATGAAGGTATTTCAGCGCGTAATTTTAGTTCTTGAATTAAAGATAGAACTAAATTTTGTAAAAAATACTGCAATATACCTGAACTATGGAACTTACAACCCTGTGAGCTTTCCAAGCCCATGCTTTCCCCATCATGGTGGAATTGCCTGTCGTCCTGGCTCGTTTTATGATTTTATGGTTCCTTTGAATGTGTTAACTAAATTTCATTCCGCTAACAGCGTTAATAAATGTATTAAACACCGAAGACACCTAAACTATGTGCTGATTGCAAGCTCAGATACCCTTAGCGTTCAATTGTAGATCAATTATAACAAGATGTTCTGAAAGACAAAACAAGTGTAAAAGAATACCAAAAGGTCCCGAAACTGTTAGATAGGGTTTTACTTGCTTTACCTCCATAAAACCGACGGTTCTATTTCTTGCAATCGATACAGACAATTTTTATTATGCATAAAGATCCGCGGTCTATTTATAAGATTCGGGCACCCGGTCGTATATATGTATCTTAAACTCTGGAAATAATATAACCACGCTACAAGTGGAACAAGCACGTTCGATTTGTTCTAATAGCGAGCGTGCGAATGCTTTCGCGTGCCACGGCGTATTGATTCGAAACCAAAAGCTATACCATAATACCCCGCGATTTGGGAGCAACGCAGCGTGGCGTCGAGCGGTGATCCGTGGGAAATTCGTGGGATTGAGGCTTCCATAAAATTACAGCATATTTTGCCAGCAAGAGAATCCAACGAAGCTCCATCGACGGGAAAGTTTGCTGCGGCGGACAAAATGGCCGCTAGCAGCAGCCGGGCTCTCGAAATCCCCGGTCCGAACGAAACCATCTGAATCCCTCCCTCCCTCGAGGCCGGCTCGGGAAGCTTTACCTGTTTGAAACGGCGCCTTTCGTTCGCCGCGATACCTTTGTCTCGGAAGTTCGACTAATGAATCGTTCCTCGAGGAATATTTTGTTCGATGCTCCGGCCCGGGTTCCATGGGAGTCTTGTCGATATTGTTTTAATCTTCCGCTGCACGGAATCGACGGGGAAATCTCGCGGTTTTATTGAATCGATTGGTAAATATTTTTTATCGAAGCTTATGACTGGTCATCAATTATCACGTAGGTATCAAAGAAAAACAATCCTTTTCTAATCTGCAAGACAAAATCCAAATTCAATGGATCGAAGATTAACACTCTACCTTGGTGCAGTTTCTTTTGTTTACGTTAGAGCGATTGTTTTCTTCATCAGTATTCGTTGCGACTTCGAAGCTAACAAAACGTATATGCATGTTATGCTGCTATGTTCTATATCCTACGTACCCATTTCGTAATGTTTCTTTTTCAATACAACCCCTTTAAGGTGTAAAATTTCAAACTTTGATAATTATTCCTTTGAGTGTTTGTTATGGTGGACCTATGCACCAAATTTCAAGCTTGTAGGTCAATGGGAAATACGCAAAAGGTTTTGATGATCTGTCGGTCAGTCAGTCAGTGGCAAATTTAGCGATTTTTTTTACGATTATTTTAAATTACATCTCCCCATCTACCTCCTTTACCGAGTTATAAGTTGTTTCGTGTAAAAGGAGGTAGTCGGAGAACTTGGCTGGTGCACTACCGTGCACCTAGATTAACGTAATCTTCGTGGGCGCTCCACGCTTTTATTTGTAGTCGCTAATGTCTAAAAAAATTATTTTCTCCTCTTCAATGCATTTTAATATAAGCGTAGTTTTTACCAAGTTTTTTTTACATAGAGATCCGAAAAGTTTGTGCCTTTGAACGTCGTACTTTTCGCACTGCCAGGTGACGTGGTTTAAGGTTTCGTTACTTTGATCACAACTATACTTGTCGTCAGAAATTAAGTAAGGGATAGTGATTCGACCGCGCATCCTATTGACCGTACTAGTCAAACACCTCTTAAGTCTTTTATGGGAGAACCAGGGTAGGGAACTGTGAGTCCGTTTCGGAAATCCAAATTATTAGGTCGTAGTAGAATTGCAATTGAGGAATATAAATTAAGAACAGTCTAAAGAATTAATGGAAATCTTAACATTGAGGTTACAAATTGAATCGCTTCGAAGTTCGAAGTCTCGAAATATTATTCAAGCGGGCGCTGCTTAAGGGAGGGTTTATCCTTGTACCTTACCAACACCAATAAAAGAGCGGTTAAGCTTGAGAACTTTACGTGGTAGTTTAGGATTTAGTATTAGATATAAAGCGACATAATGTAAGCGTGATTGTATTATTATTACTATTTTTGTATGGACACAACTGGTTTCTGGACAAATAAATCAGGGAAATTCATTTAAGAAAAAAAGGGTAGGGAACTGTCGCGGAAAAAGTTTTGCTCTTAAATGATTGGTAAATTTTGTACGATGTGAACGATAACGTTAAGAATAAAATCGTGTAAGAAAGTCAGCGCGCACAATGGCGTCGTCCGGCCTCCGCGAGATTGTTTCGCGAACAGTGTTGACGGGTATCTTGCCTTTTCGGCGAACGGCATCCTGCCGTTATTCACGCGGCAGTCTATTGTACGGGGCCCTCCTTATCGGTTAATCGAGCGGCCGGAAGTTGAACTCGGCCTGGCCACGTAACACTGCTAATTAGCATAACGAGGTCGTGCTAGCGTTGTACGCGTTTCCGGGCAGCACAGGGCGGCCGAGCCCGTGCTCCTTTCAATGCCGAGCTTACGACTGTGCTTTTATTAGGTGCACAAATTAATTCTCGACCCTGACGATAAATTAGTTGCTCTATTTATTGAAGTAGGCGAACAAGTAATTTTTAAGAATTCTTCAACATTTCGTTAACATATGAGACTAAATTACCGGACAACAGACAAAGCAAAAGCGTTTAATAAAAATTAGCGAATCGGTATTAGCCGCGGAATGAAATCCTTGTCGAATGCGAATAAACGAGATTGCAGTGAATCGGCGCGAAATGACGAGTCAATATTATTAGGGGATTGATGACAACAAGCGTTATTGGGGCACACTGACACAAACTAATCTCGTCAGAGCACAATTACGGAGAGTTAAACTTCGACTACTGGCCAGGAAATTGCGGTTAGAATATTCCGTTTAGGAACCGCCTACCCGGGAATAATTTCTGTTATCCTATGTCATATACAGTTAGGAACAAAACTGATCACACACATTTTAAATCAGAATAACTTTTTTCTGAATGTGGACCAAACGACTTGAATTTCTCTGTAAGGCGGAATAGCGAAAAACAATAGTAAAATTGATTTTTACGACTTTTTTAGCTGGGCCAAAATAACGAAAATTTAAATGATCAACTAAATGGTCAACTTGTATAATCTACATACGCTCCGAAAATTTCATTGAAATTGGTTAATTGATTCATAAACGATCGAAAGTGGTGAACAGGCTGAAAATGTTGAAAAACTGCAATGTTTACCACTTTCGATCGTTTATAAGTCGTAAACCAATTAACCAATTTCAATGAAATTTATAATTAGCTATCTTCACCACGAGCTAGCTGTTCTTTTGAACATTTCGAAGCTTCTTTCTTTACAATTAAATCTTGCACGTTTTAATAGCGCGTTCAAAAAAAGGGTGGTTCGATTACGAAAACGGAAAGAAATAAAATGTGTCGAAGTAATGATGGTGGTGGTTGGTCTCGCGATGAATTCAGCGTGATTAGCAGGGCCACGCTGTCCAGCCTGCAAATTACAGGAAACGGAAACAGTCTCGGAACGTCTTCCCGTTTTCGCGACGTCCAAACGTCGTAACAATGCGGAACGTTTCGTGGCCGCCTTCGCACGCGTCAAATGGCGTATTTACTTTGCCACCCCCGTTGCTCGTCCAACTCGCACTCATGCAAATGCAACGTAAGTTCCCGACTAATGCGAGACTCGACGCGGTTGCTAATTGCCGCGACAATTTCGAGGTTCGTTAAGGGGAAACGGCACGCCGTGTGAAACGGTCGGAAGGCGGTTTTTAAGTGCACCCCCGACTTGCCTCGCCTCGACAGAGTATTAAAGTAAACGCGCGCTGCATCCGGTATAGTCTGTCTGGACGATCGAGTTGCAATTTGTCTTTTTTCCGGGAACTAGTTTTTGCAAAGTTGCACTTTGAACTGATGTGTTTTCAGTCTGGTATGTAAAAACTTAACGTTCTTGGTATCAAACTCTTGCCACAGTTATTACTGACGAATTAGTATTATATAGGATTCTAATTTTGCTTGAAAATTATCATTCTGGTACGATATTGTACAAAAAAGGAGGGATTTTTATTGATCGTAAATTTTGTTTGAACAAACTCTTGGAATAGTAATATTTTTCGGCGCAACGGTTCGATCAAATTCTACACTAAAATATAGCTATGTTGTAGGGCATAAAACGTTTCGATTCGGATGTGAACCAGTTAACGTTTTCGATTCGGATTTGAATCAGTCAAATGTCAAGTGCTGTTCTATTGGAGGAAAACAAAGGTGGTGTGTTTCGTCCTAGACCCGCTAGAGGACTCATCAGTAAGATATTGTAAGATATTGTACAAAGTGTCAACTAGGACGCACTTGCCCCGAAAATGGGACAAGAGTGTCTCTGAGAGTTAAAAATGTGCTTTCGAACCTTGTTTCAAGTGCTACGGGGCAAGAAAAGAATGATTAACAAGCCTGCTTTAAAATGCTTCTTATTGCATTAAAGTATATTGTTTAGTTTTATAGTTATCCATACAGTACGGACTTACCCCACCGTGATAGTACGGACTTTCCCCGTGTAGTAATATTGACGGGGTAAGATCATCTTAGTGTTTTTCTGAATGAATTTTAAAAAATACAATAAAAACGGTTTATTCAATGTAAACCTACATCAATACTTGTTGTACTTACCTAAAATAACAACACAGAATGTATCAATAACTTGTAAACTATTGCACGTTCAGGGTAACCTCAAAGTTGTATGTGTACCTCGCACGTGACTGTTTGGCATTGGTTGATTTAAGCGAGGAAAACACCTTTATTCTTCGGCGACATCTATGTAGAATAGTTCATGCTAACTTATACTACATTAATAAATACAAGCTGGAGTGTATATATATATATAATTTCGTTCATATATTATAATAAAAATAACCAATTAAAAGACTTGCCCCGTTGACGGACTTACCCCACTCCACCTTAATGAAAAGCGGATGATCAACCACGCAGAGATATTGCGAACCAGAAGTATATTTTAGGTAGATCCGTTTGTAGGTCACGGCTCGTGATAAGTTAACCAGAGTCGAGGAAAGGGGACGCAGTCAACAGGGGCGTAATTTTGCCGGTTCTGATTGCCAACCAGGGCCGGCCAGTGCCATTTCCTGTCGTTAAAAGAGGGTGCGATAGATTCAATATCCGGACCAATGAAATGAACAGAAGATCGACCTGTGCATCAAAATTCTCACCCATGCTTCTCGTACTCCTCTTATATCGATCTCGCATTTAGGCTCCCTTTCCGAAGGGCTCTACCCCCGATGTCCTACTCTAAACAAATCAACGAAATCAATGAAATCCAATTATAAAAACGTATTTCTTAAATTTTCGACGTAGTTCAATATTGAAAAAGTAATCGTCCTTTGAAAAATGGCCGAGCATTATATCGTGGGCCGCTGTAGCTACATTTTGTTTGAATTCGAGAGAGAGAGAGAGAGAATTGTAGCAAACGCTTTGTGCAGCGTATATTCGAGCTGCTCCGAAGGGATGAAAAAGCATTACTGCAGTTCAGCGAGATACGTCGGAAAACTAATCTCCCTACGACTCTTTTGTGCACTTTATGTCGGTCATTTCATCACGGGATACAGGCGCTACACCTAGCTTTGTTACGGCAAATCCGATAGGTATTATTGTTGCGGCTGAATCGCGAACAACCGGTATCGGGGTAACTTGATTAATCGTGCGCTGCTGTTCGATTTAATTTCACCGGACTGCCTGTTGATAGAACGGGCTGTTTCCCTTCCGCTGTTGCCTAGCGGTTCTCAAAGACTTCACAGGACAAAGAGGAAACCCGGGAAGTTGACGCTCTGTCATTGACACCGACGAGAGAAAGAGAAACGAACGGATGGATGCGATTAATACCGAGTAACGCGCGAAACCAGCCTTGTAAACGACGACGCGACGCTTCAGCTGGGAAGCCTGACTAATTACGAGACCAGCTTGATCGACAGTAGTATCATTTCCCGTAGGAGGATCTCGATTCGATTTTCTGTCGCTAAATAAAATGACAGCTCTCGTCGGAGAGCCCCTTTCACGCTCCATTCCCCTCGCCTCTTTTCCTTAATTCCCCTCTCACCGCTCTCTTGCTGTTATTGATCCTTTCTGCTTCCGTTCCCGTTCTTTTTCTGTTTCTCTTGACCCGCCTTTTCCCTTCGGCGCGACTTCTCCGTAAGTCTTCTCTCACCCTCTTTCGTCTCTTCGCTCTTCAATCTGTTCCTCCCTCGCACCGTTTTATTCCGTTACAATTTACTCGTGTACAGGCTGTTTCAAAATTATATGTCCGAAATAGTTTACGAAAGTTTTAAGTTGCCTTTCAAGAGAACGGTTCACTCGAGACGAGATGAAAAGACCGTTTGACCTTGGAAGAAGGTTCATAGTCAATTTCGAGCCACCCTGTTCCAACGGGATAACAGAGAAACGATAACGGAGAAAAAATTGGCGAGGAAGGTCCGAGCCAAGGGGTAGGAACGTAATAGACGACACAATGTGTAATAGCATTGACCTAAGCCGAGGCTCAACACCACCATGCAAAGATTTACCGTGTGTGGAAGGAGGAGGGGGGTGAAGGAGAAAGTTTCGAAAAGTAAAAGTTTCGAGAAACTCGTGGCAGATATACGAATCCGTCGACGTGGCGGCAATGTCGTAACTGCCACACCCTCGATCCTTTATTTTATATCTCTGTGTCTCTTTTCTGCGGCTTCTTTCCTCCATTTCAAACACTTCACACATCCGTCCTCTACATTTCCTTTATCCTCCATATACTTTTTTTCACAGCGTAATCTACTTTCATTTTTATCCCTGCGGCACTCTTCTCACGGCTACAGAGTATTTTCACACTTTTTTGTTAGCTACGATTCGTCGTTTAGCGTTCCCTTCTTCGTTGGAATCGGTACATGCTTTATCTACAGGGTGTAAATAAATTATATGTCGCGACTATCCGTGCGGATTAGGAGAAGCCACGGAAAAAGAGGATGAGACGAAATCTGTTCGTGAAAGAGACAAGAAAGCGGTCGACTCGTCGAAGAGGTGTTTTACGACGCTGTTTTGTCTTCGCTTCGAACCGTCGACCCACAGGAAATTACTTTAGAGTGACACTTGTTTCTCGGAGCAATCGGTGGCCGGCCAACTCCGACGCGAATCACAGCCACCGTTTCCGTAAACGCTGTGGCGGACGTTTTATTCGGGAAATACGGGAGTTGCTCGGTGGCGACGAGCGCCAAGTGATTCTTCGAGGAAAAATAAGGCTGCTCTTCTCTTTATCGGACTCAACATTTGTGCCTTTCTCCTATAAATTATTATGTATTTGGTATGTAATCCTGTAGATTTGTACCCGGAGAACCTGCAGATCGAAGTTTCGATCCTGTAGGATTAATGGTTCAGGAGTTATGCTTGCTTAAAGTTGAGCAATCTGCAGTATTTTTGACAGGCCGCCGCCATATTGGTTTGTAGTGACGTTCGCGTGCCGCTTACCGAGCAGAATAATTACTGAGTTGGTTGGTGATTAGTAGACTGCGGATCTTTATGCAAAATAAAAATGTTATGCATTGATTGTGGGAAGCAGGAATAACATAAAAATTGATTTCATCCCTTAACGACTTTGTTATACTAAAAGCAACAATACAACATTCTTGAATTTTTTAAATCTTTTACTATTTTATATTTCACCCAACCAATTTCTTCATGAATGTATAAAGATCCGCAGTCTCTAGTGATTAGTAAGCGGCTCACGGTCGACACTACAAACCAATATGGCACCCTTGCCTGTCAAAAACACTGCAGCTTGCTTAACTTTAAGCAAGCATAACTCCTGAACCATTGATCCTACAGGATCGAAACTTCGATCTGCAGGTTCTCCGGATACAAATCTACTGAATTACATACCAAATACATCATAATCTATAGGAGAAAGGCACAAATTTTGAGTTCGGTGAAGTAAAGTTTACCCAAAAATAAGGAAACGATACAGTGTAACATTTTTCCATCCAAGGCCTAGCTTTCGAAAAAATCAAGATTGAAAATGACGAAAGTTTAAAGCTGTTTTTTAAATAGAACACAGTTACTGTGAGACCAAGGTTCATTTTGAAACACTTTGTACGTTTTTACGGTTCTGATACAATTCGTCGAGCAATTCTACGTTTCCGAAACCTCGTTGAACCGTTGAATAGGTCGACAGAGATTGCGATCACAGTCCGTACTTATTGCGAAAGGAAGTTCCTATTATCCAGTCTTTCCTTCCGGGCGATAACCGAGTTTATAGAATTATCCCTGATGACAAATTGCTACGATGAAATTCTTCCGAGCGCTTTAACCGGGGCCGCACGAAAGTGAAACGTGCAAATGGCAGAGCGATTTCCGCTACCTAAATAGAAGAATACCATCTGGAAAGCTTCCAGACGTCTGCAAATGATTATTTCGCAAAAAACCACGCGTTATCGCCTACCGAATTGAACGGCACACTTGATCTCGCTGAACGTTCTCTTTATTTCTCGGTGTAGATTTCATTTATTCATGCAACCTAATAAAGAAGTAATCGTGTGTTTAATTTGCAGATGAAATTGAGTTCGCGGAATGGTCGGCAAGTTATTATCTCTCGATTAATTTTTATGATGAAAAGAAGACACTGAAAATAATTGCGTTTGCTCGATATGGATCGAATAAGTGAATAATCAACCGGGAGGACTCCCGTACCAATTTACGCGGGAATTGTTCTGAAAACGGCTGCGTAGGACGCAATTTTCCCGGGCGTCGCGCGGAATTTATATTCAAATTTGCAAAGAACAACGTCATTGCGCGGAAAACTTTATCGATAGCTTTTCCGGGAAGCGTTCCAACTTTGCGGTGGCCTCGTGCGAACTCTTTGGAAAAATGTGCTCCTCGTAGAAGCTCTCTGCGGCGCGAGTTGTGTTTGCTTTAAATTACGGGCACCGAAATTGCGACAAACAAAACAACTTTGGCTGCACGAAGAACCGAAACTATGACTGCGTTGTCTTCGCGTTGCAGGTGACTTTGTCGCATAAATTCAACTTATATATGCGAGCCTCCGAAAAGACGAATTCGCGAGAGCACAGCCATTCTTCTTTCCGCGCGTTTCACGCTGAATATTCCTGGTTAATCGCTTCGAGAGCGGAATAACGAAGAGAACGGAAGCTTAACAGGCGTTTCGAAATCATTTCTGTTGAATTCGTACCAATTCTCTGTTAAAATCGTTCGAATGGATGTTGCACGGATTATGTACATGTTCGTTTCCATATTACGATTGCTCTTACCATGTCGAATTGTTTCTCTGCGATTTCTACGTATTTCTGAACGTTCAAGGTTCTCCAGCATGTTTCAAATACCCTGTAGATTGCACAAAGAAAATTTGATTTCGTATAAAATTCGTTTTGCAGTAATTGGTTACAGATTAATCAGGATTCCCCCTCCCGTGACTCCGATCCCATCGAGGAGGATCCTTGATTCTGTTCCCTCAGGGGGATGACGACCCTTAGTCACTTTTCTAGCCCCTGAGACTGCAACCCATCGATCCATTTGATCCTTTACGACCCCATTATTGAATAGTCGCCAACTCGAAATCCGGAAGTAAACGAGGAAAAATCAATTTCGTATCCACCGAAATTAAACCATCATTGAGATTGGAAATATTCCAGGTCGAAAGAAATGTATCATTTTCGAGTACAAACGGTTATAGTGCAGTCAATAAATGCTCATAAGAGTGTAAAGTGAAATGGAAGGAACACAATTTTTAACTTTGAACTTTGTTTGGACTAGTTAGGAGGTAAACATACTAAAAGTCAGGAGGTGACCGGGGAGTTTTCAGTTTTCCGCTTATATCTCGGAAACTATGCGTCCTAGCGATAAGACCATTCCATACAAAATTAAAGCTGACAAAATGTGCCATAAGATTGATTCCATTCAGTTTTTCGCTATCTCGCATAGTGTCCGAGATACCCGCGCTCAAAGTCCACTAATTTTGAAGAAGAAATTTTTGCTATTTGACTAGCTAACTCTTCAGCACAATTAGTGAACTTTGAGCGCGGATATCTCGGAAACTATGCGAGATAGCGTAAAACCGAATGGAGTCAATCTTATGGCACATTCTGTCAGCTTTAAGTTTCTATGGAATGGTCTTATCGCTAGGACGCATCGTTTCCGAGATATAAGCGGAAA
Source organism: Lasioglossum baleicum (assembly GCF_051020765.1). Taxonomy (NCBI): domain Eukaryota; kingdom Metazoa; phylum Arthropoda; class Insecta; order Hymenoptera; family Halictidae; genus Lasioglossum; species Lasioglossum baleicum. Next base: position 4,878,333 of record NC_134938.1, read on the forward strand.
ACCGAAAAAGGGGACACCTCCCAGAAGTGGGGACTTTCCAGTATGTTTACCTCCTAACTAGTCCAAACAAAGACCCAAAGTTAAAAATTGTGTTCCTTCCATTTCCCTCTACAACTTTCCGTGGACTATAGCAATCAGTAGATCAGCACCGGTCTCCCCTAATCGGCGAATCGCATTTGTTATACGCGAGCGAAAAATTCGATAGTAGGTCGTGTTCGAGGACAGCCGAAAAGCAAGCGCGGAAACGTCGAAAAACTGGGACAAGAGCACTGTTTTCGTACTTAAACCTATTTGTTCCGATCTATCTCGATAAAAGCCGGGTTCAGCAGTGGACGACACTGGTTCTCCGTGACTTGAAGCACTGTTCTGATACAACGGCTGACTCGGTTTCGAGCCCCGGCCTGATTCAAGAGTCGGATAAATGACGACGGCAAGATGGCTCGTTGCAGTTCGCCACTTTGTGTTTCGATACCATATCCCGGTCTACCCGAATATATCTCGCGGAGATTGCAAGTCCTCGAAGCACCGTCATTGCGATTGAAAATTTCAGTTTCGAGTGCTGTCGCAGAACCGCTGGGAAACCAGTGGCAGCGAAGCACGAATTCGCTGGATGGATGATTTATAGACTGCGGATCTTTATGCAAAATAGAAAATCTTTGTATCGACTGCAGGACTCTGGAAAAATTGTATTCTTCTTTGAATTATCCTATTAAGCCGACACTAATACATTGACGTTCCTCAATATTTTTAACATGTCCACTGCTTTAAAATGTACGTGCCCATTTTTCTTAGAAATGCATAAAATTCGCAGTCTAATGAGATTTATTAAGAACTCAATCTAATTAGAACTAAACGGGAACATTATTCTCGACTTATCAAAATTACTAAACGAGAAAGCACATTTTTGTCTCGATCCTGTGTTTGACAATTGACGTGGGTAATTATTATGTTGAAGTGAATCGCAATACTTGGCTGAAATAGCAGATTAATAACGCGATGACGAAATGTATTAATTGTGCATCGAAATTCCCGAATATTCGTCGAATCGACTGAAAATCTCCGTGTGTTTCGGTTTCAGTTTCAGTTTCCAGGACAATACGATTTCGATAGATTTGTGGGAATGGATCATGTGTTTGCAGAGCAACGGCGAAACGAAAATTGGTGAACAATGTCATTATTCGTATATGTCAAAAGTCCCGGCGCGAATAAACTTGCCATTAGCATAATCAGCTGGGTAATTAACTCGTTACAAACTTAGAGAACAGTAACGTCCCGGAAACGAGTATTTCAGTTTGTTTCAGTGCGAATGGTGTTTGCGTTTATTTAATAGCCACCCGCCAGCAGGTTTTACGTGGATATTTAATAGCCAGTCGCATAGGAAACGGACGCACAAACGATCTCAAAGAGCATTACTCTGTCACCGGTGAGCATTAAGTATCACGAGATTACTGTCGACTTTGTTCACCAGCAAAACAAACCGTATTCCTACTCATCACGCTGTAGAGAAACTTTCACGGTATACAGAGTGGTTCATGAGAAAATGGATTAAAAAATTGGGCTCTATTTCACGTTAAAATACCGAAATTAGGGTAAATTGTACAATGATTGGCACCCTAAGCTAAAATCGTACAAATCTTTTTATCTTTTTTTGAAATGTTTAAGCGAGCTGTTATTATAAGCCAATTTTTCAGCCAAATCAAACAGTTTTACGAATATAAAATACAAAAGAAAAACAAGTAAGGTTTATTCGAAACGTTTTTTAATTCGACAACAACTTTTTGAGTTATTCAATGATAAAGTCATAAGAAGTGCATCGTCTACTTCTTCTGGTGTCTTTATCATTGAATAACTTAAAAAGTTGTTGTCGAATTAAAAAACATTTCCAATAAAAGTTACTTCTTTGCTCTCGTAAAATAAGTTGGTGTAATAAAAAGATTATGTTTTCATTTGAAAAAGTGAACTTGACCTCAAAATGACCCTCAACACGTCAAATAAAATATTTAAAGAACGCACCTTTCTGTAGAATTTTGAAAACCATACAAATTTTATTGGAAGTATCTTTTTTCTAACTTTGATGGATAAAGATATGTCCCGTGTAACAGAAATTTTGGGACATCCTGTATAATAGCATTTCTTGATCGAAACGTTTTATAAGAGTTGCATTCTGAAATCGGACATTTCATATGCAAAAACCTAATACCAAAGAATGAATTTATCGATCGTCGTTCCGTGGATCGTTGCTTCACTCGCCAAGAGAAATTCGAGTAGTCTCGACGAACGTGAGGGTTAAAGTCGACACGAGCAAAGGGATGAATGAAAATTTGTAACTGGTTGGCTGAACAGCGTGTTCCACCCCCTTCAACCACCCCTTCTAGCCACTAACTTCCGTGCCAGAGGGCCGGGAGCGAAAGGTTGAATGAAAATGGCATTGCGAATTGAACACGGCATGTACTACGTGTAGAAGTTCCGGTATACCGTTGCCATATATTTTCAGATCGATAATCATCATTTTGAAAATGCGTAATTTTCGATTGGCCATTATTAGGCTAGCCGCAAACTCTTTTTATAGACTGTCTGTCAATCTGTGTATACAGTTAGGAGCAAAACTGATCACACACACACACTGTAAATCAGAATAACTTTTTCATGAATGGTCCAAACGACTTGAATTTCTCTGTAAGTTGAACAAATACGAGAATCATGAAAAATTGCAATTTTACCACTTTTACATTACCACTTTTACCACAACTAATCAATTTCAATGAAATTTTCAGAACGCATATAATTTATACGAGTTAACCAAAAACATTTTCTAAATTCTTGTTATTGACTCAGCTAAAAATTTGTAAAAATCAATTTTTGCTATTGTTTTTCATCATTCCGACCAAACGTATTATTCAACATATTTTTTAGACGTCATTTACTAAACTAATTTTTCTACCCATACAGACAAATTCACAAGTCGTTTGGTCCACTCATAAAAAAGTTATTCTGATTTAAAGTGTGTGTGATCAGTTTTGCTCCTAACTGTAGACAAATATGTTATGTATTCGGAAAATGTGTAGGGTTACACTTCCGTAGTCGCAATGCGCGCTGTAGCAAATATTTGTCGAATTCATTAAAAATTGCGCACAAGCAAATATCGTTCTCTGGGTTCGACAAACGGCGAAGTTATGTACACACGGAATTTCAATTTCTTTTGTTTCAACAAGATAGCTTCGTTAACCATACATGGTTGTGTAATAGAGTAACGAACAATATTAATATTTCGATAAAATCTTTGATCGTGCTTCGAACAATTACTTACAGAAATAAT